>NC_135497.1:70069867-70692367 GCF_052857255.1 Amblyomma americanum | reverse complement strand
CTGGCGAATTTTTGAAGCAAAAGATTCACTGCGCTAGGTTTTAAAAATTCAGCATCAGTGCAGTCACGTGACAGACGTCACGTGGTGTCACGTGGCAGGTCATGTGACCAACTGACGTCATCACAATCTGCCCACCGTGGCAGGTGGCAACTGCCCCATCAGACTGCCCCATCTGCAGTACTGTGCCCTGCAAACCATGCCCGGCTTAACCAAAGTTTAAACCACAGCTAATTTCTTGGAACGGGTCCATCCCCAAGCATTCCTGACTAAGCTCAAATGCAGCAGACAACGCCTCGTACCTTTTTCTGATGCAGCTATCGAGCGTCTCATAGATAGACTGTATTGTTATCACTACATGCTTATCTGTATTGTATCGTCATCACTACTAGACTATATTGTCATCACTACACCAATCCGGAGTCAGCATGGCGAGTGCCCTCACCTTCCTCCTCGCGCGATCGTCGTGGGCATGGCGCCTCTTGTTCCTCATTTGTGCTGCCTTCTCCGGGAGCCACACCCTGGACTGTAGAAAATCCGGTGCGGGATGTTCCCGGTACGTCACTGCTAGAGCTGTTCGGGGCGCCCTGTGATGCCTGAAATATTTGCACCTGCAAAGGAACGTCAGAAAATTATCGAATTCTGTTTTCTTCCAAGGTACGTAGATACCGATTGCTGAAAGCTCAACGCGAACAGTGTGGTGCAGTGTATTGCAGGCCCAGAACAACAAGGACATTTTGCACATTTGTTTTTCTAAGCGTTACTTTCTGAGTGTTGCTCGGGGTTTTCCGTGGAAGCCAATATTTCCTCACATAATCCAGCAGGCGATTTTTCACAGGTGCCCATGGCCAAAATTTAAAGTGAATGCAGAGAGGAATAACTGGCCCTGCTTGCTATCTATGCAGTGTTCGAATTCGGTATAAGCGTTATCCTCGTAAATCGTAAGTTACACACGCGTTACTAAGCACGCTGTTTTTATATAACAGCGCAGTGAAAGTGTATCGGTGACTACACGGAGACCGCTATCCTGAAGACCTCTTAGTCTTTGGACAATCAGCTTGAAATTATCAGCGCTCCGAGTCGAAGTCGCCTTAGATGGTGCGAACGAAAGTTAATCCACAAAATGAGAGTGGGATGAGAACGGCGTACAACGCTTTTCAATGATCAAAATATACTCTCAGGCTTTTGCATGCCCAGCAATTTTGCTCAAATGTTTCGAATATTCAAATAATGTAACCTGCTGTTACGCAAATATTTGGGGTAATCTACTCTTACAAAGCACGGCAAATTCTTTCTTCTAAAGTTTATCCATCGCTCGCAACGCAGCAGTTAAGAGTGCCATAGAAAACAGATGGACAAGGGTTTGTACGATCGCAACAAACGGTCAAAGCGAGATCTGCAGGCATATTGACTGCAATAGCGAAATCTTACACAATATGGAAAAACTGATTTCAAATAACCTATTTAGTTGATAAATGCTTTTGTGTAGGATTTTTGGGCTGGATTCACATTCAGCCAAACAGCTGCAAAAGCATGTAGTGACGTAGTAGCCCTGATTGCCATTTATGGACGTTTTCTGGGCGAAGTGGAACGTGCTCGCCTTGATCGCTTAAGAAGCGATCCCATTGGCCCGGAAACACCCGCTCTTCACATAACGTGCGCATTTCGATCGACCAGACCAATAGAACTACAATATTTGCAGCGTTTGTGTCGTGTGTGTGTGTGTGTGTGTGTGTGTGTGTGTGTGTGTGTGTGTGTGTGTGTGTGTGTGTGTGTGTGTGTGTGTGTGTGTGTGTGTGTGTGTGTGTGTGTGTGTGTGTGTGTGTGTGTGTGTGTGTGTGTGTGTGTGTGTGTGTGTGTGTGTGTGTGTGTGTGTGTGTGTGTGTGTGTGTGTGTGTGTGTGTGTGTGTGTGTGTGTGTGTGTGTGTGTGTGTGTGTGTGTGTGTGTGTGTGTGTGTGTGTGTGTGTGTGTGTGTGTGTGTGTGTGTGTGTGTGTGTGTGTGTGTGTGTGTGTGTGTGTGTGTGTGTGTGTGTGTGTGTGTGTGTGTGTGTGTGTGTGTGTGTGTGTGTGTGTGTGTGTGTGTGTGTGTGTGTGTGTGTGTGTGTGTGTGTGTGTGTGTGTGTGTGTGTGTGTGTGTGTGTGTGTGTGTGTGTGTGTGTGTGTGTGTGTGTGTGTGTGTGTGTGTGTGTGTGTGTGTGTGTGTGTGTGTGTGTGTGTGTGTGTGTGTGTGTGTGTGTGTGTGTGTGTGTGTGTGTGTGTGTGTGTGTGTGTGTGTGTGTGTGTGTGTGTGTGTGTGTGTGTGTGTGTGTGTGTGTGTGTGTGTGTGTGTGTGTGTGTGTGTGTGTGTGTGTGTGTGTGTGTGTGTGTGTGTGTGTGTGTGTGTGTGTGTGTGTGTGTGTGTGTGTGTGTGTGTGTGTGTGTGTGTGTGTGTGTGTGTGTGTGTGTGTGTGTGTGTGTGTGTGTGTGTGTGTGTGTGTGTGTGTGTGTGTGTGTGTGTGTGTGTGTGTGTGTGTGTGTGTGTGTGTGTGTGTGTGTGTGTGTGTGTGTGTGTGTGTGTGTGTGTGTGTGTGTGTGTGTGTGTGTGTGTGTGTGTGTGTGTGTGTGTGTGTGTGTGTGTGTGTGTGTGTGTGTGTGTGTGTGTGTGTGTGTGTGTGTGTGTGTGTGTGTGTGTGTGTGTGTGTGTGTGTGTGTGTGTGTGTGTGTGTGTGTGTGTGTGTGTGTGTGTGTGTGTGTGTGTGTGTGTGTGTGTGTGTGTGTGTGTGTGTGTGTGTGTGTGTGTGTGTGTGTGTGTGTGTGTGTGTTGTCGTCTTGTGCCGCTTTTAGCGCTTAGGTTCGCGTAACAATATACAGCCAGCAGGAAATTCCCCAAAATTTAATTGATGATCTGATCCGTAGACATCACAAACTTTTCGAGCACTGATGGTCACTCGCATGTCTTCCACCCTCCCTCTAATAAAACCTGGGCAAGGCGCGTTCGCATTTCCATTAAGGCGAAATGAAAAGTGAGCCTATACTCAAATTTCTTACTGCACGAAAGGCAAATCGGTCACTGTATATCCATCGTGACGCTTCAATGACGACTGCGCAGTGTTTGCAGAAAAATAAACTATTAACCTCTGGACGCATTCATATTTGTAAGAGCAGTGCTTGGATTTCCATAACGGAGTGGAATGTGCTCCTTACCTGTATGGCCTTCGGTCCGACAATTGGCGGCAATTCTTCGCCTGTAACGTAGAGTCCTGGAACAAAGTAACAGTGCACATGAGTCCGGAGCATTCCAGACAGTGGACTCTCTTAACAAGATGTGGAATGTTTCCGCCTGCGCAATAAACTTATCGCCAGCCACGCAATAAGTGTCTCGCTCCAAATGCGCCCGGCCTCGGCCAGGCCAATTTTGTTTTACAATGGCCAAAGGGGCTTTAGAAGAAAAAAGGTCAAAACCCGGTGGCCGGTACGTTTATGTTAGAAATTTCTTCAATGGGCATTTTGTTGTCCAAGCTACTACTATTTCGGACTAATCAAGGAATTGCTAGACATGCTAGAAACGCAGGGTTTCTCAGTATTAGAGAAAAGGGTGACATCTACCATGGAAAGGCGCAGAAATGCCGGAAGCATGAGCTTTAATATTTGGCTTGGCTATTGTTTTCATGGAATCAGCTGCAACAATTAGACCTTTTTCACGGCAGAACCTCGAAGAAGTGCTGTCAAAGGTTCCACAAGAGCCTGACACCTAAATTGCGCTTGCGTTAAATTATTCCAAGAAGTGAAAAATCGCACATTCGCAGTAAATTATTCTGCATACAGCGGACAGCATTTCGGCAAAACCTCCACATGTACACCGCATCCGAGGCAGAATACATGTTTTCGGCCGAACACTATCAAGGCAGATAAGAAGCCTCGTCTTCCCGCATTCCCTACGTGCATGAAGCACTGTTCAAGAAACTCACGCAGACAGTGGAGTGAGTTGTCAGAGGAACTCACAGTGAGGAACTCTAGAGCGCCATGTATGAAACATGGCGTCTGCCGTTTGAGCTCAATTCTTCGCTTTCGCGTACACTTTCATGAAGATCTACCTTCAGTATCGCTTGCAAACGAAACACAACTTTGTTCTTTCAAAGCAGCTCATAAGGGCAAGCGTCTGCTTTCCCTGTTTAAAACGCAGCGTTTTAAATTAACCTGCCCGACTTGCCGACGGCGTGGAATACAATCAATGCGCGCTCTTTGATCCTATGCTTGGCGCAGCTCTTTTGACAGGACAAGCTGTACCCGCCCCTAGATTCATTCAGGTCATTTTTCAGTCAACAGCCCGCCTACGGTGTCGCGGTCAGCATCGACTTGCGCAAGCTAGTCATCAAAAACAGAACAAAAAGAGTAAATATCGCGGACATAGAATCTACAACTCATTTGCATGTCCCGTTTTTCACTGCACGCATGGTGGCGTGAGTAACCCTTTTTTTGTTGACGCTGTTTTGAAGGGGAAACGCTGAGGCTTTTTCGGGATACGCCTGGTCAAGGTACTTGGGTTATCTCCATCTCAACGCGAACCGCAAAGTTACTCCGCGAGGACATCATTGTTTCGAAGTTGTCACGCTGTCGACAGTCTGAACAACGGATTCACCTGCTATGAAGTGTGCGAGATACTTGAAGGTTGCGGTTCCCGCGGCCGAACCTGGTAGGTTTAATGCACGCCACAGGTAACCTCCGTTGCTATGTGTTCAGCGCGCCTTCGATCTCCCGCGCTATACCTTTGGGAACTTTCGTTAAAAGAAGTTCATTATGAGTATCCTACTGCGGCTAATGCTGTGCTTGGAGCAGCCAAATTCCACGAACACGCACATACTGACATCCCTTCAGTGACATCAGTGGAAGCTATGTACTAGTATTGCAAACGCAGGAAGATACGCAAAAAAAAAACGGCAGGCACCGCTATGGGTCACATTCCTTCGGTAATGGCGCATAGGAATGACGTGGTATCGGTACCAACGACTGTTACCGCTTATTCCAGTTTTGGTAATCTTTAACAAGAGCAAATCTTGACGCGGTTCGTGCACCTTAAAAAACGCCGTTCGGTTCCAGCAATCATCAACACAACTAGCCGCTTGTCTCAGGTCGGACTGTCAGCTCACTGTACGCTCGTCGCTTTATCTGCCACTTTTGCGCCGGGACATGCATTAGAGCGTCCCGGCCATCTTAGTGCGGGTTCCTCACGACAGATTTGAGAGAACAAATGAAGGTATTTCCCAACAACAACAAAAAGAACGGTCCGAGAGGACAGCCGCAGCCCCGCACGCACTCCTTCTTACAATGACTGCCGTCTGAATAACAGCTAGTATTCAATTCTTAACGCGCGCATCTTTTCTAGTGCAAAAAAATTGTTGGTGGTTTAGTTCTGGTTAACCCTGGTCGAAAGCGAAAATTTCATCTCCTTGGTTACCTTTGTGGTAGAGTTACTGGCGGTCTCCACGGCAGGCGCCGCATCGCACACACCTAGCTTTAGGCTAAACGCATAAAAGTTCACCGGTGTTTTATGCAGAACACAATTTGATGCCCAGCGCCTGAGATTCCAGCCGACGCTTTCCGGCCGCGCTCGGGCAAGGTGTCTGACGTCACGGAGAGAGTAAGCAGCACACCTCGGAAGCCTCCTTTCCTCCTCTCCGCAATGGTGTGACGGAGCCACTTCTGCTGCTCTCCATGGCAGGAGTCGCATCGATCACACCTAGCGTTCCGCCTAACGCATCAAAGTGCACGAGCGTTTTATGCAGAACCCACTTTCATGATCTGCGCATGCGATGCGGGCAGACGCTTTCCCGCTTCCCCGCTTGACCGAAGGTCAAGGTCAAAGGTCAAAGTCGAGATAGATGGTGTAACAACAGCTGCTGCCGCTGCTGTAGCTGACGTCATGTGTCGAACCTGACTACCACCAGTTATGCTCATGGGTTGACCTCAAGCTACATTCAAGGTCAAACTTGCTTCCCCTGCTGAACTCTAGCTACTTTCAAGGTCAAGCGTGCGGCCCAGCTGATGGCTAGAAAAGCTGGCGCAGTGAAGCTTTTCGCTTCAAAAATAAAACAAAAAAACGCAGATACTCACCTTCCTCGAATCGCCATACTTCTCGCAAGGCTGGTTCCACTGCAGGATGCGGTGTTCCGTTCACAGAGTGCGCATGCGGGACCAGAGATGCAAAGGACGGAATGGCAGGCCCTCTACCACTCTGGTTCCCCGCTGCAGCTCCGGGCAGCTGAAATTCACGGGTGTGCATAGAATGGGGGCGAAGGTATTGCCCCAGCTGAAAGCTGGTCGCGTACAAGGCGGCATGGCGCCATAAGAGGAGTAAGTTTAGCATCGCAAACAAAGGTCCAGAAAGTTATCTGACCGCGTGCGTGTTCCCAAGCTTTCCGGAGCACACGGGTTAAGACCCCTAAGTACCAATGATATCAGAGTTGGAGCGTCGCACTAGGCCTTTAGGCCCTTCTGAATTCAGGGAGCGAGATAGAATTGCGTGCAGGCTCTTGGTGCTTTGAAATGATGAACAAGAATGCTGTTTCCACTGTCTAAAACAAGCTGGCACTAGGAACGGAGTAAAAAGCTTGAAAGCATCATTTGCCTCCCGCAAATCACGCTTAAAATATTCTACACGCATCCAAGGTTAATTGTATTTTTAAGGGGAGGTGGTAAGTTCCGTGAATTGCCGCTATCTTTCTCCCCTGAACATCTGTCTTCATACCATACATAGCGGAAATGTTCCGGTAGCTGGGAAACAATCAGATAGATTATTCCCGCTTCATTCAGTTCAAGTTTCTTTCTCAATAACATTGTCGTTTTTTTTGTCTTGGGGCAATCGCGATGTCAGATCAACGTGAAATTTAAAAACCGAGTATTTGCTCATCGATAACGTTCGGGGCCAAAGAGAGCACCCTGGCTCTTCTACCGCCGTCCAGGATGTCCCAACACCCCCCGCAACCATATTTTACCCTGATACATATCTTTTACTCTCATCCTGCAGCAATCCAATCCATTTATTCCGCACTCCACACCCCAATTCTATCGCGCCCGGTTGACATCAGACCACCGGACGGAAAAGCTGGCCTTGGTGACTCTGGCGCAGCATGTACTCGACGCTTAGTGCATTCTTTGAGTCTTTGTCTTCCTCCCTGTCCACAAAAAGTGTATAGCGCTACATAGCATATTGTCGCAACACACTTGTGTTATGGCACTTCCTAACGTTTCTTCCTAATGTTTCCATTCAACGTGTATGCTTGATTTGGGTGGAACATGAACCGTGTAAATAACCACTAATAGACATTAAATGCAAGAATGTACCATCCCTCAAAGTATGTAAAATGATTGACGAACAGAGTGCCAACACAGTAGGAGACATCGAAGAAAAAAAATAGTGTCAGAGAATGACGGATGCTTGAGCAAATATACAGCGTTGATAACACGCAGTAAGTCATAACCACGCCTGGATTGTGGTGTACTTTCCCTCGCATTCGCATATTGAAGTCGCCTATCCAGATATCGGATATTCTCAAAAACACTCCCTCCCTCCTAATCTGCGCGTCCACACAGCTCAGGCTGAGGGGCCCACACAGCTTAATCTGAAGAACGCGCTGTCCATCGCTGCCACTTTGTCACCATAAAAGAAGCTGGCCTTTAACTTCAAACGCTCGGGTTCCGCACATTTTGCAGGAATTTTTTTCTTCTGGAAGTCATTCATTTTATGCACAGTCATCGAATGGAATCATTTGCCATCAAATACAGGTACGGAATCAGACACAACTAAATTTCAAGAGCTAACCCGTGATTCGAATGACAAGTAACCTAAACCACAGTTTTAATGATGTTACCTTTTCTTTCTTACATTTGTTTTTATCCGAAGATGCGGCTTTTGCGATGATTCATTACGCGCCCCAAAATTTTGTTTCCATGCTTTTGTTTAACTTTAGTGATTTACCTCTACTTATAATTTCATAGTGTAGTGATAATACTAGCGTTGTAAAATTTTTTCGCACAATTAGGTAGAATATTGGGCGTATATTTTTGTATAGTTATTCCCTTTCGTTTTGTGTGCTTTTTTCAGTATTATGTGGCGACTAATATTTAGTTTTTTACCGCCCCGCTTCTTATGTAGTACCCTCGAAAGAGACACTTGAACTGTATTTTTAATCAATAAAAAAACAGACGCTAATGTCACTGTGGGACAGTCGTGGCGGCACCGACATGCTTTGTGCACGTTCTCGGCATCAAGTCCTGCGTCAGGCCGCGGCTATCGCATTTCAATGCATGCAATGTAACCCCAGAAGGTTCTTGAAATTTCTGTGCCTGACAACTATCCCCAGTGATTGCTGTAAATACGGATTCCCCTTTATAACGTGGCTAACAGGTCACACCGCTCTTTTTCGATGCAAAAGTTATTCGGCACGAACAATTGTCATTGACTGTTAACTTTGCACGTGACAAGCAGAAGGCAATAGAGTGTCGTGGGCGATGCAAGGTCCGTACCTGAAAGGGCTTGAGTTCCTCGATGACCCAGCCGGAAGAATCAAGCACCTCTGAAAAAAATGTACACAGTTATGAAAGCAGGTGGCACATTTTTCTAACACACGGAATTTGTACAACAAACGAGTCAAGCAATTCCCAGCCAACCCAATTGAGCGCTGTACAAAGTCCGCTCCTCCGCCTTGGTATTCATGGCAACACAGGTGGTCTAAATAAAGAAGACAAAAACTGAGCACCTCTAATGTATCAAGTAAAAGCCTTTCAATTGCCTAACTAAGGTCGAAGGGATGGCGCCTAATACAGTCTGGCCTGAAATTCTGGAGGTGGGAAGTAGTACCCAGCGTGTTCATAGGCTCTTTGAGATAGAAGTATTCTTTTAGGCTCTCAGCGACGGAATTGGCGGACGTCTGAATCCATTTGTAGGCTAATAAACTTAGATCAGTGAATGAACTCTTATATATTGACTCTTAGGCTGCTGTTTGCATTTAGTGAATTGCAGCGATCCGTCAAGGCATCTTATATCAATCATCAGTTGTGCAGAAATGTAAAACTGCCCTTAGTACAGTGGCTCGAGTAATTTCGCTGCTCAAACGTATCTAAGGGACGCGTAAGCAGAGCGGGCCACGTCTACCTCTCTCCACCCCTGCCAGAGCAGTGCCTCGCATAGCGCCACTCGAACCAGAGGGAAAGCGCGAAAGGAGCGTGATGCGTCCGCTCTGACCTACGTCACTTCGTGGGAGTGACTATGCGGGATCCGCAGCCGCCCAGCGCCCCTTGGATCCGTCTGCAGGGCCGAAATTCCAAGCGTCGTAGAGCCAAGAGCAATTACATCTTTACACATCTACTAACCAGCACCAGCTGCCCTGATGGTCCGCTACAATTCTCTAATTGCTACCAAGCGCCGAACAGTTAAAATTTAAACGTCAATTAGTAAATTTTAGTCAGATATTGTAAAGTCAACTTCTATCACAACCGCTTTGGCGTCCATATACGCCGTCGCCATGATCGCGAAAGAATCATGACTTTTACCTAAATATGGGTGTTTTTAAAATCACTTATCTTCTCGTAAACATCCTGTACTTCTTTGCTGTTCTGAGTGGTTCCAAGGAAGCTGAATGCGCAGTGATCGTGTGCGTATGTAAAGTAGAGCGCACAGTGGTAGCTTGCATTTTGCTGCCAGTGCAACGTTAGCCATAGCGAACGCCATCACCAGTTGTTACGGAAAGCGCAGATGCGTTTTGTGCGCGCGTCTTTGGGTTGTCCTCTCTACGTGTCTTCTTCGCGCAGTTAAATAAATGCTGAAAGAGACGAGTACGATGCACAAAAAGGCGCTCTAATGCTGCTAGCACAAAAGTGCGCATTTATGTCCAACGCTAAAAATAACAGCTTGATTTTTCAGGAAAACGCCTCGGCGACTGCGGGAATATGTATTTTTTAAAGCATTGCATGTTTAATATGTCTTATCATGTCCTGTGCACATGTTTCATGTACTGTGCACATGTATGTGCGGTTCCGCTGCCTGTATGGCTCGACCACTCAAGCCCCATGGAGCTTTGGGAGGTCGGATGTCTTTGTATTGTGTTTATATTTCGCGCAGTGATGTATTATTATCAGTATATTATTATCCGCATATGATAAACCGTTTAGTGGCAGTCAGAGGCTGTCCGGATGCGATTTAAATTTACAAACGCAGCTGTTTAGCAGAAGACAGTGGGGAAACACACTGCATCACTTCGCGCCGAAAATGTCCCTGATCATGTGACCAACCTCGTCCTGATGGCCATAGCCGCGCGCCTCCCACTTAGTGGTTACCAGGCGGGGCGCGCGGCCGCAGTAAGCTGGCGTCAAGTGCCTTGCAACGCCCTTCAACATTACGTCTTGAAACGACTGCATGGCGCGGCATGGGCAGCAGCAGCTGCAACTGTTATATCCGTTATGAGATCACTGCGGCACCCGCATTGGAGGAATGCGTAAGCATCGACGCCTCCTCGCCCATCTTTGCATATCTTTTCCCTTGTTTGCCTAAATTAATAAGCTTCCATCATTGCCCAGTTTGGGTTTTGAAACTTGGCGCCACGTTTCGTTTTCAAATTTGGCGGCACGCTTCGCTCCGTCCACACTTCCGGTTTTTCAAATTTGGCACCACGCTATAGCTCCGCCCACTTCCGATATTTTCCCATTTGGTGCCACTTTCGCTCCGACCCCGGCCTCTTTGTGGGCATTTTTGGCTGTAATTAACTATTACCCTACATGCACCTCATGATTTCCGCTGAGATTTTCGGATCCTCTATTTAATGCAACCACTCTTTTTCTTACAACTCAAGTCGTTCGAACTTTATCGTGATGACAAGCTCGTGGTAACACAAAACCGCGAACACAGCCAAACAAAGCATACCCATTAATAAAGCCAGCAGCAGCGAAGTGACACATGGTTCGCGCTACGAGAGCGTCAAGAATGTGCCGAGGCGAAGCGTCCAAGTCTGAACGCTACACGTACGCCGGAGCGCACGAGGCACCGTTTCGTCCGCGTCGCGCCAGCGTCCGGTCTACCGGCGTTGTCGATCGGCGGCCGCGGGAGATGACGACCAAACACGTGGCGGCATTGGGACGCCAATCAGAGGAGGATGTCCGGAGATCATGGATAAAGCCACTCAATTATCCTCAGTCCGTAGCTACCGTGTGGGCAAGGGGGACAATAGCACGCGGACTGCAGGGACTTTGGTGCCGTCAAAGATATGTGGATTCATCTGCAAGTCGCTGCCAGCGCGCGGCTAGAAATTAGTTTTCCCCAATCTTCACCTGCGAGGTATTTCCGGTGCCGACGCTGACACGTTGCCTAGCCAGATATCCGTGACTCTCTACGTTGGCTAGCTTTACGCGCCGGAATTGCGTCGCCGAGGACGCCAATAGCCTAAACGCTGACGCGACGCCGAACAAACGCTGCCTTGTGGTTCGGACTTTAAACGTGTGGCGGTTCGAACTAAAGCCAAACGAAATTGGAAAGCTGCACTGTACGACACTAACCTGCCGGAGCAGCAAGGGATGATTCGGAGGGCACTCACTAGAGCGCATGCTTATGGAGAATATGAATGCTTATGTGTGTGCGTTCCATCAACGCAAGCGGACACCTCACCAGCGTCGCAACACAGCTTTTGTATGTCTGTTCCTCTCTCGATGAGGGCGGTCGAGGTAAAAACGCCGCACGATAATATGCTTAAGTGCGTTCCACTACACTTTTCACCCTACAAACCTCTGGTAACTCCGCCAGAGCGACAAAGCAATATTCACCATATCTTGTTAGTCACCACCACTAATATCAAATACAGCAAGTTCAAAAGCAATGCTGAAAAACTAGCGCCGATTCTGCTCGACCATAATTGTAATTATCATTGTGTTCACTTGCACCCGCCGTGAACACAAATGAGTTTTTTTTTCAAGTGTTTACTGCCTCGGCGTGGTTTTTCCTGCGCATAACATTTCACAGCAGATTGGCCATAAAGAAATAAAGACCAACACAAAGATTGCAAAGATTTATCTTGGAGCCCTCTATATATCCCGCAAATGAAGCAAGCCAGGTAACACCTGAATGTATCCACAATAAAGTAGTAAGAGCCAAGCGAGCCTAGGTGGAGTGATAGTGATGGGGCACCGGGACATGGAAAGATATGAGATACCCCTGCGGCCAATTTCCGGATTAAAGCAACGAGTTTCGCTGGAGGCGAAATTTTAGAGGCCTGTGCACTGTGCGAAGTCACTGCTCGTTAAAGAAGCCCAGATGGTCAAAATTGAGCCCTTCATGAGTCGCTTTAGGAGGTTAAGCCCAATAAACAAAACCACACCCCACCAAACGAAAGTACAAAATTGCCAGTAGTGCCGGCGCGTTCGCTCTCGTCAGTGATCGCTAACGTCAAGCGAGCGTCATGTGCGTTCGCAGACAGACGCTCTCTGAACTTCACCCTCCCGCATGCTTTCCCTCCCCTGTGGATGCATTCGCTCCTACTCGGTCCTCCACTTTTACACGCCGCGCAGCGGTATACAGGGAGTGGAGGGCTCCGGAATAATTTCGACCACAGGGGTCTTTAACATACACTGACATCGCACGTGAGCCCTCCAATACGGCACCTCTTTCTTCCTTTCTTTCCCTACCTCCTTCAGCCCTTCCCTAACGGCGCGTTTCGGGTGTCCACCGAGATATGTGAGACAGTTACGGCTTCATTTCCTTTCCCCCAAAAAATCAATTTTCATATTTTAGACTGCGGAGTTTCAGACGCTTGTAACTAACGTTAGCGAGTATTAAAGCGCGTCACCGGTGTGGACAGCCAAGTACAGACGCCGGGCCCCGGCGCAGTGAACAGCGCAGCGACGCATATAGACGCGCTACCTAACGCAGAGACGAAGTGCCTCGACTTACCAGGACATTCGCGATGACAGCACTTAAGGCGCAACGGCACCGTGCAGGAACCTCAGCTAGGGATGCTGCTCGTAAGCAACACGCACAGGTGTGCGTCTCTGCGACGGCGAAGAGGGTTCATTGATAGGACGTCCTTCATCGCGTTCTTGGCTTGAAGCGTTCAAAGTGAGCAAACAGCTCGGCGTCGATAGGCAGCAGACACGCCAGGACATCGAGGTTGGCTTGGTTTGATTTGGTTTATGGGGACAACATCCCAAAAAGAATCAGGCCTTTAGCCGGACCGTAGCGGAGAGCGCCGGAAATTTCAGCCACCTGTGGTTTTAACGTGCGCTGACATCGCAAACTACCATTATATGTCGCATTTCGATGGAGGCGAAATTCTATAGGCCCGTTCGCGCTAGACGCTCAAAGCATAGATGGGATGTGCGGGAATATCCCAAGGGTCTATCACGCAAAGGTGATGCAATAAAATTGTATCAGCATTTCACAAACACAGCCAACAACAGTGTACAAAAACAACTAGGTGGTGGTAGTGGATTTTTGTTAAATTAGCAATAAAAAGGAAGGAAAACATTTTTGCTTGCCCCAGCATCTGCCATCGATACTGAAGCACCTGAAATGGAGGAGCGGAAATGAAGGAAAGCAGGCAGAATGGAGAAATGAAATGAAAGAGTAGAGGGGACAGGAAGAGAGGATAGGGGGACAAGTAATATGTACAAACTATTTACACAATAAGAAATGTGTCCAGGATGTCCGCGTGATTAGTTCATGTTGGAGGAATTAAAACAGGCGCACAACATTGTCCAGTTCAAGGTAGAACTCGCGGAGTGTTCGGTCATTGCGTGTAAATTCCTGACGGAGAACAGACGGGACGCCAAGCCCGTGTGTTCGAGGAATGCACAAAGGCTCATCAAGTTTCGCTCACGAGTGCGCGCACTGCCCTGCGGCCACAATAGCGTCTTGATGGAGTCTGGTAGTATGCCCAGCGCCATATAGGCCGCAAGCATATCGAGACGATCAAAATTATTTTTTCGTTCCCCACAAAACTATTCATTTCTTGGCCCTATCCTTCTACTTGTCCCTTCATTGCGCCATAAATTAAGGTCGCTTGGCTGTAATTTTTGTCGATGCTAATGGATTGTAGAACTCGGATCTCGTATGGCCATTCTGATTAAACGTGCGCCGTCAAAGAAAACGTGTCCACGGACGCTGGCTATTAAACGTGCTCCGTCAAAGAAAACGTGTCCACGGACGCTGGCTATTTAAATGAGCCACTCGACATTAATTTCAGGATTTCCATTGAAAATACTTGTATCTGGACAGTGGGCTTTGTAAATCCTCTTAATCCTTGATGGAATTTATCGCCCACACCGGCTCCACTTATCGATGTTCATGGATTTAAAAGTGATGCGTCCGCACCCCGGTTACCGCAAAAACAACTAGCGCTGACATTTTTCGCTTCACGGTTGAACACTGGTCGATTTTATCCAAAAAATAATTAAAATAATTTTGCTCCGCGTAATCTAACGCGGAAGTCTGCCGAGTCTGCCTTATAGAAACGCGCTTTTTTCGCTATCCGCAGAACGCTAAGGTATCGCATTTTGGTGCGGCTGATCTGGAACAACCTGCAATAAGCTTTTGTTTGTAGGACGACTCTGGCAGGGCTGTTCAACCACGTTTCAAGAGAAAGTTAGGTTCCCGGTGCTGCCACCGCGCAATTATATGCATGGCGTCCTGCAATGTAGTTATACAATATTTCCTTCCTGTAGCCGTGAGCAGTACTATCGAAAAACTAACGCATAAAAATAACTATTAGAACAGGTGCTGACTTACCATTTGCAGGGGCGCAAGTCTCCTCGAAGTTGAAGAGGCTCATCTTCAAGTTTTTCTAATGCAGGCGAACGCTCGAGGCACGGGTCAACACCGAAACGCGTCGCTCGCGAGAAAGAGTTGAAGAGGATGCGTCCACACGTGGGCATTGGCCTGGGATAGGCTTGGACGCTACCAAGACGATTTTCTGAGGGGGGTCGCTTGCGAGAGCATTGGACGCTACCAAGACACGATTCTCTGATAGGGGGGGCAGGCACTGAAACTCGGGACAGCTTGGTGCGTCTGGCGATGCAAGTTTGGAACGCACGTGCTGCCAGGTACCAGGCCGGCGTCTGTGGCTCGCGAGTGCGTGCAAAGAGCGCATACCTAGCAAGCAGATTCGGTGCAGGAGTCCCGAGAGAGTCAGGGGTCGGTGGAACGCCGGGGAGAGACGCTCGGGCGTCTGTGTGAGCAGCCTCGCTCCCTTCTATTCCCCGGTGTCCGCGCACCCATACCAATTGTTTCGTTCTCTGCACTGAGCTATGTTGAGCGTTTGCAAGAAATTTTGCTGGCAAGCGGCGCTATTCTTCCCTTTATATAATTTCGAGAATCAGAAGTAATGTGCGTGGCGTCGGAGTGGCTTCCAGCGCTATCGCCACGGTGAAACTAGTAAGGTTGCGTTTGCCGAAGAAGTGAGAGCATAAAAAAAATCATTTAACTGTACTGTGCGATGTCAGTATACGCTATAGAGCCCTAGGTGGTCGAAATTTCCGGTGGTCTTCTCGACGGCGTCGTTAATACCCTTAGCGCTGTGGGATATCAAACCCTCATTGAAAATTGAAAATTAGTTTTTGAGGAAAGGAAATTGCGCAGTATCTGTCTAACATATCGGCGCACACCTGAACCATGGCGTAGGGAATGAATAAAAGAGGGAGTGAAAGAATAAAGAGAGAAAGAGGTCCCGTAGTGGAGGGCTCTGGGATAATTTCGACCACCTGGGGATGTTCAACATGCAGTGACGTTAAAAAATTGGAGGCTTATCAAGGTTAAGCCCAGTGGATGCGAAGCATGTTAAGCAGCTGCCTCAGTGTGGATGGGGCTAAGTAACGGAGACGTGGTTTTAGGTTAATCGTCGTACTTTATTCTTTGCAGCATACACGCCCGGCGCAAAGACGCTGGCGCGGTTGCGGGCACAGAGACTGACGCGACGGCGGGCGCGCGCCGCTTCATCCCTGGCGTGACGTCACATATCACGTGATGCAGCGATGGTGGCGCCGCCGCCGCGTCGCGCGCGACGGCGCGAACCGAAGCGTGGAGGCCTCCGCCGGGCGACGTCCGACGGCGCGATATGAGGCCCCATCTGCAGCCGGTGTGACGTCATCACGTGACGTCACATCATGTGATCTCACTTCAGGGTCAATGGTGGCCACCGCCGGGAGGCGACCGACGGCGCGATATGAGGCCCCATCTGCAGCCGGTGGGACGTCATCACGTGACGTGACCTACTTGAAGGTCACTTGAAGGTCAATGGTGGGCACCGCCGGGAGGCGATCGACGGCGCGATATGAGGCCCCATCTGCAGCCTGTGTGACGTCATCACGTGACGTCATGTCACGTGACCCCACTTCAGGGTTAATGGTGGCCACCGCCGGGCGTCGCGCGAAGGCCCGAAACCTACATTCATATGCTTCGCATAAAAAATTTAATGTGGATTAGCCCAGCTCATCCAAGATATACAAAGCGAAAGCGAGATTTAGGCCTCCACGGACGCGCGGAGCCGGTTGTGCGTCCTTCCTTTCGTGAAAATGAACGGTCTTTGCAAAGATGTCAGTGCCAATTAACTATCAGAACGCCATCGGCTCACTTGTTTTGTTTGGTTTTTGAGGAAAGGAAATGGTACAGTAACCATCTCACATATCTCGGTGGACACCCGAACCGCGTTGTAAAGGATGGGATAACGGTGGAAGGGAAAAAGGAAATATATATAATTATATAATTGGTTTTTGGGGAAAGGAAATGACGCAGTATCTGTCTCATATATCGTTGGACACCTGACTCGCGCCGTAAGGGAAGGGATAAGGAAGGGAATGAAAGAAGAGAGGAAGAAGAGAGGAAGAAGGAGGTGCCGTAGTGGAGGGCTCCGGAATAATTTCGACCACCTGGGGATCTTTAACGTGCTCTGACATCGCACAGCACACGGGCGCCTTAGCGTTTTTCCTCCATAAAAACGCAGCCGCCGCGGTCGGGTTCGAACGCGGGAACTCCGGATCAGTAGTCGAGCGCCCTAACCACTGAGCCACCGCGGCGGGGCGGAAAGTGGAAAGAGGAAAGAGGAAAGTGAAGCTTTTCGCTTCAATATCCCGCCGAACGCGTCGGCGGTGAAGCGCACATGGAGTTTAGAGGGTCTTGCTTCGGCCGACGTGACGTCGCCGTGCAGCGCTCGCGGGTTAAGCCGGAATATAAACGCGCCTTAACAGAGTCCGCGGTTAACAGCTAACCAACGTATTTGGCGGCGGCATCTTTAAGAGCCACTGAAATCCCCCGCTCACTCTCTGAATAAAAAAATGGCCTGGCTTTGATAAGGTTAAGCCTAGGAATCGAAGCATAATAGATTTGTGAAAGGTTATAGCCTGGTGACCCTTGGTTATCCCTTGGAATCCATCAGTTTGGCATCAAGGGACCAATCGTGAATGTGCCGGTGGCCATTTACACCGCGCGAGTTGAGCCCCGTTTATCCACAGCTGGCGTGACATCAGACCACGTGCTCGGCTGCAGCGCCCCTAGCGGGAGGAGCGGGGGTTAGCCTTGGTCGTCGCGGCCGCGCGGCGACCGCGCGAGTTGAGCCCCGTCTCTCCTCAGCTGGCGTGACGTCAGACCATGTGCCACATGAGGTCAATGGTGGTCGCGGCCGCGCCAGGCTGGGCTATGGTTGAGCTAAGTAGTGTCCCTATTATGCTTCGCATAAAAAACAAAAGGTATGTTGAGGCTCGAAATAGAACCATTGCCTTTGGCATTTGGGGCGGAGACGCTACCACGGCACCACGGCGACACTTTTTTTTTATTGCATGGAAATCGTGCCGGAAAGAAAAGTCGTAGCACGCTTACGCCACAAAACACCAGGCCACCTTACCCCTGCATGACCCCTCCTTCCAAAACATCAAAAGTCTGGGAGGCACACACATGAATCCAGATAGGGGAGCCAGCTAGGCGGCCCTTCCAGGGCAGCATATACACACCGCACCAAAGCGCATTTTTCACGAAACAAAGATTTCGACGACCGTGGTGACTCAGCGTGGCGGTCCATCATGCGGCTCTTCCAGAGACTAAATAGTTTTTGTGGAAAGGAAATGGCGCAGTATCTGTCTCATATATCGGCGGACACCTGAAGCGCGCCGTAAGGGAAGGGATAAAGGAGGGAGTGAAAAAAAAAGAGGGGCCGTAGTGGAGGGCTCCGGAATAATTTCGACCACCTGTGGATCTTTAACGTGCACTGACATCGCACACCACACGGGCGCCATAGCGTTTTTCCTCTAAAAAAAAGCAGCCGCCGCGGCCGGGATCGAACGCGGGTACTTCTGATCAGCAGTCGATCGCGCTAACCACTGAGCCAACTCGGCGGGTGGGTGAAAAAAATACAGAAAAAAATGCATAAAAGTACAGAAACGATATGCTCGCCCACGGGACGGCTCGATCCTCCAGCCTTTCGGTTAACAGCCGAACGTCTACCCTCTTGCGCCACGCAGGCTGGGCGTCAGCAGAGGAGAACTCGACTGTAGAAGTGTATCATACTGACGAATTTTGATCGTTTATTTTTGAATTGGAGAAAGTGGTGACGCAAGAAACGGCAAAAGAAGCACAGGACGTGAGCTTCCTCATTTTTGAAGAGTTGGATAAGGCTGAGCAGAAGACGGAAAACAAACTGCGAAACATGAGCAGAAGACAAGCGCTCACCCGAAAAATTGAGAGAGGGAGGGGGAAAGAAAAGAAGTAGAAAAAAGACATGCTTGCCCCCGGAAGGGCTACAACCCGCAACCTTTCGGTTAAAAGCCGGACGCGCTAGCCGATTGCGCCGCGGAGGCTGATTTTTCCGTTTCTGCATGAAAAGAGTGCCGAAAAGAAAAATGTAAGCATGCTTACGCCACAAAACACCGGGCCACCATACCTCTGCATGACCCAACCTTTCAAAACATCAAAATTCTTTGAAGCACACACATGCATCCAGATAGGGGAGCCAGCTAGGCGGCTCTTGCAGTGCAGAAAATACTCCCCGCACCAAAGCCCATTGTTCACGAAACAAACATTTCGACGACCGTGGTGATGTTGCGTGGTGGTCCAACATGCGGCTCTTCCAAAGAGTAAAATAGTCCCAGCAACATAAATAGATCATATGGCACAGAACAGTTTTTCTCCACAGGCAAAAAACGGATACTGCGAGGTGTCATATCAAAGTCCTGAACTGGTCGTTTAAATATGTCCCAGAAGAACACAGCATCAATGCACTCAATGAAACAATGGTCAATTGTCTCTGGTGTACTGCACAGGTGGTATTCACCCTCCATGGCGCAAGCATCTCCTTAGCATGAAGCCGTGCCTTCACAGGCAGGGTAGATGTCTGCAGTTTAAAGAAGAATGTTTTTGGCACCAGAAAAAATGCACATTCGGATAACAGGTTTTAAAACACTGGTGTCAGGGAACGCCATAAAAGGTTCCCGACACAACCGTACAGAAAAAAATATTATGTAACTGCCTGAGTATCTCCCTTCTGGAGAGGATATGCAGGTAGTCTAAAGAAAAGCGCACAGTGTGGAAATTAAAGGGGTAGGCCACTTCCTTGAGGAATCCCCATAAAGACCCCTCACGAGTGTGACCACTCGGTGCGAATAGGAAAGCCAAATAAGCAGTGAGACGCCTAATAAGCACTGCTACTAAATAAAGGATAGTTTGCCGATTTGAAAAAGAAAAAAAACGCCAAACAAGCTGATGCACGAATAAGTGAACAAGGCCAAATCTACCAGACTCTAGAGAAAGAAACAGGTTATCGCGACGCATGGCTTCCCAGTGGGAACGCCATACGAATGTAAAAAGTGTTCTACGCATCACATGCAGTTTCTTCCTTGCACAGTGAAGAACCTGCAGCACATAGCCAAGTTTTGCAAATAAAAAAAATGTTGCAGACTTGAGCCCGAGCAAACACTGACAATTCGCTACCCATCCAAGCCGGAGTTTGTCGCCTCATGGAGATTATCAGTGAATCCCAGTAGGCTGAACTGCTGCGACTTTGGTGAAGAGGAACCCCTAGGTAGGGAAGGGTCCCGCAATACTAGCTTATGCCACCATAATGAATTGGCGTTGAGCCCCAATTACCTAATCGAAACCCTTTAGATTTATCTAAATTAAAAGCCGCACCTGATACCTCGCAAAACTGTTCAGTCAAATGTAATGCCTCAAGCACACTGTTTCTATCAAAACAAAAGAGGGAGGCATCATCTGCAAAGGCTGAAATCTTGATTACACATTGCACCAGGGAGAAGCCATGGATAGTTCCGCTCAACTATATCCTCAACAATATCCCTCAACTGTTCTATACCGACTTGTATCTGTGCTTCCCAGAATTAATATAGCATGCCCAGAATAGAAAGTGGGGAGAAAAAAACGAGCATCGTAAGAAGCCTGGAAAACCTCCATAAAGACAGGCGCTAGGCAAGTGGAAAATGTTTCATAGAACTCGTTAGCAATGCCATCTGGCCCTGGAGATTTCTGAGCCGTCAGGTCAGAAATGGCAGATTAATTTCCGTCCAAAGTGATAGACCCCTCCTCTACAGCACGCTGCTTATCGTCAAGTCGGGGTAACGCTTCGAATAAGTGACAGTAATCTGATGTCACATTTGTGCCCGCACAATGAACAAACAGTTTGCGATAATATTCAAAGAAAGCCTTAATAATACCAGGACCATCGCTGTATCTGCAGCCACCATACTGAATTTCCAATATTTCTTTAGCTAGAGCAGTCTGCCTTTCATTACTCAGGGCCCTATGAGATGGTTGCTCTTCCAGAAATCTACGGGCCCTAGATCTAATCAAGACCCGTTTGTATCTCAGTCTCACACTGCTGAAGCTCTGCTTTTACGGCTGCGATATCCTCTACATAGGCACCTGCGCTGATCCGCTCTAACTCATGCAGCTCAACCAAAGTACGACCGAGCTCCCGAAGATGTCTCTTAATAATAATAATTGGTTTTTTGGGGAAAGGAAATTGCGCAGTATCTGTCTCATATATCGTTGGACACCTGAACCGCGCCGTAAGGGAAGGGATAAGAGAGGGAGTGAAAGAAGAAAGGAAGAATTAGGTGCCGTAGTGGAGGGCTCCGGAATAATTTCGACGACCTGGGGATCTTTAACGTGCACTGACATCGCACAGCACACGGGCGCCTTAGCGTTTTTCCTCCATAAAAACGCAGCCGCCGCGGTCGGGTTCGAACCCGGGAACTCCGGATCTTCAAAAACGCGATTCTTGCTAAGGCTTCAATAGCAATGTTTTTGTTTTTGTTAAAATAAGTCCCATTTTTGCCAAACTGAGAGATCACCGCGTGACCACGTGTCCTTCAAGCAAGTAGCACTCCGCCATGACGGCACAAGATCTAGCCATGAATAAAGGCGCATCTAGTGAATGCACTCTTGCGATGCAGAAGTCTTCGCGCTTTCGCTACGTATATCCTGGCCTAACAGAGCTAGGCCATCAGCAAATTTTTTTAATCCGCTAGAACTTATATTGGACATTCTGCGCATTTTTCTATTGTGTGTATGATTGTCTGTTTGTCTGAATACGGTTTTATGGCAGGCTGCTTACCTGCACACCGGGGGTGGGCAACCTCCCCCGTTATATTCGGTGGGCAAGTAAGGAGCCGCAGCCTGCCCACCGCTTCAGGAGGCGGCTCAATGAATCTCAAGAGGCTGCTCGGGAAGACCAACCTGGATCGCAACCCAAGTCCCAACGATGGCAGCACCTGCCACAGAAGGGGAGTGGCTCATTGCTTTGGTAGGTGCACCCCTGCGCCAGGAGCGGCAGGAAAACTGCGATTGATCTATGCATTGTCGCTATCCGAACAACTGCCATCCGTCAACATTGCATCTCATCACCGGAACTGAAATGAAAGCAGAACTGCTAGCGCACTAAACTTGCCTGTGTGTTGGCATATTAGTGCGCTTTTGTTTATCGCATTTAGCCGCTGTCCATTATAGCATTATCGCTATACGAATGACTGCCATCCGTGAACATTTCATATCATCGCCGGAACTGAAATGAAAGCTGAACTGCTAGCGCACTAAACTTGCCTTCGGCAACGACCCAAATCAACCATCATTTTTTGGGAAATCTCGATTGTTATGCTTATTAGTGCGCTATTATTTATCGCATTTAGCCGCTGTCTGTCTGTCCGCTTGAAGCCAGTATTGTGGCAGCTGCTTACCTCCCTGCAAGTGGTTTGCAACCTGCCCAAGTATATATATATATATATAGCTGAGTTGGTATAGCACCGGACGCGATATTCGGAGGTCGTTGGTTCGGATCCCACCGGCGGCATGATGGTTTTTCCTGCTGCTTTGTAAGTAATTTCCTTTAAGCGATAGATTAGTCTAAGTATCATTATCCCAGTGATAAGCACAACAATTAAAAGACATTACACATTTCCCCTATCCATCTTTGTTTCGATTAACGTTTTCATAAGTTTGTATTTCAGGGGTGCATATATATACACGCACACTTTCGTTCCACTATATATACTCCGATAACAAGGCGCTCCCGTACGGGGACAGTTGTGTACCGAATTTGGTAAGCAAATAAAACGCTACGGGGTATGATATAGAAAATAAACCACAATTAAATAATAGCTAAACATTGTATACATGCAATTACTAATTGAAGCGTTACCATATCGCATCGCAAGCCGAATTCTAGGCCCACCTTGACCCCTCCAAACAAAGCAAATTCCGTTTTGGCTATATCTTGAGAAGGTGCAACTCACAATGGGTAGACGTGTGTCGTAATTTCTCTGATAGATGGCGCTAGGCTGAGATCGCTCCGCTAGGTGGAAAAGTCATGTTACGTTTTTGAACCACTCAGTGTTTTCTTCACAGGACGCGCTGGATGCGGAATTTTTACGCATGGCCAATAAAGCTGACGCTCGTTATTTCAATGTGTTCCAAATGATGGCGACTTTTTTTCTTCTTACGTACTGACGCCGAGGATGTGGCTCGGCGTTAAGAGGTGCAAAATGTGCGCCTAAGGCTCGTTTCACATGCTGCGACTAGAACAAAAATAGTGGGCCTAGCCTGTGAGGCCGCAGTGCGATTTTCGGCCAGTGCTTTCACATACAAGGCATACCCAGTGAATTCGGTCGGAGGGACAGGCAAGGTAGCTTGATGTTCGCATCGGCAACCCATGACTAAACGCTGCACGAAATATGTTGACGTTATGACCAGCGTATTTTCAGATGCGAGGCATTATTTATTATGTTTTGATTAGAGCAGATAGTTTTGCTTTCGCCGCGGCCCCAACTCCCACGTGACCGCACATCGCACGCCGTCTCGGCGCTCCCCATTAGTTGCAGAGCGAACATGCCGACGCTGCGACTTTATGCCAACCGGACGGAACTCGATCGCAAGCCGTCTGCGACAAGACCGACGGCCCTTCCTAGTTGCAGACCGAGAGAATTCGCACTGCCGCCGGCGAAAATCGCATGTATGTGAAACGGGCCTTAGATTGGGCTAGAACGACGCGCCTATGTGTACTTAGACACAAGTGATATTTGTGTTGTGTTGTGTTGGGTTTTATGGCACATATGCAGCTAAGGCCATCATGCGCCAAGCACAAGGTATAGAATTGCTTTTCTGCAGAATGTTTTGGAGTATAAAAAAGAGGCGATGGTGCAGATGACTTTAAAAGATTGTACTGCCTAGTAATAAAAGAGAAGAAATTTGGAAATGACTAATGGTAAAAGCCTTAAAGATGGTCAGGCAGCCTAAGCGGCTTTCCTTGGCTAGCAAGGATCCTGAGGCTCCTAACCAATCAAATAAACAGCCTCAGCCTACTTCTCAAGAATGAGAAAGTGGCTGAGGTGTATCATGTATAAAAGCGATCCGGTGGTTAAAAAAAAGTTACAGCTTTTCAAGTACGCCTGCTGCTTTTAAAAAGCTAAAAATGGAAGGTATGTTAACAATGGCATTATCAGCTAAAAGCAATGTAGGGTGGAAAGGAATGCATTCATGATAAAATTGAGTGAAGTACTTTTTTCTTAGTTTTTCTAGTTTTATACATGAGAATAAAATGTGGTTAACCGTAAGTTCATCTCCGCATTCTTCGGAAACAGGTTTATCTTGTTTTGTTAGTAGGAAGTTGTGCGTAAGGTGCGTGTGGCCTATTCTGAGACGGCATAAAATCACTTTTTTAAAACGTTCTTGGTGCACACATGACTTAAATTCACCTAAAATCGGCTTTATTAAGTGTAGTTTATTATTCAATTCGCTGTTCCAAGCCGATTGCCATTTTTTTCCTTAACTTCCTTTGTACCAATTTCATGCAGTCATTCAAGGGTATAATTACTTTTTTATTTCCTTGCCACGAGCTTGAGCAGCACAGAAATCTGCTCGCTCATTGCCTTTTATGCCGACATGACTCGGGACCCAGCAGAGTTTAATGTTTTGTGTTCTAGCTGTGGCTGTTACTATGTTGTGTATAATGTCACCAAGTATAGGAGTGATTGCGTTTCTTGAGTGGAGGGCTGTAAGTATACTTAAAGAGTCTGTATAAATAATAGCGTTTTCGAGGTTCTCGCTGAGTATTTTTTCTACGGTCACATATACTGCGTAACATTCTGCAGTGAAGATGGATGCGCACTGTGGAAGTCGTATTCTTGCCTCCGAATTCCCTCGCACCACTGCACTTCCTACATAAGTATCCGTTTTCGAACCGTTAGTATAAAATGCTGTGAAACCATTGTATTTTTCCTCAAGTGCCAGAAATTCTTGTACTATTTGGTGTTGTGGAGTTTGCTTTTTGCGGAACTGTGTGAGAGTGAAATCGCACAATGTAGGAAAATCATACCATGGAGGCAGTGGACCTCGTCTTTGCGCAATGCTGGGTAATGTGTTCAGTATGCCGAGATTCTGGCAGATCTCTTCAAAGCGCAAGAGCAGTGGCCTGGTGGTTTGCGGTTTGTTGTTAAAGATTGTTCTGGATGGACACTTTGTAACTATTTGATAACAGATGTGTTTTGGAAGGGAACGAATTTTTAGGACGTATGAGCATGTAAGCATGCTTCTTCTATCTGTAAGTGATGGTTCGTTTGTTTCGACATAAAGACTGTTTATTGGCGACGTCCTGTAAGCGCCAGTGGAAAGACGCAACCCCAAATTATGCACTGGATCTAGTCGTTTCAAGTAGGATGGCCTTGCAGAACCATACACCAGGCAGCCATATCTAAGCAGGACCGTACCACAGGGCGATAGATGTGTAGAAGGCTTGCCCTGTCAAAACCCCAGTGTTTGTGTGAAAGCACTTTGAGTATATTCAGCGATCGAGAAGCTTTCTTTTTCAAGGCATTTATGTGAGGTAGAAAAGTTAGTTTTCGGTCAAATGTTATGCCTAAGAATTTGTGTTCAGTTTTTAAAGGTAACTGGCTTTCGTTTAGGTATAATGTGGGGTCTGTCTGTAGACCCGTTTCAGTGAAAAAGTAAGGCCACTGTTTTCTGTGGAGAGAACTGGAAACCATTCCTGTCTGCCCATGTCGCCAGTTTATTTATTGTTAGCTGTATTTGTCTTTGGCAAGTGGATATGTTTGAGGATGTACATGCTATCTGAAGATCGTCAACATAAGCAGAATACATAATGGACCTTGGGATTATTTTCCTAATAGAATTCATTTTTACGACAAAGAGAGTTGTACTTAAAATACAGCCTTGGGGTACCCCAGTTTCCTGAATAAGATTCTTTGAAAAGGTCGAGCCTAGGCGCACATGAAATGATCGATTTGATAAAAAGTCTTTTATGCAATTTAACATCCTGCCGCGGACGCCAAGCTCGGCAAGGTCTTGCAGAATCCCAAACCTCCATGTTGTGTCGTATGCCTTTTCTAAGTCAGAAAAGACTGCAAGACATTGTTGTCTGTGTATAAACGCATCTCTGACAGTATTTTCAAGGCGGACTAGGTGATCTGTGGTGCAGCATCCTTTTTTAAAACCACATTGATGGCTGTCGAGAAGTTCACGGGATTGAAGGACAAAAGTTAATCTTATGTTTAGGACACTTTCAAAGGACTTGGCGAGGCAACTGGTAAGGGCTATGGGTCTATAACTGTTCGGAACGGTTGGTGGCTTCCCGGGTTTAAGAAACGGCACAATAATAGCTTCCTTCCAAGCTTTGGGTATTTTTGCTGATACTCAAACTTTGTTAAAAAACTTTAGAAGTGCCTCTACGGCAGGTTCAGAAAGATGGGCTAGCATTTGGTAATGTATTAGGTCTAGGCCTGGGGCGGTATGTTTACCGGCAGAAAGTACTGTTTGGATTTCTTGTATTGTAATTAAACTATTGTACGGTTCGTTTGTACCGCAGTCTGTCGGCAGTCTTTGTTTCTCTGCTGTCTTTTTGTATTTTAAAAATGAATCTCTGTAGTGGGATGAGCTGGAAACTTCGGAAAAATATTCGCCTAAAATATCTGCCTGTTGTTCTAGACTAGTCTGTACACCGGGAGCGGTAAGAAGGGGGACTGTGAACGGAGAGTAGTTGCCTTTTAGCTTTCTGACCTTCTCCCACATTTGTTTTGATGTGATTGAGTTGTTTATCGACGACACGTAATTTTTCCAAGAAGATTTTTCTGCACTACGACGGATATAACGAGCTTTTGCTCTCGCCTTTTTAAATTTTATAAAATTCTCTTGTGTAGGGTATCTGCGAAAAATGCCCCAGGCTTTGGTTTGTTTCTTTTTTTGCTTCTTTACATTCTTTTGTGCACCAGTATTTGTGATTTTGTTTTACTATTCCAGAGGATTGAGGAATAGCTTGGCGTGCAGCGGCAATAATACAGTTTGTGAGACATTCGTTTAGTTCGTCTACACTCACGTCGTCAGAAACTATTCTATCTAGGCTGGCTTTTTCACGGAACAGTGCCCAGTCGGCTAAGTGCAGTTTCCATCGTTGTGGTTTAGTTGGGATTACTTCGGGTGAATGTGCTAAGCTAATTAGTATGGGTAGATGATCAGTTCCATAGGGGTTATCTAAGAGATCCCAATTAAAATCTCTAAAAATCGAGGACGAACTAAAAGACAAATCTATGCAACTG
The DNA here is from genome assembly GCF_052857255.1 of Amblyomma americanum. Lineage (NCBI taxonomy): Eukaryota > Metazoa > Arthropoda > Arachnida > Ixodida > Ixodidae > Amblyomma > Amblyomma americanum. Next base: position 70,665,318 of record NC_135497.1, on the reverse strand, counting down.
AATTTTCTTGAGCTAGGGGAACAATAGGTTTGTTTGCCAGTGTTCAGGAGGCAAAGGTTACTGGAGAGTATAAAATCCTCAATCAGTTGGCCTCTAGTGTCGGTTTTGTTACTGCCCCAAAAACTGGAGTGGGCGTTAAAATCTCCGACCATCAAAAACGGTTCTGGTAGTTTCACTAAAAGGTCTTGTAAGTCTTGGAGTGTTATATTAAGATGTGGATCAATATAAACGCAGCACACTGTGAGTGTTTGAAATGTGTGCAGGATGGCCGCCACAGCTTCCAATTTGGTTTTAAGCTTGTGTTCTCGGGCTGCGATTCTACTGTTAACAATGATGGCTACGCCACCCGAAAGCCGGCTCACCTGCTCTCGGTCACGGCGGAAGACCTTATAGTGTTTTAGAATGTTTTCGTGTTTAAAGCCTAAATTTGTCTCCTGTAAACACAAGGCGACAGGTGAGTATGTGGCTAATATGTCTTTTATGTCGCTTAGGTTATGTAAGAGTCCCCTACAGTTCCAGTGTATAAAAGCCATCTTGTATTATGTGGGTACTGAAAGGAACTAGGTTGGGTTTTCAGGCGCCCTTATTCGGGGCTTTTCTTTTTTTTCGGTCTATGGAGCCCCGCCACCCTTTCGACGTCGACGCCTTAGGACTACTTTGACTTGTGTCCATCGTGTCCATCGCATCCTCCGACACGCTGGACGAACGTGCGAGCCGCACGTTTGTTTTCATGTTCGGCCTCTCCGTGTGGGGAGGGACCTTGGGGCCCGCGGACCTGGAGGCCCGCGCGTCCTGTTTTGTGGGTGGTGGCGCAGCGCTAGCTGCTGCCACCTTGGGCACGGGTGGCCCCGCTACAGGCTCACTGCGTGTGGCCTGAGTGGGAGCCAGAAGCGGCTGTGGTGCTGTGCCCCTTTGCACCACATCGGAGAAAGTAGGTTTGTGTATCGAAGCTACCCTCTTCCGCGCTTCCCTAAATGTTATGTTTTCTTTGACTTTGATTGTGACAATCTCCTTTTCTTGTTTCCAAACTGGACATGCGCGTGAGTATGCAGGATGGCTGCCCTCACAATTTACACATAGGTGTGGTTCAACTGCACAGTTTTCGGCATCGTGTTCATGGGAAGAGCATTTAGCACATGTGAGTTGGCCCCGGCAACTCTGAGAGCTGTGGCCGTAACGTTGGCATTTGAAGCAGCGTCGTGGGTTTGGTATGTACTGTCTTAGTTGGAGCTTTATGTAGCCTATTTCTACGGAGTCGGGGAGGATACTAGATGCAAATGTCAGGACAATGTGCTTTGTGGGGATTTCTTCATTATCTCGTCTCATTTTTATCCTGTACACGTTGGTCACGTTTTGCTCCTTCAAACCTTCCAGAAGTTCTTCATCAGTTACATATTTGAGGTCATAATCTGAGATAACTCCCCTAACAGTATTCAAAGATCGGTGTGTGCTGATTGTGACCGGTATATCACCGAATGACTTCACTTCTGACAATTTCTCTTGTTGGTGGTTGTATAAAACTTCTAAAAGAAGGTCTCCGTTTGCTACTTTTTTGATCTTGTACCCTTCTCCTATGGCACTTGTTAAAGTCCTGGTAACAATGAATGGTGACACTTGTCTAGCAGTTTGTTTCTCGTGTTCGCTGTGAACAACGTGGAATCGAGGGAAGCTTGTAGCGTTTTTTTTGAAGAATTTATCTGTCTCGGTGCGCCCTATTTTCGAGGGAGATCGGGTTGAAAAAATGAGAAGCCATGGAATGTGTTCTTTGTTCGGCAATGGTGGCAGCCACCCACCATGGAGCCCTACATGGGGACGGGACAGGTGCCTTTAAAAAGCCCTGTCTGCGCCAGCTGTACACCATCACTATAACCAAATATGGCGTAAGAAAGGTTTGTCAGCCACACAAGGTTAACCCTCGCCGCCAGGAAAAAGGAAAAAACCAAGAAGTGAGTGGGAGACAGGAGAGTTGTGAGAAAGGGGTAGGAAAGTGAAAGTTGAAGTGGATAATAGGAAAAGGCGACTGCCGATTTCCCCCGGTCGGGTCAGGCCGAAGGTGCCGTCTACAGGAAGCTGGGGCCAAAGTGGTGTGTTGCCTCCGCCGAGGGGCCTTAAGGTCCAAACGCTCGGCATCGGCTCAACCACCAGGATCCCCTTTTCCCCGGACACGGCGATGCCACGCACGGCGAAACGTGGGTGCTAAGGTCCGTGGTGATGCACTGTTCACCATCATCCCCTTGCGGGGATGTCCCTGCGGATGCTCGGGAACCCGCGGTGTCGCCACACACCGTCGCGATGCCTGCAGGCTGCAGGCGCCCCCCTGCGGGGAAGTGATATTTGTATCGCCATGGATATCGAACTCCTTTCGGTAATCGTTCGTTCACCAAGAGTTATAGAACCCGTAAAGGTGCGCTACACTTGAGCGTAACCACTCCTTAACTGCACATTTATAAATATTCATATATTACTGTAGAGGCATTGCAGAATTGCGATACAACAACACCATTGTCTGTTAAATCAGCTGTTATGCACAGCCACTAAAAGGAAAAATTCTGAGGACACCTCCGCTCGGGGGACACCCAAGGATGACCTAATTTTATTTCACGATCCAACCCACCACTTTCGCCTTGAACGAAGAAAACTTCCGCTCCGCACAACAGGCTCGACAAAGAGCAAGAAATGACCTGAAGAAGACTCCAAACAAATTCCTTCCTTTACGCGGTAGTTCTGTCCCATATGTATATGTTCCCGAGTCATTTTTCTCCCGCATGCCCATCGTGCCATGAGGGAGCTACCCTATACCATATACTCTGGGAATGCAAGGAGGACCCCTCCACTCCAGAATTCGGACAACTCATGCTTCCAGTCGACCGGGAGATCATGCATGCTGCGCAGCTCGGACCCCTACATGCAAGATCGGATCTTGATCAAGTGCGCCTTTGAGGTCCCTAGCAGGCTTAACCTGGTGACCATCTACTAGGGCAATGTAACTCGACCCAGCATAACTATCCCGCCAAATAAAAGTTTCCTCCCTCTCTTTCTCAAGGCACTTAAGTCCGCTTGCATGGAGGAATGCGAAAGCAGTGTTTGATCTTGATTTTCTTTCTGGTTTGGTAATTGGTAATTGGTTTTTGGAGAAACGAAATGGGGAAGTATCTGTCTGTTATATCGTTGGACACCTGAACCGCGCCGTAAGGGAATGGATAACGGCCGGAGTGAAAGAAGAAAGAAAGAGGTGCCGAGTGAATGCTCCCGAATAATTTCGGCCACATGGGGATGTTTAACGTGCACTGATATCGCACAGCACACGGGCGCCTTAGCGTTTTGCCTCCATAAAAACGCAGCCGCCGCGGTCGGGTTCGAACCCGGAACTCCAGATCAGTAGCCGAGTGCCGTAACCACTGAGCCACCGCAGTGGGTTTCTTTCTTGTTCATAACGTGAAGTGCGGCGTTTCGTAATTTCCGGTTACAACATACTACAGACTTCATTATTTCCGGTTACGATATACTACAGCAAATCGACATTTCCGTTTGCAACATGCTACAACGCTCGACATTTCCGGTTACCACATTCTACACTTCGTAGTTTCCAGTTACGACATATTACACCACTTCGTCATTTCCGATGACATCACAATTTTAATACGAGATTTGCTTTTGAGGAAAGGAAAGGGCGCTGTAGAGCTCACATACCGTCATCTCGGTGGACACCTCAAACGCGCCTTCAAGGAAAAGTCTCAAAGTAGCCCGTGTCGCAAACTAGCCTCGAAGTTGACTAAAACATCTAAGCTGTATGAAGAGAAATGCTATGACACTACCCAGAACACTGTAGGATGAACGGTTGCTCAATATTAAAGTGCGTTCACAGGTGTCAACCTGCTAACAATGGAGAGCCTTACCCACACGCTGCTGCGTCAAACACCCCTCTTTGCTGTGCAGCAGCTGGCCAGAGCCGCAATACACGAGGAGCTCGAGGACCATAACATTGTGTACACCAACGGCTCAGTGGCCTGCGACAGCTGCTCCCTTGCAGCGGCAGCTACCATCCCCGCCCTGCGACTGCAGAGCTAGCACTCGGGCTGGACCTGCTGCTCACCCTCGGCCCTCCGCCGCACAGGGGTGCTCCGGTGTGCGCCTCCCGCCCCGCCCTCAGCCGCCTGCAATCTAACGGCCACGGTACCCCACTAGTGTGGGAAATTCGCTCGCGCATCGAGCGCAACGCGCGGAGGGTATGTGCCGTGCGTGCACAGTGGATGCCTTTTCACTGCGGCATCGCCGGCAACGAGAAAGCTGACGACCTCGCTTCCGCTGCACACCAACTGCCTGCCAGAGATCTGACCCTTGCGCTGGAGGACGACGTGCGTGCGGCCTTCCACGACCTTCTCCGAAAGCAGCACCCCGACCCACGCATTGCAGGAGGTGAGCGCATCGACAGTATCACCGGCTGTGGCGCACTTAGACGGCCAAAACGTGCAATCATCATCCTCGCGCGCATTGGCTGCGTGTGGCACGGGGTACGACGGGAGCGTCACGGAATTGCGACGAGTGATGTGTGTGACGTATGCGATGCAGTGGAAACACTAGAACATCTGCTCCTTCACTGTGCCGCGTTCGCCGATGCTCGTCGCGATATGCTCGCGGCCTATAGGGCGCAGGGCATACTACTAGACTCCATCAAGACACTATTGTGGCCGCAGGGCAGAGCGCGCACTCGTGAGAGAACTTTGGTGAGCCTCTGTGCATTCCTCGAACACACGGGCTTGACGTCCTGTCTGTTTGCCGTCAGGTAGTTACACGCAGAGACCGAACGCTCGCGAGTTCTACCTTGAACGATTAATAAATGGACGCCCCACTCCAGTTGTAGCCAACACTGTGCTGTGCGCGTGTGTTTTAATTCCTCTAAAATAAAGTAATCACGGGCACAACCTGTACACAATTTTTATTGTGTAAATAGTTTTTGTATACATTGGTTCTCCACCTATACTCTCTTCCTGTCCCTTCACCTCTTTGATTTCATTTCTCCATTCTGCCTGCTATCGTTTACTTCCGCTGCCCCAGCTCCGGTGCTTCAGTATCGAAGGCAGATGTCGGAGATAGCAAAAATCTCTTCCTTCCTTTTATGCGAAGCATAATAGGAACACTACTTAGCTAGACCATAGCCAAGCCTGGCGCGGCCGCGACCACTATTGACATTTATTGACACGCTTGGTGCGACGTCATAGCCTAACTCCTGCTCCTCCCGCTAGGGGCGCTGCAGCCGAGCGCGTGGTCTGACGTCACGACAGCTGAGGAGAGACGGGGCTCAAATCGCGCGGTCGCCGCGCGGCCGCGACCACCAAGGCTAACTCCCGCTCCTCCCGCTAGGGGCGCTGCAGCCTTGCACGTGGTCTGACGTCACGCCAGCTGAGGAGAGACGGGGCTCAACTCGCGCGGTTGCCGCGCGGCCGCGACCACCAAGGCTAACTCCCGCTCCTTCCGCAAGGGGCGCTGCAGCCGAGCACGTGGTCTGACGTCACGCCAGCTGTGGAGAAACGGGGCTCAACTCGCGCGGTCGCCGCGCGGCCGCGACATAAAAAAACCACTACCACCAATGGGCTTCAAAAAGCGTAGCGCATCAAAAAATGCAGTACACTGGTAGTGGGTGGCAAAGGCTTCCAGACGTGAGCTGTTGGCTCTTGATTCGTGTGAGAACATAGCACGTGTGGAAGCCATGACCTCACGCTTGGATGGAAATCGGGAGATGACAAAACAGCCAGAAAACGGCGCAGTTGCACAAGGTGGTCATTCAAAAATCCATAGCCCGTATTTATATTGACTGTTTTCAAGCTGTTCCGCCAAACAGCTCAGTTAGCCGACTAAAGTGTTGCTTAGTTGTGATTCAGCGATGCCACTACACTGACGTGCCCAACGTAATTAGATCACGTAGTTAAAGAGAAGTACGCTCATAACAAGCGCACATTTCCATGTTTTCTAGCAAGACATGAAGAAGCGGCTGCAGCATGAAGTTCGATTTCGATAACACTCAGTAACAGGTAAAACAGATGTTTTAGGCTCGATTTCGATGGCACTGCACATTCTGTACAAAGAAAAGCTAAAGAGCTGAACAGCGCCCAATAATGCGAGTCGCAATTTAATTATTTTTGTAGCGAACTAATGCGCAAGCGTCACTAGTCAGTACTGCGCATGCGCCACGCACCGAGCCACAGGTGTTCCGCCGCTGCGGCACGCATTTCCTCAAAATCCTATTGTAGCGAACTTCAGCGTGTCATCCCTTGAGCTCTGTAGCGGCGTCGTGGCCTTGAGCCGGTTGGTCACGTGGTGCGGAGCAGCTGCTGCTGCCGGCGGCACCGCGAGCCAGCGTAACCGACCTGCAACAGCTGTGCGCATGCGCCGTGTTGATTGAAGAGGGGAAGAGAGTGAATCCACGTCGAGGGACGAAGATGAAGAAGAAACGCCCAGCGAAACGGAGCGGCGAAAGACTGACTTTGCAATTCGACTGAGCGAGTACCAATCGGCCAGATGTAGCTCTCGCGAAAACCTGGCTCTTCTAAACATCGGCGACCGCATATACAACTACATTGCCAATTTCATTTGGTTAACCCCGTACCAAAGCCTGGAAACGATCCTTCTATCACTTCCAGCCTCAGACCAAATGTTCTCACTTCAACCGTCTGCAAGTTCATTGAGCGACTAATCACAATAGGAATCAATATTACCTGGAATGCGCTACAACTTGGTACCACTCTGCTCAAACTGGCCTTCGTCCCAATTTGAATACACAACATTGCTTGTGGCTGCTTCAGCGAGTCATTAATCGAACTTCCCGACACCTCGTGCCTGATTAAATCCTCGCGGTCGACATGAGAAAAGCTTCTGACAACGTCGATCAAAATGTCATCTTTGCGGGGCTGAAGTCAAGACGGGCCGATTCGCAGACTGGCACACGTTGTCTCGCTGGTCAAGGCAGGGCGAGTGGTGTTCTCCCGGGAGTCGAACGGGCGCGCTTCTCGGAAGCTTGAACGACGGCTCGGGCTAACAGACAGCGGTTGCAGCCCCTCATTTATAGGCGCGGTCCGCGTCTGTTCGTTCTTAGCGCCAGGGCAGGCGCGCACATACACGCAGCTTCATCTGCACAAACTCCTTCTCCTTCTTGCGCCGGGCGCGCGACCCCATTGGTCGAGCGCGGAAACCACCTTGTAGAACAATCTAGGTCATTCGCGGCACGCTGAGTCATCGGCGCCGGAGCGAAGGGGGAGGGAATCACTTTGGTGCGCACAAGATTACGGTGTCTCGTTCGGGGATAGACAACTCGTTAAGCTCGGAAATTGGCAGGGAGATCAAACGCTGGAAGCATCGGCGCAGAACGTAGTTTAAAACCGAACCCAGTATGTCTCAGGACGCTGAATACAATTTAACCGGTAGCCCATCCCGAAGAGGAGTCGATACTAGTTTCACAGAATCTAGAACACGTTTGACCACATCTGTAGTGAAAACTGCACATAGCGCACCATCACCTCAGAGGCCAGTTGCTGCAACGCCGTCACTATTTAATGTGCTGCGAAAGCCCTGGCATCTACGGGCGTCTGACTGCGCCATATATCCTCGAAACGGGCAAGTAATCCCGCAAAATTTAAAAACCTGTGAAGCTCACTGCGTTTCATGAGTTGCAAAGGCCTCTAGATTTTCGGAAATAGCCCCGAGAACCGAAGCGGACGGCCGCTAGGGGGCCGAGGCGAGCAGAAGTGTGTCACGTCGGTTCTTTATTCCTGCAGTGATTTCTGCGGCAAATGTTATGAGATCAACCAGAGCGGGTTAAAAACGTAAATCGGAAGCTGAGAGGACTCTGCGGACACCAGCGTTTTGTCCGTAAGTGGATGTTTCACATTTTGGAGCCAAAATTCTGCCAGCCGTGGTGCCAATGTGCTAACTCAAACGCCGGCCACTGGGCTTAACGAGCGCTAAGGCTTACTGAGGCCCCCGGTGCCGCCACGTCAGCTGTGCGGCCGCCAACAGGCGGTATGAATATCGCCGTGCATGGTCGCAGCGGCAAAAAGGGCGAGCTCGACGCCACGGATTGGATCACATTACTCAACAGATGCAACCTCGAGGAGAAATGGGCGCGGAAAGCCAAGCTCGCCTCCGAAGAGGTGAAAGCGATAGACACCCCACCACCATCACCGAAGCGCGACGGCAAACAGCAAGCGGAGAAATCGATCGCCTCGACCCAAGTCAAGCTTCCCGAGAAGGTTGGAGAATCATTTTCCGCCCCAAATGAGGCATGGTATTCACACAGTACGATGGACCGACCCTGACCGATGACATACATGTAACTGCGAAGATTGAATGGAACACGGCATGCCAGCTCGTCAAGAACGAGAAGCAAGGAATTTTTGTCTTCATCACCCTCCGCACAGAAGCAAAAGACAAGCTCCTATGCCTCACACACCTGGACATTGGAGGGAAAGTGCACAAGATTACAGTTCACCTGGCCGTACCTGACGACATCCCGAGAGGAGTCATCCACGGAATAGGAATTAACACCTCACTGCAAAAGATCAAGCAGGGGATATCAGAACATGAGGAGAACCCCAAGGTGCTGGATATCAGACGACTAGGACAGCGCAAGACCATCATGCTCACATTCACCACCAAGGAGGTACCGAGGGAAATCAAATCCCTTGGTGCCATCTTGAACTGTTACTTGTGCAAGAAAATGTACGACGTATGCTATAAGTGCGGAGACCTGGGACACCGATCCGACGTATGCGAGAGCAAGGAGGAGAAGTGCAGGGCCTGCGGCATCCCCAACCCCACAGAGGGAGACGACTGCAAACCCACCTGCAAGCTGTGCGGCCAGCCGCACCCCACCGGCAGCAAAACCTGCCAGGAGATCTTCAGAACCCCATACATCGTTAAAAAACGACAATGGGAGAAGGTCCAGAAACAGGAGTTGGAGGAGAAGAAACAACCAGAACATTGCAGCAGGCGGGAAGAGAGCAAGACGCGGGCCACGAGCAAGGATCGACACCGGTCCACGTCCTTCCCAAGGGTACTGCAGCAGGCCACCACCACCCCACACATGAACCAAGAGGCACCACCCACCAAAAAGGTCGGCTGAAAAGCGGGCAATTCCCATGACTCAGACATAGTGAGGAAGCTGAAAGAGCAAACGAAACAACAACACGAAATGATGAGACAGCAACAGGAGCAATGGAAGCTTTACCAGGAGCAAACACAAGCTCAGGTGAAGGAGCTCCGTAATCACGTTATCGGCCTGCAAAGGGAGACCACTGAGCTCAAAGCTCAACTCAGACAACCGGAGCCGCATCAGGAGGCCATGGACGATAAGTAGTCCAAAACCAAGACAGAGGCGTCTGCACCGCCAAAGAAAAAGCGAGTTAAAAGACAGACTGGGGCCTCGAGAAGGCCGAGAGCGCGGTAGACAAACTAGAGGTAGACATGCAGCGACTCAAAGAGGTAGTACAACAGGCGGTCATATCTACCCAGCGTAACGCGCAGAGGACCGACCAACTCTCAGCCCCGCTCAGCCAACTAGTTATCCCAATGGGAACTGGAATGAACCAACAGGCAGAACAACAAAAACAGATCCTTCTGCGGTTGAATAATGGACAGACTCAACACTAAGGCAAAAACAATATGGCATTGGAACAGTAGGGGCTTCACAAAAAAAGAAACCTTCCCCAAGCCTACCTTGCGAGACGCGGTGGTTCCGACATCGTCGCGCTGCAAGACTGTCGGAAAAACGTTAAACTGAGCGGATACAAACGTACCCAGGCCGGTCGCGATACATTCAGACTGATACCCTGAAATATCTCCGTCATGCAGCATGAGGTAGGTTGCACACAGATTGACTACGGGTTAACAGAGATTATGCCGCAGAGGCGGAAATAACGCTGCCTGCAAGTCCTGAGCGTCTACAGCTCTCCTAAACTAAGGAAAGGCTGTGGCTTCAGGGACCTCTTTTTCAAAGTGCAAGCACTGGCAGAAGGGCAGCAGCGTCTCTTAATAGTAGGGGATTTTAATGCGCCACACCAAGCATGGGGATACAGCCACTCCCAGATAAAGGGGAAGGAAATATGGGACCAAATGATAAAGTGCAATTTAACACTCCTTAACAATCTACTCGCACCAACCAGACAGGAAACCAGCGTGTCATACGACACTTTCCCCGACCTGGCCATGATCGGAGCGGACGTTGAGGCTACATGGCACAACACGAAAGGGAACCTAGGCAGTGATCACAGAATCATAGAGATCGTTTACCAAAACGGGGTCAAAATCAAACGCGAGAGGAAAACCCTCAAATCCATCAATTGGCAGTCCTTCCGCGACAACGGAGGGGGTTCCAGGGAGATCACCGACAAACCTGAATGCGCCAATGGCATCACGTAGCCGTGCAAAGAAGCTTAGGAGAAAATAGAATTACATTAGGAACAAGACTGGGTTGATAGCCACATGAGACAGCTGTGGCTGAAGAAAAAAAGAGGCAGAAACCGAGCTCGCCCAAAAAGTGGAAACCGTAACCTGGGAAGGGAAATAGCAGCTCTCAGCAAGGAAATTGGGAGCCATGCCCAAACACTAAATAGACAACACTGGAACGACATCTGCGATAGACCAGACGAGCAATTAAGCTCCGTAACCACCTGGAAACTATTGAGACACCTCCTGGACCCAGACAAAAACAAAGCTGATACCAGGAGAAAAATGGAAAGACTAACACAAACTCCAGGGGCCTCAGGAGGGTATGATCAACCAGGCAAAAGAGGTATATAGGGGAAACAAACACCGAAACATTCCCCGACTATAGCGGCGAAAACAACGAGGAGCTAGAGCAACCAATAACCATAAGAAAGGTCCACGCTGCCTTAAACAAGCTCAGCGGAAAAACCGCGACTGGCCGAGATGGGGTCCACAATAAGATGCTTAGAAACCTCGATGACGACTCCCTTTAGCAACTAACAGCATTCATTCAATAGTGTTGGGAACGGGGGGACATACCTGGGGAGTGGAAGAATGCAAATCTAGTCCTCATCCCCAAACCAGGAAAAGAACTCAAACTTGAGAACCTTAGGCCAATATCGTTAACCTCCTGTTTAGGGAAGCTAATTTAGCACGTCATACAGAATAGGCTCAACGGATACTTGGAAAGTAAGGAACTGTACCCAGACAACATGGTTGGATTCAGACAACTATCCAGAAACGACGTCATGCTACAACTCAAAGAAAAAGTATTGGAAAGGAAGACTAGCGACACTAGAGTCATAGTGGGAGGAGACGTCAGCAAAGCGTTTGACAACATCAAACACCAAACGATCCTGTCACGCCTCAATCAATTAAATGTAGGAAGCACGCTATACGACTATATTAAAAGCTTCCTCACGAACCGAACGGTGAAGATAGAAATCGGGGGCGCAGTAAGAGAAAACATTAAGCTAGGCAACACGAGAACACCGCAGGGATCGGTGCTATATCCCCTACATTTTTTAACATTTCAATGATCGGGCTGCCTGAACGACTCAGAAAGCTAGAGGGCCTCTGCGACACTCTCTACGGTGACGGCCTCACCCTTTGGGTCGACAGAGGGGGAAGCGATGGCCAAATAGACGGCGCCCTACAAAGGGCAATCTGGGAAACGGAAAGCTATCTGAGACTAATAGGGCTAAAATGCTCGCCGGAACAATCGGTGATGCTAATCATGGGCAAGCAGCACGACAATATGTAGCTCCTGGAAAACAACACCCCGGTCCTAATTGTGGACAAGATCAGGATATTGGTGTGTGGATACAAGAAAATGGGAGGAACACCGAAACAATACACAGACTAGAAGACACGACCATCCAATCTTGCAGGATTCTCAAGGTGATAGCAAACAAAAACGCGGGGATGAAGGAGGCGAACCTACTTAGGCTTGTCCACTTTCATCATTAGCCGAATCACCTACGCTATCCCGTACTTGAAGACAACTAAAGCAGAGAGAGACAAGGTAGACATCCTCATCAGGAAAGGTGTCAAAACAGCCCTAGCCTTAACAGCGTGCACATCAACCGATACTATCCTCAACCTAGGAGTGTCAAACACCCGAGAGGAAACGTACGAAGCGAAACTCACGGTACAATATGTCAGACTAACTGGCATCAAAACGGTCAGATACATCCTTAGGAAATAGGGCTACCAAAGGCAAGAATCGCGAGAAGGGATAACCTCCATCCCCAAGGAAATTGCCAACAAGCTATGAATACCCCCAGACCAAGAAACATGCACCCCATGCACAACGAGGAACGCAGGAGAAGTAGAGTCCAAACACTCCAAAGCTCCTCCTCCAAAAACAAATGGTAGTGTACCCGATCACCCATACTCTCTGACGGGTACAAATAAAGTGCTTTCTTTCTCTGTGTCGAAACCTGTGACGCCACAGCATGCTATTAGTCGCGGGACCACGAACCTTTAACGTAGGTATCTTGCAAAGCGTACCATCTCAGGGTGGGCATATTGGCGACGCTGACAACGCAACGCCCAGCCGCTGCTGAGAGCGATGAAGGCACAATGAGGCGTTGGTACTCACTCTGCAGTTCGTCATACCACGCGGACATGAGCGGAGTTTGGAAGTCTGTCCGCTGGACAACTCAAAGTTTCGCAGCTGTGTCTTCCAGGTCATCTGACAGGCCACGGCGCAACGCGCTACCCTCCACTGAGCAACTCAAGCGGTATAGTTATTTTAGCGCGTACCACGTACCGTGCTGCTGTCAAACAGGGAAGCGCGTAGAGCACGTGATAGGCTCATGTGCGAAAGCGATTTGTGCAGCATGCGGAAATATTGGTTTTGGGGGAACGGAAATGGCGCAGTATATATATCTCTGTCTCATATATCGTTGGACACCTGAACCACGCCGTAAGGGAAGGGATAAAGGATGGAGTGAAAGAAGAAAGGAAGACGAGGTACCGTAGTGGAGGGCTCCGGAATAATTTCGACCACCTGGGGATCTTTAACGTGCACTGACATCGCACAGCACACGGGCGCCTTAGCGTTTCTCCTCCATAAAAACGCAGCCGCCGCGGTCGGGTTCGAACCCGGGAACTCCGGATCAGTAGTCGAGCGCCCACAGAAATAGAGAAGAACTTTAATTCATAGCACGCCATGAGCTCCACACGACCCCATTGCACTCGAGTGTTTGTGTTCCCACTGGAAATCGAGAATTGTTAATGTGGAAATCAAGATGCCACAGTCGACTTGTTTCAAAAGTATTGGAAGAAAGCGCCAGCATTTCTGGCCGGTGGTCATGTCTGTAGGTGTGCTGTAAGTAGGTACGAAAGCAGAAAGCGCTCGAGGCACAGTATATGTGTGATTCAGCCTGCTGGCATCGACTCATGGTGCCATGTCCAACAAAACTGTGAGCCGTGCGTCAGAGTTCAAAAGATTTCCAGCTCGCTGACCCCTGCCAAGCCCTCGCGCAACACAATACGTATCAAGAATGCATCTAAAAACGAATGTAAAAAATGAATGTGAATTAGCTCAGCGTATCTAGGATATGCAAATCGAAAGCTGTCGTCGTTCATTGTGTTCACTGGCGTTAGCGTTGACAAGGAAAGGAAGGGCGCATAGCTGGCTCCCTGGGTCAGTGTACGCCGTTAATCGTTCGTTGAAATGCGTTTCGGTGGTGAGAGAAAGATGTGGGCTGCATGCATTAGCGCTTACGGCGTTGTGGGAGACACGCGGTTGCTTTTTAAGGAAAGGAAATGGCACAGCATTTGTCACACATCTCGGCTGACACCTTAACCACCTTTTCTCACTGTGCCTAAAAAAAGGCACCCAAGCTGCTTCAGCGCACAACCTAAAACATAACTTTCGCCTAGCTGGTTCTGGAACTACTACTGAAAATTTGCATATTTTACCTGCTGCTGCAGGCGGCTGCGTTTATATGGAGGCAAAACGCTAAGGCACCCGTGTGTTGTGCGATGTGAGTGCACGTTAAAAATCCCCAGGTGGTCGAAATTATTCCGAAGCCCTCCACTACGGCCCCTTTCTTCCTTTCTTCTTTCACTCCCTCCTTTATCCCTTCCATTACGGCGCGGTTCAGGTGTCCAACGATATATAAGACATACTGCGCCATTTTCTTCCCCCCAAAATTAATTGTTATTGTCATTATTATTGTTATTCTAGCGGTCTCACTTGCCATGTGCTTGGACCCCTGCCCGCACATGTAAAACTTTACTTGGCTCCAAAGGGAAAATAAATGATTTCGAAAGATGAGCATTAGGCAATGGTAACATACATGCCAATATCCACCTGGTCTTTGAGAAACATTAGCAGGGGGAAATATGGCCACCGCGCCAGTTTCGCATCGCTTGCACCTGAACCACTTGGTGCACCTTCTTTCCTGGCACGGTGTTTTTTGTAAAGGTGTCCCTCAGGCTTTTCCATCGTGTCTGGACATTACAGCCTGCAAGTAGAGTTTCAGAGTGTTGAACTCTGTTCAACACCACATATCCTATCAAGCGCAGCTGTCAGCACGCCTGTCTAAAGCACTCGAGCGCTGTCCTGTCGCACAAAGGCAATGACATAGTCAGGCAGGTACACTGCTCTACAATCTATGCTGGTACTGGAGAACAGGTACAGAGACTATATTTGCTGTGGCAGTTGCAGAGTACTTGTTATAAGAGACCAACTGGATTTAACTTTCTTCGCTGGCTGGCTGGCAACCTTGGTCGCACGGAAGGGCACGTGTCTGCTTCTAGCTCTGTGTTTTCGCTTTTTGCTGTCTTCTCGCGTGTGGCGTGGGTCGGACAGTGCCCTCCGTGAGACCGAATGCTGACGACGCCCCTGCGGAGAAATTCCCGGCAATGTGGGCGCATTCTCAAGTGAGAAAACCCAACCGGAACCCTCAGGGGCAAGCTAGGCTTAGCTCGGCGCTGCCGAGCGAGGCCGCGCTACACGGCTGCATGGATTCTGCGTTGTTGACGACAGCTACGCAGATGCCCGCTGTGTTGCCACCTGACGCAGCCTCCACCACGTCCACGCAATCGTCAGCGCCTCCTTGCCTCCAGTCTGCCCCGTCTTCCGATGCTACGACTTTGGCCTGTGACATGGACTGCTCCACCGCCGCTGTGCCCGTGACACTCCGTCAAGAAACTGTGCCCGCCGCCCCGAATCAGTATTCCCACCAAGGGCCGTCACCAGCGTCTGAGCCTCCTCCACAGATGCCTCCCGTGAGTCAAGGCTCTCTTCCGCCTGCTGCGAACTTGTTCCGCGTTACCATCAAGCCTACAGTGCGCTTTGATATGACTGCCATCTCTGCCCGGAATGTTCAAGCTACAATTCACCACGCTCTTGGCTCTTCGAACTACTGCGGGTTTGTCTTCCATCGCCCATCCATCACCATCACGGTAAACTTGCCATCCTTGATGGACGCCCAGAAAATGTGCGCAGTTACGCGGATCCCCCTGGATGACAGCAAGCATGTCCCGATGCAAATATATTTTGCAACGGGTCCTGTGACACCCTCCGGCTGCTAAACTCACGCAGTACTGTAAGCACGGCCTATGCGGCGCCGGGGCTCATACCTGCTCATCCTGCAAGGCCCGTTGACTCTCCCGAAGTACCTTACCTACTACGGTGCGATCGTCAAACCACAGCCCTTCCAACCTCGTCGTATTTTTCATCACTGCCACAAAGGACATGCAAAATACCTGTCCTAATCCAGCAGCTGCGGCCGACATGAATGAACCGACAGTTCCTTGTGCCCTGTGTAAATCGCCGGACCATGACATTCACTCCCCCGCTTGTCCAAAGAAGCAAGCGAAGAAGTTTCAAAAGTTGCCTGCAAAAATGGATGTTCCTACAAATAATTGCTTTGCATTCCCATTCCAAAAACCTTTATTTCCATCAGAAGGGAGGCCCCATACTGCCTACCCCCGGCACGCAGGTCTGGGGGTAGGGGCCGGGACCCCCGCGATTAAAGGCAGGCAAAGAGTTGCTGGCTATTCGCGGCCTCCACCGCCAGATGAATGGCTTGCTTCTGCTTGATGGGGTCCGTGCTCCGCAGAAGGGTCTCCAAGGCTTCTCTACAATCAATTCCTTCGTTAGCCTCTGGGGAGTCTACACATTCCCAAATTACAAAATGTGGAGAGAGGGGGACCTAGATCACGTAATTGCTTTGCAGCTCTCGCATGTGACGACAACGACTTCCCTGAACTTCCTTTATCTGAGCCCGCTGCTCACCATACGTCTCCTCACCAGCGTACATATGCACAAGCGGCTCACCTTCCCGGATCAAATGGTACGCCAAAACGTCCAGTGTATACACCACATGTGGATACCACAGATGAAGACACAGTTTTAGACAATGCAATCGCGGAGGCTCGCCGCCGACTAGACGAACTCACCCAGCGCCGGGAACAGGGTCGTTCTCAATCCTTTCGAAGAATTCTAATAACTCGGGAGCAATCATCAGAGGAATCACCTCGAGTAAGCACTGGGCCACAATCAGGTGCCGACCTCCTGTTAGCCGTGACTACCCCGACAGTGGATAAAATATTAGCGCTGATGAAGCAGGCGACATCCCTTATCGTGGAAGCTCTTCGACCTCATCATCGATAGCGCATCATCATCTATGGTGGTGCATAGGAACTGTCGAGGATTCGCTAATAATGCCTCTGAAGTGAACATCCGCCTTCGCGACGGAATGCTGAAGGCATGGGCGTTCCTACTGCATGAGCATAATTCACATCCACGCCTTTCAGGTTTCTGCGCATACCATTCTCCCTCTATCCCTGATCGCCGTTGCACCGCCTCCTCCCTCAGCGCAGGTAAATCTGCAATTTATATTCACAGTTCAGTTCCGCACACACCGCTCGACCTTTCACGGTGGTGCAACACACGTCAAGAGGTTGTCACCCTTCTCGTAAAACCTGCACGCACACCCTTTGTCCTAGTTTCTTTTATAGTCGTTATGGCTCTGCACCTCCCAATCTGGAATGGGTTCGTTTTCTATGCTCTACCAACTCGGGTATCCCTATTCTAGTTGGTGGTGACTTAAACGGCGCACACACTGCGTGGGGTTACCCATCGGATTCCTCAAGGGGTGCACACATTCAATGGAGCTTTTCGGATCATTTCTTTCAACATTTAAACCACTCAAATACATCTACCCGCCCACGAGCTGGCCCGTATTCACCTGATTTGACATGGTGGTTAGGCCCCGGTAACCCTCGTTTGGCTGTTGATTCTGATACTTGGGGTAGCGATCACAGCCTATTTTTATCTCACTCACGTCGACGCGTCTACGGAAAATACGCCGCACTGTACGAATAACATCACGGGACTCTGTACGCGCAGACAATCATTTATCTACATTCAAGCTCTCTTCAGCACTGTCTACTTTCTCTGCTGTTCTCGCTACTCACATAATTACCACTGCTGTAAATGAAGGCGACCCAAACCCGGACATACATCTCTTGAATCTGTGGGCTCTTCGTCGCCAGGCGGATCTTTACGCTACTCGTCACCCCGATGACCCATCGGCTCTTCCTACTCTTCACCGCGCTACCGCACGGGCGCGGCGCTATGCAAAGCGGCTAGGCAGGCAACGCTGGGATACATGGCGTGCCCGATTGTCCTCTACGCAGGCCAATCGACATGTTTGTAGAGTGTTTCACGCCATGGAGCACCCTTCTCAGGATGCAGATTACACAGAAAGCATTCTCCTCGCGCTAAATGTGGATTAGGACACATTTGTACAACAAGCGGCCCGTCAATTTTTTCCAAACCATGACTGCAACGCTACTTCTCCGCCTTGCATTGGTTACAGAGCCCTTCGATGGGATTAATTCTGACCTCACCATGACAGAGCTGCTGGCTTTTATTGAACGTTTAAAAACTACTAATCCTGGGCACGACGGCATACCTAACTCCTTATTCCGTAACTTGGAAGGGAGGGCTTTGCAAACCCTACTTGATACTTTTAACGAAGTGTGGCTTTCTGGCTTCATGCCGGGAGACTGCAAGCATTCTATTGCGGTTCCAATACCCAAGTCAGGTCAGCCTCCAGTATCTCTCTCCGTATCTCTCTCTCTCGGTCTGGACCCCGTAGAGTATCTGTTACGGGTCCAATGGACTTATTTTTGGAAATGTGGCCGAAGGTTTGAAGGTTGCTTCACGTCCGCCTTAGGTTGGCCCGGTATTGCACTGCCTCCGGGATCGGCCTTGTCTTTAGTGCGTCTCAACTATCCTGTCTTTCTATCCCATCCATCTTTAAACTCTCCTACTAGCTGCACGTGGTACCGATTGTGGCTCGGCTTGAGCCAGTGGGCAGGGCTGCGCTCTTTCCTTTTCTTTCTTCCTGGCAATAGACAGACAGACAGTATCTCTCTCGTCCCTTCGTTCAAGTTCCCTTACGCCTACCATCTGCAAGCTTTATGAAAACATTCTAGCCGCACGCTTGTCGTGGTGGCTGGAATACCATGATTGTTACCCAGACTCCCAAATTGGCTTCCGCCCAAAAATTGGAACGCAGGACGGCCTTGCTACTTTGGCTGCTGACGTGCTTGACTATTCTCCGCAGAGTCACCTTGTAGGAACCGCAGTGGCTACAGACATAACAAAGGAATATGATAACATCCTTCACTCTGCCATTCTTTCCTCCCTTCAAGCTCTTGGTCTGCCTCACCGGTTCCTTCTCTCCATTCACGATTTTTTAGCAAATCCAACCTTCAACGTGCGTGTCCACATAAAGCGCTTTGGTAACTTGACTTCCAATAGAGGAGTGCCGCAGGGCTCCGTTCTCGCCCCCACATTATTTAATGTGGCTTCAATTCCTCTTTTTCGAGCCCTAGAGACCATCCCTTCTATCCGCGTGTTTGCGTATATCGATGATATAACCTTGTGGTGCTGTCATCGAGATGCGTCTATTCATCAGTCGGTCATTCAGCACGCACTGGATTTATTGACATCTCCCCTCTCACCTCTGGGCCTAACACTCTCTCCTACTAAATCATGTGTCATTCACATTGGAAATAAAGCCGGTTAACAGAAAGCTCCCCCTTTAAATTTTACGGTACATAATTCTCTGATTCCTCAGGTAGAAACTGTTCGTATTCTTGGTCTTCTCCATACATCTAGGACGTAGCACCCCGTGGCTGACAGCCACCGTAAATCAGCTCACGCTACTCTAGGTCTGATATGTCGCATAGCTATGCGCTCTGGTAGCGCACGTGCTCATACGGCCCGCCAGCTTGTGCGCTCTATCCATCGGCCACGGATTGTATATCAGGCACAATTTCAACGTCTCACCCTCAGAGAGTGGGACTCCTTTGAAGCTATCAATCATGGGGCTATGCGCGCCATAACATATCTGCCTCGTTTAACACCCATACCTGTGCTACAGGAGTTCGCCCAACTTAATGCACTCAGTGAACGCATCGACCAACGGGTGGCAAATAGAGCTCGGAACTGTCTCTCCAACTTGATCGTTTAAAGACACTTCCTCCGTGGTCATATTGCCAGCTCACTGACAATCGCCCCACTTTTTCCCCGTCGGTATCAGCAGCGTATCTGCCTGAAGGGTGCATATTATACACGGATGCATCACATTCTGCAGAGAGGGGAGTTACTGCTGTGTATAGTCCATCTGATCCGCATCTCAACTCTCGCACGACGTATACTGCAGATACGTGCACTCCTCTGGCATTGGAAGCCATTTATAATGCCATTGCTTCCCTTCCGCTCGTTCCAATATTCAATACAGTTCATATTTACACCGACTCCCGCGCCGCCCTTAAACAGCTTAAGGCTGTTCGACGGAAATTACAGATTTCACAATCAATTCATGTGCTCTGCGCAAAGTATAGATGTCCTGTGCGCATACACTGGATTCGCGGCCATGCCCAGGATCCACATAACATTCAAGCGGATGCTATGACTCATCTTCATACATCAGACGATCCGCCACCTTCCCATCTTCCTCCTGATCCGTTCCTGTCCCATGTTTTCGATTCCGAAGTCCTGCGCCAGCAAACACGCGCTCTAATTTCACCGTGTTCGCAATCGCTCCCCCGTAGTCTTACTCGGCAGAAGGAGGTATCCGTGCGCCGCGTTCGGGCAGGGGCGGCTCTGACACCATCTGTCCGTCATCGGTGGCATGTCAAAGATCTGCCAGCACCTGAAAGGTGCCCTCACTGTAGCGCTGCACCGGACATTTGTGATCTGCGACACTTGTTGTGGACGTGCCCAGCTACGGTTGTTATAAGAAAACGGCTCCTCAGGGAGGTGGGCCTGCGGTGGAACCGCGAAAGGGACTACGTGAAGTGGACTATGTACAATGGTTTCATTAGCAACCCCTGCGACTACCTCAGCGCAACGGGTCTTCACTCCTTTTAACTTTCAATCCCGTGCATTCCCACCCCCTTCCCTTTTTTTCAACCTTTGCCTCATGGCATACTTCTCGAAATAAAAAAACTTTCTTCGCTACAATGCACACAGCTACAGTGCGCAAGACAGTTGCGCCAGCAATTATACAAAAGTTCAATTTGAGCATTTTTGGTAGCATTTTGAGTAGTTGCCTCGCTAGCATGCCACTAATTTGACTATTGATGCACTTTGGTATGGCTGTTAGATCTGAAATTGCAATTAATCTAAAATCCAACAGATTTCTGTGATCAGTTCAGCACCCCAAAAGTAACTGAACAATTACAAAAAGTAATTGATTACTATTGTTTTATTCTCCTTTCCACTTTTACCAGCGCAAGACATGGACTCCATGGAATGAGCCAGTGTGAATTCCAGGATCTGTTGCCTGCTACAATTCGTACGTTGTTAATTTTCATCAAAAAGCAACTTGTGATAAAAGCTGTTCTTGTCAATGTATTTTTCCGCCTCACCTTGAAAACATTAGGAGCGCCACTCAGTGTGTGTAGGTGTACGCCCTGGAGGAAAGGACCGAGTTGCAGTATGCGAAGACTTTATGCACCAGCTAGGAGTTTAAAACCGCACGAGAAGTAGCTAACACTGCAAAATGCTCCGCGCATCGTTGTCCGCAATCATAAAAGAAATGCGAAGCGGGGAATATGGCGCTAGTAAAATGCAGGCCGCTCAGGATAGCATTTCCGGACATCCTCGCTCGTGCGGCTTTTCGGCTGTGCGACCAGATTCCTCGCTAGCACAAATGTTCGCCACAAGGTTCAGGTTCTCAAAGTTATACCGGTCGTTATAACCCGTTCTTCGAGTAAGAAATAACTGATTACTACTAACCGACTACCGAGTTATAAAACTGTTTTCGTGAACGTTACCCTGAGCTCCGAGCGGCCATTTCAGCTCTACAAAAATGAGCAGCCTGTCTAGGGCGCTCAACTGCTGTGCTACGGCACAAATGAAATACTTGCGTGGCTGCAGGCTCACTTTGAACCACGATGCTCGAACTTCAGTCACTTGTATGACTACGCCCACTGGTGTCGAAAGCCTACTTAGATATTTCGATTCGTTTCCTCGCAGAGGGTCCTAGAGCGCCTTAGACAACATCGTGGTCACGTCTATATTCGTAAAAAGCTGCATTTTTATTAAAGAAGTTTTCCAAACTAGTAATCTTTGCACTGTCACGAAAGGACATGTCGCTGTTCGTCGTTCCTGCACTGCGGAAGAGTTCTAGAGGCCACTACAATGTGCTTGCGGGCGAGGGAACACGCGACGTGCAGCTCGATGTATGGGACCGCCGTGCATGCTGCGAGCTCAGCGGCGCGGTTGAAGCTCTTTGACCACGGCTAGCAACCCAACCTCCAGGTTTCAAGCAGGCGCAGGATGGGTGCCCTTACTTTGAAAGGTACACGTGCAGCAATGTAAACATACCTGGGTCGCATCCAAGTTCCGTGACGACATTGGTCCACGCTTCCGTCTTTTTTTTTGTGGTCCTTATAATCCGACCTTGAACTGTCCCGTAAAATGGGACGCTTCTGAGCAGCACAGATCAGCCGGTCATTGAACTCGACACGAGCTGCCTTTGTGGTCATCGCCATGTCGCGAGTGCCATGCAGTCCAAGCTGACCAAGAACATAGAGCGCGCGCGAAAAGCATGCGCCGGCGAGGAAAATGGAAGTGTTGACAAGCCAGTGAGCTATGATTGGCTGTCCCTGCTGGCCGCTTCCGGCAGCGTCTGAAGACGCGCGTCAAATATCTGGCGGGGCCAGGCAGGCCTCGGCGGGCGTTTTTTTTTTTTTTTGAGGTCGGGTGTCAATCACGCGCTGTGAGGCGAAGAACGGCGACAAAAACGCTCCATGTATCCCGGGCTTAAGGGAAGGAATAAAGGAGAGAGTGAAAGAAGAATGGAAGAAAGAGGTGCCGTAGTGGAGGGCTCCGGAATATGCTGCAATATATCCGCCGTACCGTTCATTGGGTGACCAACCTATCGCGATCAATCATTACCTGCCACATGCCACGGTGGCAGGGTGGGCGCGCTGCCTATCCAGTGTGCGGAATGCTATGACAGCAGGTTCTTGGAGTTTGTCACCAACGCCACTGCATGAAAGCGAGATATAGGTGTCCACTGACCCAGGGAGCCAGTAGTGCGCCTTTCATGATATATTATGTCATCTGCAACGTTGTCAACGCCAATGAACGCCGGCGACTCACTTGTCTTCTTTCGTTTTTTAGTAAAGGAGATGGCGGAGCAAATGTCTCACATATCTCGGTGGACACCTGAACCGTGCCGTAATGGAAGGGATAAAGGAGGGAGGAAAATAGGGGGCGCTGCGAGCGCGCGACGTGAGCAGACGTGTGTCTCTTCGGCTCCGCCGATTTTCGGCTGGGGCCACGTCCCAAATCCTTCTACCCAGGCAAAACTGGCGTCAAACGAGCCGGAAAACGAAGCGGAACACCTGGACTCCGAATTCGTCCAGGTAGGCCGATTTTCTTTAAATTTACGGCCGTTTTTCGACCGACCACGTCGGCGCCGTCGTTAAGCCTAACGGCGTCGCCAACGCCTGGCCTGATGGAATTGGCCCTCCGAGGACAAGATGGCGACTTCCGCGCAAGTAGTGCGCGGCTACGACCCTGAGGTTATGTTGTGGACCTCGGTGCCCACCACCGGAGATTCAAATTCGACGGTTACTCCCAAAATTCGGAGTCAAGGTTTGCTTCAAGCGGCTGCACGCCGCTCCCAAGACAAAGCCCAGATGGCGGCGTTCGGCGCCGCCCCGGCCGCCGGTTCGTCGGTCGGAAACGTGAACGCTCCCGCGACACGCGCCACGGGAAGCAAGGACAAGGCGTTCTCGAAGTGGAAGCCGCGTCCAATGCCCAAACCGACACCTGAAGACTACGTCATAGTTATAAAGCCCAGAGAAAGCGTTTCTCTTCACGAGGCGTTCACAGAAACCGGCTACGGCACTGCCATTTCAGCGTACCTCGGGTTGAAACGGGCCCGCGCCATCTCCGTTCTACCCTCACGAGAGCAAAACCTCATCATTGTGCATACCCCGGACATCGAGGCGGCCGACCAGCTTATCGGGGACTTCGCTGTAAATTCACACAATGGGTCGATCCCGCTTCGGGGTTACCTAAGACAAGACAGCGGCAACATATGCCACGGCGTGATCGTGGTCCGTAACTCGGACACCACGGAAACTCTTAAAGACCGAGTGTGCTGGCGCGCCGGCACCATCCTGGAAATCCGGAAGTTCGGGACATCCAACAAAGCACGCATCACTTTCGCGCGTAAGGAGAAGCCCCGTTACGTACATTATGACAACATGGTCGTCTCTGTGAGAAACTACTACAAAACTATCCCGGCGTGCGGCCAGTGTGGGGTCGTCGGGCATCGCGCTGATGCGTGTCCAAACCTGCGATTGAACACCTGTGGACTCTGCGGATTCCAAGCTCCGCTAGTGGAGGGGGTGCGGGCTCCTCACAACTGTGTTCTCCGGTGTTCTCTGTGCGGTGGCTCCCATGCCACCAACTCTCGTGACTGTGCAGCAAAATTACGCACACCCAAGACGAAAAAAAAACGGCGTCCAAGAAGAAAAGCCGCTATCTTGGGCCTCCCGGCGATCAGCATGGCCAGGAAATCTCCAACACCGAGAACCCACCTACCGGAGGTGCTGCAAAACAACCATCCAAGGTGTCGCCACCACACGGCGGACTGGCGAAACAGTCGACAGAAACGCGCGGTGATACCAGGGCCTGGGTCAACGCAGTCAAAAATGGCCACCAGGTGAGAGGTTCGGGTGGGGCTGCTTCTCTCTCCCCCCTTTCCACTCCCTTTCGAAGGGCGCATAGCGCCGAGCAAGATCAAATAGCAGCACTCAGGGCCCAAAATGAGATGCTGCTAAAGAAAATTAACGAATTGGAATCTAAAATCAACCAGTCTACTTCTCCTCCCTCGCCTCCCGCGGCTGAGGTAATGGAGAGTGAGCTCGTGGTACCGAAGGCGGTAACAAGTTTGGAGGCCGCATTCGAGGCCCGCCTCGGGGCCACAGAGGCCCGATTCGCCGCTATAGAAAATCAAATTTCAATGATGGTAAACGCCATCTCCAAATTGCAAGACACAATCCCCGCGATGATGGCCCAACAAATTGCGAATGTCTTGCGCTCCTCGCGCAGGCCCGGCGATCCCTTACCCGGCCGCCCTCGCAAAACTTCTAGACGCACCCCCGAGGTAGCCGACGACGACAACTGCTCACTCTTTGGTATGGAGGATACCCCCCTTCCTGCGAGTGTTGGCTCCGGAGCAGTGTCAGTACAACCCCCCTCAATCTAAATGACCATGGCGAGCAGCCCTAAGATCAGGCGCTCCCCAAGAACCAATTCGGCCACCCCCGTCCAAATTGTCCAGTGGAACTGTCGGGGCTTCCGTTCTCGCGCAAAGAGGGCGGATCTCCGACTTTACCTTTCAACTTTCGATTCTCTTCCCGCAGTGGTTGCCCTCCAGGAGCCAGGGAGTGGCGTCACCCTCACAAATTACATCCCCTTTCAGCAGGACCCCTCTTCCTGCGTCTGCGTGCATAAAAATTATACGGCTAATCTAGTTGACTTCGAACTTTACACAGATTATTCCTATGTGATGGTGACACTTCTTCCGCTCAAGAAACAAGATGCACCACTCCACGTACTCAGCATATACTGTTCCACCAAACTCAAAAACGTAACGTTCGCAGCACTATTTAGCCGCGCTCTAAAGGCTGCGGGCAGGCACCCCTGGTGATTGTGGGCGATTTCAACGCCCACAGTACACTATGGGGATATGTGCGTGAAGAGAAGCGGGGACGCAAGCTGGCGGAACTCGCGTCCACGCTGGGCCTGACTCTTCACACTGACCCTGCATATCCAACGCGGCTGGGTAATTCCGTGACCCGGGATACATGTCCGGATCTCACCTTTACCAAAAACATAGTACACGCAGAATGGATCAACACCGAGGAAACCCTCGGTAGTGACCACTGCCTTATCAATACCACCGTAAAAACTAAACCATTGGCAAGACCCCACGCACAAGCTCGGCTTCCAAACTGGAATAAGTTCCGGCAAAACTACATCAATTCGGCGTCTACCCACGAACAAGGCTACCACGCGTGGGCACAAGGATTGGTTACACACCTTCGTTCGGTGGAAACACAAATTCAACTCTCGGAGGCCACTCCGGAGGTAGACAACCACCTTCTGCACCTCTGGGAGGCGCGGCACAGCCTCGTCCGCAGATGGCGCCGCCAAAAACGTAACAGAAAGCTCAAAATTCGTATCGCCGAGCTCACCCAGCGAGCGGCAGAGTACGCGGCCCAACTCGCCGACTCGAACTGGGTAGACCGCTGCAACACGGCGGCCAGACAAATGTCGAGCCGGAGCATGTGGCGCCTTTTCCGCGCCCTAATTGACCCGACTCAAACCCGCGCCGAGACACAAAAACATCTCCAACGAGCTATTCATAGCTTCGATGGAAATACATCAAAATTAGCATGAAAACTGCGCGACCAGTATCTTTGCACTAAGCAGGAACCCGGAGGACCCGCGTTCTCGTATGCAGGTTCAGAGAACGCGAATCTGGATCAACCGTTCTAGTTGCATGACCTCAAGGCGGCCCTAGCTAAAATGAAACGAGGAACGGCACCGG
This sequence comes from Amblyomma americanum, assembly GCF_052857255.1. NCBI lineage: Eukaryota > Metazoa > Arthropoda > Arachnida > Ixodida > Ixodidae > Amblyomma > Amblyomma americanum. Next base: position 70,639,219 of record NC_135497.1, on the reverse strand, counting down.
GCAGGGACAAGATAACTGTGAAAATGCTTGCTAATCTTCCCGATCCCGCCTACGAAACCCTCCGCGCTTTCATCAACTCGATCTGGCTTGGTGAGGCACCTCTACCAATTGAATGGAAGACCGCCCTGGTAACTTTCATTCCGAAAGCCGGCAAAGCCATAAACACAGACAACCTCCGCCCTATCTCCCTCACGTCTTGCGCGGGAAAGCTGATAGAGACCATGGTGCGGGATAGGCTGTCTGGGTTTCTGGAAAATGAACATACATTCGCAGACACCATGTTCGGTTTCCGCCCGCAGAGGTCCGCTCAACATGTTCTGCTTCAACTCGACCGAGAAATTCTCAACCCTGTCGAATATCCCTTCAACGATAAGGCAGTACTCGCCCTTGACTTGAAGGAGGCTTTCGACAATGTCACACACGAAATCATCCTGCAACATCTCTCCCAAACGAACTCTGGACATAACACGTTTCATTACATCAAGCAATTTCTCTCGGATCGACGAAGTTTCATCCGAATACAAGACGAAGAACACGGCCCATATAAACTGGGAACTAGAGGAACCCCACAGTGTGCGGTCCACTCGCCATTACTTTTCAATCTGGTCATGATGAAACTCCCGGCTCAGCTGGCGAAGGTCGAAGGCATCCAGCACGCGCTGTACGCCGACGACATAACCATCTGGGCCAAACACGGATCGGTTGGAGACATTGAGGCCAACCTGCAGCAAGCGACGGAGATTGTGGACGCTTACGCCCGCCGCTGCGGCCTTCAGTGCTCACCGTCCAAATCCGAATTTGTGCACATTCGCCCGTCGCTTCAGTGCGCCACCAAAATGGAACTATCTCTGGCCAGCGGCCCGATACTCGAACACGATGAGATTAGAGTACTTGGTCTCCTTATCCACAAATATCGACGGGCTGATACCACACTAGCAAAACTGCGCAAGGTGGGGGACCAGGTGGGCCGGATGGTCCGCCGGGTTTCCAACAAACGCGGGGGGTTACGGTGCAGAGACGCTTTGCGGCTGGCGCATGCATTCGTGACCAGTCGAGTCCTCTAGTCGACTCCTTACCTCCACCTGCGCAAGTTTGATGAGAACGCCCTCGAAGTGATTCTCAGAAAGATGTACAAGCGTGCCCTCGATCTCCCGATCACCACATCCAACCAGCATCTCATGGGCCTGGGGATTGTTAACACATTCGCGGAGCTACGGGAGCCGCACTTGACAAATCAATACACAAGGCTTTCAAAAACGCCTTCGGGTCGCCGCCTATTAGCCCGACTACACATCCACCACGCAACACTTACGGAAGAGCGTGTACGCATTCATGAAATCTGGAGATACGCCCTGCACGTACGCCCTCTTCCGGCCAACATGACACGTGACGACCACAGTGGCAGGCGCCTTGCGCGGGCGGAGGCACTGGCCCGTCACTATGGGAACAAACATGGCATCTTCTGCGTGGACGCCTCAGGCCCTCACTATGGGGTTGGTACACGGCCGCAGTCGTCCACCAAAAAATCGTGGTGAATGGCCTAACGTTCCGAGCTCAAGACATAACACATGCGGAAGAAGTTCCCATCGCGTTAGCCGCCGCAGACCAGGAGTCGCGAGTGATCGTCACCGACTCGAGAGGGGCCTGCAGGAATATTAAAACAGGGGTACATTCCTCTCTTTGCGCATCGCATCCTTCAAAACAGTAACTACCTCGGGGCCCCCGCGTCTCGAACGATTGTATGTGCTCCAGCTCATATGGGCCTCGAAGGCAATGAAACGGCAGACGCCGCCGCCCGCGCGCTCACTCTCCGGGCAACGCCTTCAGACCCTTTGGATACGGATCCCGAACCCAATCCGGCCCTCACTTTTCGAGACATTACTGAATTATTCCAATTCGGCCATGCAATTTATCACAAGCCTTGTAAGGGCCTCACAAAGGTGGAGGAACGCACACTCCTCCGCCTTTACACCAAAACGCTGCTGTGCCCGGCAGTTTTAAAACACTTTGATCCTGCCTGTACAGGAGAATGCCCACACTGTGCGGAGATGGATGGAAAAACCTTATTTTCGTCAGAGAGCATGTGTGGACGATTCCGTGTCAGATGGCCATCAACCCATGGCTGACGGCGACCTGGGTGGCCCACTCCACGGCCCTGGTCTGGTCGACCGGGTCTGAGCTGGCCAACACGGCCTCCCACTGCTCGAGGGAAGGATCACGCATAATGTCCGCCGGTGGCGGTGCTATGCTACAGCTCCATAATATGTGGTCATAGGTTGCCAATTCGTGACACCATTTGCACTCCGGCTGAATGTCCGGGTAGATTTTGCTCAATACGTATGGGTTGAAGAAACATCTAGTCTGCAATCGTCGCCAGACGCATTCCTGCGCCTTCACCAATTGCTTGTGCGGGGGTGGGTAAATCCTCCGCTCAAGTCTGAAATGATTAGTAATGTCATGAAAGGATACCAGCCCATCTCTCGTGGACCTTCCCGGGACGTCCAGCTCGCCTACTCGGCTGACGAAACCTCGAGCATTCATGTGAGCCGTCTCGTTCCCAGGGTTCCCAGAGTGTGCAGGTACCCAGACAATTTCCGTCTCCGTAATCCCTCGCTCCGTGGCCCGATTCAGCAACCGCGCCGCTGTGACAGATATTCTGCCCCTCGCCAAATTTCGGATGGCTGTTTTTGAATCGCTGAAGATCAGGTCAGCATTACTACTAGTCATAGCTAGTGCTATCGCCGCTTCCTCTGCAGTTTCTGGGGAGCGGGTTTTGACTGATCCAGAGGCGATCAAGCGTCCTCGCCCGTCCACCACCGCAATTGCAAATGCATCCTTGTCCTTATACTCGGCGACATCTACATAGACTGCCCCGTTGTACTTCCCGTACTTAGCATGTAAAGCTTTGGCTCTTGCCTTCCTGCGGTCCTCATGATGTATTGGATGCATGTTCTTGGGCAAAGGTTTTATGTACAAGCCCTTGTGCATTTCCCGCCTCATCTGAATTTTCGTGTCACCGGCTGGAACGTCAACTCCAATGCCGATCCTTTCCGATATGTCCCTTCCTGCTTTTGTTTTTGAAAGCCTACCGAGCTGCATCACCAAGTGCGCCTCCCGTAGTTCTTCTAGGGTGTTGTGCACCCCTAATCCCAGCAGCCTTTCGGTAGACGCATTTTGAGGCAACCCAAGGGCCGCTTTATACGCCTGCCTAATCATAGCCTCCACCTTTTCTTTAACCGCCGCGTCCAACTTCAAATAAGGTGTCGCATACACTATTCTACTGAACACAAATGCCTGCACTAGCTTACACAAGCCTTTTTCCTTAATACCTCTCTTACGATTGGCGATTCTCCTGATTAGCCGCACGGTAGCATTGACCGTATTTTTAAGCCTTTGCAAGGACTCGCTATTCTTCCTGTTAGTCTGCAGATACATACCCAGGATCCTGATCGCGTGGACCTGAGCAACCGGTACTCCCCCCACTTTCACCTCTAAAGGTGGTGGCGGCGTATAGTGCCTCGCATGTATCCCTCTTGGTTTATCCCTCAGAACAAAAAGCTCGGACTTGGGCTGAGAGCACGAGAGTCCTGCTTCCCCTGCTAGCTCCTCCACAATATCCACCGCCTGTTGTAGAGTTTCTTCCAACTGTGCGTCACTGCCTCTTGTTACCCATAGAGTAATGTCATCCGCATAAAATGTATGTTTAAGTCCCGATATCCCTAGCAGCCTGGGTGGTATCTTGATCAACGCGAGATTAAATAGGAAGGGCGATAATACCAACCCTTGCGGTGTCCCACTGCCCCCCAATGGGAAGGGATCCGATTTCATTTCTCCGACTACAATCTCCGCAGTCCTACCCTCCAGAAACGATCTGATGTACCGGAAGGTTCTACCCCCCGGTCCTATGTCTGATAGGTTCCTCAATATTGCCTCATGGGTAACATTGTCAAAGGCCTTAGTGAGGTCGAGCCCCAAGATAGCCTTGGTGCCCGTGCCGTACCCAGGATCAACCACGTCTTTTTTGAGCTGTAACATGACGTCCTGCGTCGATAAATTAGCCCTGAAGCCAATCATTGTTTCAGGTATCAACTCATTGTCCTCTACATAACCCTGAAGCCTGTTCAAGACCACATGCTCCATCAATTTGGCCAAGCACGACGTTAGCGAGATGGGACGCAGATTCTCAATGCAGAGCTTCTTCCCTGGTTTAGGAATAAATGTAATCCTAGCATGTTTCCACTCTGGCGGAATCTCCCCGGCCGCCCAATATTTATTCATCAAATTCGTGAGTGCCCCCACTGACTTGAAATCCAGGTTCCTCAGCATTTTATTAGTAACCCCGTCCGGACCCGCTGCTGACGTGGTACGAAGCTGGCCCATTGCAAACTCAACTTCCGCCACCGTAAAGTCTGCATCCAATTCAAGGTTTTCCTCTCCGAGTAATCCGGCAAGCAACCGCCCGCCTCTCTGTTTATGTAACGACTTCGGAGTTCATGTATAAATTCCCCAATCGTGCCTTGATACCGATGCACTAACCTAGCCATTTGCCCCTTTTGCGCAGATTTGGTTGCGGCCGGGTCTAAAAGGTGCCTCAACAACTGCCATGTTTTTTTGCATCCGAATTGCCCATTCATCCGGTCACAAATCTGCCCCCACTGTTGACACTGCAACTCCAATGTGTAGGCTTCGATTTCTCGTTCTAGCTTGGCCATCTTCCTACGGAGGACACCATTATGCCTTTGTTTCCTCCACCTCCGAAGGAGACTCGCATGTGCTTCCCACATATGTAACAATCTAGAGTCAGCCGTAAAGCCCTCCTCCTCCGTCGGAACCTCTTCTGTGGTACTCTTCACGGCCTGCTTGAGCGTGTCAATCCAGGCTCATAAGTCCTCGATTTCCCCGTTCACTATGTCATTCCTGTATTGCCGAAATCGGTCCCAGTCCGTCACTCGAGTTCCTTTCACCGTGTCTTTGTGCTTAGCAGCACTAAATATCGTGGAAAGGATATAGTGATCACTTCCCAGTGGCTGTCCCGTGTTTACCCACTGTTCATCCCTGATACCATTCACAAATGTGAGGTCTGGAGAGGTGTCTATGCTTACGCTGTTGCCTATCCTGGTATGATCTAGCGGGTTGTTTAAGATCGTCCATCGCAGGTCCTGGGCAACCTGCCAAAGCTTATTTCCCTTCGGGCTGGCTCGGATGTAGCCCCACTCCGGATGAGGCGCATTGAAATCTCCCACCACGATGAGTTGAGACCTAGCCGCTAGCCGTTGCGTCTTTATCAGAAGGTCTGGCAGGCCCACCCCCTTATCTTTTGGAGAAGAGTATACATTAAGAACAAATAGACTCTTATCGTCCTTTCTTTTGGGCAAAATCTCCAGCAGGACGTAGTCCTCCCTGCTGCTATCTATGGTATGCTGAATCACTGTGGTGTTGCGATGGACTAACACGGCCGTGAAGACGCTCAATACGCCCCCTCGATCAATCTCTGGTGGTGTAAATGTCTTAAATCCCGGTAATTTCACCGAGCCGCTAGCCTCCTGCAAAGCTATAATGTCCGGCTTACTATCCAGATTTTGTATGTGCAACTGCAGGTTCCCCCGCTTGCGACGGAAGCCCCTGCAGTTCCACTGCCAAACCTCACTTTGCTGGCGAGGGGCCATGGTGAAGCCCTAGGTTCACTAACATCGGCTCTTGGCCGATTACGGGAGGCAATCTAACCTCTAGCATAGCATTTAGCTGTTTAAACATGTCCATTACCTGGGTCTGGAAACCCCGCATGTCATTGGTGAAGGCGTCAAGACGCTCCTCAATGTTGCCTAGTCTAGCTTCTATCCTGTCGACCCGGCGATCCAGCCTATCCTGTCTTTCTTCCAGTTTTCCTGCTCTCTCCGCAAGGGTAAGCATGTCTCTCTTAAGACAAGTGACTGTAAATACTGGCTGCGGCGTGTCCGTCGCCGAAGTTTCTGCTACTCTTTGCACGACCTCCCTCATCTGCCGGAGGTGGCCTTTTGACCGTCCCCCGATTCTCCACTTTCTCCACTTCCATAGCTGTGTTATCGTCCACGCGAGAAGCGTTCGCCTGCGCCGCTTGCTGTGGGGCTTGGGCCAACGGCGTCTGTACCCTGTCTACTCTGCCGGGTTTAAGCGCGCGTTCCATCTCTGCTATCCTAGCTTCCATCTTTTTGATAGTTTCGGCTTGCTGCAGCACCTGCCTTTGTAGCTCCTTCTCTCGAGCAGTCTCATTTTGGGAGCCCGCGTTGGGCCAGCTCACCTTTTTCCTCGTGGCACTTGGGCTTCTTCCATGACCGGAACCTTGCCCTCCTCCTTTGCCAGGCTCGGGTCCGAGCAGTGGCGGGAAGGAGGCTGACCGGTCCCTGCTCTTGCTATCGCCTCTCGCACCGCTAGATGACCGCTTCCTGGGCCTCGAACGCCGCTCCTCCTTGCCCGTCTGGCTCTTGTCCTCGGTGCTCTGCTGCAGACCCTTCGGCTGCTGACGGGCTAGGCGAAACTTGCAGTTCCGACTTCCCGTGCTGTGCTCCACATGACACACGATGCAGTCCGGCGTGCTGGTGAGCGACTCTCCCTCCGGTGGTGCAGGATGTTCTTTCCCGCAGCGGCGACACAAGTTAGTCTTCGGACGATAGCAAACGTCCGCCCGATGTCCCACTCGTCTGCAGTTATAGCAGGTCTCGACTAACTCTCTATATGGGATCACAGCGTACAGACAGTTCCAATAGATGACTTGCCGGGGAACGCGCTTCCGCCCGAACGTGATCTGAATCGCCTTTGACTTGCCCAAAGGTCTGGCATACAAAATTTCCATGTCTTCTTCGGACATCTTTCACATGGTGTGGGCATGCCAGTCAACCCCACCCGGGAGGACTGGGAGGCAGCCCTGCTCGGCTGCTCGGACCTAGCAAGCCAGAAGGCCCTGGTCCACCGAGCCCGAGTCGCGGCGGTCGCCAATGGGCTCCTGTAATGAGAAGCCCACCTAGAGATTACGAGAGGTTGCTCCGGCTACCTCAAGCTTCATCCCTGAAATAAAGTTTTTCACACACACACACACAGGGAAATAAGAAAGGAAGAGGAAATAGGCGATTGGATCTTGAGAAAAAAGGCGCCGCTGCGGAGCGGCGGAACACCAGTGGCTCGGTGCAATTAGTGGCGCATGCGCAGAACAGACTAGCGACGCTTACCGAAATGCGCCACTAACTAACATACTGTTGCTTTCGCTACAAAAACATTGAAATTACTGCGGCTCGCATTATTGGGTGCCCTAATTTATATACTTACCTATATTTGAAACTGCGTCACCTAACATGAGCATTCACACAAGGCAACTGTAGGCAGTGAGCAAAAACAGCACTCGAGTACAGCGGATTAGGGGACGGTTTCTGGCAATCAAGATGAAACCTTCAACGCGTATTCGGCCTTATTGCTTTTCTTTGTACATGACACGCAGTGTCATCGAAATAGAGATTGTTATACTGAAGATGAAACCTGCAACGCCTGTTCGGCTTTATTCTTTTCCTTGAACGGTTTACGGGGTGATAACACGTGATACTCTACTGTGTTGCCGATATCTAGCTGGTTGCTGCTGCCGCTCCTTCATTCCATGCTAGAGAATATGAAAATGTGCGCTCGTTGAGCGTAAATTTTGTTTAACTAGGTAATGTATTTTAAATTGGGTATGTTAGCGCACTGGTACAGCTGAATCGCATTTCAACACTTTAAGACTGCTAACTTACCTGTTATGCGGAGAAGCTTCAGAAGCAATCAATGTAAATACGGGATATGACTTCTTGAATAACCATCGGCTGTAACTGCGCCTTTTTGTGTTTTATCCTTGCCCGATTTTCATGTAAAATGAAAATGAAATTTGGCTTTTGAGGAAAGGAAACGACGCAGTAACTGTCTCACATATCCAGGTGGACACCCGAATTTTCGCCATCCATAGCGTGAAACCACGGGTTTAACACGTGCTACATTCACACGCGCATCACGAGACAACAGCACGCGGCTCGTAGCTTCCGCCACTCACCACCACTGTAATGCATGTTTGTGAGTCTCGGGGGGGGGGGGGGGGGTACCAGCCTACGTCCCAAATAGTAATGGTAGGCAATTTCCCCGTACTTTTGCAGGCGCTCCTCTCTCCCCCCGTGGTCTGGGGGCTCTACGGAAAAAAAGAACTCGGGCTAGCTCGTGAGCTGCCTCATTACCGGGGACGCAGGTGTGAATTAAACAATAGAGAAGCTGTCGCGTGGAGGCGGCCACAAACCAATACATATATGAACCCGGTATGGGCTTACCACGTGTACACAGCGCTGAGGTCGTATGATCGATGCACACACTGTGGGGCGAGAGGGACCCTCGACCACATAATTTGGGAGTGCCGAAATTCTCCCGGGGTGGGCAAAAATATAGATAGCAGAGAAGCCTGGGAGACCCTGCTAAGAAGCCCGGACCCTGAGCTCCAGCGCAACACCATCCACCTGGCGGAAGAGGGCGCTGCCAGTCAAGGAATGCCAGCCAGCCTCTGACCGCGGACGCGCAACTCCCCGTTTCCCAGACCTGCGTGCCGGGGGCGCGGAGAAACGTCTTCCCCGGTGGAAATTAAAGTTGTTCAATCAATCACTGCCGCTGCGAGGGGGAAACGGCGGCGCGGGGTAGTAGAAAGGGTGTTCCCACATTGAAAGCGGAGGAACCGTACTTAGAAGTCGTTTCCGGAAAGTAAACATCCACGGATGTTTCCATTTCATCTCCACGTTTGCTGAGCGCACCAATGTAAACAATTGAAGCTCCCGTATTTAACGCACTAAGTCCAACATTGAGGCTGTGTTGACGAATGAAAAATTTGTTTTCGAGGAAAGGTAATCATACAGTAACTGACATCGGAAGCGCGCCGCAAAGGAAGGGAGGAAGGTGGGAATGAAAGAAGAAAGAGGTACCATAGTGGAGGAGTCCAGAATAATTTCGAGTACCACATATCTCGGTGGGCACCTTAACCGCGCCTTAAGGGAAGGCATAAAGGAGGGAGTGAAAGAAGAAAGGAGGAAAGAACTGCCATAATGGAGGCCTCCGGCAATAATTTCGACCACCTTGAGATCTTTCATGTGAAATGAAAATAAAAATCCCTTTTTGAGGAAAGGAAATGGAGCAGTAATTGTCTCATACATCGGTGGACACAGGAAGCGCACCGCAAGGGAAGGGAGGAAGGATTTTTAATGTGCACTGACATCACACACAGCACAAGGGCGCTTTTGCATCCGTTTCTCCTCGAACCCGACCGCGGCAGCTGCGTTTATATGGAGGCAAAACGCTAAGGCGCCCATGTGCTGTGCGATGTCAGTGCACGTTAAAGATTCCCAGGTGGTCGAAATTCTTTTGGAGTTCTCCAGTACAGCTCCTCTTCCTTGCTTTCTTCTTTCACTCCCTCCTTTATCACTTCCCTTACAGCACGGTTCATGTGTCCGCCGATATGTGAAACATGCTGCGTCATTTCTTTTTTCCAAAAGCAATTTTAATGACGCTGCAACACCATATGCTCCATGAAATTACCTGCCGCCGATGTTAATGCCACTGGCCGGTATCCGCTCAGCTCCGTAGGTGGGCGCCCTGCTTTTCGGATGGGACAAACGACCGAGGATTGGCGAACCGCGGTCGTTTGTCCCATCCGAAAGGCATGGCGCCCACCTACGGAGCTGAGCGGATACCGGCCAGTGGCATTAACATCGGCGGCAGGTAAGCTCATGGAGCATATGGCGTTGCAGCGTCTGAACGAGCGGGCTGCGGAGGCTGATTTGTTTGACGAGCGGAAGACGGGTTTCCGTGGGATGCGGTGCACGGCTGATTCTATATCGGACGTTGTTACAGCGCTGGAGCATGCCAGGGCAGCAGGCCAGGTTGCGCTGCTGCTGCTACTGGACGTCTCGGGCGCTTTTGACAACGTTCACCGCGCACCAATTCTCGCGGTGCTTGAGGGGGCCGGTGTGAGCGGGCGCCTTTTGCGATACGTTCATGGCTTCCTGAGCGGGCGCACCATGCGCGTACGAGTAGGGGGTAAGCTCTCCAAGCCTCGCCCGGTCGACATGGGCGTGCCGCAGGGCTCTGTCCTATCACCATTTCTGTTTAATGTGGCCATGTCGGTGGTGCAGGCCTCCCTCCCCACGAGCGGGCGACACCATGTGTACATGTCCATATATGCAGACGACATAGCTCTGTGGTGCCGGGGACCACCGGGCGAGGCGTTCCGCGTGCGGGGGTGCCTTCAGGGAGCTCTGACCGCAATCGATGCCAGCTTGCGCGGCCTTGGTCTGTCGCTGAGTGCGGACAAATCGGTGGCTAAGGCCTGCGTTTCGCGCTCGCGCGCGCACCTTGCGCCACCGTCACTGGACGGGACTCCGATTCCTTGGCGTAAATCGGTGCGGTACCTTGGCCTGGACATCGACTGGCGCCTTTCCTTCCGCCCCGCGGCGTCCAAGGCCTGTCTGCAGATGAAGAGGATCACCGCCGCCGTGCACAAGCTCACCGCTCGAGGCCAGGGCATCTCCCAGCAAGCCGCGCTGCGTCTATACAATGCCGCAGCTTTGGGGGCGGTGCTCTATGCGCTGCCGCTCGTCACGGTGCGCAAGCCGTGCTGGAAGAAGCTCGAGCTTCAGCACCGCAAGTCCCTGCGCGTGTGCCTAGGCCTGCCCAAAAACTCGCAGTGCGCCGCAACGCTGGCCGAGGCAGGAGCGTGGCCCCATGAGCTCCAAGCAGCGCGCAGGGCACTGAATCACATCGACCGGCTTCACCGAGCACCGGACGGCGGCTCGCTTCTGCAGCGTATGCGCTCGCACCCGCGCTCACGAATGGGCGCGGCGCTGCTTGAGTAGGAGCAATTGACCCAAGGCCCACCCCCCTACGGCTCCTGCGCGCCCTGGCCTGCTGCCTCGGAGGTACAGCGAGAGATCGTCGGCATCGGGGGAAAGCGGAGCACACCCCTCTGCGCTGTGCAGCAGCTGGCCACAGCCGTCATACACGAGGAGCTCCAGGACCATCTCCTCGTGTACACCGACGGCTCAGTGGCCCGCGACAGCTGCTCCCTTGCTGCGGCGGCCACCATCCCCGCCCTGCGACTGCACAACCAGCAACACGCAGCCTTCCTGGGCTCCTCCACCACGGCGGAGTTGATGGGGATCCGGCTCGGGCTGGACCTGCTGCTCATCCTCGGCCCTCCGCCGCCCAGGAGTGCTCTGCTGTGTGACTCCCGCGCCGCCCTCATCCGCCTGCAATCTAATGGCCGCGGTACCCCACTAGTGCGGGAAATTCGCTCGCGCATCGAGCGCCTCGCGCAGAGAGGTTGTGCCGTGCGTGCACAGTGGGTGCCCGGTCACTGCGGCATCGCCGGCAACGAAGAAGCTGACGACCTCGCGACCGCTGCACACCAACTACCTGCCAGCGATCTGCCCCTTGCGCTGGAGAACGTGCGTGCGGATATTCACGACCATCTCCGAAAGCAGCACCCCGACCCACGCATCGCGGGAGGTGAGCGCATCGACAGTGTCACCGGCTGTCGCGCACTTACACGGTCACAACGGGCAATGATTCTCCGCGCGCGCATTGGCTGCGTGTGGCCCGGGGAACGACGGGTGCGTCACGGAATCGCGACGAGTGATGTGTGTGAGGGATGCGGTGCAGTGGAAACACTAGAACATCTGCTCCTTCGCTGCTCCGCGTTCGCCGATGCTCGTCGCGATATGCTCGCGGCCTATAGGGCGCAGGGCATACTACCAGACTCCATCAAGACGCTATTGTGGCCGCAGGGCAGAGCGCGCACTCGTGAGCGAACTTTGGTGAACCTCTGTGCATTCCTCAAACACACGGGCTTGACGTCCCGTCTGTTCCCCGTCAGGTAGTTACACGCAGTGACCGAACGCTCCGCGAGTTCTACCTTGAACGATTAATAACTGGACGCCCCACTCCAGTTGTAACCTACACAGTGCTGTGCGCGTGTGTGATTTAATTCCTCTCAAATGAACTAATCACGCGCACAACCTGGACACATTTCTTATTGTGTAAATAGTTTGTACATATTACTACTCCCCCTGTCCTCTATTCCTGTCCCCTCACCTCTTACATTTCATTTCTCCATTCTGCCTGCTGTCCTTTATTTCCGCTGCCCCAGCTCAGGTGCTTCAGTATCGATGGCAGATGCCGGGGCTAGCAAAAATCTTTTCCTTCCTTTTTACTATTATTTTTAATAAAACCACTACCACCACCAATGCCGAAAGAAATTCGTCTCCCACGGGACCAAGAAGAAAAGATGGAGCCGAGCGCGCAGGGGCGCGTGGTAGCTTGTGCTGCGCGTGGCCCACCATCACGTGACCTTTCCGGCGAGTATATAAGGATGCGACATACGGTCCTGCATGTGAAGAAGCAGCGTGGAGTCTGGGCACTGCTCCTGCCACCCACGATGCTGCACAGCATCGTGAAACCCTGGGCCCTACCCAAGCCTCCACAATGAGACTGGGGCGTGTCCTCGTCTCTATATATCAGAAAACAAAAGAAAGGTCTAAGCGGATTTGTGGCTACACTGACCCCAGTCTCAAGACGTCGTCGATGTTTGTCCAAAAGCTAGGTCTTACAAGTGGTGTTCCAGGAGTGATGTAGAATGACCAGTTGTGCGTATAGTGATATGCTGATAAAGCAGCTACGAACAATATATTTTCATCAGAACGCGTATTATAAGCAGTTCTTTATAACGAATCGCGCTCTTGACATTGCCACGCTTCGATTAATTGTTCATCATACACTGATGCCACCGGAAAAGCGCGAGCGCAATTGTTTTTTAGGACGAGAGCGAAGGTGAAGCCAGCGATGGCGCTCGTGTCTCGCGGTTTCTCTCCTAGTGCCCTCGTCCTGAGTGCACTGTTAAATCCTGCAAAGTAGCTAAGGTAATCTTCAGTACACACAGTACAGACTGGCATAGCCACTGTTATGCAATCCACAGGCATACATAGAGCGCGAAACTAAAATCAAACTTAAAAGCAGTGTAAAAAATACAGTACATTAAGGCATATATCGTAGCATGGTAACGAGTACAATTTTCCTTCAAATCGTTGATGCGGTCGCTTCCTTTAACCATGCATGTCTAATAGCACGTAAACTTCTATCTTTGTAAGACACCAATATGATGAACTTTGAGGTTATGTTTACTTTCATTAGGCTCCGTTCTTTTCCCTTTGGCTCTGGCTCGCTTCTTTTGCTGTCTTAATTTGTGATTAGCAAAATTCCATGTGATTAAATGGACGAGGCGCGTTTTCAAAGAATGCGCGAAGGATAATGAGGAAATAGGCTGCTTGATACTTTGTTGCAGCTTTCTTTCACTGCTTGCCTCAGTCATCGAAGTTGCTGTACATGCTGGCAGAATTTATTTATAGATGCATTTACAAATTTATTCGTGCTGCAACATTATCGACAGCGCTGCATAATCACAAGACCAGAGCATGTGCATGATTTGACCGCAGAAATCGACAGTCACGAAAAGCACGAGCCGAAGAACATTGAGGGGCTCTATACTTGGTGGGCGTACAGTTTTTCTCAAAAGTTTAGAGCCCGTGGAGGGAGGAGGGTATACGTGTATCTAAGGCATCCGGTAATAAGTGACCAGCATCCGTGCAAGGCGTTGCCTTTACTGTCGTTACCAAACTGCCATTGTGAGTGTCGGATGCACCTTGCTCATTATGGCAACTAAGTCTCGTTTGATTTATTTCTTCCTAAAATGCTAGAAAAAAATCAAGAGTTACTACTGTAAGCGCACGATTCGCAGGCAGTGGAAGTAAAGAGTCGAACCGCTAAGAGCAGCTATATTAGCAGTTTATGTTGTAATCTGTTTTTTTTTGTTTTTAGACAAATACGAGGGGGAGTCAGATGAAAGTGAGCCAACCCACCTCGCGCAATAACGGTTCGGTCCATTACCTGCGGGGCATGCGGGTAGCACACAGGCATCTCTCATTTACGAAATTTATATGCAGGCTTGAAGATCAGTGTTCTTTAATGCTCACATATACACATGATTGAACACGGTTGTGCGACATAACGAATGCTCCAAAAGTTGAGAAGCAGGGTGTCGAGATGTTTTTGACAGCTGAAGATGTTTCCCAACAAGTGATTTGTCGCCGTGGGGCTGCCGTGTACGGCGAACATTTCATTTCATTGGCCCCTGTGAAGCGTTGGGGTAAACGGTTCAGAAAAGAACGTAAAAGTTGCAAAGACAATCCAAGACTATGTCAATGGCACCGTGCAATCAACCCCGACACAATTGCAGAGGTTGATGAGCTGATGAGCCGTCGTTTCCGCCGGAGAGGTTCTGCTCACTTTTTTATTTCGATCGTGAGGGACCATTACTGTTAGAATTTTGTAAACCTGGAGAGGCTACCAATCTTTTCCAATATTGTGAAGAGCTGGATCAGCTGCGAGTCGCAATCAAGAACAAACGATGTGGAAAATTGACGAATGGGTTCATCTTGCTCCACGGCAATGCCCGTCGACACGTCGCTGATGTGTTGATCACAAAACTGGAAAAGTTAAATGGGAAACGCTGCAACATCTGTCATACGGCCCAGACCAGTCGCCTTGGGACTTCCACATTTTCGGGCGCTTGAAAAAACAGCTCAAAGGAACGAGATTCGTGCCGAACGATGACGTGAGAGTCAGTTACAGACTTTTTGAAACAGCAAACAAAGGAATTTTATGAGACGGGAATCACATGACTCGTTAGTGTGTGGGACAATCGTCTGAATACTCATCGAGACTACTTTTAAATAAATCTTTAATCTACCAGATATTAACTGATATTTACAGATATTAACTTTAAATATTCTTTAATCTGTATGATATTAACTGGAAACCTCTTAGCCACGGAAATGCTACAAATAACCTCATGATAGATTTCTTGTTCACGTTCAACCTTACGCAGATTTTCGACACGCCGATTCGTGTTCATAACCAATCCAGTTATATTCTAGACCTTTTCTTCGTTTTTAGAAATGGTCTATCCACTATAACCCAACTTGTTGAATTTGTGCATATTCTTGCGCAAGGTATTAACAATCAGTCGCAATTCGATATAATTTTCCTTAACTTTTCCAAAGCGTTCGACCGGGTGTCGCACCAAAAGTTGATGTAGAAACTCAAGCATTTAATTGGTGATGGTCCCGTCACACTATGGATCAGCAGTTTTTTGTCTGAACGTTACCAATTTGTCCAGTTTGACGGACATACTACCTCCGACATTATTCCCGTGGTATTTGGTGTTCCCCTAGGATCTGTACTGACGCCTTTTATTTTTCCTATTTATTGATGATATATCTATCCAAAATGAAGTACAAATGAGACTTCTTGCAGACGATTGCGTTCTTTATCATGAAATTAAACATCAGTCTGACCAGAGCAAACTAAATGGCGCTTTGAAGAAAGTTTTTTCAGTGGTGTCATGATTGGAGTATGGCCATTAAAAAGACAAGACTGTTTCTATGCCCGTTACAAGGAAAAGAAATCTGCTTAAGTTCACTTATGGTTCTGATAACACTGCGCTACGAACTCTTACGGAATATCGATATCTTGGCATCCTTATCTCATCCGACCTGAACTGGACAACGCACGTTCAGTATGTAGCAATTAAGGCAATGAACAAGCTGTTTTTCCTCAAACGTGCCTTGAAAAACTCGCCTCCCGAAATAAAGTTCTGGCATACACTACACTTATACGCCCGGCATTAGAATATGCCAACATTACATGGTTCCCTTATACAGGCACTAATGTAGCCGCACTGGAAAGTGTGCAGCGAAAAGCTGCGCGATTTATCTGTAACCAGCACAGGCGCACAGATTCACCAACTTAACTTTTGCATCGCGCAGGACTTCAGCCTTTATCTATCCGATCGAAACTGCACGGCTTGAAATTCTTATACTTATTTCTGCACAATTCATTTAAGCTTAACTCTGAAGACTTCGTCAATATAAGCCACTCCAGGATCACCCGCCGCAAACATCCTCTTACACTTGAAGAATTTTTTTGTTCCAGTAACACATTCTATTTTTCCTTTTCCGCGAGCAGTGCGCGAATGGAATGCCCTTGACGCTTTAATTGTAATGCAGCCGACAATCCTCAAATTTTTGGAGCTTCCCGAGTTAAGTATGCTGCCACAAAACTGACTAGATATTGTTAAAATGTTGGTGGTATATACTGTGTTGTGTATAACTGATTACCCCGAGTTTGTTTGTTCTTGTCTTGATTTAAGTAGACCCACCCTTTTCATTGTACAACTGCTTACTGTTCTATAATTGTTTTATCTGGATGTTGGGTATTTTTTCCCATCCGCCCACCCCTGTAAAAAACCCCTGTTGGGGTTGACAGTATACTGAAATAAAAATAAAATAAAGTACCCCGTTTGACATATATTCGCATTGCCTCACTTTTATGTCTCCCTTGCTCTCGTATTTGTAGCTCGTAAATAAAATGATCATTCTATATAAACATTTGCTTTCTTTAAGGGAAAGCTTCACTACGCTACCGCGTAACGATTTCGTATTATGTTTTTGGCCTTCAAGTGAGCCAGAGGTGAAACCTCTTATGGCGCGGTTCGGGTGTCCACCGAATCAATCTTCAATTTTGTCCGAAAGGAAAGGAAAGGCGAATAACTGGCCCCCTGTGACGGCTGACACCTCAGTCGCGCTTTAAGCTACGTGGCGGTAGTGACAGATGTGCGCTGCATGCGTTGCCACTCCTAACATTGTAGCTGAAACGTGGCCCTGAGGTGTTATACCATCGGCGTTCTTAGTTCATTGCCGTGAGCGTTGACAACACTCTAGACTTGGATGATATTGAGGAAAGGAAGGCGCATTCACAACTGTCTCCCTGCGGCAGTAAACGCGTCAATCGCGCTTTGAACTATGTGGCGGTGGGGAGAGAGAAATGTCGGCTGCATGCATTAGCGCTGAGAACGTTTCAACGGTGGCTCAGTGATTAGGGCGCGCGGCTACTAATCCGGTGTACCTGGGTTCGAACCCGACCGCGGCGGCAGCGTTTCGATGGAGGCGAAACGCAAAAGGTGCCCGTGTGATGTGCGATGTCAGTGCACGTTTAAGATAACCAGGTGGTCAAAATTATTGTTGGGGACCCCCACTACGGCACCTCTTCGTTTCTTTCACTCCCTTCTTTGTCCCTTCCCTTAAGGCGCGGTTCAGGTGTCAGCCGAGATGTGGAGACACACGCTGCGCAACTGCACATAACCGCAACAAGGAAAGAGATAAACGATGGCCGCCCGGTCGGCGGACAGTGGTCTCCTCATTCGCACTTTGAAGTACGAGGCGGTGGGGCGAGAGAGATATGAGGGCTGCATGCATTAGCGCTGAGAATGTTGTGGCAGACACGCGGCACTGCAGCAATAGGCCGCCGCGTTCACTGGCTGACCAACCTCCCACGATAAACCATAACTTAATCGCAACCTGGCAGGTTGGGCGCCTTGCCTATCTAGAGTGCAGAACGCACTCAACGTTAAAGAACTCAAGTCGCGTCTACTTGCCCGATACGCCACAGCTTTCGCTCTCTAAACAGGTTCACCAGTAGTTTAACTGCAGTTAATTTTGTAGCGGAAGCTACACTAGCCTACCAGTCGAGCATTTCGCGGTACATGCGTGAGGAAAATTGTGCGCATGCGCCGTTACAATAGAAACCGGAGAAGCGCAGTGGGTGCCGCGCGCTTTCCGGTACATGAGAGAGGCCAGTTGTGCGCATGCGCTGTTACCATGACAACCGGAGAGGAGCAGCGGGTGCGCCGCGCTTCGTCGCCGCGGCCGCGCGCCCGCTCCTCCGTCAAAGGTGAATGCGACGTGACGCGGATGGGCAGTTGTGCGCATGCGCCGATACTATCGTAACCACAGAGACCCCACAGCTGCGCCGCGCTGGTCACCACCGCCTCGCCGGACGCCGCTCAATCACCCGAACCGCGCGTCGTCGCATGCGCAGCATTGCGTACAGAAAGGCGCAGATGTAATGGGCGGCTGTATCGGAACGCTTGGTATAGATGCACAGACGGAGAGTCCAGCCGCTGCTAAACGGTGGTATGGACAAGAGAACAATAACTGTTCCGATCCTGACGTTGTCGCCTGGCAGTTGGCTACTCAACAAACAGAGATTGAGCGTCAGGAGGCGAAGAGAGCAGCAGAGACGCCCGGACAGAGAGAGGAACGCCTTGCCAAACGGAGACGCCAGACGGCCGAGCGTAACAGACGCCGCATAGCCGCCGAGATGGAGCCTATGGAAGGCGTCAGTCAACGGGAAACAACCGAAGAGGATGTCACACCATTCGAGTTTCCGAAAGTGCATCTGCAACCCGGACATTTCAAGCAGACTTTGTGAACAATCCGTATGGACACATTTGTAGTGTGTGCGGCAGACTGTGGCACCAAAAGGACTTGACACCAGTGAGTAATCCAATGTACGACACTATGCGTTTGGCATTACCAGAACAACAAGCTGAACGTAAAAGCGCAAAAAACAAGGACGACAATAAGACACGCAACACGAGCGCTGTGTGTTGTGTGTCTCGTGTTGTGTGTCGTGTTGTGTGTCTGATTCTCGTCCTTGTTTTTTGCGCTTTTACGTTCAGCATGGTAAACAACTCGCCCAAACTCGGCCTTTAAAGAACAACAAGCTCAGCCAGGAAAACGTATCTCCCGCTACGTATCTCCTGGCATAGCGGAGCTAAGCCACTGCCATTTTGTTTCGCTGGGATAACTCATATCAAGTTGTAGAGATATTTTAAAGTAGCAATTTTCAATGCGCTTGCAATCAAGAGCGCTGATAGCTGCGGCTACAAATTACACGTTGCAAACTTGTCATTTGATGCTTTCAGTGGTGAAAATATCGATTTTTATTCTCAATCATGTGCTGTGAATACCGATTAACACGTAATTGACAAACACATGGATTAGGCCCACACACCGTTGGTATTCGCTAGATAGCAGAGCGCTGTGCCGGAACTAACCATTGGCCCTACCGGAGCCACCGATCGATTCCTCCTCGCTCAAGTTTGTGCACTCTCGTTCAGGTTTCCGGACACTTGCTCGCCGCGGTGCCTGAGTTGTTACGGCCTTGGGTTGTTGAGCACGAGCACGCAGGTTAGAATGGCCGCAGCGGCGACCCCGTTTCCATGGAAGACGAAACGCTTAAGACCCCCGGTGTGCTACCCGGTGTCAATGCAGGAGGTGAAGAACCCCAGGTGGTAGAAATTAAAGGGGCTTTCACAGGGGGTCTCAACAAAGTTGCGATGTGCCCAGGGTGCTAAAGGGCGCTACTTCAGGAATATCCTGCAGCAAAATATTTAGCTGCGTTTTGTGGAAGCTGAGATATCTGTAGTGAAAATTGGATGGATGGATGGATGGATGGATGGATGGATGGATGGATGGATGGATGGATGGATGGATGGATGGATGGATGGATGGATGGATGGATGGATGGATGGATGGATGGATGGATGGATGGATGGATGGATGGATGGATGGATGGATGGACGGACGGACGGACGGACGGATGGATTGGATTACATTAGATTGGATGGATTGGATTTATTGGATTACATTAGATTGGATGGATGGATGGATGGATGGATGGATGGATGGATGGATGGATGGATGGATGGATGGATGGATGGATGGATGGATGGATGGATGGATGGATGGATGGATGGATGGATGGATGGATGGATGGATGGATGGATGGATGGATGGATGGATGGATGGATGGATGGATGGATGGATGGATGGATGGATGGATGGATGGATGGATGGATGGATGGATGGATGGATGGATGGATGGACGGATTCGACGGACGGATGGACGGACGGACGGACGGACGGACGGAAATATTTTCGTCAGAATACATGTGCGGACGATTCCGAGCTAGATGGCCATGTACCCATGGCTTAAGGCGACCTTGGTGGCATTATACACGGCGTTGGTCTCGACGACCGAGTCTGAGGATGGCTAACACGACCTCCCACTGCTCGAGAGAAGGATCACGCATAATATCCGCCGGTGGCGGCGCTATGCTACAACTCCATAAGATGTCATAGGTTGCCAGTTCTTGACACCATTTGCATGCCGGCTGAGCGTCCGGGTAGATTTTTTTAACACGCATGGGATATAGAAAGATCTCGTCTGCAATTTTCGCCAGACGCATTCTTGCGCCTTCCCCAATTGCTTGTCTGTAGGCGGGTAAATTCTCCGCTCATGTTTGTAATGGTTAGTAATGTCGTGAAAGGACACCAATCCATCTCTTGTTGACTTCCCCGGAGCGTCCGGCTCACCTGCCCGGGTGGCGAAACCTCGAGCATTGATGTGAGCCGCCTCGTTCCCAGGGTTCTCAGAGTGTGCCGGTACCCAGACTATTTCCACCTCCGTAGTCCCTCGCCCTGTGGCCCGATTCAGCAATAGTTATGATGTGACTGATATTATGCCCCTCACCGAATTTCGGGTGGCTGTTTTGACTGACTTAAGAACGTGGTGGGGGCCAGCATTGTCTGGAGTGGGTCCTCCCACGGTGCACAAACCTGGGACCTCAGCAACGTAGTGGAGGAAAGCAATAGCCGTGCCTTTGACAAGGTGCTGATATTCGTTGGAAACGTTGGTTAGGAGGACGTGGGTACGGCCGTCACGTAGTCGGACGAAACCTCTCGCAACGACAAGGCCCCGCTCCAGCACAGTAGAATAGGGCCGTCCGCCAGGCCCTCGTAGTCGTGAAATAGGTCGTTCCGCACGGGCACCAAGACACCGCGGCGGCACCGTGACGACATTCTCGACTATGCGCAGATCGTTGCTGCAGGGATCTCGGGAGCCAGCGCGAGCCACGGCTGCTTGGTCGAGAAGGTGACTCGTGCGTCCTTAATGTCAATCACAGCACCGTTCGCGCGCAGGAAGTCGATCCCCAGAATCAAGTCTCTGGAACACTCGGAGAGCATGACAAATTCACCAACGCATGTTAAAACACGAATTACAACTCTAGCCGTGCACTTGCCAACAGGGAAAATTAGGTGCGCACCAGCGGTGCGCATGTGGGTCCTGTCCACGGTGTCAGAACGTTTTTAAGGTCTCCAGCAAAGCCACAGATCATAAAAAAAACAATCAGCACCGGTATCGAGCAGCGCGGTAATTTCGGTGCCAGCAATTGTCACCCGCAAATCGGATGCAGTGTATCGAGTATTGTTGCTGCCGCTCTCTGTCCAAATATGTCGGCTCGTTGGTTTCGTGATGCAGCATCTTGACACGTCTCGACGTCAACGGCCTTGCCTGCAGAGGTCGCTGGTGTTAGTTATCCCGACGCGGACTGGGCGAGCGACGGCCAGCAGAGCTACTCTGGCAGCCGGGGCTAGAAGCGTGATAGCGGAGAGGCGAAGGCGAACTGGACTCACGCCTTCCAGAGTAAACACGGTTCTGGCGAGCCCAGAGATGCTCCGCAATCTCATGCAGTCGTTCACCGTTCTGAGAAGTGCGTCGGGACGGAAACCGCGAAAACCCACTTGGCGCTACGGACAGGCTCGTTAGAGATGACCGGGCTCCCCATATTCGTAGCACAGAGGCCCACGGTCAGGTGTACGCCACAAATCCGACTTCCGAGGACGTGGCTCAGCTGTAGCAAGTGCAGCTGCATAATATGGGGCGGTGCTACTGACGGGAGACGTTGGGGTTATACCGTAGCCCGGTGCGGTTGCGTGTCATGTGCCGATGCTGCTCATAGACATCGTCGGAATAGCGGGAGCGGGGTGCCTGCGCAACCTGATGATTTCGTCCCTGACGTCTTCTGTCAGCGCTGCAAGCGACGCAGGGCAACCTGGGGCGGATGGAACCGTTAGAGGTCTTTGCGAACAACTGACCGAATCAGTCCGCGCAAGGTGTCTGCACTGCCGTTGAGGCACGAGGAAAAGGTTTCGGGCACAATGCTGTGGATGTCTCGATTGTATTGGCGGGCCGGTTGCTGGAGCGTCGTCTCCATGGTGGTCGCCTCGGTGAGAAATTGCGCAACAGTGCGGGGTGGGCTGCGTACGAGGCCTACGAAGAGCTCCTGCCTAACCCCTCGCACGAGATGGAGAAGCTTCTTCTCTATCGTCATGTTGGGGTCGGCACGCTTGAATAGACGGGTCATGTCCTCGATGTACATGCGCACACTTTTGTTCGAGCGCTGGTTTCGGCAGTGCAGCGCAGCTTCAGCCTTCTCCCGGCGGATGGCGTTGGGTAATGTAGCCAGGTGATTCCGGCAAAACGTCTCCCAGGTGAAAAGTGTAGTCTCGAAATTTTCAGACCACGTCCGGGCAGACTCTTCCAGAGCAAAATATACATTATGAATCTTGCGCTCATCGCTCCAGCCATTGTAGTAGGCTACCCGCTCGAAGCTCTCCAGCCAATCCTCAGTGTCTTCGAACATGGCACCGTGAAGAGATGGCGGTATTCGCGGTGGGTTGCAAAGAATCGGGGCCAGTAGCCGGGTGTCAGTGGCCATGGCAGTTGGATTCAACGGGCTAGGCTGGGTCGGCACCAGGAACCTAGTGTCAGTGGCCATATCAGTTAGACTCGGTTGCCGAGGCTGCGTCGTTCTTGTGGGCGCGGGAAGGGGCCCTAATTCGGGCTACTCTTCAATGATACGGCGGCTGGGTCGCTAGTGGACAGGTGTGAGGTCCGTAGTGATGCTGTGTGGAGTGCGGTGGTTGGGAAGCGTACCCAGCACAGCTCCGCCAAATGTTACGAGTATATCGTAGGAGAATTTCCGGAATAGAGATGTAAAACTGCGGCGGTCCCTAAGTGGTCCGAGCGTTTGAGCGAGAGAGAACCATATATCTATCTCAGATTCTCTCGATATTAGTAAGACAACATGCCACAAAACTTTGCGTGAGACCTTGGGGAAACGAAAGCTGAATGCCAGACTTGTGCCGCACTTTCTCACACAGGACCAGAAGGACACGCGGGCATCACTGAGCGCTGATTTGCGGTCCGAGGCAGAGAAGGATGCTGCATTCGTCGACAGCATCATTGTTGAAGAGGAAGCATGGTATTTTCGATAAGATTCTCAACCAAAGAAGCAAAGCGCCAAATGGCGGTCCACAAGCTCTCCGTCATTGCGAAAGGGTCGGTGACAGAAGACCAAAACAGACTACCCTGATAGTTTTCTTTATGCCAGAGGAGTCATACACCACGAGTTTTTCGCACAATGGAAGGCGGTGAATCAGGAGTTTTATATTTGCGTGCTCCAAAACGTGCGTGACGCACTGCGACGCCGCCGCCCTCACTTATGGGCATCTGGACATTGGAGCGTTCTCCACGATTACGCAAGGCCGCAAACTGCACTCAGCGTGACAGAAGTTCTCGTCAAGCACAGCGATACTGTACTTCCCTATCCGCCATCCTCGCCTGACATCTCCCCGTGCGATCTTTTCCGATTTCATCGTGTGAAGAGAGCCCTAAATGGTCGCTGGGCAGGGAGCGTGGAGGCCATTCAAGACGCCACGACAAAGGAGCTGATAGCCCTGCCAAAAGAAGCGTTTTCCAACTGTTTCCAAGACCTCAAGAAGCGTTGAAATCTTTGTATAGACTGCAAGGGAGACTATTTCGAAATGGTGCTGCACAAATGATTTCAGTGTTACACGCATTTTGTTTATATATATATATATATATATATATATATATATATATATATATATATATATATATATATATATATATATATATATATATATATATATATATATATATATATATGAGCAGCGTAGTCAGTAGAACCAAAAATGAACGTTTATTCACAGGTTTAGGGCATATTTATAAGTACCCTAGTGGCAGGAAGATAGGAAGGAGCACGTGTTAGTCGAGATAGTCCGAAGCTCTGAAGGATCGTTAAATAAGGCGATGAAAGGTGCGCGCTTCGAAAACACATGAAGTTGCAACATTCCTTCCTCCTCAGAAATGAAAACGTTGCACTGGCTTGTGTTCTCTCGTTGAGCGCCTCAGAGTTTGGAAAAAAAAACAGCGCACCTTTAGACACGGACAATGGCAGATATAACGACACAGTGTCTAAAGGTGCGCTGTTTTCTTTCCAAATATGAGCTACCAACTAGCCCGTTTGACCATCCTTGCATGTCTAAGTTTATTGGGCGACACCTGTATTCAACGGGGCCACAGGAATATCTGGTGCCGGAAGATCTGGGGAACCGGTGCCATTTGGGGTGCGCCGAGCAGAAATGCCTTCATCCGGGCTCACTGTTTCTGGATGCTGTAGTTGTGTTGCTTGGTCTGGCGCACTGCAATGTGTGGTGGCTGTAGTTACTGCCGGGTTACCCCTTGGTGCTTCTGGTCGCGGGCGGACCTGGCACACGTGCCGCTGGACGACTCCGTCCGATGTTTCCACGGACACCATTCACGCTCCAGACGTCGTCTCCACATGGCAAGGCGTCCAGATACCCCCCGCACCGTAATTGCGGGCATACACCTCACTTAGAAGTAGTGGCAGCAAGTCATAATTGTTATCCTTTGGTCCCGGAAGTGCTGGAGGCTTGCATGTGTCCACGCGTGAGCGCTTTTGATAGCCCAAAAGCAGCTCTGCTGGGGATTTACCCGATTTTCGTGGAGTCCTCCGGTAGTTAAAAAGCAACGGTACTAGGTTCTCTTACAGGTTTCCTTCCCTCATTTTTCGAAGGCCATCTTTTGCAGTTCGCACTGCCCTTTCTGCCGCACAATTAGACTGGGGATGGTATGGAGCACATCGAAGGCGCACAATGTTGTTGTTTGCCGAGAACGAGGCGAAGTTTTGACTGGTAAACTGGGTTCTGTTGTCAGAAACGATCGCGCGGGGTATTCCAAACCTGCTGAAAATGACACGCAGATAGTTAATGGTAGTCTGTGCTGACGCATGGGACGCGTCGACTACTACGAGTATCATTTATCCGCAGATCGGACCCGCGTAGTCAACGTGAATACGAAACCACCTTTCGGCTGTTTCAGGCCAGTTAACGGAGGGGGCCGTGGCTGCCATCGGCAGATTTTGCACCCAGTTCTTGCACTGAGCGGACAACTCTTCAATATTTCTGTCAAGACCTGGCCCCCAGAAAAAATAACGCGCGACAGATTTCATTGCCGGTGAACTCTTCTGTGTTTCATGTAGGAGAGGCAGCACTCGTTCCCTAGCTTCGGTTGGTATTATGACCCTATTACCCCAGTACACCAGTTCATGTGCTATGAATAGTTCGAGCTTACGGTCAAAAAACGGCAGTACGGCCCGGGTCATTCCGTTTGCGTTTTTGGGCCACCCATGTAGTATGTATTGTTTGACCTCAACCAGGAGGGTTGAAAGGCATTAATGCCTCCAGCTCACGCGTTGTCACGGCGCCATAATTCAGCTGGTTCAGCGACAGCAC
This sequence comes from Amblyomma americanum, assembly GCF_052857255.1. Taxonomy (NCBI): domain Eukaryota; kingdom Metazoa; phylum Arthropoda; class Arachnida; order Ixodida; family Ixodidae; genus Amblyomma; species Amblyomma americanum. Next base: position 70,613,774 of record NC_135497.1, on the reverse strand, counting down.
ATATTCAGGCGGCTCACAGTCGACGTCAGCTTGAGGAGATCGCTGCGGAAGTCGGCTCAGGGCGTCAGCGTTCAGCATCTGTCGTTCTGGTGCGTACTGCAGCCGGTACGGGTAGGCTCCCAGGTGGTGCGCCCAACGTTGTATCCGAGCGGCGGCCATTGGAGGTGTCTGCTTGTCTGATCTCAGCAGGCTCAGCAATGGCTGATAATCAGTCAGCAGGTAAATTCCCGACCTAGATGGCAGTCACGGAATTTCGTGACGCCTAATACCAGTGCCAGTGCCTCTCGCTCGAGCTGTGAATATTTGCGCTCCGCCTGAGTTATTGTTCGCGAGCGGAACCCGATGGGCCTGTGATCGTTACCAGTCGTGTGAAACAAGACAGCTCCCACACCGTACGGAGGCGCGTAACATTCAAGTTTAAGTTCCTTCGAAGGGTGGAAATGAACGAGAACCGTGGCTGTTTTAAGGTTTTGCTTGGCGCGTTCAAATGCGAGCTCTTGAGGCTGTTTCCATAGCTAGCGTGCATTCTATTCAAGCAGTTGATGCAATGGAGCAAGTGTGGTTGACATGTTCGGCAGAAACCTCGCGTAAAAAGTAACCATGCCCAAAAACGAACGTAGCTCGTTTGCATTACATAGGCTGGGTGCCTGCATGATAGCGTCAGGGTTTTTCTCATTCGGATGAAGCCCATCGCGATCGATGTGATGCCCTAGATAAGTTACTGCTGGGCTGCGCAGTTTGCACTTATCCAACCTTAGCTTTACCCCACGCTCTCGGAAGCGCTCTAAGAAGTTTTTCAGCGTCTCACCGCTGTCACTCGCTCTTTCGGAAAGGAGCACATCGTCCAGATAAGCCTGTGCTCCTGGAAGACCAGCCAAAACCTCATCCAATTATTTTTCTTTGGAATATAGCAGGCGCAGCGGCTATCCCGAAAAGAAACCTGTTGTAGAAAAATAGCCCTTTTGGCGTATTAATGACGCAAACTTTCTTAGCGTCATCATTTAGCGCCACTTGACTGTATGCACCCCGTAAATCGAGAGTGCTTAAATATTCCCCATCGTGTAGTCGGGCAAAATTACCCTCAGTGATTGGCAAAGGGTATTGCTCAGTTGCACACGCTGGATTTACTGTGGCCTTGAAATCGCCGCAGATCCTTACTGCGCCGTCTTAAGCACTGTGACTATGGGCGTTGCCCATTCAGAGTGTGCCACCAGCGACAGTACGCCCAGAGCAACTAAACGGTCTCGTTCAAGGGACTGATGCGGGTCCCATTTGAACCTAACATATTGGACTTATTTTTGGAAATGTGGCGGAGTGTTTGAAGGTTGCTTCACTTCCACCACCGGTTGGCCCGGTATTGCACTGCCTCCGGGATCGGCCTGGGTCATTACACGGCGCGTCTTTTCTATCCTGTTTTTCTATCCCATCTTTGAATTCTCCTACTATCTGCATGTAGTAGCGATTGTGGCTCGGTTTGAGCCAGTGGGCAAGCCTGTGCACTCTCCTTTTCTTTCTTCCTGGAAACAACAGACAGACAGACAGACAGACAGACAGACAGACAGACAGACAGACAGACAGACAGACAGACAGACAGACAGACAGACAGACAGACAGACAGACAGACAGACAGACAGACAGACAGACAGACAGACAGACAGACAGACAGACAGACAGACAGACAGACAGACAGACAGACAGACAGACAGACAGACAGACAGACAGACAGACAGACAGACAGACAGACAGACAGACAGACAGACAGACAGACAGACAGACAGACAGACAGACAGACAGACAGACAGACAGACAGACAGACAGACAGACAGACAGACAGACAGACAGACAGACAGACAGACAGACAGACAGACAGACAGACAGACAGACAGACAGACAGACAGACAGACAGACAGACAGACAGACAGACAGACTCAATCGCGTAGCGCGTATGGAATAGATCTGGCCTTACAGAACTTGTGTACGGCGCCTTCCTTCATCTGCATGCCGGCTAAAGGACGCTTGATTAGTTCCAGTTCCTCGGAGAATACGTCGTGGTAGTAATGGAAGATGCTGTTCACGCTGGATTCGCTTGCTTCTTTTCTTGACGCTGAGTCCTCGACATAGCGAACCACCGGAACACCTGCGTTCTTAAGATGTTTGATTAAATCGCGACCGCAGAGGATAGGTCCCGCACAGTCCAACACGGTCAGCGCACACTTTACTGTCGTCCCTTTATGACAAACCTGGACCTCAAGCTCCCCACATACCGGAAGGCGTCCTGTGTAGGAGCCTAATTTCAGACTGGACTGTTTCAGTTTCGGCCATTGCCCGTGATGCTTATCGAACAGTTGACGCGGAATGAAATAAACGGGAGACCCGGTATGGGCTTCCATTCTCAGCTGCACACCGCCCCAAGCAAATGTTCGGCGGATCGGCGGTTCCAGACAGCTTTTTCGTTGTGATACCAAAGTCCAAATGTGGGCGGCTTCATGTTCCTGGTCTGCTGAAGTTTCCGTCCCCAAGAGGGCGTTATTTTGCGCCGTCCTCGTAAAGGGCGTCACCCTACAGAGGAACACAGCGGAGCTGATTGATCTAAGGCGTAGGGGTTTAAGGACAGTGAAGGGAAAGTAGGTTTTAAGCGGGTAGAAGTGACCAAGCGAAGGTTATCTGATTGGTGGCTAAAATCAAGAGAAGAGTAAAATTTCATAAGTGATGGCTAGGTGGCTTGAGCCACCGCCCGAATTAAAGGGTTGAGCCGTATCCATCCATCCTCGCCATGCCTTGTTCTCGAGCCCCGCGGCTTCTACATTTCCTTGCAAGGTGACCCCGTCGTCCACAGCGGTAACAACGAGCGTTAGACCGGGAGCAACATATGTCATTACGTTTCGTACCACCGCACCTTGAGCATTGTTGATGTGCGGCAGCCCTCGTTTCGTCCAGCAGAGTTTCCTTCTGATGCGCCTGTACTTTTAACACGGGTGTCGTTGCCGGTCCGATCATGCGTTTTACGCCACTATCCGCAGCCTCGGCTGCAAGGGCCATTGTCTCAGCGTCTTGTAGCGTTAATTCCTGCTTTGCCAGTAGCTTCTTCTGCGGGGCACCTGAACGTATACCACACACAATGCGGTCTGGTAGCATGCGATCCAAAGCACTGCCAAAATTGCAATTGTCAGCCATGCGGCGAGTTCCTACCAGGAATTCATTAATCGGCTCGCCCTCCTCCTGACAGCGACTTAAGAACTATAAGCTTTCAGTGATTTCGTGTCTCTTAGGACTATAATGCTCACTCAAAACTTCGACGACTTCTTCATACGTCAACGCATTTGGTTTGCGCGGAACCACCTTTCCTGCCAGCACCTGCATCGTATGCGTATTTAACGCGGCAATCAGCAATGCTTTTTTTAGTCGAATCTTCAATTGCATTAGCTTCGAGGTATGCTTCTACCTTAATAAGGTACGGCTGCCACTTATCTTTGTCGTCTTTGAAGTCCGAATGTGCCGAGCCATGACGGCCTTGGTTTCTCGGTTCTGCGTAGGGTCCTGTTCTGTGCCGACTTTCACTGCATTGGCGATGTCCATCCTCGTCGCCACTGTAGCGTAGCCGTGGCGTCCTCACAGTAATGCCAGACCAGGGAAGCAGTAGTGTAGTCAGTAGAACCAAAAATGAACTGTTATACACAGGTGTAGGGCGTATTTATAAGTAGCCTAGTGGCAGGAAGATAGGAAGGAGCACGTTAGTCGTGATGGTCCGAAGCTCTGAAGGATCGCCAGATAATGTAATAAAAGGTGCGCGCACTTCGAAAACACACATGAAGTTGCAACAGAAACCAAGGAGCATAGTTTATTTTCATTTTAGTTTTGTGGTGTGGACCAATGTAATTTATTAGTAAATATTTTACTAATAATTCGGAGGTCGTCGGCACGGTTCCTATCGGCGGCATGTGGTTGTTTTTTATTTCGCTTATCTAATCAGTACCTACCTTTCCGCAAACAAATATTCACCAATAATCTCCATTGATCAACGCCACAAACTAACAAAACATGGTTGAGGTTTATCTCCTCTCTACTAGTGACAAGTGCAAAGCAAAAGCTTCGTTTGACTGGTTTTACTTCGTCAGGTGGTCCCTATCCCTTTCCATATACTTTGAATGGCCAGCAATTTCTTTGGGATCGTCAGACTGCCTGGCGCCGCCGGTACACAGTCGCAACCGATGGCTGGGTATATATGGCTAAATATTAAAATGATTCATAATAATTGGTTTTTGGTGGAAAGGAAATGGCGCAGTATCTGTCTCATATATCGTTGGACAATATATGAGACAGATTCATGAATGCGAAATCAAACGAAGAGCGTTAGATAAGTTGTTTTCTCCAAAGCTTTCGACAAATTCGGATACCACCTTTGGTACCATCCGTATCCTTCTGCGACCACCGGTTAGCCCCCCACGATTCTCCGAAGGTCGTCCCTAATTACGGTTCTGAGGACTAAAGGTCGTCGGCACGAATCCCTCGCTCAAGCCAGTGTTGAATTCGGCTAACAACTTTGTGCGCGGATTTGCGCAGTCCGTTTGACATCGCTCGAAACCCTCTGCGCCGAATGGATGGCCCACAATTTTACCACAAATGGTGACTTCAAGTGGCACCAGTCTCGGCACAGACTCGCATTCATACAGTACATATGGACCTCCTTCACCCCGCGACGTCACGAAGATGCGGTGGCGCTGATGTTAGCAGCGACTTTCGCATGGTAGGCAAAACAGATTCCGCTTGCCCGTGCCTACCGCAGCTGCCGCAGCTACCGGTGGCTGCTTCAAGCCTGTGAACTGCAGAAGCAGCATGTATTGACCAGCTGCGTCACAGCTGGATCCGCGTAGTAGCATAAAAAATATTAAATTAGCCTCGATAGGTTTCTCGCGCATAAATGCCGCATTCGGAAACTGGCTAACAGGCATTGGGCCACGGTAGTAAAGCGCGAAGTCTGGGATTCGATAGGCACTGCCACTCAATGCACTTAATAGCATGCAAGTTACTGCGTTCATTCACCTGAACTTCAGGATAGTAGGCTAATAATTGCTCAAGGAAAAAAAAAGACATATGCAGCTGCACACGTACTTATCACCTTGAGCCGGTGTGCTCGGGGAGCCGACAGGTTCACTCACCCCCAAGGAATGCGTTTTTTTTTTGTTAATAGCACACCATGTTTAATGGCGCGTTTTATGACATTTAATATTTACTTGAAACTGTTTCTTGATATGACGACGTAATTATTTCATTCGAGTAGAAAGAAGTCTGGTAAGTTGTGTCAATCTTGCGCGGTCGCGTTGGTGTGCTTAGAATAGCGTACCTTAGTGTGCTAAACGCCATATGCTTTTTCATTGCATCATGCATGTGTCATGTTTCATGAGGTAGTACATGATCGCGAAGCTTGTTTGGAAAGAAGCAGCCGCAGGCGTGCTACTAACAGACACGTGGCGAGATTGAGAGGGGCGCGGCATGAAAAGTATTCTCGTTATTCATGCATGCGATATGTAACTAAACTTGGTGCAAATACCAAATTCCTACGCTAGTTTCAGTAATTCCTTTTATTTATAGCTATACCTGGTGCAGTTCTGGGTAATTATAATTAACACCGTCGGCAAGTCCCCCCAAGGTCTCAAACAATTGAGTAGATAGTGCGCAGTTTTTTTATGCCAGCATGTACATAAACCCCTGTTCTGTACGATGACGCGATTAGTTCTTTTTCTATATGATCAGTACTTATGCATGCATAGTTACATGAAAACGTTTCTTAGAAATAGCTAACACAGTACTGCACGTGTAGGGAAAAAAATCGAGAGGTTTGTTACGCTCCTCAACGTCTCAGGAATAGTTTGCGACAAATGGAATCATTTGATTTTCATGCGAATTACGAAGGTGAGTGATCCAGTCGCAGAAAATGTGAGAGGTCACAAAACGAACCTTAAAGTTTATGGCATCTTCGCTTTCGCTTTGGTCAAAGAAATGCGGCACTGAAATCAATGAAATTACCTCACAATTTTTGACGACCACACTTCTAAAAAGCGTAATTTATAAATTTGTACTCAAAATTTTGCTATAATTTTTCGTCACGAAACTAGACTTCAGGGCTAAGAAAGAAATAATTCTAGAAATCAAAAAATTTCACCAAATTGACCAGCTTAACAAGAGGACAAGTCGGCCTGGCTGGTGCGTGGTCATGCGGCTAAAAACAGCGCTAAGCGAGACAGGAGATCAGGGACACGACGCTGTCCCCACCTTTCGCACAGCGCGACACGTACATATGTCAGCAGACGATGAGCGCACGTCTGCTCCGACGAAACAAGGCCAGCACTTCCCCTCACTATTGTCCCGAAGTAAAATCATTCCGGCTAGTGCAGAGTGTCAAAACTTGTTTTATTCAATGCCTTGCGCATAAATAAACGGCAGGAACGCTTTCTAGTCATGTTTACTACTAACCACATATACAATACAGTGGCAAACTATTTCTCTTTATAGGCCGCACGTGGCCAACGCGAGCTCGTGTACTTCAACAAATTACTAAGTTGGAAGCATCGACCATTGCTATGATTCACAGAAACTGGAAACGCGCCTACAAGCCTTGAAAACCCGCGCTCAACACCTATGCGCGACGCCACTCCCCGACCTTTTGCCTACCACGAGCTCGCTAGCGACTGCAGCGCCACCTCGTTTGTTTACAAACATGCAGGAGGTCCATACAGCGAAACGCCAGCCACCTGCTGAAATTAGGAGATTCGAAAGATAAGAGAGCAGCGTAGCAGCGTTTGTGGCCAACGTTGGTTGTGGATCAGCCTGAGCCAATGGGTAGGCCCCTGCACTTTCCTGTTCATTTTTCCCGCCAGCAATAGCAGAGAGAGAAACAACGTTATTGAGCCCAGCTCGACGTCTTCTTAGACGCTGTCCATGAAAGTGGTTCGCTCTTCACGGGACCCATATGCTTCTCTAGCCGCCTGGGCCCTGCAGATCACGACGAGCTGGTCTTGCAGGGCAGGGCTGGTTAGCAATGTCTCCCATCGCTAGATTAGGGAGGATGAGGGATGAATTGAGGTAGTCGGGCAGGCAAGAGGTGGGTGGATTGCCTTCACGAAATCGCATACTCCAATGACGTGTTGGAGCGCGCCCACTAACTGAGTCTTGCAGAAATAACATTCGTTCTCGTACCGTTCCGGGTGCATCTTGCTTTGAAGGTAGGGTGCAGGAAAGATCCTGCCTGTATCTGCCTCTAGATCGCTTGCTTTTTTCTGCTAAGCGATTTGTGAGGATCGCGGTAACGTGGCCTCTCCGTCTTGTAATGGTTCGTTATGTTCCTATAACTAAATAGGGACTGTGGCTCACCTTCCTCTACCCGCTGTTCCATCTCTCCGGCGAACTGGTGGGCAAATTCGTTGCCCTCCAGCCCAGAGTGAGCCGGTGTCCATATCAACTCAACTTTCCTTTCAGGTACGTCGCGTTTACTCTTGAGAACATCTAGTGCCGCAAGAGACACCCAACCCTTTCTGTAGCTGTTATACGCCTTTTGCGGGTCAGTGACAATGCTTCCCACTTTGGGCGGCGCGAGTGCTAGCGCTATCGTTGCCTCTTCTGCCACCTCCGGAAAACACAACTCGATAGAGGCGCAGGGTACGAGCACATCCCGCATCGTAACTGACAGCGTGACTTTCGATGAAAACTTGGGTAGCGAAGCATCTGTGAAGAGAGTGACCCACTTTCCTCTTATATTTGATCTAAAGTCTCCGTCAAGGCCGCAATACGAGGCGAGTCGAACCGCCTTCTTGGCGGTGAAATACATAAGCACTCGTGTACTGTGTAAGTCATTTTGCAGGTTAAATAACCAGAAGTAGTCTAAGCTAACCTAGATTCGTCCATTGCTGCATCGCAAACAGCCGACATGCAGAACCACAGTTTATCCAAACTAATCTGAAGCTCTCCGCTGCGTCATGACACAGAGCCGTCATGCAGCTTCGGGGCAATAAACTCCATTTTCCCCTCGTCTTAATTTTCTTTTTATCTCACAGGAGGCGACTTCAATGGCAAGATTCCTCCAGAGGCTGCGCATATCTATACTGCTACTGTTTTGCAGAGCGGAAAAGGTGCTCGGGAATCTCAGAGAAGGAAATAGGGCAGACCTTCAGGAATAAAAACATGAAGGAAACAAAGGAGTAATTCCGTACGTTAGCGCCACTTCGCTGCTTTTGAAAACAAAGGGGCTAAGGAGCCATATTTAGGTCACAATTTCCCGCTCGACAGGGCCTTGCCAATGAATGTGTAGACCAGTGAGGGTTACCATCACGCAATCTTTCTGGAAAGCTGCACCATTACAAATTTTTATAATTTCTTTGAGATTTATGCTGTTTAGTTATCCTGTGGCATGTCAGGTGTTGTCAAAGAGCGGGCAGTAAAACTAGTTTAAAAGATCAGTGACATAGCAAAAGAAAAAGATTAATGGTCATCTTGGCTTCCAAAAGGAAGTGAAGTTTAATGGTCATCTTGGCTTCCACTCAGAAGCTGCAGAGAGCTGTTGACTGGAAAGTTTTCAGCATCGTTGGAGACTGAACATATGGGCACTCCTATGTCTCCTTTCCAACTGTTTTCTATTGGCCGAAGAGCATTCCCACCTTGCTACAACGGTGTGCAATGTGTGAAGCATCTCTGCAGAGGAGTTTTGGTGGTTTCACTGGCTTTCTTTCTACACATAACATAATTGCTCCCACTATTCTGCAGCTGACAAGATATAAACTAGGCCGGTGCGTTCGCTTGCGCCTGCTCCTTCACCTTGTTCTCTCGGGCTTTCTATGTTCATGTACAAATAAAGTCGACTTCTATTTCTGCCGTGTCAAAAATCGCACTTGAAGTTTGTACAGTGTGAACGAAGTGATGGAGTGAAAGATTGCTGCCATAATGAGTGCGTTACCTGCATAAATAAAAGCAGTGCACAACAGTTATGTATTCTTCGTGCAATAAAACTTTTTATAGTTACGTAGACGTTCACCCTGAGTGGTTCTTATTTTTTACAGCGCCTATACATTGAAGCAAGAGGCAAAGATTCGCGGTGAAAACTAAGCATTTGCTACATCCGCCTCCAGTGGCTTCCAGCTGGCTCATGGCTTGCTGGATTTGATTGACGTTCAATATCGAGCAGGCCATGAGCCAGCGGCAGGAGAGTGTGTAAAGGCTGCTTAATATTCCCCGCGAAGCTCTCAAGTTTACACGAGTAAAAAGGAGAGGCATCCAAGACAAAGCCGCAATAATACAGCTTGCCATCGGTTACCGAGGCAATGTCGGTGGATGGTTGGACAGAGGTCTGAAAGTGATTGGTTCTTACTTGGGCCGGCATTCGCACTTGATATCCGGCCACGTACCAAACAATTCAAATTCCGTCTCGGCTGTGCATAGGCTATTTGCTCCGCCCTCCGTCGGGGAGCAAAACACCTGTGGCTGCAGAGCACTTCCAAACGCGACGTGACCGCGGCATCCGAAGATGCAGTTTCTACTGCCCACGTTTGAAGCTGGTACCGAAAAGTTTCTCTGCCCTCTTCGTCGCTTTCGTGATCAGCTTCACAATCAGAAAAGTGTACAACAATTATATCTTACAGCTACTAAACTACGAGGCAGAAACATTGAGGCTCACGAAAAGGGTTACCCTCAAGTTAAGGACAACGCAGCGAGCCATGGAAAGAAAAAAAATAATAGGTGTAACTTTAAGAGACTGGAAGAAGGCAGAGTGGGTGAGGGAACAATCGCGGGTTAATGACATCCTAGTCGAAATCAAGAGGAACAAATGGGCTTGGCCGGGACATGTAATGCGAGGCAAGATAACAGCTGTTCCTTACGGGTAACGGAGTGGATTCTAAGAGAAAGCAAGCGTAGCAGGGGGCGGCAGAAGGTTAGGTGAGCGTATGAGATTAAGTAGTTTGCAGGAAAAGTGTGGATGCAGCTGGGAAAGGATGGGGAAAGATATAGGAGAGGCCTTTGATCAGCAGTGGGTTTAGTCAGTCTGATGATGATGACGATGATCAACCCGAGGACAAATGACCTGATGATGCCAATAAGCGTTTAAATCTAGAAAAACCGATTAGGTCCCTGGTTCAGCGTCTTCACTTCTGGGGCCAGGGCTCGGCGCGTCCTCAGGGTCGGGCACAAAACGTTCGGTCCCACAAACATCACGCTGTAACTAGTTGTACTGCTTTGACATTGGATGAGCACCAGCTTTGGCACACGAAGGAAGCTGCAGGCTAACGTCAACGCGTATTTTCCTTCTGCGGCAAAATTTCTGCCCATGACTTTCGGCTGACCTTGTGCAAATCTACAAAGGCATCACTCATATTTCTGGAATCATCCATCGTGCCCCCCACTCACAAACAATAAGTTCCGGATCCCCTGGAAGGCTCCACATATAACCTTCCCTTCATTGTCCAGACAAACGGTCATCGGTTGTAATCACATTCTGGGGCCTTGTCTACGGCTTCGTCTTTTGCATCAATGTTTGACTTCCTTTTGCTCTTCATTTGAGGAAAGAAGACGTAAAGTGTATGTGAGAAAAAGGTTATTTACTCAGTACAGACCGCTACATCTCGCTACTTCGTTGACGCATCTTGCTCTACCTCTTTAATCGGTCGACCTTGACCTGACTTCACTCCTTGCTGCGGTAGTACAACTCCCGTAAGCTTCTACGGTCTCGGCTTTGACGCATCTTGCGCTAGAGCTTTACGTGGCTGACCTCGGCCCCGCTTCACTCCTCCTTGCAGCGGCGCACCCTCCGTTGTGTTCCGCGGTCGCACCGTTGGCGCCGTTCCGTCTGCCATTAAGCGTGGCCGTCCTCGACCCCGCTTGAAACCTTCTTTGCCCTCCGTCGTGCCCAGCTGCTTGCATGTGTGGCGCCTGAGCTTGGTGACGTCCTCGGCACCAGCCCCGCACCGTGGGCAGTGCAGCGGGTACCGGCGCGAGTGTATGACCTCCTCGTGCCTTCTTGCATGGGCGCGTTCCCTGAATCTCTTGCCACACTGGCTGCACTCGTAGGGCTTGTCACGAGTGTGGATCATCATGTGAACCTTGAGATTGTCAGGCCGGGAGAACCTCTTCTGGCACAAATTACACACGGAGTTTCGCTTGTCAACGTGGGTACGCTCGTGCCTGATGATATCAGCCCTGCGTGCATGAAGGGTAAGTATAAGCAGAATTACCACACGACTACGAAAATCTGCTCCGGATGCCTGCGTTAGTAGACACCTTTAGCATATCACGTACCATGTTACCGTAAGCGGTTCCGTACCGTTGTACCGGGAGCCTGCGCCGCCAATGCACATCGCACATCCCACTAACGGTGCCAGATGGCACCAGCTACCCGGCAGCTGCGCGTGCGCATGTATCACCGGGACCAATCAGCGCGCGCTCATCAGCAGTGAGCGGTCTTCCGGTACTTCGGTAAAGGTAACCCGGTACAAGGTAGGTTAAAGGTGTCTAGTTATGTCTGGACATCTCTTTCAAGGTTACGATTTCGCCAATGACGTTCGCACCTTCCACCTATATCACTGCCGCTGGTGTCAGGCGCATTTTGCCTGTTTCTGACGCAGCTCTTCCACATGACTTAACGTCTCTCACTTACTCTCTTTCCGCTCCTGTTGGCGTTGTCTTCCTATGTCCTCGCTAAGCGAACCTTGGTATACCTGTACTTCAGTTGTAATGTGAGCGACTCAGCAGTAATGCTAATCAGGCTTATAGAGCAGTGTCTGAGGCACCACAGCTCAGTTCAGCTCTGCAAGTACTGAAATACACACACGCGCAATGTCTAACTCAATTCTATAGCATCCAATAAAGGTCAGCGCTCATGATGAGCTGGGCACGAGGCAACCAGATTTGGCGGGCGGCTCGTACACTTGCGTCACTCCTCGAGAGAGGCCGATACCAAAAGCACCAGCCGGGTCATTTCGTGCACGGGAGATTCGCTCAATTCTGACACCGCAGCAGCGGCTTAAGACTAACAATTTCTATGCACAGGAGACAGCAAATAACGGCAACGGTTATAATGAACACTCGCTTATTACAAATGGCGTTGGCGATACCGCAAAAATGTGTATAAGAGTAATGGCACCGCGTCTCAGATATAACGAACAGCTGCGGCCGTGCAACTCGCTTAGGGCGAACAAGGAGGCTCCGTGAACTCGACCCCACTGTAAAAAAACTCGCGCTTCCCGTGACCGCGGATGGCCAAGAGCGCCGCCCAGCCCCAGTGGCATCGCTCTGAAGGGAACTTCGAGACCCCCAAAAAAGCAACAAAAGGCAGCATTAAAACTACGAAAACTCGCCGGCGAAGCGTGAGCCAACGGGTTAAGGCATACAACGCCCATCACTGCGTAAGGGCGTGCCAGCTGGGCAAAGCCTCTAAAGTGCAAGTGACCACCGTGTACAGCTGAGAATGCACTTTTATCGGGCTTGCTGTCAAGTATCAGACGCACATAACTCACAAACTAAGTTTTTAAAATATGTGTATTGTTTTTCTGATTTGATAATTTGGGTCTAATATTAGAAGTTCACTCACTACGAACTTCGGATAGAGCGAACGCAATCAGGGCGACCGTCAGGATCGTTTGTACAGTAATTGTTAGCTTACTGGAAAAAAGCGGGCAGTGTTTCTTGATGGAAAATGAACACAAAACTCGCACAACAAGCGCGAAGGGGCACTTTCGAGTGTGCTACTGCTGCTAGTCATGCTGATGACGGCGTTATGCTGTGTCCGAAAATCGTTGCATTCAAGCATTAATTTTGTATTTGTAGGGCGACTTGACGATTTGTGCTTCTTTAAAATATTTACGGCTTGAAAAGGTGGCTCGTCATCAGAAAGGACATCTCTCCAGTTAACTAGCCACGATGGCGTAAGGCAAGGAACGGTGCTATAAAACGGTGTAAGGCTTACTTGCGAGTGCTCGTGAAGGTGCAGTGCGTGCATTGGTGGATTCCCTTCTTGCTACGCCAATGTTTCCACCGGGTATGCATTTCCATCTTGTACTGCGTAGTGAAGAGGTCGCCGCACATCCCACAGGCGAGAAACAGGCTGTGCAAAGGAACGATACTGACGTCCCCTGAAAAAGAACCGAGCAGTGGGAGGAGCGAATGAGCACATGTAGAGTGAAGAACTGAATTCAGTGTTTCTTAATGTGTACCGTGGCAGAGAGCAAAAGGCCAGCAGCAGTAATATTTCACACCAGTCCCTTAGTATCAATTAGGTGCATGGCAGCTTCTTTAAGAGAGTAATAGAATAGTAGGTTGTATTTAAATATTTGGCTATTCGCGATGCAAAGGTAGCGAAACGGTACTAACCCGCACAAATCAGTGAATAGGTAATGTAAACATTAAATAGAGAAAGACAGTGCCTTTTCTGGAAGCGCTATCGACCAGCTTCGCACCGGTACACACAAATCAAATGAGGAGTTCTCTCACAATGCTGAGGTCCCTTTCATGCACTAAGGATATATACCTAAAAAGCAAGCACCCATTCTCTTTTATCCACAGTTTAGTCTTCATGCTTATTAGGCAATGTGTCATTGCTCCTTCAACTGTCGCCTAGATGTCGTCGAAAAGAAAGGTCCGCCGTCCCTGCGGACTTTCAAAGTGTTCATAATCAGGCATAATCGAATTAGCTTAGACTTCAAGAGAGAACGGACGAAGCTAGTGAAGAGGAAGTTCATTAACGAGTTAGGAGTAAGAGGGAAACTAGAGGAATTCAGGATATCGCTGGGGAACAGATATTCACCGTTAACTGATGAAGACAATCTTAATGTACAAACAGTGAACGATAATCTGACAGCTGTCATTACGGAGTGCGCACTGGAAGTAGGTGGTAGGACAGTTCGACAGAATAAGAAATCTGATTAAGAAACGCCAAAGCATGCTGGCGCATTAGCCTACCGGCAGAATAGAACTAGCAGAGCTATCGAAGTTAAAAAATGAGCGCTAGGGGGGGTAGCCGACATAAGGAAGATTAATACGGAGAGAATCGAGCATGCTCTCAAGAACGGAGGCAGCCTAAACGCGGTGAAGAGGAAACTACGCATGGTTAAAAACCAGATGTATACGTTAAGAGACAAGGAGGGCAATGACATTAGCAACATAGATAAGATAGTTAAAGTAGCCGAAGTGTTCTGTACAAATATATAAAGTAGTAAATGTAATCACAACATTAATGAGAGAGTCAGTAGCCCGCAACAATGAGTCATCCCGTCAATAACGAAAGAGAAAGCAAAGAAAGCCTTAGGAATATATGCAAAGGGAAAAAGAAACTGATGAGGATCACGTCACTGCAGATCTGTTGAAAGATGAAAGAGAGATTGTGCTAGAAAACCAACCACCCTGTATACGCAACGCCTTATGACCTCGAGCATACCAGAATCTTGGAACAACGCAAATATCATCTTAATTCTTTAAAAAAGCAAACGCCAAGGACTTGAAAAATTACAAGCCGATCAGTTTACTCTCCGCTGCCTACAAGGTATTGACTAAGGTACTTACTTCAATTAACCACATGATGAGGCAGGCTTCCGGAGATGATACTCCTCAAAATATAATATTCCCACTACTAATGAGGTGATAGAAAAATGCGCAAGAAATAACCAACGAATATGTATAGCCTTCATTGATTACGAGAAAGCGTGTTTCTCGGTGTAAATCTCAGCATTCATACAGGCATTGCGGAATCAGGGTGTAGAAGGGCCTAATATATAAAAAAACTGGAAGCTATATATAGCATCTGCACAGATACCATAGTCCTCCACAAAGTCAGAGAGAAAATTCCAATAATCAGGGGCGTCAGGCAAGGAGACACAATCTTCCAATGCTATTTACCGCCTGTTTGCAAGAGGTCTTGCGAGGCATGAAGTGGGAGCAGTTGGGGATAAGACTTCATGGAGAATACCTAAAAAATCTGCGATTCGCTGATGATATTGCCTTGCTCAGTCACCCAGGAGGTGAGCTGCGAGTCATGATCAATGAGTTAGACAGGCAGAGCGGAACGTTGGGTCTAAAAATTAACATCCAGAAAAACAAAGTCCTGTTCAACAGTCAAATACGGGACAGCAGTTCACAAGTGGCAGCAAGGGGCTGGAAGTGGTAAAGGAACTTAGGACAGCCAGTGACAGCTGATCCGCATCATGAGAGGGAAATAACTAGAAGGATAAGGATGGGGTGGAGTGCATATGGCAGGTTCTTTCAGATCATGAACGACAGTTTACCAATATCCCTCAAGAGAATAGTATACTACAGTTGCATCTTCCCGGTACTCCCCTACGGGGCAGAAACGGGGAGGCTAACGAAAAATGTTTAACTTAATTTAGGGACAATGCAGCGAGCCATGGAAGGATAATTGGTAGGTGTAACGTTAAGAGACAGCAAGCGGGCAGAGTGGGTGAGGGAACAAACGCGCGTTAATGATATCGTAGTCGAAATCAAGAGGAAGAAAAGGGCTTGGGCAGGGCATGTAATGCAAAGCCAATATAACCGCTGGTAATTAAGGGTAACGCAGTGGATTCCAAGAGAAGGCAAGCCTAGCAGGGGGCTGCCGAAGGTTAGGTGGGCGGATGAGATTAAGAAGTTTGCAGGCATAAGGTGAGCGCAGCTGGTGAAGGATAGGGTTCATTGGAGAGACATGGGAGAGGACTTTGCCCTGTAGTGGGTGTAGTCTGGCTGATGATGATGAATCAGGCATGTTCGCAGCTTGCATACGCTATCAACCGATTATTATCTAAAAGCTAAGGAGTGCAGGACAAGCTTCTTCTCACCTTCGTTCAACGCCCCTCGTCCTGTAGTGTTCCCGAGCAATCTCTTGGTGAACGACGTTGAATATCCAACGAGCAGCTCTTCTCCGGGGTCCACCTTCCTTAGTGTGCGGTAGTAGATGTCGCCGTTCACGAGTGAGGCCTCGAGGTTTTGTGAGCGCTTGCTGGGCGAGTAGTTCACGTCGTTCATCCAGTGATTGCGCTGTTCCGGGCGGCCGTCTACCACGAAGAACTCTCCACATCGGCGCACCTGCGGAACGCAGCGGTTAAACAGTATAATTTTTAAGGGATCGTACTAACGTGAAACAACAGGCGCAAGAAAACGTGGCGGAAATTTTAAATGTCAGGTAACAGGCCAGTATTCCGTGTTCTATTCTTATACCTCTATCACATGGGCATTTCTAAGGCCTTCGAACCGACCAGTCTATCCACTGTAAAGCCACTGAGCGCAGCTAAATGGGTGGTTTATGTGGCCATCGAGACACTGTTAGCGTACCGTGTACCCTGTTACCGTTACCGAAGTACCAGAAGCATACCCACCCCTTGCGAGCACGCATGATTGGCCCGGATGCTACAGACACGCGCGCAGCCTGCCGGGTATCTGGCGCCATCTGGCGCCGCCAGAGTGATTTTGGAAATATGGAACTAAAAATATACAACTTATTTTGATGATGATGATTTTAAATTTTAATGGCGCAAGGGCTTCAGATGCCAAAGAGCACCATGGAACAAGGTATTTTGGTCTACTGACAACTTATTTGGCGAAAAAAAAACACGACAGCCCGGGCTACCAAACACTGCGGTCCGTGTAGTGTCATCGTCAGCGATATAAAACAACCAAGATCAGCTTCCTTGAAGGTGCAAGAATGCTACTGCATTCAGCTTGTCCAGGATAGTGGAGTTCATTTCAAGAGTAATTATTATTCTTCTTGAAATGAATAATTTTTTTGCACCTTTTAGCTTAACCTTCAGCTTACGCTAAAGCTTCCAGCTTGGTCTGCGAGTGCGACTCTTGTACTGCGAGCGGGACGGTTTAGCGTGCACAAGCAATGGTAGCCATACCTGAGATTTCGCGAAATTTTTTCAGAAAAATAAAAAGGCCCCTAACGGGGGATCGGGTGGCTCAGCGATGTCCCATGGTTATGTCTAACTTTTCGCGTGCCAAAGATGTTTGGCAAAATGGCGAGGCAATGAAAACCATAGGTGAACATTGTTATACATTTTTTTCTGTTTTTCCTCTAACCTTATAATAACGCGGCCTGTCAGTGCTGCTAAACAGTACAATACAATGATGTTGGAAAGTACGCCTGTTCGTTGAATTCTAGATATGCGGTTTGCAATTGTAGTCATCCGCTGCAATCTTTCCCTCTCACACAACAATGGCACGTATTGCAGCATATCCTGTCCCAAAGAAAAAACTCACCTCGAATGCACTTGCAAGTCCGGGGCAGAGTAACAATGCGAGTAGCGTAGTGCAGTTATAGCCCCGTTGTTTCGAACGTTGTCTATAAGAGCCTTTACAACCTGAGTCTGAGTGTTCTACACATTGGCCGGGCAAGCTTACCGGCCAGGTGCAGCCGCCATTTTCGATGCCGTCCGCCTTGACTCCGTGGTACGGGCCGAAGTGCAGTCCCTTGGGCAGCGCCTTCAACGTGAACACTCCCACCGGGGCACCCTTGATTGTGGACTTGCCCGAGGTCAGGAATTCGAGCATGCTCTTACCGACGAGACTTTGATCTTCCGATTTCCCCTGCGTATATTATTCCGCCGTGTTCTCCAGCCGCTCTACTGCAAAGTGGGGGCTCGGGCATACAGGTTAGATTTTACAGCGCTGACTGTTAAAGCTAGGATTGAACTGTTTCGCGCCGTAATCACGGTCGCCTTCCTCATCCCGGCGTGAATTTGCGATTAAGTGACCGGTATACCACCCCCCCCCCCCCACCTTCTCGACCAGAAAAAAAACACCGTACGTGTAAAAATGGGTTCACTCGTGCAGCCCGCCAGAAGAGTAAAGTTGGCGTTTCTGAAGTGTGGTACAGATAGCTGCACCGGCGAAAGCTTGTGCCCACCCAAAACGCATGAAAACGTGTACACGGAGTGGTGGTTAAGTATATATATAGCACATAAATGGGCGGGCACTATGATTTGGCGGGTGATTTCGCACTCACATCAGGTGATCAATTTTATGACTGAGTATTGAGTTCAAGCAGGTATCGTTACGTTTTTCAAATGTACTTGAGATTTTTTTCAAGATTGATCCAATTTACATCGTGCATATCCCGAGAAAGCAATCAAAATACAGCCGAACCTCGTTAAAACGAAACTGTTTATAAGGAAACAACGGATATAACGAAGCAATGTCGATTCCCGTTGGAACTTCGGTCAACACAGGCTATGAAGAAACTATGGCTACAACGAAGTAACCGCCGAGCCCTTCAACATAGTTACAACGAGGTTCAGCCGTATGCCTTAAGAAGAACTTGCTACCGTGGGGAAAGGAGGCAGCGGCGGCCGCGACAGCCCCCATCTCCCGATTCTCACCGTTTTAAAGGTGCCGAAAGGAAAAATTGTACTGCGCTGGTTAGTGCGGAATTTCATGCAATCAAGCAAAATGAGGACGCACCCGTAATAGAGAATC
The DNA here is from genome assembly GCF_052857255.1 of Amblyomma americanum. NCBI lineage: Eukaryota > Metazoa > Arthropoda > Arachnida > Ixodida > Ixodidae > Amblyomma > Amblyomma americanum. Next base: position 70,595,339 of record NC_135497.1, on the reverse strand, counting down.
ATCGAATCCTGCGAGGAGAGCGACATTTGGTATAGACAAGGAGTTGTAGCTTCTGCATCAAGCTGAATAAAGTTCCAAGAGGTTAAATGGCTTGCCCTGCTTCAGAAACCACTTCGTACATGTAGCATGTTACCCAGAGTTTCTACGGGAGGCTTAGAACGGTGATGATTCGGGCTAGTGGGTAATTCGCACGCAGTTCCTTAGCGCAAAAACATGAAGGAACCAGACACAATGATTTGTGTCCCCTCCCTTTTTTGTTTGCCGATGTCAGCCATCTCCCAGCCCCCCATCTCTCGATTCTCACTGTTTTAAAGGTGCCGAAAGGAAACATTTCGCTGCGCGTGTTAGTGGTGCATTTCATGCACTCAAGCATAGTAAGGACGAATCCGGAATACAGAATCATCGAATTCTGCTAGGAGACCTATGTATAGTAAATGGAAAGACAGTTTTGCCAGTTAGAATACGGAAATAATGAAACTCTGGGGAAGCTAAAGCCAACTTTAAAGTGGAATGGGAAAGGATTAAATCACATCTGCTACAGTTTCTGGTGCAATGTTTGTGCGTGTTTGCGTCATTTTCTTTGAAATTGTCGGTGCACCAACCGCCATATTCGGGCTACTAGCTGCAGAAAGCTGTGCTCACAACGTGGCGGGCACGTTGCGATGACGTCACAAGATCACGTAACCACTCTCGGCTAATCACCGAATTTTTGAAATCTATGGCGGATTCTACTTCTTACGTAAACACTAATGATATCGCATTGATATTTGGCAGCATATACTCTTTTAATTAACGAGTGCCGTCATCCGCCGTGCGATGCCAGTGCTTTACTGCTTGGTTAGTTCATTCTGGGCCGCGATTGCACCTTTTAGAAATAATGAGCACCTGCCAAAGCATGCCAAGAAAGCTATTGTAAACGTCCGTGTATGCTTCGCTTACCTCCCTCTCCACGTCGGCTAATGCGGTGTCCACACGGGCAACCATTCCGCTTCCACCGGAAGCTACAAAAAAGGATTTGAGGCATATTTTTAGATGGTTAAAGAACGAAAGCGTAGCAACTCCTTTGCTAAACCACGTAACTAAAAAGGCCAGGTCTGTATAAAAAAATACAATTTCTTTCTTCAAAATACTGCGGTATGAATAACTACATGCACTCCTCTATGCAGGCCTGTCTTCCAGTCATGTGTCAATCGCGAATCGTAAGCTTACGTTCTTCGTCACGCCGCTCTTCGCTTGAGGCCGGCCCTTTGGGCTGATCCAGCCTTCCGCTACCAGGAGCCTCCCCGTAGTCCGGAAGCATATATTCTGGCGCAGGCGGGCATTCGCTCTGAGTCTCCTTCGGTCGGACGACCTGCGGATACATTTATTGGTATAGTGGTCTTACATAATGTAAAAAATGCGATCATAAAATGTTTTTCGCTCAAAAATGCTTTTGTCCAGAATTTCTGTGTATAAATGATTTTTTAAACAACAGTCTTCGGAAAAAAAAGGTAACCACGACGTCTCTGTTTGCACTTGCTGCCAAATATTCGAAAACTACTCGAAAACCTAAGAGCGTAGTCGATTCGTTTGGAAGCATTTCGAAAATGTACTACTTGATTCGCTCAGCGAAATTAATACAAGGGCATCCGATCAGCTATCTAAAGATTTCCGATATTTGCCCACTTCTACTGATGATAAATGTTCGATGCACTGAGGCCGCACTAAGCAATGCTAATTGCAGCTAACAACTACCGGGTAAACTCAAAAACAATGAGGAAATCTAAGAAAATAACCGCATTGGTTAATTTATCACGCTCGTTTCATGGCGTGCGCCAACGTAGCCGGCATGACCGCTTATAAGCGATCACTGTATCTCACAAAACCGTCTTTTTAAATCCCTTACTACACCCGCGAACTACGGGTAGTGAGCGCTGTCTCTTCTCTCGTCCGGAAGGCCGACTGGCACATTTAATTCATGCACGAGTTTTCCGTTCTGCACAAATACGCAGGCCTGAACTCCGAATAGTCTGAAGAAAGTCGTTGCCACAACAGTCACACTGACAATCGAAAACAGTCTAGAGGCATTGTATATTAGCGCGCAGGATGTGCACGTGCAGCAGCAATAACTTGGCGGGGGATATGCCATTGCAACGCATTCATTACGGTGGCAGAAGGCCGACCAAAGATCCCGGGATTGTGTCATGCCGCGTGTACCGACTTAAGGAAGCTCATGAAGTTCAAAACGCCCATCCGCCGAAATTTTGGTGCCACACATTGAAGCCTGATTGTTCAACATTAATCCAGAAGTTAAAACTGGACGCCTTCAGACCTGATGATATTTGTATGGCCCACACAATTTACTAAGCGCCCCGCGGTGGCTCAGTGGTTATGGCGCTCAGCTGCTGACCTGAAAGACGCGGGCTCGATTCAGGCCGCGGCGGTTGAATTTCGATGGAGACGAAATTGTAGAGGCCTGTGTACTGTGCGATATAAGTACATGTTAAAGAACCCCACGCGGTCCACATTTCCGGAGCCTTTATCTACGGCGTCCCTCATATAGCCTTAGTCTATTTGGGGCGTTAAACCCCAATAGAAACAAAATAAAACCAAATTTATTAAGCATTAAACACCAGCTCAGGCCTTCAGGTATGGCTATGCAATGCAGATCAAGGCAAAAAGGGCAGTGTGAAGATGGAATGCTGTCCTCACCTCACTGGGCTCGACAACCATAGGTTCCTCTTCTCCAGTGGGAACACCTTGGACGAAATGCATGAGGACATCAATAAGGTGTGGGAAAAACCGCAGGCGCAAATTCTAAATGTGCGATGCTTACACGAAGCCGCTTTGCACAAAATACACCCCGTGCATTTATCACCTATAACGACATAATTCGGCCATCTTGTTACACATGCGTCAAGCGCACCACCAGCTCTTATGGGGTCAATGTCCTTGCAAGTTTACGGAGTCTGATCTGTCATTCCTATGTCGCGGACGTTGCGGCGGGACTTGTTCGTTGCCTAAGCGTGCTTTACTGGTGCAATATTTAATGCAATAATATTAGAAGCCTAATCGGAAACAAAATTGCGCCGTCGGTCTTAAAATTCGCTGAATGTCTGGAGGAAAGTGATGTCACCGCGCCAGATATTGGCATTGGCTGGAGAGAAGTGACGTCACCACACTGGAAACTACGCCACTGCCGGTTAAGGCATAATTAGCCTCCTTTTAACGCTGTCGGAATAACAACACTATGTGATTAGAGGTCGCTGTGAAATATTTCTTTACATAATTCTGCAGACATCTTAACCGCATCCAGAAAAGCAGGGCACAGAACAGATGGAAATTGTTTACATCTACCTTGACAGCAAGCCTTTTATTAACGCTAAAAAGACCTGCTTACAAAACTTAAAAGAGAGTTGACGTTAAAACACGCACAAGAATTAAAACAAATATTTCCTTGATGATATTCTGATGGATCCTCTCATCACTCAACATTTAGAACGAAAATATTCCACTCCCTAAGCCTTCATGGAAAATAGCAAAAAGAATGATTTTATTGGGCAAAATATGTAGCTATGCTGTAATTGAGCTGATGGCGAGCGCTTGTGCTTAAGTAAAAACTGAATTAAGCGAGAGGGGCACCTTTGTAGCTCAGCATTATTACCTGATAGCAGGCCAGCTTTACGTAAATCACTAATAGGTTTGAGTTTTTGCCATTCATAAATTTGGGGAGCGAGTTAGTTTGTGACTATAAACCTTACAGCGCACCCCTGTACATTTTTCAGTTGATCTGTTCCCACCTTTTGTGGAGATCCAAACCATATAGCGCAAGAATTAGGCCAGTCGCTACTCTCGGAACTTTTTCTTAGAACGTCACGTGAGCCTTTTTGTTTGAAATAGACTGATTTTATCTGATACGATTCGGCTTAATAGCAGCGTATTCAATTTTTTGGCGTGTAAGAATGGCAAAGGACGTCCTTCTCCCACACCAGCTCCGATTTTTAGAATGGAGGTCTGCACGGAACTACGTCTCAGAGATAACCAAAACAGACCGCGATAACCCTTCACGTCTTTGTGCTTCAATGCACTGTCGTCTCGTAACTATTGTCACGCGGTTGGCATGACGGCGAGCACGCAGAACAGGATGTCATTACACAAAAGACTCTCGGTAAACTCTACATGTTTATGGGGCGACCTCGCACTGGTAAATACAGCTCGGTGATGGTGGAGAGCAACAGTGTGCTCGGAGGTCGACGAAGGTGAGAGCCATCTCCACTCTAGGCTGCGTTGAAACTAAAACTGTTACTACGAACCTTCATGATAAGGTCTCTGAAAAGTTTAGGACAATTTTCAACAAAATGAAAACACCTTCGTGCGACTACAGTTATTTCAGGCGAACCCGGTCAACTCTCGTGTAACAAAAAAAAAATGACAAGACCGCGTGCTCGGGGCTGTGAGCACGGACCATGAACAATCACCGGTTTTCTATCGTGCTCGCACTGCATTAACCTTCCAGTGCGCGTCCTATCGCAATGGAAAGAAATACAAACAACGTGGCGCCTACCCGCTGCACTGTTCGAATATCTTTTGATCGCGCTTTTACCTGGGTGGTAAAAAAGGCCGCCACCGTCTGGAAGACGTTGAAGTAACGAGCGTTAGCCGTTTGGTTTACTAAATGAACAAAGCAGAGAAGAACGCGCCATTCGTTTCGAGAAACGGAATGTAATACCCTTTGAAACTCGGTAGATTGCCACCATGATTGGCTACGCGTGTACGCACGGAGCCTAGCTGAACTATCGCCGCCTAGCGCCATCTATCAGAGAAATTACGGTGCACCTCTACCCATTGTCGAGTTGCACACACTCAGGATACTTTCATAACGGAGTTAGCATCGTTTGGGGGATCAAGGTAGGCCAAGAATTTGGGTTGCGGTGCGATATGGTAATGCTACAATTAGTAATTGCATGTATACAATGTTTACCTATTATTTAATTGCGGTTTTATTTCTATATCACAACCCATAGAGTTCTATTTGCCTACCAAATTCGGCATACAACTGTTCCCGGATGGGTGCCCGCTGTCGCTGTACATATAGGAGACCGAATACATGCATGTGAAGCTGTCCCGTAGCAAGAGTTTTCCTACCCGCTTTAGATATTTTTTGGGGGGAAGGGGAAAAGGGTTGAGAGGCCACAACAATATTTAATGGCTGCCATCTTAAAATCGAGAAACCGTAACTATGCCACCATCGAACGCTCCGCGAGTTCTACCTTGAACGATTAATAACTGGACGCCCCACTCCAGTTCTAACCAACACAGTGCTGTGCGCGTGTGTGATTTAATACTTTTTAAATGAACTAATCACGCGCATAACCTGGACACATTTCTTATTGTGTATATAATTTGTACATATTACTTCTCCCCCTATCCTCTCTTCCTGTCCCCTCACCTCTTTAATTTCATTTCTCCATTCTGCCTGCTGTCCTTTATTTCCGCTGCCCCAGCTCAGGTGCTTCAGTATCGATGGCAGATGCCGGGGCTAGCAAAAATCTTTTCCTTCCTTTTTACTATTATTATTATTATTATTTTTAATAAAACCACTATCACCACCACCACCATATCGTCCCCTGACGTCATTCTCACATAGTTACAACTCTATCCACCATTTGCAGCGTCACGACATCATTGGCGCGCGGCAGGTGGTTGTATCTATAGTGGTATTTTAGATGACGCTACAGGTCTCAATGTGAGACGCGCTGTTTTCTAGTTGCAGCCACAGATGGTGCTTTGATCTCAGGGTGGTAAGAGACCCCACGAAATCTCGAAACATGATGAGTAAAAGCTATCGCTCTTAAAAATATTGGCAACGGTTTAAATTGGCTAAGCCAGGAATTCAGCGAAAAGCAAGCAGGCTTGTTAAGCGTTCGAGGCTCGTCCATGGCAGCTTCGCTACACGCTCGTGACAGCCGTTCTATATATACCCACGCGACCACGTGGCTATGACGTTCACCACGTGGTCTTACGCCCCCCCCCCCCCCCCACCATCGGATGCCACCACGTGGCTCCACATCCCGCCATCGGATGTTCTTAAGGTCAAAGTTCAACCCAACGGTCGCCGAACAAGTTTCGATTATCTCAAACCTCCTATTTAACATCGCCATGGCAACGGTCGCCAAGGCATTACAGTTTATACAAAATATTGAATTCCCCCTGCATGCCGACGACATCACTGTGTCGACAAGAACAATCCCTCCAACAAGGCGCCGCCTGCGTAGAGCATATAGCCAGGCAATGCGGCTCAGTGCTCTCCGCAGAAATTCGAAGGGAACCGCATGAAAGGATACAACTGCCGCACCCACCCAAGAACAAATAAAAATTCTACTTCAAGGGGCAGAAATCACAGGAATCCCAGTCATCAGAATCCTTAAAATCTGGCTTCAGTCCTATCGCAGAGCGTCACACGCCTTCAAACTTCTGAACACATCAACCGGCCACGTGTTGGAAATGATACGCCGCGTAGCAATAACACGAAAGGGACTGCGGAAAGAGGACACTATGCGACCCGCACAAGCGCTGATCATCAGCAGAGTTTCATACAACCTCCACAACTTTCCGCTCCTCAAAGGTGAACGGAACGGAATTGACGCCGTCATCCGTTCAGCAATCAGGAATGTGCTCAGCCTGCCTCCATACACCGCCAACGATAAGCTTGACGCGTTGGGCTTCCCCACCACCTTTGAAGAAATTCAAGAGGCCGTTCTCCTACCCTAAAGAGAATGTCTGGTCACAACAGAAACGGGAAGACAAATCATACAGAGTCGGATACAGTCCACTACAACCTTCATTCCCGTGACAAATAGAGCTCGCATACGCGCAGCTCCAATACCCAAAGACATGTCCGCCCACTCCCATGTAGGCCGAAGAACAACCATAGTACATTACATAAGACGAATGACAGGGAGGAGCGGTAGGGCAGTCAGCGTAGACGGAGCCCTATATTCCTCTCCACGTGGGAACGCAGCTGTAGCTACCGTAGAAATACCCAGCTACCAAGAACTCGTGAGCCTTTCCATACAGAACTGCACCATACTGGAGGCTGTAGTGGCTGCGATATCGCTGGCTTTGCAGAACTGGAATTCTACCAGCCGGTTCTACCACACCGTGAGGGACTCACAGGCGGCTTGTCGGCTGCTACTTGCAAGCAGAATAAAGAAAAGATTGCTCTTGCTAGTTACGGGCATCTCCGAATCAAATACATCCATCAAAGATGACTTGGACGTCCGCAGGGAATCAGCTGGCGGATGACCCATCTCTAGGTTACACAAACCGAGCGGGCCTTAAGCCGATCTTCCCAACCATTCGCTAATCCAACGCATGTTCACAATCTACAACACTACACTCCGCCACCAATGCCTCATGCGTCTATTCCTACCACCAACTCACATACAACTGACTGCGCAGAAACCCAGGGACTGGACGCAAGTCGGGACCAAAACCTTCCCCAGTCTACACAAATACATTATATTCCAGGAACGATACCAAATAAGTCGCTCCGCAAAGGTCTTGGTAAGAGATTAAACGTTGTCGCCTTTCAACAAGAAACATCGCAGACTTAGGCACCAGTTTTTTTATGTGGAGGAAAATAAAGACCCTTAACTCCTCCAATAATAATTGCACGCCCACTTTTTTGCCATTATCTCAAGCCAGGCCTTTTTCACAGGCTCCAATGAACAATCCACGCTTGCAGAATAATTGGGCGTTTAAACACTGTACATCAGCGCATGAAATAAGAGGAGGCCGAGAAGAGCTGTACTTTTACCCATGATCGCGGCATTATCGGCATCCTCCTGGATGCTCAAACACCGCGTCTTGGTTTCTTAAGAGAGCTCAGGCCACCCATCGTACGTGAAGAACGAAGGCTTACTATTGCGGTGTGCCTCGGCGATTGGGTCTTCACGAAAATAAAAACGAAAGGTTGGAAAAGGCAGGACACTGATGAAACTGCTTGACATCCCCGATGACCTGTTTGTGTCGGAAAATTCTGCAGAGATACTTAAGAATGCTTACGTGAGGGAATTCGAAAGCATTACCGTCCTTGGGTGCAATGTTCACTCGCAATATAAATGCATGTAATGAGGTTCCTTTCTACGTGTTTGTGTTTTCCCGCACACAGGAACAGCAGCGATGATGGTGCTAAAGCCCTTCTACTTGCTTACGCAGTTGCTCGTGATCGACTGCAACTTCCCTGCTTTTTGCCTGGATTTGCCTGGAGGAGAACCATCGCTGCCAAATGCTGCCCGTTTCTTCTCGGCCGGTCATTGTCCTGCCACTTTGAACTTCGCGCCGTTGGACCATGAAAGCGCGCTGCCACCGCGCTGCGACAAGCAAGACGCACCGCCATCGTCATCAACCAGCGTGCCGTGTATAAATAGTCAACCGATGCATCCGCTCGTCAGTGGGCGTGGGACAGCAGCGATGATGGTGCTAAAGCCCTTCTACTTGCTTACGCAGGTTAGTTGCCCCCTTTCACTATATTCTAAGCGTACCAGTAATCGCTGTTTACTGCTTGTCCCATGCCCACACACTTTGGGATGCTCCGTTGCCGATTGTATTCATGTTGTGAAGTTGCTTTTGTTGTCAGGTGATGTAGAATCGAACCCTGGTCCTAACAAGCAAGGCCTGGGTAATGAGGATATATTAGTCGCAATTAATGACCTCAAAAAATCTATGGAATCGCGCCTTGGGGAAGTAATGGCATCTTTGAGCGAGGTAAAGGCCAGTCAAAAACAGCTAGAGGCCGGTCAAAAACAGCTAGAGGCTAGTCAAAAGCAGCTTGAAGACACGGTGTCAGACGCATTACATCGACTGGCAGCTCTCGAAGCAAAGGCAAACGATTCTACAGCTCTTCTGGATGGGGCTGACGTGAAACACTTCGTAACTAAAGCTGTTCTTGATGAAAGCTATCTTCTGCGGACATGCCTTGATGAATTTGAAGATCAGTCTCGAAGAGATAATCTTATATTTTATGGTGTCGATGATGCAGCAGATGAAACATGGGCGGAATCTGAGCGGAAGATACGGAGACGCCTTCTGAGCTCATTTTCCCTGGAACTAACCGATGAAGGCATTGCAAGAGCACATCGCCTTGGAGCTTTCGTTCAAAAGAAATGCCGACCGAACGTCGTGAAGTTCGCGTCGTTCAAAGTTAAAGATAGCATTTGGGCTCAGAGAACAAAACTGAAGAATTCAGGCGTGTCTATGCAGGAGGACTTTTGCAGAGCAACTAGGCTTTCGCGGAAAAAGCTCATGGACTATGGTAAAGCAAGTGGCCATAAATACAACCTGCGTTACAACAGGCTGTACGTAAACAAAAAGTGCTACGTATATTTTTCTGGAAAAGCAGCGCTGAACAGACGAGGACAGAGACGAGGCGACAAGAACGGGCGCTGAACTGACAACAAATTTTATTGAAGGGATTCACATTTATAAACGTAGTGCAGCTACCGTTCGCGCATGCTCAGGAAAGTCAGCTCTTTTGGTGATCGTCAGCTCTTTTCGATCGTCAACTGCTCGCTTCTCCCATGGACAGCAATTTTATCAAGGTTTTTCGTTACGTGGGCGATTTTTTAGTTGTCTTAGACTGTGACGCGCAGGCGCTTCAACGTATCAGTAAGAATGTACTGGGTTCATTCGGTATTGTGATGAATCCTCTTGACCTCACCCACGAACTTCCAGTAAATGGCCAAATTAGATTTCTAGACATCCGGTTCCACTTTAAAGATGATGGTGTCTGCTGGTGCTATGAACCGCGCGCCAACAAACCACTTCTGGCGTTCAACTCCGCCCACTCCAAGCTCGTTAAACGAGCGATTGCCATGTCTTGCCTCAAGAACGCTCTCGGCAAATCCTGCCCGCATCTGATGTCGCAAGCATTCAATCGTCAAGCAGATAGACTGCTTAGCGCTGGGTACCCGCACCACCTCCTGGTTTCAGTCGCTGAAAGCTGCCTAAAACACATGCGCAGCAAGGTGCATACGTGCGATAGCCGCGCACAGCGCAGGCAGAAGGTAGCTGTTATGCCTTACATACACTCACTTTCGCACAATCTGAAAAAGGTAGCCCAGCGTTACGACGTGAAAGTGGTCTTCTCTGCCCCTCACAAGCTGTCCAAGCTTTGCAGGATCACTAATCCGGAGGCGACCCAGAAGCGTGGCTGTGGCAAAAAACATAGGCGGCCTTATGTTGATTGCACAGAAGGTGTAGTTTACAAAATTCCGTTAAGTTGTGGAAAGACGTATGTTGGCCAAACTGGGAGATGCGTGAACGAGAGGTTAAGAGAGCATGCCTTGAACGTGAAAAATGCACGCGAGGGAAAAGATTTTGAAGGCTTCCTCGCAAGTCACTGTATCACTTGCCTAGATTGTACTCCTGCACTCGGTGACACCTCCATAATCAGAAAGAGCAGTGTACGTATGACTAGAGAAATAGCTGAATCAAATCAGATATATAGCCTGGGAGAGGGCTGCGTCAGCACAGCCTCTATCGCCCTTTCACCAAAAGAGCTGACTTTCCTGAGCATGCGCGAACGGTAGCTGCACTACGTTTATAAATGTGAATCCCTTCAATAAAATTTGTTGTCAGTTCAGCGCCCGTTCTTGTCGCCTCGTCTCTGTCCTCGTCTGTTCAGCGCTGCTTTTCCAGAAAACTATGTACCAACACGCCCAACTCGCCGCATTAACCAAGTGCTACGTATATTCTGCCGACACGGATGCCGTATGCGAAGTTGAAGCGCCTAGCGGGAGTGCCTCTGAAAATGACGCAACAGCCCCGCCTGCATCTCCTCCGCTTGCATCAGGTACGCCTGCATCAACTTCTACCTCAGGTTCGCCATAGGAAAATGGAGCCGTTCAGGCAATGCCGAATCCAGATTACACGATTCTTGTCACTAACATTCGCAGCATTTTAAATAAACGAGACTCATTGTCAGCTCTAGCCGACACGTGTTTTGCCGATGTGATTGTCCTGACCGAAACGTGGCTGTCTGAAAAAGTTGATTCTCGGGAACTGTTCACTTGTGAAAAAAATTATAACATTTATAGATTTGATCGCTGCGAGCGTGTTTTTTTTTTTTTGATTGCCGTATCAGATGAAATTGCTTCCTATAGCGTTCCCGTGAATTCTTCACTGGAATTTCTCTGCACTTGCTTACGTTTGAACCACAAAGACGTTTTATTCTGTGTATGCTATCGACCACCTAGCTCACAGCCTTGCTTCTGCGATTACCTACATGACGCCATTAACTCGGTCCTTTCTAAGTTTCCGAGGTCTCCTCTTTATATTTTTGGTGATTTCAACCTTCCCGCAATTTCATGGAAAATCCCCTCTTTTGATCTCTTACGTCCTTTCTGAGAATGTTCTGCAGTCATTGAATTGTGTGCCACGTTCAACCTTGATCAAATCGTTAAAGAACCAACCCGTGTTACTCAGACATCTGCCAACATACTTGATCTTGTGCTAACCACTTCTCCTGAAACTATATCTTCAATCAGCTTTCTTCCGGGCTTAAGTGACCATAGTGCAATCCACCTAACTATGCCTTCACGCTCGGCTCGTTCTGCAAAAAGATACAAGCTACTTAGGAACTACAACAAGGCGGACTTCCAAGCTATTAATGCAGAGCTCGAGCGCTTTTCCGACACCTTCTTCCCGCAGTTCTGGAGTCGTTCCACTCAAGAAAACTGGCACATATTTAAAACGAAGGTGAACGATCTCATAAATGAATATATTCCCATTCGTCGCGTTTCCTGCTCCAAACAAGCACCTTGGTTCAGCGTATCGCTAAAGCGCCTCCTAAATAAAAAAAGCGCATTTTCCGGCAGCTGAAAAAATCAATAACTACTTATAAGTGGCACCTATATCGTGCTGTCGCGTCACAGTACAAGCAGGCGCTGCAGAGCGCTAAGCATGTCTTTTATCATGACACACTGCCTCATTTGCTCGTTTCCAACACTCAAAAATTTTGGAACGTCGTTAATATGCGCAAAACAAAAGAGGTCCGACTTCGCTCCATAAATAATATCCCGGTTCCCCCTCACAAGTGCTGCATTGCTTTGAACAACACATTTTTTTTTCATCCTTTAGTAATTCCGTTGTGTCCACCTTACCCGATATTGCGGTTTCAGCATCTGTTCAGATGGAGCCTATAACTATCAATGATGAAGGTGTTGCCAGGCTTATTCAGAAAGGAAAGCTTGATTCAGCTGCAGGGGTCGACGGTATTAGTTATAAGTTCTTGAAAAGTACATGTTTATATTCATCCATGATGTTGTCCGAAATTTTTACGCAGTCCATCCGCAGCGCATCACTGCCTGACGACTGGAGGATCGCCAAGGTGGTTCCAGTCCACAAGTCTGGTGACGTTCATAATCCTAATAACTAGAGGCGTATTTCCTTAACATCTATTCCATGCAAACTCCTTGAACATATTATCTATTCACACCTTGTTGACTATCTGGAAGCTAATTCGGTTTTTACAAATTCACAGCATGGTTTTCGTAAGCATCATTCATGTGAAACTCAATTAATTGCATTCACTAATGACTTGATTTTCGCTCTGGACCACTCTTTCCTCATTGATTGTATATATATCCACTTTGCAAACGCTTTTGACACCGTGTCACATCAACTGTTACTTTATAAGTTAAGTAAATTAAATATTGATAATGGTATTTTAAAGTGGATTGAGTGTTTTTTAAGTAATCGAAGTCAGTATGCAAATGCTAACGATCATGACTCCCTCATTTCCCCCGTAACCTCTGGCGTTCCGCAAGGATCAGTTCTAGGACCTCTTCTTTTCCTTATCTATATTAATGATCTTCCTTCCTCAGTTACTTCCAAAATAAGACTTTTCGCTGATGACTGTGTTTTATACAGAGAAGTTACTAACCAAGATGATGCATGTGCTCTTCAAAATGATCTGAATATAATTGGAACTTGGTGTAATACCTGGCTTATGAAACTAAACGTTAACAAATGTAAATTAATGAGAATTACACGCACGACTAATCATAACATTCCGTGCTCATACTCTCTCGACGACACCCCACTGACCCAAGTTACCAAGTATAAGTACCTTGGAGTTCAAATAACAGATGATCTGTCCTGGAAGGCTCACATTGAATATATTACTAACGAGGCCAACCGCATGCTTGTCTTCATCCGCCGTAACTTTTCCCTTGCCCCTATCCCTGTGAAACTACTGCTCTACAAAACACTCGTCCATTCAAAAATTGAATACGCTGCTCCAGTGTGGGACCCATACACTAACTCTCTCATTGGGCTGCTTGAATCCATTCAAAATCGCTCTGCAAGGTTCATAATGTCAAATTACTCCCTCCATGAAAGTGTTTCAGAAATGAAAAGAACGCTTAATCTTCCGGATCTTGCCATACGGCGCCGCATTTCGAGCCTCTGCACATTTCATAAAATATATTACGGCAACGAAACCTTAAAGCAGTCCTTGTTTAATCCTCCGGTGCACATATCGTCCCGCAGAGATTATCAACTAAAGGTGCACATTCCACAGTGCAGGACTGTCCAATATCTAAATTCCTTCGTCCCCAGAACAGCCTCGGACTGGAATCACCTGCCCTCCACCGTCGTCGTCATCAATGATTCTCAGAAATTCAAGGATACTGTTAATGCTTATGAATTGTAAACTGTTTATTTGTTTGTTTCTTTGTATTTATTTTTTTTGCCTACTCCTCTCTGTAACGCCTGACCGGCCTTGAGAGTAATAAAATGAAATGAAATGAAATAAGACAGCCCCAGGAAATTTGCACGGCGCGCGGTAGCACAATTGTGATACTAAAGTCTGGGAAGGCATACAATTGAAGGTTATTACGTCACCGGTTGAAATCACTGTCGCAGGCTAGCCTCCAAGTTGACTAGCACATGCAAGCTAAATGTAATGAGAAATAATATGACACCATCCGAAACCCTGTATGACGAATGGTTGCGTTACAATTTGGGCACGAATCGCAGCAAAACTAGAGGTGAGTATATAAAGGCCAGAGGTGAGTATATATACGCGAACGACATGTATAGAATTGTCTAAAGTGGCGGTGCTCGGCTGGCTGCATGCGTCATACGGCCGCTTGATGACATCACCCCAATATTCTTGCCATCGCTGGGATTTTTCACACACATATGTCACATGCCTTTATCCTAATGATACTAGTAACAATGTTTTCGCATTAAAATGGCGCACGCAGTATTTAGAAAAGGAACCCTTTTCAGTGCCGTTGTTCGCTGGCCGCCCAATGTCTGCCCATCGTAGCACGTGGTACAGATGAAGCTGCGCATCATCCACTTCGGATTACCGCGAAAGGGCAGCTATACTCCATTTCACACATCCGATGCAACGCTGCCAAATGTAGCGCTCTTGATTGCACTTACCTCCTTCCTCTTTCAGTCCCACCTGAATGTCTTTCCTTTTGGTGAGGTTCAGGTGCCCACCGACAAGTTACAAAGTCACTGCGCCTTTGCTTTCACGAAAACTAATTTGTCATGAGCATTAATAAATTATACCTTATTGCCGACGACACCCTGTCGCTTTCTCGTCCCTTAGACCACTCGACCATAACACAAACGCGAACACGCCTCCCTCTATAATGTCATGGCGTCTTCTTCCGTACCTTTCACAGCGTTGCACCTTATGTATGAAACGAAGTGTAGACGAGAATTCGATACTCTCGCACCGTGACCGGTTCACGCGTACTCTCAGGCCTAGGCATCAGATGCCATCTTCTATCTCAGAACTATTGTATTAGAGTGCATGTTACGGGTGGTGAAGCAACCACTCCTCTCATACCGAGCTATTCTGGGCAAAAGCATTTTTGAGCAGGAAACTGTTCATGAACGCAGTTTTTTCGTATAATGTAAGATTTTACTATAACAATCAATATATCCGCACATTACCCGACGGCAGTCTTGTATTATTTTTAGTATTGACATTTTTTCTATTGTCAAAAGCGTTCCCCACTGGTTTTCTATGGCAGACGAATCGGTTCGATGCGATCACTGAGAAACACTTTGAAAGAAATGTTTTGCTACATACCGGAATAATGGACCATTACCTGCAATATTTCCATAACAATGTCTTATAACTTTCCAAGTTTCAAAACTTTTGCCCGAGAAAGCTGGACTTGTGTGCGGCTGGTTCATGAAATAGGAAGTTGGCTGCATTTTAGATTTTCTTGATTTTCAAGACAAATTAGCCCCTGGTGCTGGGATCCTCAATGCTTCTCAAATCATTGCGAGATTACCACTATTCTTGTCAAAACCCTACTGTTAAAAGAATTCTCGCTTTGGGAGACTGCCATCCAAGTCCAGGGGCGCAGTTTCTATATAGAGAAAACGTGTCCGTCTTTGCAGTGCATTGCTGATGCCGTACAGGGGGAGGAAGACCGTAACTCACGACACGTAGTGCGGCTCAATGTGATAGGCGCCGTGTCAATGTTAACCGCGCCTCTGCGGACGCAACTCACCAAGGAAAACTGTTGCCGCTCTTCGATATCTCCGCTCAGACAACAAGATCGTCATTCTTCCTGCAAACAAGGTTCACGCCACCGTTCTCCTTGACAGCGAGGTCTACTGCCACAAAGTTTCGGATCTTCGGTTCGAGAGGATCAAAAAAGATACGACGTCTGAGCAATTGAGGCAAAATAAAGTATCTGCCCTTAATGAACAATCTTCCCTCCCATAAACTCTGGAGTGCTCTACCTGAAGCTTGTATGCACGAATGGCTGGACGCCCAGGTCTCCTGCGCCCCCCCCCCCCCCCCAAGGTGTACAAGACCGGAATGCCTATGCGACCGCGAACCTGTACCTGTGCTCGTTATCAACGACGTCCACACCCTAAGCATGAAAAACCCTATATGTGTGTAAAACAGTAGAAAGAAGTCCGCTTGCCCATTTATAGAGGCACAGTATGCTGGCCGAGTTCTGGAGTAGATATCGATCTCTAAATATAGCGAACGACTGATTTTGAGAACGGAGCTATATTCGCGCTGCAAAGCATAGTAAATTAATGGAGTTCGCAATGGGAAGCTGCTTTTAAACGCAGCGCCGGAGGTTCTGAGGTTAGAGATTGGAATCCCAGTTAAACTTTTCGTAACTGCTAGAACTTTGCATCTGTAGAAGTGCGAATTTCTTGCCGTTGCACATAGTAAGTAGTCGATATATTCAGAAATGAATAATGTACTCTATGGGCCGGATTCAATGACCTGCTCATTCTAAATTGGCCATTTAGCGTCTGTCTGAACCTCTGTCATTGGTGACTCAGATATACCCGCGGTTTTCAAGCGTCTGTGGATGGCGACCCGGCCATTTAATAGTTGGAAACCGGACCTCACCACTGGCCAGCATTGAATGTGATGTGCAGCCTCTGGTGATGTTCATCTCAGCGCTCTGTACCGGGACTGCCCACTGGCTGCGATATGTACCCAATAGTAAGGTCCGGTCTCACACTACCCAATGGGCGGGTCGTTTTCTATCGGTGTTTTAAAGCCATGTGTATATCTGTGTGACCAACCACAGATGACTTTACGGACGCGAAATGGCTACATTAAATTGGACAGCTGATAGATACGGCCACAGGGCTTGGGTAGAATATTATGCTCCTTGAAGAGAGCGCACTTTAGTACGTTTCATGCTTAGAGTGCAGAGCTCTGTCGAGTTACCCACAGCATGTCTGGTCCCAACTCAGTGGAAGAACGCCTGCCTATATACGAATCAAACGACATTTGGCCATACGTCTCTTGCAAGAGACAGCTCCGATGAGGCATTGGTCTTGTTTGACGTTGTCGCCCTGCTTGGCACCGTTCCGGCACCTCCAGAAGTGAGCGCAGCAAGGATAGGGCTCGAAGCGGATGATCAACTCGCCGAAAGGAAGTGCCTCAGCGTATGCGACCAACTTCTTCGTTAAAGAAGAATTTTAAGGCAAGCCGGTGCAACCGTGATGGGAGCGGTAATATCGGGGACCGCTGCGAAGCAGACGATGGAGGTATGACTGGAAATTCAGTACACGTTCATAAGTTGGAGCGGCGCAAGCGAAAACTGGTTTCCTGATGCCGCAGAAAGACCCATAACTGTGGAGAAAAACTCATGGATGCCGGACTTAGCTCGTATTAAGTAATGACCTCTTCCTATCGCCCTGAAGCAGCAGCGTTGGGTCAGAAGAAGATTTACAGGTGCGGCGCACCCTGTAGTTGATGGAGGTCTATCGGCGGTGTCAAACCGATGGAGAAGTTCAACTCCAAAGCGCTCACGCACAACTTCCAGGTAAACGACACTGAAGCCCAGCTACGAACTGGCGAGGTAGCACGCGGCAGTTTTCAGGACGGCCGCATCGTGATCCTCTGGTCGACAGACTGATACAGTACCCGCTGAACAAATTTTTTTTTGCTATCCTCTCGAGTGCATTAGATCACTGTCCATGCAACATCTCTCTTTGTACTGTAGCATCTGTTTAGTCCTTTGTATGCGTTGCATTCATTTTTCTATGAGCACTAAGTAATTCGCGTGTATCATCCCTTGGCTGCACACAGCTTTGTTTTGTTTGTGAACATTTGATTCCGACCAGTTCTCCTGGTTCCGACAGCCGAAAGGTGGACACCAAAGGTGCACCCCTTTGCCATTTGGTGGCTAGATTCCGCTGAGCTTCTCACGTTGAGTTGAGGGCATCTCCTGAGCGGCCGCGACAGCTACTATTTCACTGTCTAAGTGTGACTGGGGACGCAAACAACCACTGCCTATGTGACAAGGTGATCTACTAACAAGCCTCAAGGTTTTCACGAATCGACCCACGTTATACGGTGTATGACTCTCTTGCCATCCTAAAGAAGTCCGCAGGAGAAGACATTCTTGTATACATATACAAACCGGACAGGAAGTTCACCCTGCGATATGAGGCAAGGAACAGATTGTTTTATTGACAGTCCATTGCAGTGAACAGGACCATAATTGGCATTCTCTGTTTAAAGCAAACCGACTTATTCTGGGTGCTTTCTAAAATTGCGATCAAAACATTCGACAACACGCAAAGCAACCACGGCCTCATTCCGCTGACGAAAGCAAAGAAAAATTGCTGTTCCGACTTGGAACCATAGGCTAGAGAAAGACAGAATCTTGGGTGAACTCTGTCGCAACGACAACATGATCTTATGACTACGGGTGTCTGGCGCCTTAACTGCAAGCTGAAAAGAAAGCAAACTACCCAGGCCTCCAAACCAAGCAATATCACTGTTCCTTACGTCCAAAGCTGCAGTCAAATGGCGGGGCGCCTGTTTCAAGAGCAGGAAATGCAGGATTGTCACGCGTCATTTGAAAAGCTCGGGAGCTTCAAGCATCGTATGCTGGCACTAATGCCAGATTACTTTCTCTGTGCTCTCGTGGGGCATTCCGACAACTTGGATCACCCAGCCGATTTTGAGAATTAGAGGATTGCTAACTCAAAGGCCAACCCCGCTGGTGCGATAGATTTAGGAGCCTTGGAATATGCAAACACGCCAGGCAATGTAAACAATTTTGCAGGCTGCCTTCCATCACCGTACACCACGAAACTGCGAATAGCGCCTCTCGCACCGTATCCCGAAAAACCTGAAGATGCTAAGTCAGCCCCGAAAAGTGAGCTCTCTTCAAGTGACTTTTTCACGCTCCTTTCTTTCTAAACTGAATATGAACGCATTTCTGTATTTAAGGCGGAGAGACTACCTTTGTTAGCTCTCCATCATAACTTTCTCGTCATAACCACATCATTTTATAATACTTGCCAAAGGGCTCGTTGTTTGTACACCATGAAGTTACTTTGAATGGCACTGAGACAAGAGCAGAAAGAAAGGAAATCAGGGCTAACGTGGCACTCAAGAGCAGACGTTCAGAAGAAAATCCGTGCGCGTTGTCCCATTAATTAAGGTTTGGTCGACAGCGCTCTGAACGTAACACGTTCACCTCTGAAACGGAAACGACCAAAAACCCTATTTTTTTACTATGAGGTCTTAAAATGCCTGAAATGTCGTCATAACACGTATGAATGTAAATTAATTATGCTTTAATTAAACTGCTGCAATATACTGGAAAGCGAACCCAAGACTCATGGGTTGCAAGTCAGATACGCTATCCCTAGGCCAAAGAGGTCCTTTTGACCTACTTGGTTAAGGAAAGACTTAGAGTGTCTTGTATTTCACGTGTTCTAGTGTGCCTGCCGAAGTATGCTAATGACTAGGTGTAATTATAAAGGGGTGTTAAGAAGGAATGAAGCTAATAGCGATTAACGCTTTGGTGTCATACCGTTAAGGCATAGCTTAAGTGCCTCCCTAATTTTTTAGCACGTTGCCTACAAGGCTAATTCGGCAGTGCCAGTTTCCTAATTACTAATAATTCTGCGACGACTGAGTGTTACTGGGTTGGACGCGCCAAGGCAGCATGATAGCTTCGCCGTACGGTACTTGGATACGAAATGTCGCAGTCGCGGAAATACTGATGTCCCAAAACACAAAATCCGCACCAGTGCTAGAGGCGCCACATTTAGATGTGTTCGCTATGTATGCTTCCGATTGGAAACTTCCAGCATAGAGTTCGATTAATAACGTGCACATATACCCTCTCAGATGTTTAGGGGAATCAACCAAGGTGGAGTAAATTTGTAGTAAGGGTACATTACTCACTGGCATCTACCTATGCGCAGCCATAAGAGTGCAAAGAAAGCTATACAGCTTTCTCAGAAACTTCGCGGTTAAACAAAAATTCATCCTGGTGCGGGGTACGAACCCGTGACCACAGATTAAGCGCAGAAGTCACTCTATTACTCCCGTTTTGAGCATGTCGAGTCCCCCAGTCCACCTCTTTCGCCACATCTTGCTGCCACCTCCGATTCGGGCCTTCCCCAGTGATTTCCACTGCACCGCTACTCCTGGGTGGCAGAAGTGACGACGGAGAAAGGTTTCCTCATGCTTCCAACCTTAGCAGACTAGATGCGGAGCCACCGAGCTACAGCCAGCGTCTGCAACTCAAGTCGCCGTTTCTCATCGCACTTTTGTGGCATAAGAAGTTTTCCAAGCTTACAATGCCTGGTCACATAGCATCTCCAAGCCGAGTGCCACAACTAGGCTTCCTGTCGGCAAAAGCATACAAAACCAAAAAGCGCGCGTTTCAACAAGTACAAACGCAGCCATCTGTTCTCCAGTTTCTGTTTTGGCATGCTAAAAATTCGATGCTATTCATCTACCCCACAATAAAAATGATGCTTGCACTGCACGCCTGATTTTACAAATCTTAAAATTTCGATACAGCTCTCGACAAATCAGTCGTACGCTAACGGAACTAAGGTTCTGGCAGCGATGAGAGATTATAATTTAGATGTTTTAACTTTTAAAACGAGTACAAACTTACCTTTCCTTTCCTTCATTGACCCATCTTTGTTGACGTTCCCGTAGCGCTTCTTGAGGTCATCTGGGAGTTTACGCCATGTCTCGTTGGAGAAGTAAGCAGGCTTCCACCGATGGTATTTTTCGGTGGCCATTCCTGTTAACAAAATGAATAGAAAAAGAACAGCATTGATAAATGTCGCACACGAGATTACGTATTTCCTTACATCACAAAAAATACGCGCAATGCGGCCCTCATGATAAATCGTGCAACTGCTTCCTGGCAGGTACAGCTTCTTAGTCAACAGTGAAGCGATTCTGCTGTAGTTAAGCAGGGTAGAGTTCGAGCGGGAGTCTCTATTGAATATTCAAGCAAATGCAGCATTGCTCGCATGGAACACGCATGTGCACATATGTCGCCATGCAACGACCCAATGCTTTAAAGGACATGAGCTCAATGACAGTTCCCGCAATGAAGCCGACAGCATCAGGGTTTAAGGGGTTCCCTGAGGAGAGGACGTTACGAACGGAGGCAAGCCGTTTTAATCGCGCGCAGCTGCGTCTACCCGGCCAATGTTTTACCTGAAAAAAGTGTTGAACATTGGAGTGCCAGAGTACCTGGAAAACTCAAAAATCATGCACACCTAAGGACGTAGGTCCAGTTAGCGCTCGAACCAGCCATCTTTCAAGTGGCTCCTGTCTACACACAAAAGTGTGGAGCGTAAATGACGTCAATTGGATATAGCAGCAATGATCTAAATTACTGAGATAAAGTATACTCTCTGTGCACTGTTGACAGCTAAGAAAGCTCTCTTTTGATGCATGAAGTGTGGATTGTTATAAGTCAACAGGCCTCGTGGAGAGAATAGTAATTCTAGACCTCAGTCTTCAGAAAAGTCTGAAATTACACGGACGCTACAAAAGCCCCTGTACAGAGATTAAAAGCAGACCCCATGTGCTCTAACCTTTTGACAAAGGCTGTACCGGTATCGGCGCCACATCGCCACCATTACCTCTCTGCCGCTTGCTCGTGCCCGCGCCGGATTCTAATGCAATTCGCAGTTTAGATTAACTACAGTTAAAACCTGGCGTTCGTCTTATTCGGCTCGAGCGCCGATGCCCTAGCCCCGCATATTGGAACCAAGTGTAGTCTCCTATATACCTAATGCGTGGTGCATGAGCGTAACATTCCTTATAAGCTCGTGCAGAACACAACCAAGGGAGGAGACACGAAGACGACAAGAGAAACAAGTGTCCCGCCTTTGCCACACGCCATGAACTACCGAGAGCAGCTTTTCTGGGAAAAGACAAAGTGATGATGTCGATGATTACAATCATTATTAATGTCAATAAATATCAAGAAGATAAAAGTACTGGTGGATCATGATGGCGTGTATTGATAGATGAGTACTTGTGCAAAGAGGCTCAGAATGCGATTTCGCAGCGATAGCTTTTACTGCCAATTCTCTCGTTTTGTGGTATGTAGAAGGGTCCTCATATCAAGAGATATGAAATCATTTAAAAAGCAGCAATGCTCTTAGAGGCACGACAGACGACTTCATCTTCGTTATAAAGGCAAGCTTTAACTGCGCATCGTCTAATGTTATCGGCATGCTTCGATGCTCCTCTTGTCGGAAACAATATATCAGGTAAACAGGGCAATAAATGAGCGCCAGACTAAATGGTCATCGAGCTGACAGCAAGGAGCCTACAGACGGCAAAGGCGGAACAATATTCATCATCATCATCATCAGCCTGACTACACCCAGTGCAGGGCAAATACATCTCCCATGTCTGTCCAATTAACCCTGCCCTTTGCCAGCTGCATCCACACTTTGCCTGCAAAATTCTTAAACCTGTCCGCCCACCTAACCTTCTGCCGCCCCCTGATACGCTTACTTACCGGCGGTTATCTTGCGTTCGCATTACATGGTCTGCCGAAGCCCATTTATACTTCTTGATTTTGACTAGGATGTCATTACCCCCCGCGTTTGTTCCCTCACCCACTCTGCCAGCTTCCGGTCTCTTACCGTTACAACTATCAGTTTTCTTCCCATGGCTCGCCGCGTTGTCCTTAACTTAAGCGGAATACTTTTCGTCAGCCTCCATGTTTCTGCCCTGTAGGTGAGTACCGGTACGATACAGCTCTTGTAAACTTTACTCTTGAGGGATATTGGTAAATTATATTTCATGATCTGGGAGAACCTGTCATATATATGCGCTCCAGCCCATTCTTATCCTTCTAGTTATTTCCCTCTCATTATCCGGATCAGCTGTCACCACCTGTTCTATGTGGACGTATTCTTTTACCAATTCCAGCATCTTGCTGCCAATTGTGAACTCCTGTTTTCTTGCCAGGCTGTTAGGCTGTTGAACAGTACTTTGGTTTCCTGCATGTTAATTTTTAGACCTACCGTTCCGCTCTGCCTGCCTAACTCATTGATCATGATTTGCAGTTCACCTCCGTAGTGACTCAGCAAGGCAGTGTCATCAGCGAATCGCCGATTATTTAGATATTCTCCATTAACTCTTATTCCCAACTGTTCCCTATTCAGGCCTTGGAATACCTCCTGTAAACATGCGGCGAATAGCAATGGCGAGATGTGTGTCCTTGCCTGGTGCCTTTCTTTATTGGAATATTATTTCTCCCTTTATGCAGGACTATGGTATAGCTGTTCAGTTGCTATATATATCTTCCAGTATTTTGACATGAAGCTCTTCTACACACTGATTACGCAATGCCTGCATGACTGCTGAGGTTTCCACTGAGTCGAATGCTTTCTCGTAATCAATGAAGGCTATATATAGAGGCTGGCTATATTGTGCTCATTTCTCTATCAGTTGATTGATAGCGTGAATATGAACTATTGTTGAATGTCCATATCATTCACGAAAGCCTGCCTGACAATTTGGTTGATTAAAGTCTAAGGTTGCCCTGACTCTATTAGCGATTACCTTAGTAAATACCTTGTAGGCAACCGATAGTAAGCGGATCGGTTCTTGGCGTCTCTTTTCTTGTGAATTAAGATAATGTTTGCATTCTTCCAAGCTTCTTGATACCATTGGTAGCATAAGAGGGCTCTCGCACAGTTTCCGCCCTTGCCGTTAGATGACGTCCCACGTCCCACTCGCGGTATCAGAGGACGTGCTACATCTGGCGCTATGGACGAGGGTGGCGCTGGTGAACACTGTCATGGTTCGCTTATACCCAATAAGACATAAATACCCACGAGAGGAGGAGATTGGACAGCCATCGCCGTAGCTTAGTTGGTAGAGCACCGGAAGTGGTATTCGGAGGTCGTGGGTTCGGATCCCAACGGCGGCATGGTTGTTTTTTCTGCACCTTTCTAAGTAATTTTCTTTAAGAAATAGATTTATCTAAGTATTATTATACCACTGATAAGCACAACACATAAACATAAAATATAAATATTGCCCTATGGACCTTGGTTTCGGTGACTGTTGGCTCCCTTCATAAGTTTGTCCCGATCCCCTCATTTCCTTTACCTTGTCTGCTAATATATATATATATATATATATATATATATATATATATATATATATATATATATATATATATATATATATATATATATATATATATATATATATATATATATATATAAATTTTCAGGGCAACCTGAGCCTTTAATCAACCAAATGATCACGCAGGCTTCCGTAAAGTATATTCCACAATAGATCATATTCACACTATCAATCAATTGATAGAGAAATGAACAGGGTATAACCAACCTCTATATATAGCCTTCGAAACCGTTCGACTCAGAAGAAACCTCAGCAGTCATACAGATATTGCGTAATCAGTTTGTAGAAGAGCCTTATTTCAAAATACTGGAGATTAGATATAGCAACTGCATAGCTACCATAGTCCTGCCTAAAGTGGGCAATAAAATCTTTGTAATGAAAGGCGTCAGCCAGGGTGACACTGTCTCGCCAATGTTATTCAACGCCGGTTTACAGGAGGTATTACGAAGCCTTAATTGGGAACAGTTGGGAATAAGAGTTAATGGAGAATACCTAAATAATCTGCGATTCGCTGTTGACATTGCCTTGCTGAATCACTCAGAAGGTGAGCTGAAAATCGCGATCAATGAGTTACACAGGCAGAGCAGAACGCTGGATCTAAAATTTGACATCCAGAAAACCAAAGTAATGTTCAACAGTCTAGCCAGGGAACAACAGTTCACACTTTTCAGCAAGGGGCTGAAAGTGATAAAAAAATACGTTTACTTAGGGCAAGTAGTGACACCTGATCCGGATCACAAGAGCGAAATAACTAGGATAGGAATGGGCTGGAGCGCATATATATGGTAGTTTATCTCGGATCACGAATAGCCCTCAAGAGAAAAATGTACAACAGCTGAATCTTACCAGTACTCACCTACGGGGCAGAAACGTGGAGGCTAACGAAAATGATTCAGCTTCAGTTAAAGACAATGCAGCGAGCCATGGAACGAAAAATGATAGGTGTAATGTTAAGACACCGGTAGCGGGCAGAGTGGGTGAAGGAACAAACGTGGCTTAATGATATTCTAGTCGAAATCAAGGGGAAGATATGGTCTTGGGCAGGGCTTGTAATGGGAATGCAAGATAACCGCTGGTGGTTAAGGGCAATGGAGTGGATGCGAATGCAAGGCAAGTGCTGCGGGGGTGGCTGAAAGTTTGGAGGGCGGATGAGATTAAAAAGTTTGCCAGGATGCTGTGGTCGCAGCTGGCTCAAGAGAGGGTTAGTTGGAGAGACGCGGGCGAGGCCTTTACCCTACAGTGGCCGTGGTCAGGTTGATGATGATGATGAGGCGGAAAGACGGGTTCAGGCAATAGTGGCGGAAGTAGGATGGAAAAACAGCATTTCTTTTGCAACTGACTTGCAAAGGAACTGCATCAGAAATGGCTCGGCCTCTTTATACTTACCTTTCTGCCACTTGCCTGGACTAGACTTTTCCATTCTTGTGCTGTGTATCTACCGACCACGTATCCTTACTTCAATTCAGTAATGCGCCACCAGAGTCCTCGTGTTATTTTATTGGCATATTTCAGACATTTATTACATATTTAAGACAAATGGTCGTATTTTAACCGATACCTGCAACAGATCTCAAGTAAAGAACCACTAACAGCCCGTAATTAGTTTGTCCTTTTCACACAACGGTTCCAATATCCGCTCAATATAAATCTGTATGAGCTGTAATTGTATTTGAGGATTAAAGCGTAACTGGCGACCTCTGCCTGCTTCAACAGATTAGTGATGAGTGACGTAAACCTCTACAGCACAAATAAGATTATACTCAGACGTAACCTTCGTTACCTTCATTTGTTGTAACGTAGGCGCCGACGGGCCAATTTTTGGTGAGAAAAGTGGTTATGAATGTCTCTGGATGGCTCTGGCGCATTTTTGAAGCGAAAGCTTCACTGCGCTAGGTTTTAAAGAGGGCAGCATCTGTGCAGTCACGTGACAGATGTCACGTGGGGTCACGTGGCAGGTCATGTGACCAACTGACGTCATCACAATCTGCCCGCCGTGGCAGATGGCAACTGCCCCATCAGACTGCCCCATCTGCAGTACTGTGCCATGCAAACCAAGCACGGCTTAACCAAAGTTTAAACCACAGCTAATTTCTTGGAACGGGTCCATCCCCAAGCATTCCTGACTAAGCTCAAATGCAGCAGGCAACGCCTGGTACCTTTTTCTGATGCAGCTACCGAGCGTCTCATAGATAGACGGTATTGTTATCACTACATGCTTATCTGTATTGTATCGTCATCACTACTAGACTATATTGTCATAACTACACATATCCAGAGTCACTATGGCGAGTGCCCTCACCTTCCTCCTCGCGCGATCGTCGTGGGCATGGCGCCTCTTGTTCCTCATTGGTGATGCCTTCTCCAGGAGCCACACCCTGGGCTGTAGAAATTCCAGTACGGGATGTTCCCTGTACATCACTGCTCGAGCTGTTCGGGGCGCTCTGTGACTGTGATGCCTGAAATATTTGCACCTGCAAAGGATCATCAGAAAATTATCGAATTCTGTTTTCTTCCAAGGTACGTAGATACCGATTGCTGAAAGCTCAACGCGAACAGGGTGGTGCAGTGTATTGCAGGCCCAGAACAACAAGGACATTTTGAACATTTGTTTTTCTAAGCGTTACTTTCTGAGTGTTGCACGGGGTTTTCCGTGGAAGCCAATATTTCCTCACATTATCCAGCAGGCGATTTTTCACTGGTGCCCATGGCCAAAATTTGAAATGAATGCAGAGAGGAATAACTGGTCCCGCTTGCTATGCAGTGTTCGAATTCGGTATAAGCGTTATCCTCGTAAATCGGAAGTTACACACGCGTTACTAAGCACGCTGTTTTATATAACAGCGCTGTGAAAGTGTATCGGTGACTACACGGAGACCGCTATCCTGAAGACCTCTTAGTCTTTGAAGAATCAGCTTGAAATTATCAGCGCTACGAGTCGAAGTCACCTTAGACGGTGCGAAAGAAAGGTAATCCACAAAACGAGAGTGGGATGAGAACGGCGTACAACGCTTTTCAATGGTCAAAATATACTCTCAGGCTTTTGCATGCCCAGCATTTTTGCTCAAATGTTTCGAATATTCAAATCATGTAACCTGCTGTTACGACAATATGTGAGGTGATGTTCTATTCTTACGAAGCACGACAAGATCTTTCTTCTAAAGTTTATTCATCGCTGGCAACGCAGCAGTTAAGAATGTCATAAAAAACCGATGGAAAACGTTTTGGACGATCGCAACAAACGGTCAAAGATGAGATCAGCAGGTATATTGACTGTAATAGTGAAATCTTACACTGTATGAAAAACTGATTTCAAATAACCTATTTCGTTCAAAAATGCTTTTGTGTAGGATTGTTGGGCAGGATTCTCTTTGAGCCAAGCAGCTGCAAAAGTATATAGTGACGTAGAAGCCCTGATTGCCATTTATGGACGTTTTATGGGCGAAGTGGAACGTGCTTGCCTTGATCACTTAAGAAGCGATCCCATAGGCCCGGAAACACCCGCTCTTCACATAACATGCGCATTTCGATCAACCAGACCAATAGAACTACAATATTTGCAGCGTTTGTGTCGTGTGTGTGGGTGTTGTCGTCTTGTGCCGCTTTTAGCGCTTAGGTTCGCGTAACAATCTACAGCCAGCAGGAAATTCCCCAAAATTTATGATCTGATCCGTAGACATCACAAACTTTTCGAGCACAGATGGTCACTCGCATGTCTTCCACCCTCCCTCTTATGAAACCTGGACAAGGCGCGTTCGCACTTCCATTAAGGCGAAATGAAAAGTGCGCCTATACTCAAATTTCTTACTGCACGAAAGGCAAATTGGTCACTGTATATCCATCGTGACGCTTCAATGACGGCTGCGCAGTGTTTTCAGAAAAATAAACTATTAACCTCTGGACGCATTCAAGTTTGTAAGAGCAGTGCATGGATTTCCATAACGGAGTGGAATGTGGCCGTTACCTGTCTGGCCTTCGGTCCGACAATTGGCGGCAATTCTTCGCCTGTAACGTAGAGTCCTGGAACAGAGTAACAGTGCAGATGAGTCCGGAGCATTGCAGACAGTGGACTCTCTTAACAAGATGTGGAATGTTTCTGCGTGCGCAATAAACTTGTCGCCAGCCACGCAATAAGTGTCTCGCTTCAACTGCGCCCAGCCTCGGCCAGGCCAAGTTTTTTTACAATGGCCAAAGGGGCTTTAGAAGAAAAAAAGGTCAAATCCCGGTGGCTGGTACGTTTATGTTAGAAATTTTTTCAATGGGCATTTTGTTGTCTAAGCTACTATTTCGGACGCATCAAGGGAAGTGCTAGAGATGCTAGGAACGCAGGGTTTCTCGGTATTAGACAAAAAGCTGACATCTACCATGGAAAGGCGCAGAAATGCCGGAAGCATGAGTTTTCATATTTGGCTTGGCGTTTGATAGGCATGGAATAAGCTGCAACAATAAGACTTTTTTCACGGAAAAACCTCGAAGAAGTGCTGTCAAAGGTTCCACAAGAGCCTGACACCTAAATGGCACTTGCCTTAATTTAATCGAAGAAGTGAAAAATCGCACATTCGCAGTAAATATTCTGCATACAGCGGGCAGCATTTCGGCAAAGCCTCCACATGCATACCCCATCCGAGGCAGAATACACGTTTTCGGCCGAACACTATCAAGGCAGATAAGAAGCCTCGTCTTCTCGCATTCAGTACGTGAATGAAGCACTGTTCAAGAAACTCACGCAGACAGTGGAGTGAGTTCTCAATGAGGAATTCACAGTGAGGAACTCTAGAGTGCCATGTATGAAACATGGCGTATCCTGTTTGAGCTCAAGTCCTTCGCTTTCGTGTGCATTTTCATGAAGATGTAAATTCAGTATCGCTTGCAAACGAAACACAACTTTGTTCTTTCAAAGCGGCTCATAAGGGCAAGAGTCTGCTTTCCCTGTTTAAAAAGCAGCGTTTTAAATTAACCTGCCCGACTTGCCGAGAGCGTGCAATACAACCAATGCGCGCTCTTTGATCCTATGCTTGGCGCAGCTCTTTTGACAGGACTAGCTGTACCCGCCCCTAGATTCATTCAGGTCATTTTTCGGTCAACAGCCCGCCTACGGTGTCGCGGTCAACATCGACTTGCGCAACCTAGTCATCAAAAGCAGAACAAAAAAAGTAAATATCGCGGACATAAAATCTACAACGCATTTGCATGTCCCGTTATTCACTGCACGCATGGTGGCGTAAGGAACACTTTTTTTATTGGCGCTGTTTCGAAGGGGAAACGTTGAGGCCTTTTCGGGATACGCCTGGTCAAGGTACATCGGTATCTCCACCTCAACGCGAACCGCAAGGTTACTCCGCGAGGGCATCATTGTTTCGAAGTTGTCACGCTGTCGACAATCTGTACTACGGATTCTTCATTTATGGAGTGTGCGAGATACTTGAAGGTTGCGGTTCCCGCGGCCGAACCTGGTAGGTTTAATGCACGTCACAGGTAACCTCCGTTGCTTTGTGTTCAGCGCGCCTTCGATCTCCCGCGCTATACAGTTGGGAACTTTCGTTAAAAGAAGTTCATCGGAAGTATCCTACCGCGGCTAATGCTGTGCTTGAAGCAGCCAAATTCCACGCACACGCACACACTGACATCCCTTCAGTGACATCCGTGGAAGCTTTGTACTGGTATTGCAAACGCAGAAAGATACGCGAAAAAAAAAACAGCAGGCACCGGAATGGGTCACATTCTATAGGTAATGGCGGATAGGAAGGACGTGGTATCGGTTCCAACGACTGCTACCGCTTATTCTAGTTTTTATCATCTTTAACCAGAGCAAATCTGCACGTCATTCGTGCACCTTAAAAAACGCCGTTCGGCTCCAGCGAGCATCCACACAACTAGCCGCTTGTCTCAGGTCGGGCTGACGGCTCACTGTACGCTCGTTGCTTTATCTGCCACTTTTGCGCCGGGACATGCATTAGAGCGTCCCGGCCATCTTAGTGCGGGTTCCTCACGACAGCTTTGACAGAACAAATGAAGGTATTTCCCAACAACGACAGAAAGAACGGTCCGAGAGGACAGCCGCAGCCACGCACGCACTCCTTCTTGCAATGACTGCCGTCTGAATAACAGCTAGTATTCAATTCTTAACGCGCGCATCTTTTCCAGTCCAAAAAAAATGTTGGTGGTTTAGTTCTGGTTAACCCTGGTCGAAAGTGAAAAGTTCCATCTCCATGGTTACCTTTGTGGTAGAGGAACTGGCGGTCTCTACGGCAGGCGCCGCATCGCTCACACCTAGCTTTAGGCTAAACGCATAAGAGTTCACAGGTGTTTTATGCAGAACACAATTTGATGCCCAGCGCATGAGATTCCAGCGGACGCTTTCCTGCTCCGCTCGGGCAAGGCGTCTGACGTCACGCAGAGAGTAAGCAGCACACCTTGGAAGCCTGCTTTCCTCCTCTCCGCAATGGTGTGACAGAGCCACTTCTGCTGCTCTCCATGGGAGGAGTCGCATCGATCACACCTAGCGTTCCGCCTAACGCATCAAAGTGCACCAGCGTTTTATGCAGAACCCACTTTCATGACCTGCGCATGCGATGCCGGCAGACGCTTTCCCGCTTCCCCGCTTGACCGAAGGTCAAGGTCAAAGGTCAAAGTCGAGATAGATGGTGTAACAACCGCTGCTGTCGCTGCTGTAGCTGACGTCATGTGTCGAACCTGACTACCGCCAGTGATGCTCATGGGTTGACCTCTAGCTACAATAAAGGTCAAACTTGCTGCCCCGCTGAACTCTAGCTACTTTCAAGTTCAAGCGTGCGAACCAGCTGATGGCTAGAAAAGCTGGCGCAGTGAAGCTTTTCGCTTCAAAAATAAAAAAAATCACGCAGATACTCACCTCCCTCGAATCGCCATACTTCTTGCGAGGCTGGTTCCACTGCAGGATACGGTGTTCCGTTCCCAGGGTGCGCATGCGGGACCACAGATGCAACGGATGGAACGGCAGGCCCTCTACCACTCCGGTTCCCCGCTGCAGCTCCGGGCAGCTGAAATTCATGGGTGTGCATAGAATGGGGGCGAAGGTATTGCCCCAGCTGAAAGCTGGTCGCGTACAAGGCGGCATGGCGCCATAAGAGGAGTAAGTTTAGCATCGCAAACAAAGGTCCAGAAAGTTATCTGACCGCGTGCGTGTTCCCAAGCTTTCCGGAGCATACGGGTTAAGACCCCTAACTACCAATGATTTCCGAGTTGGGGCGTCGCACTAGGCCTTTAGGCCGTTCTGAATTCAGGGAGCGAGAAAGAATTGCGTGTGGGCTGTCGATGCTTTGAAATGATGAACAAGAATGCTGTTTCCACCGTCTAAAACTACCTGGCACTAGGAACGGAGTAAAAAGCTTGAAAGCATCATTTGCCTCCCGCAAATCACGCTTAAAATATTCTCACACGCATCCTAGGTATATTGTGTTTTTAAGGGGAGGTGGTAAATACCGAGAATTGCCACTAGCTTTCTCCCCTGAACATCTGTCTTCATACCATACATAGCGGAAATGTTCCGGTAGCTGGGAAACAATCAGATAGATTATTCTCGCTTCATTCAGTTGAAGTTTCTTTCTCAATAACATTGTCGTTTTTTATGTGTTGAGGGAATCGCGATGTCAGATCAACGGGAAATTTAAAAACCGAGTATTTGCTGATCGATAACGTTCGGTGCCAAAGAGAGCACCCCGGTTCTTCCATCGCCGTCCAGGATGTCCCAACACCCCCCGCAACCATATTTTAGCCTGATACATATCCTTTACTCTCATCCTGCAGCAATCCAATCCATTTAATCCGTATTCCACACCCCCATTCTAGCGCGCCTGGCTGACATCGGACCACCGGACGGACAAGCTGGCCTTGGTGACTCTGGCGCAGCATGTACTCGACGCTTAGTGCTTTCTTTGAAGCTTTGTCTTCCTCCCTGTCCACAAAAAGTGTATAGCGCTATATAGCATATTGTGGCAACACACTTGTGTTATGGCACTTCCTAACGTCTCTTCCTAATGTTTCCATTCAACTTGTATGCTTGTCTCCGCCTTTCTTTCATTAAAATTCCCTTTCTTCTCTTGTATGCTTGATTTCGGTGGAAGATGAACCGTGTAAATAACCACTAATAGACATCAAATGCAAGAATGTACGATCAATAAAATTATGAAAAAAGATTGACGAACAGAGTGCCAACACAGTAGGATACATCGAAGAAAAAAAATAGTGTCAGAGAATGACGGATGCTTGGATGCTTGAGCAAATATACAGCGTTGATAACTCGCAGTAAGTCATAACCACGCCTTGATTGTGGTGTACTTTCCCTCGCATTCGCATATTGAAGTCGCCAATCCAGAGATCGGATATTCTCAAAAACACTCCCTCCCTCCTAATCTGCGCGTCCCACACAGCTCAGGCTCAGGGGCCCACGCAGCTTAATCTGAAGAACGCGCTGTCCATCGCTGTCACTCTGGCACCATACAAGAAGCTGGCCTTTAACTTCAAACGCTCGGGTCCCGCACAATTTTCAGGAATTTTTTTCTTCTGGAAGTCATTCATTCTATGCACAGTCATCGAATGGAACCATTTGCCATCAAATGTAGGTACGGAATAAGACACAACTAAATTTCAAGAGCTAACCCGTGATTCGAATGACAAGTAACTTAACCCACAGTCCTAAAGGTGTCACCCTTTCTTTCTTACATTTGTTTTTATCCGAAGATGCGGCTGTTGCGATGATTCATTAAGCGCCCCAAAATTTTGTTCCCATGCATTTGTTTAACTTTAGTGATTTACCTGTACTTATCATTTCATAGTGTAGTGATAATACTAGCGTTGTAAAATTTTTTCGCACAATTAGGTAGAATATTGGGCGTATATTTTTGTATAGTTATTCTTGTTTATTTTTGTGTGCTTTTTTCAGCATTATGTTGTGGCTAATATTTAGTTTTTTACCGCTCCGCCTCTTATGTAGTACCCTCGAAAGAGACACTTGAACTGTATTTTGAATCAATAAATAAACATACGTTAATGTCACTGTGGGACAGTCGTGGCGGTGCCGACATGCTGAGTGGACGTTCTGGGCATCAAGTCCTGTGCCGGGCCACGGCTGTCGCATTTCAATGAATGCAATGTACGACCTGAAGGTTCTTGAAATTTCTGTGCCTGACAACTACCCCGAGTGACTGCTGTAAGTACGGATTCCCCTTTATAACGTGGCTAACAGGCCACACCGCTCTTTTTCGATGCAAAAGTTATTCGGCACGAACAATTGTCATTAACTGTTAACTTTGCACGTGACAAGCAGAAGGCAATGGGAGTGCTTGTGGGCGATGCAAGGTCCGTACCTGAAAGGGCTTGAGGTCCTCGATGACCCAGCCAGATGAATCATGCGCCTCTGAAAAAAATAATGTACACAGTTATGAAAGCAGGCGGCACATTTTTCTAACACGCGGAATTTGCAGAACAAATGAGTCAAGCAATTTCCAGCCAACCCAATCGAGCGCTGTACAAAGTCAGCTCCTCCGCCTTGGTATTCATGGCAACACAGGTGGCGTAAATAAAGAAGACAAAAATTGAGCACTTCTCACGTATCAAGTAAAAGCCTTTCAATTGCCTAAGGCCGAAGGGATGGCGCCGAATACAGTCTGGCCTGAAATTCTGGAGGTGGGAAGTAGTACCCAGCGTGTTCATAGGCTCTTTGAGATAGAATTATTCTTTTAGGCTCTCAGCGACGGAATTGGCGGACGTCTGAATCCATTTGTAGGCTAATAAACTTAGATCAGTGAATGAACTCTTATATATTGACTCTAAGGCTGCTGTTTGCATTTAGTGAATTGGAGTGATCCATCAAGGCATCTTATATCAATCATCAGGTGTGCAGAAATGTAAAACTGCCCTTAGTACAGTGGCTCGAGTAATTTCGCGGCTCAGACGTATCTAAGGGACGCGTAAGCAGAGCGCAGCCACGTCTACCTCTCTCCACCCCTGCCAGAGCAGTGCCTCGCATAGCGCCACTCGAACCAGAGGGAAAGCGCGAAAGGAGCGTGATGCGTCCGCGCTGACCTACGTCACTTCGTGGGAGTGACTATGCGGGATCCGCAGCCGCCCAGCGCCCCTTGGATCCGCCTGCAGGGCCGAAATTCCAAGCGTCGTAGAGCCAAGAGCAATTACATCTTTACACATCTACTAACCAGCACCAGCTGCCCTGATGGTCCGCTACAATTCTCTAATTGCTACCAAGCGCCGAACAGTTAAAATTTAAATGTCAATTAGCAAGTTTTAGTCAGATATTGTAAAGTCAACTTCTATCACAACCGCTTTGGCGTCCATAAATGCCGTCGCCACGATCGCGAAAGAATCATGACTTTTACCTAAAAATGGCTGTTGTTTAAAGTCACTTAACTTCTCGTAAACACCCTGTAGTTGTTTGCTGTTCTGAGTGGTTCCAAGGAAGCTTAATGCCTCATTAGGCCTAGAAGCGCAGTGGTCGAGTGCGTATGTAAACAAGAGCGCACAGTGGTAGCTTGCATTTTGATGCCATTGCAACGTTAGCCATAGCGAACGCCATCACCAGTTGTTACGGAAAGCGCAGATGCGTTTTGTGCGTGCGTCTTTGGGTAGTCCTCCCCGCCACCGTGAGTAGACAACGCCCAGACAGGCTGTGCAGTTGATACGTTCTGCGCGTGTTTGCGCTAGCTTCATGGCCGCATGGACCCAGCCATGGCAGACTACTTTGATGCACGTGGTGTTGGTAACAACGTGTCGTAACTGCGCAGCTGTCCGGCACGGGTGACTCCGTTAACGCCGACATCACTGTGCCACGAACTGAGGAAGCATTGTGGGCAAAGTACGAGCACTCCCAGACTGTCAGGAACGTTATGAAGGCCACGACAAGCAGGCGTGACTGTTCCCATCTGCCTTGAAGGCTTCAACCTTAATTAGAAGGAAAAAAACAGACTGTTAACTCCTCCAATAATAATTGCACGCCCACTTTCTTCGCATTATCTCAAGCCAGGACTTTTTCACGGGCTCCAATGAACAATCTTCGCTTGCATAATAATATGGCGTTTAAACACTGTACATCAGCGCACAAAATAAGAGGAGGCCGAGAAGAGCTGTACTTTTACCCATGATCGCGCCTATATCGACATCCTTCTGGATGCTCAAACACCGCGTCTTGGTTTCTTAAGAGAGCTCAGGCCACCCATCGTACGTGAAGAACGAAGGCTTACTATTGCGGTGTGCCTCGGCGATTGGGTCTTCACGAAAATAAAAACGAAAGGTTGGAAAAGGCAGGACACTGATGAAACTGCTTGACATCCCCGATGACCTGTTTGTGTCTGAAAATTCTGCAGAGATACTTAAGAATGCTTACGTGAGGGAATTCGAAAGCATTACCGTCCCTGGGTGCAATGTTTACTCGCAATATGAATGCATGTAATAAGGTTCCTTTCTACGTGTTTGTGTTTTCCCGCACACAGGGACGCGCTCATAAGACAGCCCCAGGAAATCTGCACGGCGCGCGGTAGCACAATTGTGATACTAAAGTCTCGGAAGGCATACAATTGAAGGTTATTACGTCACCGGTTGAAATCACTGTCGCAAACTATCCTCCAAGTTGACTAGCACATGCAAGCTAAATGTAATGAGAAATCATATGACACCATCCGAAACCCTGTATGACGAATGATTGCGTCACAATTTGGGCACGAATCGCAGCAAAACTAGAGGTGAGTATATATAGGCCAGAGGTGAGTATATATATGCGAACGACATGTATAAAATTGTCTGAAGTGGCGGTGCTCGGCTGGCTACATGCGTCTTACGGCCGCTTGGTGACATCACCCCAAAGAAGAAGACGGCGATTAGTGGGCCGGATGTCTGACACCGGTCCGTAATTTTCGGCTTTATTTTCTCACTTCAGAGGTTTTCCAGTCTTTTTGGCGTGTGTCCTCGACGTGCGACGACCTGGGGGTCCCTGGCCGCCGGCAAAAACACATCAAGCGACCTCCTCGGCGCTGTGCGCCGTATCAACGCCGACACGGAACATCACCGCCAGCTGACCTCCATGCTGCACTGATGGCAGCAGCGCCAGCGGCGGCTCCAGCGGCCCCTGTAGTTGCGGCTACAGACCAGGCCCCGCCAAACAAGAGACTGCGCGACGACCAAGCCAGCAACGAGCCTCTGATTGACCATCCAGAGGACATGGACCAAGCATCATTTACAGTTGTATCGCACAAGAAAAAGAGAGCTACCGGTGTTCCTGTAGTTTTCAGGCCTACTGAGGAAAGAGGAAGCCTATGGAAAGCCAACCCCAACGTTGTGGCTTCGGCGGTTGTAGCAT
This sequence comes from Amblyomma americanum, assembly GCF_052857255.1. Taxonomy (NCBI): domain Eukaryota; kingdom Metazoa; phylum Arthropoda; class Arachnida; order Ixodida; family Ixodidae; genus Amblyomma; species Amblyomma americanum. Next base: position 70,559,049 of record NC_135497.1, on the reverse strand, counting down.
CGGCTCAAGAAAAAGTCCTCAGCCATCGCATTGACAAGGATGGGAGCCTGATGGTTACAGTATCGACGCTGCCCGCCGCCAACCGTCTACTCACGGTAACTAAGCTGGCTGGAGTGGCTGTAGAGGCCATAGTTCCATACTCTTACATGGCAAGCTATGGCAAAATACAAGATGTACCTGTCACCTACACAGACAAAGATCTGCAGGAATATCTCCGCGACCAAGGTGTCCTCTCAGCAAGGAGGCTAATCGCCTACACTCCTGAGGATGGTGGAAAGATAAAAGCGGTACGCCGTCGCGCAGTTATATTGGAATTCGCAAAAGATGCGCCGCTACCAAAACGAGTAACGCTGGGGTTCTGTAGTTACCCTGTAACTGAATACGTCGGAGCAGCAACTCAGTGCTATAAATGTCAGAGGCATGGCCACATATCAAGACACTGTAACGGCCCCGTGCGCTGCAAAGTGTGTGCTGGCCCCCACTCGCACAAAGAATGCACTTCGAGAGCGCAACCTAAATGCGCTAACTGCGGTGGCCCACACCCTGCTTCCTATGGAGGGTGCTATAAAAAGAAAGCAGCCACAGTTGCTCGCACGGCAGAGCAAACACAAGGGAAACCCCCTGAGCGCCATGAACCACCACCTAACCCCGACGTGGTTTTCACGACTACGGCAGCTCTTTCCGAGAATCAGTCAACGCAGCGTGGCAGAGCAGCTGACAAGACCTACGCAGATGTGGTAAAAAAGAAGCGTGGGAAGTCCGTTGGTTCTTCTTCATCAAAGCTACTGCAACGCACTACACAAGACCCGACAAACAGCGTCGCTTGCTCTGACCCTAGGGCGCCACAACATGACAAGATCAGCGGCAGGCAGCAAACCGGAAGCTCTGAACAAGACGTCACATGCCTACTGATTCCGATGCTGTTTACAGCCATCAAGGCTCTTATCCGTGCAAACCCCTCGTCAGGAAGACTCCCAGAAGTAGAAGCTGTCCATGCAATGGAGCCGTTGGTGTTGGTCTCCTACGCTCCGCAGGGGCGTAATACCACACTTCAGTAATCATGGCTTCCACAGCGAGAACTTCACCGCAGCTGACAATCCACAACATCTTTCGTACATGCACCATTTTCCAGTGGAACGCTCGCGGGCTACGCTCTAAACTCTCAGATTTCCGACAGCTCGTGCGAGCGTACCGCTTCCCCTTCATAGTCATCTGTGAATCACGCGTCGAGGAAACTTTCCGACTCAATGGATACTATTTCCATCATTCACAACGACCAGATAACGTCAGCAGATTGCTGATAGGCTTTCGCAAGGATATCCCGGCCTCACCGGTTGATGTCCCGCCTCACAGCGACAATGAATACGTATGCGCTGTCACAGTTATTGCCGGACAACAGTACACTCTGATTGGAGTATATCTTGAGCCAGGCACGCCATTTGATGCTTTGAGACTTGAAGACTTGATAGCAAGGACGCCCTCTCCGCATATTATTTGCGGAGACTTCAATGCTCATAATGAAATTTGGGGCAGCTCGCATACATGTGCCCGAGGTGCCAAGCTTGCAAAACTTCTCTCCAAGCATTCAGTTCAGCCATTAAATGACGGCAGCATACCTACCTCCGAGGCCCGACGACTACCAGCAGCATCGACGTGACATTTGTCACAAGTTCATTCGCCCACAACTTTGGCTGGTGCACTGATTTGGAGACACGTGGAAGCGACCATTACCCAATCCTCATATCGGCTTTCCATGCGCAGAGGAACCCAAAGAAATTCCTTATAAAATCTACAGGCTGGGACGCATACAAGGACGCTGTAAGCAGAGGAGTTACTGCGGCAACTCGCAATGAGGAATTAGCATCGACAATTGCGTATTGCCTGAGGGCGAGTACACAACTTACAGCTAAAAATGATAACCTACCTTCAAATGATGACACATTCCAAAGGCTTTGCGCTATACGCAGGCGAGCTGAAAGGAAAGCTCTGCGCACAAAAAGCCTCGATGACCTACGTGCATGCCGACGGGCACAACGTCACATTCGACGCTACATGGATAAACTCAGTCGGCAAAAGTGGCGTGACTTTTGTTCTACGCTGGATGTGCGCAAACCAGTAACCAATATTTGGCGGATAGTTAGAGGTATGCGCACGCCACTTCAACTCCACCCCTTCGCGGCACTCTCCCTTCACGAACAAAAATCTATAAAAGAAGTCTCAGAAGAATACTGCAAGCTGCTGTCGGCAGGGTCAGGGCATTCGACACACTCCGCAGATGGTCAAACAGGCATCCCAAAGGCGGCCGTGCCAGCGTTAGACCTGCCTTTCACAATGGAAGAACTATCCACAGCTATCGCGGAGACAAACAGGCACACGTCTCCGGGTCATGATGAGGTGACCTATGACGCCATTGCAAAGCTACCCCACACCTCCCGTCTTCGACTCCTGGAGTATTACAATTCTTCCTGGATGGCTGGTGAGGTCCCCACGGAATGGAAGCTGGCGAAAATCGTGCCCGTTTTGAAACCCTGTAAGCAGCCAACAAGCTACGCATCATTCCGGCCCATTGCCCTACTGAGCTGCGTATGTAAGCTCATGGAGCGCATGATCTGCAAGCGCATAACTTGGTTCCTAGAAAGCCGAAATGAGTTCCCCCAAGAAACAAACGGGTTCCGTCAAAACAGGTCTGCGACTGACAATATCATCGCCCTCGTCTCATCAATTGAGGAGTACCTTCATGCTGGGTACATCCCAACAGCCGTTTTCCTAGACATCAAGGCCGCTTTTGACTCCGTCTTTCACCATGCAATTCTCGCAGCCTTTGGCAGTCTTGGCCTTGGAGGAAGGCTATACAAGTGGATTGGGCATTATTTAAAAGAACGACAAATTTTTATTACCACTCCAAACGGTCCAACACGCTTTCACGCAGTGGAGAGAGGCGTACCACAGGGAGCGGTGCTCGGCCCTCTCCTGTTCAATATTGTCCTTATTCACATAAGAAGACACCTTCCGCGAGGGGTCCGCATAACAATTCATGCTGACGATATCTGCATCTGGACCGCGTCACGTTCGCGCTATATTACCCAGCAACGTCTTCAGAGAGCACTATTGCACATTTCGATGTACCTGGCTTCCAGAGGTCTTCGTCTCTCGCCAGAAAAGAGTGTTGCAATGGCGTTTACAAGAAAAACGATGACCCGATATCCGCTGCTCCTAGGCGGACGATCGCTGCCATATGTACGATCTCAGCGATTCCTGGGTGTTGTAATTGACTATAATCTGTCATGGTCACCTCAGATCAAAAAACTCCGTGCGAGGATTACTGCAGCATCGCAAGTGTTCAGGTTCATGGCGGGAACAAGGTGGGGTAGCAACTGCCGATCAATGCTCCTGCTTGAAAAAGCCTACTTTGAAGGAACCTTGCGCTACTGTCTACCAGTGCTCCAAAAATTATCTACATCAAGCAATAAGACTCTCAATGCCGCATGGAACAACTGCCTGCGAATATGTCTTGGCCTCCCAAAGGGTTCCTCTGCATCAGGAACAGTAGCGGAGGCGGGATGTCTCCCACTAGAGGTAATTGCCGCCCAGGAAACTATGCGTACCCGTCTCCGCCATGTCCTTCAAGGGAAGAAGTGCAGAAGGCAGTGCAGAAGAAGGCAGTGCAGCTCCTGCCCCTTCCTACTATTAATCAGCCTCAGAAACTACTACCTCTGGCCTTTCCTCCATGGACACTCTCTCCTCTAAAGGTGAAGAAGTCTGTTCCAGGTGTGAATGTAAAGAGCCGTATGCCACAGGCAGCACTTCTGCAAGCTACTCTCGCCTACTTAATCGAAGAATATACGCAGCACACCCATATCTTCACCGATGGTTCAACTACCAAAGGAACTTCTTCTTGTGGCCTTTATGTGCCCTCAACAGGCCATGCCCTTTCTTACCGGCTGCAGCGGAGGACCTCCTCTACAACAGCTGAGCTTCACGGCATTAAGGAAGCTGTTTCTTACATCCTGCGCCGAGCCGCCGGCCGTTGGGTTATCTTCACCGATTCAAAAGCATCTCTGCAGATCCTGGCCAACCTGCTGAAGAAAACGAATCACCAGCCAGTTTCCCTGGACATTGGGTATATCCATCATTTAGCTATATCCGCAGGCCACTGCATAACATTTCAGTGGGTACCTGCTCACTGTGGCATTATGGCTAATGAAAAAGCAGATGAAGCGGCCCGTAAGGGCCATCAACATCAGAGATACATTCGAAGTTTTCTCACGAAATCTGATGCGTCCCAAATGGCTAAAAGTTTTGCGTACGAAGAAACGTATCGGCTTTGGAGTTTGCCGACACATCAGTACCAATTTCTTCACTCAATCGACCCACATCTTAGATCAAGACTCTCACCCAGAATTCCTCGACAACTCGAAACACTTTATCACCGACTTCGTCTGAATGCTGCATGTACAAATGGCCTGCGATACCGTTTTGGACAAATGAACAGTCCGCATTGTGACAACTGTGCTTCGATAGAAATTGTGGAACATATCCTGCTTGAGTGCCCTGCGTATGCTAACGAGCGTGCGTACTATGAACATTGCATGCAGAAGCTCTGCCCCGTGCCCCTAACAAGGGACAAAGTTTTAGGCCCCTTAGCCTGCTTCAGGCAACAGAGACTTGCAATGCACTTTCTTTTTACATATTTAAAAGACATTGGACATCTCGATAAGCTCTAAATTCACTTGCAGGTTACCTTCATGCATTCTTCTTGCAGTGAACTTCGTCAGCCCATTCGTCGGACTATGCACTCCATCATTCCATAGGTTACATCAATACACGCCACTGCATCCTTAGTACCCATTTCATGGCTGCATTTTATCTTCGTTTTTTTCCACCTCTTCCACGCTGCTCTCCTTCAGTCTATCTCCCAAATTCCCCTCCCTACGCAGAATAGCATGCCAGCGATATTGAAACGCCGGCTAAATTCTCTGTTTCTTCATTAAAGAGTCTCTCTCTCTCTCTCTCTCACCCCAATATTCTTGCCATCGCTGGGATTTTTCACACACATATGTCACATGCTTTTATCGTAATGATACTAGTAACAATGTTTTCGCATTAAAATGGCGCACGCAGTATTTAGAAAAGGAACCCTTTTCAGTGCCGTTGTTCGCTGGCCGCCCAATGTCTGCCCATCGTAGCACGTGGTACAGATGAAGCTGCGCATCATCCGCTTCGGATTACCGCGAAATGGCAGCTATACTCCATTTCACACATCTGATGCAACGCTGCCAAATGTAGCGCTCTTGTTCGCACTTACCTCCTTCCTCTTTCAGTGCCACCTGACTGTCTTTCCTGTTGGCGAGGTTCAGGTGCCCACCGACAAGTTACAAAGTCACTGCGCCTTTGCTTTCATGAAAACTAATCTGTCTTGAGCATTAATAAATTATACCTTATTGCCGACGACACCCTGTCGCTTTCTCGTCCCTTCGACCACTCGACCATAACACAAACGCGAACACGCCTCCCTCTATAATGTCATGACGTCTTCTTCCGTACCTTTCACAGCGTTGCACCTCATGTATGAAACGAAGTGCAGACGAGAGTACGATACTCTCGCACCGTGACCGGTTCACGCGTACTCTCAGGCCTAGGCATCAGAAGCCATCTTCTATCTCAGAACTATTGTATTAGAGTGGAAGTTCCGGGTGGTGAGACAACCACTCCTCTCATGACGAGCAATTCTGGGCAAAATCATTTTTGAACAAGAAACTGTTCATGAACGCAGTTTTTTTCGTATAATGTAAGATCTTACTATAAAAATCGATATATTCGCAGATTACCCGACGGCAGCCTTGTATTATATTTAGTATTGACATTTTTTATTTTGTCAAAAGCGTTCCCCACTGGTTTTCTAAGGCAGTCTTATCGGTTCGATGCGCTCACTGGAAACACTTTGAAAGAGATATTTTCCTACATACGAGAATAATGGACCATTACCTGCAATATTTCCATACAATGTCTTATAACTTTCCAAGTTTCAAAATTTTTGCCCGAGAAAGCTGGACTTGTGTGCGGCTGGTTCATGAAATAGGAAGTTGGCTGCATTTTAGGTTTTCTTGATTTTCAAGACGAATTAGCCCCTGGTGCTGGGATCCTCAATGCTTCTCAAATCATTGCGAGATTACTACTATTCTTGTCAATACCCTACCGTCAAAAGAATTCTCGCTTTGCGAGACTGCCATCCAAGTCCAGGGGCGCAGTTTCTATATAGAGAAAACGTGTCCGTCTTTGCAGTGCATTGCTGATGCCGTACAGGGGGGAGGCAAACAGGAAGACCGTAACTCACGACACGTAGTGCGGCTGAATGTGATAGGCGCCGTGTCAATGTTACCGCGCCACTGCGGACTCAACTCGGCAAGGAAAACTGTTGCCGCTCTTGGATATCTCCGCTCAGACAACAAGATCATCATACTTCCTGCGAACAAGGATCACGCGACCGTTCTTTTTGACAGCGAGGTCTACTGCCACAAAGTTTCGGATCTTCTGTTCGAGAGGATCAAAAAAGATACGACGTCTGAGCGATTGAGGCAAAATGAACAATCTGCCCTTAATGAACAAGCTTCCCTCCCATAAACTCTGGAGTGCTCTACCTGAAGCTTGTATGCACGAATGGCTCGACGCCCAGGTCTCCTCCTCCCCCCCCCTCAAGTGTACAAGACCGGTATGCCTATGCGACCGCGAACCTGTACCTGTGCTCGTTATCAACGACGCCCACACCCTAAGCACGAATAACCCTGTATGTGCGTAAAACAGTAGAAAGAAGTCCGCTAGCCCATTTATAGAGGCACATATGCTGCCCGAGTTCTGGAATAGATTTCAATCTCTAAATATTGCGAACGACTTATTTTGACAACGGCGCTATATTCGCGCTGCAAAGCATAGTAAATTCATGGAGTTCGCAATGGGAAGCTGCTTTTAAACGCCGCGCAGTAGTTTGTAAGGTTAGAATGTATTAGAGACTGGGATCCCGGTTAAAATTTTCGTAACTGCTAGAACTTTGCATCTGTAGAAGTGGGAATTTCTTGCCGTTTCACATCGTAAGTAGTCGATATATTTATCAATGAAAAATGTACTCTATGGGCCGCATTCAATAACCTGCTCATTTTAAAATGGCCATTTAGCGTCCGTCTGAACCTCTGTCATTGGTGACTCAGATATACCCGCGGTTTCAAGCGTCTGTGGATGGCGACCCGGGCATTTTATAGTTGGAAACCGGACCTCAACACTGGCCAGCATTGAATGCGATGTGCAGCCTCTGGGGATGTGCATCTCAGCGCTCTGTACCGGGACTGCCCACTGGCTGCGATATGTACCCAACAGTAAGGTCCGATCTCACACTACCCAATGGGCGGGTCGCTTTCCATCGGCGCTTGAAAGCCGTGTGTATATCTGTGTGACCCACCACAGATGTCTTTATGGACGCGAAATGGCTACATTAAATTGGACAGCTGATAGATACGGCCACAGGGCTTGGGCAGAATATTATGCTCCTTGAAGGGAGCGCACTAGAGGACAGCTTACTGCCTTTTTACTAGTTTCGTGCTTAGAGTGCAGACCTCTGTCGAGTTACCCACAGGATGTTTGGTCCCAACTGAGTGGAAGAACGCCTGCCTATATACGAATAAACGACATTTGGCCATACTTCTCTTGCAAGAGACAGCTCCGATGAGGCATTGGTCTTGTTTGACGTTGTCGCCCTGCTTGGCACAGTTCCGGCACCTCCAGGAGTGAGCGCCGAAAGGATAGGGCTCGAAGTGGATGACCGACTCGCCGAAAGGGAGTGCCTCAGCGTAGACGACCAACGTCTTCGTTAAAGAATACTTTTAAGGCAAGCCGCTGCAACCCCGAGGTGAGCGGCAATATCGAGGACCGCTGCGAAGCAGACGATGGAGGTATGACTGGAAATTCGGTACACGTTCATAAGTTGGAGCGGCGCAAAGGAAACCTGGGTTCCTGATGCCGCAGAAAGACCCATAACTGTGGAGAAAAACTCATGAATGCCTGACTTAGCTCGTATTAAGTAATGTCCTCTTCCCATCGCCCGGAAGCAGCAGTGTTGGGTCAGAAGAAGATTTACAGGTGCGGCGCACCCTGTAGTTGATGGAGGTCTATCGGCGGTGTCAAACCGATGGAGAAGTTCAACTCCAAAGCGCTCCCGCACAACTTCCAGGTAAACGACACTGACGCCCAGCTAATAACTGGCGAGGTAGCACGCGGCAGTTTTCAGGACGGCCACATCGTGATCCTCTGGTCGAAAGACTGATAGAGTACCCGCTGAACAAATTTTTTTTTTGCTATCCTCTCAAGTGCATTGGATCACTATTCGTGCAACATCTCTTTGTACTGTAGCACCTCTTTAGTCCTTTGCATGCATTGCATTCATTTTGTCTTTGAGTACTAAGTAATTCGCCGGTATCATCTCTTGGCTGCACGAAGCTTTGTTTTGATTGTGAACCTTTGATTCCGGCCAGTTCTGCTGGTTGCGACAGCCGAAAGGTGAAGACCAAAGGTGGACACCCTTTGCCATTTGGAGGCTAGATTCCACTGAGCTTCTCACGTTCAGTTGAGGGCATCTCCTAAGCGGCCGCAACAGCTACTCTCTCATGTCTAAGTGCGACTGGGGACACAAACAACAACTGCCTATATGACAAGGTGATCTACTAACCACCCCCAAGGTTTTCACGAATCAACCCACGTTATATGGTGTATGACTCTCTTGCCATCCTAAAGAAGTCCGCAGGAGAAGACATTTTTGTATACATATAGAAACCGGAGAGGAAGTTCACCCTGCGATACCAGACAAGGAACAGATTGTTTTCTTGACAGGCCATTGAAGTGAACAGGACCATAAATGACATTCCCTGTTTAAAGCAAACCGGCTTATCCTGGATGCTTTCTAAAATTGCGATCAAAATATTCGACAACACGCAAAGCAACCACGGCCTCATTCCGCTGACGAAAGCAAAGAAAAATTGCTGTTCCGACTTGGAACCATAGGCAAGAGAAAGACAGAATCTTGGGTGAACTCTGCCGCAACGACAACATGATCTTATGACTACGGGTGTCTGGCGCCTTAACTGCAAGCTGAAAAGAAAGCAAACTACCCAGGCCTCCAAACCAAGCAACATCACTGTTCCTTACGTCCAAAGCTGCAGTCAAATGGCGGGGCGCCTGTTTCAAGAGCAGGAAATGCAGGATTGTCACGCGTCATTTGAAAAGCTCGGGAGCTTCAAGCATCGTATGCGGGCACTAATGCCAGATTACTTTCTCTGTGCTCTCGTGGGGCATTCCGACAACTTGGATCACCCAGCCGATTTTGAGAATTAGAGGATCGCTAACTCAAAGGCCAACCCCACTGGTGCGATAGATTTAGGAGCCTTAGAATATGCAAACACGCCAGGCAATGTAAACAATTCTGCAGGCTGCCTTCCATCACCGTACACCACGAAGCTTCAAACAGCGCCTCTCGCACCGTATCCCGACCAACCTGAAGATGATAAGTCAGCCCCGAAAGGTGAGTTCTCTCTTCAGGTGACTTTGGACGGACTGTCAAGCTGCTTTGTTTCTAAACTGAATATGAACGCATTACTGTCTTTAAGGCGGAGAGACTGCCTGCGGTTAGCTCTCCTTCATAACCTTCTCTTCATAAGCACATCATTTTATAATACTTGCCCAAGGGCTCGTTGTTTGTACACCATGAAGTTACTTTGAATGACACTGAGAGAAAAGTTGAAAGAAAGGAAATCAGCGCTAACGCAGCAGTCAAGAGCAGACGTTCAGAAGAAAAGCCGTGCGCGTTGTCACGCTAATGTAGGATAGATCGACAGCCTTCTGAAGGTCACACGTTCACCTCTGGAACGGAAACGACCAAAACCCCTATATAATTGACTATGAGGTCTTAAAATGCCTGAAATGTCATCATAACACGTAGGAATGTATATTAATTATGCTTGAAATAAACTGCTGCAATATACTGGAAATCTAAGCCAAGACCCATGGGTTGCAAGTCAGATACGCTATCCCTAGGCCAAAGAGGCCCTTTCGACCTACTTGGTTAAGGAAAGTCTTCGAGTGTCTTCTTGTATTTCACGTGTTCTAGTGTGCCTCCTGAAGTATGCTAATGAGTATGTGTAATTATAAAGGGGCGTTAATTACGAAAGAACGGAGCTAATAACGATTAACGCTTTGGCGTCATACTGTTAAGGCATAGCTTAAGTGCCTCCCTAATTTTTTACCACGTTGCCAACAAGGCTCATTCGGCGGTGCCAGTTTCCTAATTACTAATAATTCTGCTACGAATGAGTGTTACTCGGTCGGACGCGCCAAGTCAGCATGATACCTTCGCCTTACGGCACTTGGATACAACATGTCGCTTTCGCGGAAATACTGATGTCCCAAACCACAAAAAACGCACCAGTGCTGGAGGCGCCACATTTAGATGTGTTCGCTATGCATGCTTCCGATTGGAAACTTCCAGCATAGAGTTCGAGTAATAACGTAATCACATACCTGCTCAGATGTTTAGGGGAATCCTCAAAGGTGGAGTAAATTTGTAATAAAGGTACATTACTCACTGGCATCTACCTATGCGCAGCCATACGACTGCAAAGAAATCTATACAGCTTTCTCAGAAACTTCGCGCTTAAACAAAAATTCGTCCTGGTGCGGGGTACTAACCCGGGACCGAAGCTTAAGCGGAGTAGTCACTCTATTACTCCCGTTTTGAGCATGTCGAGTGCCCCAGTCCGCCTCTTTCGCCGCATATTTCTGCTGCCTCCGCTTCGGGCCTTCCCCATTGATTTCCACTGCACCGCTACTCCTGGCTGGCAGAAGTGATGACGGAGAAAGGTTTCCTCATGCTTCCAACCTTAGCAGACTAGCTGCCGAGCCACCGAGCTACAGCCAGCTTCTGCAACTCAAGTTGCCGGATCTCATCGCACTTTTTGTAGCATAAGAAGTTTTCCTAGCTTACAATGCTTGGTCACATAGCATCTCCAAGCCGAGTACCACAACTAGGCTTCCTGTAGGCAAAAGCATACAAAACCGAAAAGCACGCGTTTCAAGAAGTACAAACGCAGCCATTTGTTCTCCAGTTTCTGTTTTGGCGTGCTAAAAATTCGATGCTAATCAACTACCCCACAATAAAAATAATGCTTGCACTGCATACCTGATTTTACAAATCTTACAAATTTGATACAGCTCAGGACAGAGCATTCGTACGCTAACTCAACTAAGGTTCTGGCAGCGATGAGAAATTATAATTTACATGTTTTAACTTTTAAAACGAGTACAAACTTACCTTTCCTTTCCTTAGTTGACCCATCTTTGTTGACGTTCCCGTAGCGCTTCTTGAGGTTATCCGGGAGTTTACGCCATGTCTCGTTCGAGAAGTATGCAGGCTTACACCGATAGTATTCTTCGGTGGCCATTTCTGCTAATAAAATGAATAGAAAAAGAAGAGCATTGATAAATGTCGCACACGAGATTACGTATTTCCTTACGTCACAAAAAATACGCGCAATGCGGCCTTGATGATAAATCGTGCCACTGCTTCCTGGCAGCTACAGCTTCTCAGTCAACAGTGAAGCGATGCTGCTGTAGTGAAGCAGGGTAGAGTTTGAGCGGGAGTCTCTATTGAATATTCAATTAAATGCAGCATTGCTCGCATGGAACACGCATGTGCGCATATATCGCCATGCAATGACCCAATGCTTTAAAGGAAACGAGCTCAATGACAGTTCCCGCAGTGAAGCCGACAGCATCAGGGTATAAGGGGTTCCCTGAGAAGAGGAAGTTACGAACGGAGGCAAGCCGTTTTAATCGCGGACAGCTGCGTCTACCCGGCAAACGTTTGACCAAAAAAAGTGTTGAAGATTGGAGCGTCACAATATCTGGGAAACTCAAAAATCATGCACACCTTAGGACGTATGTCCAGGTAACGCACGCACCAGCCATCTTTCAAGTGGCTTCTGTCGACACACAACAGTGTGGAGCATAAATGACGTCAATTGGATCTAGCAGCAATGTTGTAAATTTCGGAGATAAAATATACACTTTCTGCACTGTTGCAGTGTGTGTGTGTGTGGTCAGGGCAACCTGAGCCTTTAATCAACCAAATGATCACGCACGCTTTCGTAAAGGATATTCCACAATAGATCATATTCACACTATCAATCAAGAGAAATGAGCAGAGTTTAACCAACCTCTATATATAGCCTTCGAAACCGTTCGACTCAGAGGAAACCTCAGCAGTCAAAGATATTGCGTAATCAGGTTGTAGAAGAGCCTTATTTCAAAATACTGGAGATTATATATAGCAAACTGCATAGCTACTATAGTCCTCCATAAAATGAGCAATAAAATCCCAATAAAGAAAGGCGTCAGTCAGGGAGACACTCACGCCAATGCTATTCACCGCCGGTTTACAGGAGGTGTTACGAAGCCTTAATTGGGAACAGTTGGGAATAAGAGTTAATGGAGAATACCTAAATAATCTGCGATTCGCTGATGACATTGCCTTGGTGAGTCACTTAGGAGGTGAACAGAAAATCAGGATCAATGAGTTACACAGGCAGAGCAGAATGCTGGATCTAAAAATTAACATCCGGAGAACCAAAGTAATGTTCAACAGTCTAGCCAGGGAACAGTAGTTCACACTTTGCAGCAAGGGGCTGAAAGTGATAAATACGTTTTTTTAGGGCAGGTAGTGACAGCTGATACGGATCATAAGAGTGAAATAACTAGGGTAAGAATGGGCTGGAGCGCATATATATGGTAGTTTCTCTCGGATCATGAATAGAAGTTTACCAACAGCCCTCAAGAAAAAAGTGTGCAACAGCTGAATCTTACCAGTACTCACCTACGGGCTGAAACGTGGAGGCTAACGAAAATGATTCAGCTTAAGTTAAAGACAACGCAGCGAGCCATGGAAAGAAAAATGATAGGTGTAACGTTAAGACACCGGTAGCGGGCAGAGTGGGTGAAGGAACAAACGTGGATTAATGATATTCTAGTCGAAATCAAGGGGAAGATATGGTCTTCGGCAGGGCTTGTAATAGGAATGCAAGATAACCGCTGGTGGTTAGGGGCAATGGAGTGGATGCGAATGCAAGGCAAGTGCTGCGGGGGTGGCTGCATGTTTGGAGGGCGGATGAGATTAAAAAGTTTGCCAGGATACTGTGGTCGCAGCTGGCTCAAGAGAGGGTTGATTGGAGAGACGCGGGCGAGGCCTTTACCCTGCAGTGGCCATGGTCAGGTTGATGATGATGATGAGGCGGAAAGATGGGTTCAGGCAATAGTGGCGGAAGTAAGATGGAAAAACAGCATTTCTTTTGCAACTGACTTGCAAAGGAACTGCATCGCAAATAGCTCGGCCTCTTTATACTTACCTTTCTGCCACTTGCCTGGCCTAGACTTTTCCACGCTTGTACTGTGTATCTAACGACCACGTATCCTTACTTCAATTCAGTAATGCGCCACCAGAGTCCTCATATTATTTTATTGGCATATTTCAGACATTTATACATATCTAAGACAAACGGTCGTATTTTAACCGATACCTGCAACAGATCTCTAGTAAAGAACTACTAACAGCCCGTAATTAATTTGTCCTTTTCACGCAACGGTTCCAATGGCCGCTCAATATAAATCTGTATGAGCAGTAATAGTATTTGAGGATTAAAGCGTAACTGGCGACCTCTGCCTGCTTCAACAGATTAGTGATGAGTGACGTAACCCTCTACAGCACGGATAAGATTATACTCAGACGTAACCTTCGTTACCTTCGTTTGTTGTAACGTAGGTGCCAGCGGGCCAATTTTTGGTGAGAAAAGTGGTTATGAATGTCACTGGATGGCTCTGGCGAATTTTTGAAGCGAAAGATTCACTGCGCTAGGTTTTAAAGAGGGCAGCATCAGTGCAGTCACGTGACAGACGTCACGTGATGTCACGTGGCAGGTCATGTGACCAACTGACGTCATCACAATCTACCCACCGTGGCAGGTGGCAACTGCCCCATCAGACTGCCCCATCTGCAGTACTGTGCCATGCAAACCATGCTCGGCTTAACCAAAGTTTAAACCACAGCTAATTTCTTGTAACAGGTCCATCCCCAAGCATTCCTGACTAAGCTCAAATGCAGCAGACAACGCCTCGTACCTTTTTCTGATGCAGCTATCGAGCGTCTCATAGATAGACTGTGTTGTTATCACTACATGCTTATCTGTATTGTATCGTCATCACTACTAGACTATATTGTCATCACTACACCAATCCGGAGTCACTATGGCGAGTGCCCTCACCTTCCTCCTCGTGCGATCGTCGTGGGCATGGCGCCTCTTGTTCCTCATTTGTGCTGCGCTCTCCGGGAGCCACACCCTGGACTGTAGAAAATCCAGTACGGGATGTTCCCGGTACGTCACTGCTAGAGCTGTTCGGGGCGCCCTGTGATGCCTGAAATATTTGCACCTGCAAAGGAACGTCAGAAAATTATCGAATTCTGTTTTCTTCCAAGGTACGTAGATACCGATTGCTGAAAGCTCAACGCGAACAGGTGGTGCAGTGTATTGCAGGCCCAGAACAACAAGGACATTTTGCACATTTGTTTTTCTAAGCGTTACTTTCTTAGTGTTGCTCGGGGTTTTCCGTGGAAGCCAATATATACTCACATAATCCAGCAGGCGATTTTTCACAGGTGCCCATGGCCAAAATTTAAAATGAATGCAGAGAGGAATAACTGGTCCCGCTTGCTATGGAGTGTTCGAATTCGGTATAAGCGTTATCCTCCTAAATCGTAAGTTACAGACGCGTTACTAAGCACGCTGTTTTTATATATCAGCGCTGTGAAAGTGTATCGGTGACTACACGGAGACCGCTATCCTGAAGACCTCTTAGTCTTTGAAGAATCAGCTTGAAATTATCAGCGCTCCGAGTCGAAGTCACCTTAGACGGTGCGAACGAAAGGTAATCCACAAAACGAGAGTGGGATGAGAGCGGCGTACAACGCCTTTCAATGATCAAAATATTCTCTCAGGCTTTTGCATGCCCAGCAATTTTGCTCAAATGTTTCGAATATTCAAATAATGTAACCTGCTGTTACGCAAATATTTGAGGTAATCTACTCTTACAAAGCACGGCAAGATCTTTCTTCTAAAGTTTATCCATCGCTCGCAACGCAGCAGTTAAGAGTGCCATAGAAAAGCGATGGACAACGGTTTGGACGATCGCAACAAACGGTCAAAGCGAGATCTGCAGGCATATTGACTGCAATAGCAAAATCTTACACTATATGGAAAAACTGATTTCAAATAACCTATTTCGTTGAAAAATGCTTTTGTGCAGGATTTTTGGGCTGGATTCACATTTAGCCAAGCAGCTGCAAAAGCATGTAGTGACGTAGTAGCCCTGATTGCCATTTATGGACGTTTTCTGGGCGAAGTGGAACGTGCTCGCCTTGATCGCTTACGAAGCGATCCCATAGGCCCGGAAACACCCGCTCTTCACATAACGTGCGCATTTCGATCGACCAGACCAATAGAACTACAATATTTGCAGCGTTTGTGTCGTGTGTGTGTGTGTGGTGGTCTTGTGCCGCTTTTAGCGCTTAGGTTCGCGTAACAATTTACAGCCAGCAGGAAATTCCCCAAAATTTATGATCTGATCCGTAGACATCACAAACTTTCCGAGCACAGATGGTCACTCGCATATCTTCCACCCTCCCTCTAATGAAACCTGGACAAGGCGAAATGAAAAGTGCGCCTATACTCAAATTTTCGTAAAACACGAAAGGCAAATCGGTCACTGTATATCCATCGTGACGCTTCAATGACGACTGCGCAGTGTTTGCAGAAAAATAAGCTATTAACCTCTGGACGCATTCATATTTGTAAGAGCAGTGCTTGGATTTCCATAACAGAGTGGAATGTGCTCCTTACCTGTCTGGCCTTCGGTCCGACAATTGGCGGCAAATCTTCGCCTGTAACGTAGAGTCCTGGAGCAAAGTGACAGTGCAGATGAGTCTGAGTCCGGAGCATTACAGACAGTGGACTCTCTTAACAAGATGTGGAATGTTTCCGCCTGCGCAATAAACTTATCGCCAGCCACGCAATGAGTGTCTCGCTACAAATGCGCCCGGCCTCGGCCAGGCCAATTTTTTTTTAAAATGGCCAAAGGGGCTTTAGAAGAAAAAAGGTCAAGACCCGGTGGCCAGTACGTTTATGTTAGAAATTTCTTCAACGGGCATTTTGTTGTCTAAACTACTACTATTTCGCACGCATCAAGGGAAGTGCTAGACATGCTAGAAACGCAGGGTTTCTCGGTATTAGAGAAAAAGCTGACATCTACCATGGAAAGGTGCAGAAAAGCCGGAAGCATGAGTTTTCATATTTGACTTGGCTATTGTTAGGCATGGAATCAGCTGCAACAATAAGACTTTTTTCACGGCAAAACCTCGAAGAAGTGCTGTCAAAGGTTCCAAAAGAGCCTGACACCTAAATGGCACTTGCCTTAAATTAATCGAAGAAGGGAAAAATCGCACATTCGCAGTAAATTATTCTGCATACAGCGGGCAGCATTTCGGCAAAACCTCCACATGTATACCGCATCCGAGGCAGAATACATGTTTTCGGCCGAACACAACAAGGCAGATAGGAAGCCTCGTCTTCCCGCATTCCCTACGTGCATGAAGCACTGTTCAAGAAACTCACGCAGACAGTGGAGTGAGTTCTCAATAAGGAATTCACAGTGAGGAACTCTAGAGTGCCATGTATGAAACATGGCGTATCCTGTTTGAGCTCAAGTCCTTCGCTTTCGTGTGCATTTTCATGAAGATGTACATTCAGTATCGCTTGCAAACGAAACACAACTTTGTTCTCTCAAAGCGGCTCATAAGGGCAAGAGTCTGCTTTCCCTGTTTAAAAAGCAGCGTTTTAAATTAACCTGCCCGACTTGCCGAGAGCGTGCAATACAACCAATGCGCGCTCTTTGATCCTATGCTTGGCGCAGCTCTTTTGACAGGACTAGCTGTACCCGCCCCTAGATTCATTAAGGTCATTTTTCGGTCAACATCCCGCCTACGGTGTCGCGGTCAGCATCGACTTGCGCAAGCTAGTCATCAAAAACAGAACAAAAAAAAGTAAATATCGCGGACATAGAATCTACAACGCATTTGCATGTCCCGTTTTTCACTCCACGCATGGTGGCGTAAGGAACACTTTTTTTCTTGGCGCTGTTTCGAAGGGGAAACACTGAGGCCTTTTCGGGATACGCCTGGTCAAGGTACTTGGGTTATCTCCACCTCAACGCGAACCGCAAAGTTACTCCGCGAGGACATCATTGTTTCGAAGTTGTCACGCTGTCGACAATCTGAACTACGGATTCACCTGTTATGAAGTGTGCGAAATACTTGAAGGTTGCGGTTCCCGCGGCCGAACCTGGTAGGTTTAATGCATGCCACAGGTAACCTCCGTTGCTTTGTGTTCAGCGCGCCTTCGATCTCCCGCGCTATACCTTTGGGAACTTTCGTTAAAAGAAGTTCATCATGAGTATCCTACTGCGGCTAATGCTGTGCTTGAAGCAGCCAAATTCCACGCACACGCACATACTGACATCCCTTCAGTGACATCCGTGGAAGCTATGTACTGGTATTGCAAACGCAGAAAGAAATGAAAAATAAAACTGTAGGCACCGCTTTGGGTCATATTTCTTAAGTAATGGCGCAAAGGAAGTACGTGGTATCGGTACCAACGACTGTTACCGCTTATTCCAGTTTTGGTAATCTTTAACAAGAGCGAATCTTGACGCGGTTCGTGCACCTTAAAAAACGCCGTTCGGTTCCAGCGATCATCAACACAACAAGCCGCTTGTCTCAGGTCGGGCTGTCAGCTCACTGTACGCTCGTCGTTTTATCTGCCACTTTTGCGCCGGGACATGCATTAGAGCTTCCCGGCCATCTTAGTGCGGGTTCCTCACGACAGATTTGACAGAAGAATTGAAGGTATTTCCCAACAACAACAGAAAGAACGGTCCGAGAGGACAGCCGCAGCCCCGCACGCACTCCTTCTTACAATGACTGTCGTCTGAATATCAGCTAGTATTCAATTCTTAACGCGCGCATCTTTTCTAGTCCAAAAAAATTGTTGGTGGTTTAGTTCTGGTTAACCCTGGTCGAAAGCGAAAGTTTCATCTCCTTGGTTACCTTTGTGGTAGAGTTACTGGCGGTGTCTACGGCAGGCGCCGCATCGCTCACACCTAGCTTTAGGCTAAACGCATAAGAGTTCACCGGTGTTTTATGCAGAACACAATTTGATGTCCAGCGCATGAGATTCCAGCCGACGTTTTCCGGCTGCGCTCGGGCAAGGCGTCTGACGTCACGCAGAGAGTAAGCAGCACACCTTGGAAGCCTCCTTTCCTCCTCTCCGCAATGGTGTAACGGAGCCACTTCTGCTGCTTTCCATGGCAGGAGTCGCATCGATCACACCTAGCGTTCCGCCTAACGCATCAAAGTGCACCAGCGTTTTATGCAGAACCCACTTTCATGATCTGCGCATGCGATGCCGGCAGTCGCTTTCCCGCTTCCCCGCTTGACCGAAGGTCAAGGTCAAAGGTCAACATCGAGATAGATGTTGTAACAACCGCTGCTGTCGCTGCTGTAGCTGACGTCATGTGTCGAACCTGACTACCGCCAGTTATGCTCATGGGTTGACCTCTAGCTACATTCAAGGTCAAACTTGCTGCCCCGCTGAACTCTAGCTACTTTCAAGGTCAAGCGTGCAGCCCAGCTGATGGCTAGAAAAGCTGGCGCAGTGAAGCTTTTCGCTTCAAAAATAAAAAAATCACGCAGATACTCACCTCCCTCAAATCGCCATACTTCTCGCAAGGCTGGTTCCACGTCAGGATGCGGTGTTCCGTTCCCAGGAAGCGCATGCGGGACCAGAGATGCAAAGGACGGAATGGCAGGCCCTCTACCACTCTGGTTCCCCGCTGCAGCTCCGGGCAGCTGAAATTCAGGGGTGTGCATAGAATGGGGGCGAAGGTATTGCCCCAGCTGAAAGCTGGTCGTGTACAAAGCGGCACGGCGCCATAAGAGGAGTAAGCTTAGCATCGCAAACAAAGGTCCAGAAAGTTATCTGATTGCGTGCGTGTTCCCAAGCTTTCTGGAGCACACGGGTTAAGACCCCTAACTACCAATGATTTCCGAGTTGGAGCGTCGCACTAGGCCTTTAGGCCCTTCTGAATTCAGGGAGCGAGAAACGATTGCGTGTAGGCTCTCGATGCTTTGAAATGATGAACAAGAATGCTGTTTCCACCGTCTAAAACAAGCTGGCACTAGGAAGGGAGTAAAAAGCTTGAAAGCATTATTTGCCTCCCGACATCACGCTTAAAATATTCTCACACGCATCCTAGGTATATTGTGTTTTTAAGGGGAGGAGGTAAATATCGAGAATTGCCACTAGCTTTCTCCCCTGAACATCTGTCTTCATACCATACATAGCGGAAATGTTCCGGTAGCTGGGAAACAATCAGATAGATTATTCTCGCCTCACTGAGTTCAAGTTTCTTTCTCAATAACATTGTCGTTTTTTATGTGTTGAGGGAATCGCGATGTCAGATCAACGGGAAATTTAAAAACCGAGTATTTGCTGATCGATAACGTTCGGTGCCAAAGAGAGCACCCCGGTCCTTCCATCGCGGTCCAGGATGTCCCAACACCCCCCGCAACCATATTTTAACCTGATACATATCCTTTACTTTCATCCTGCAGCAATCCAATCCATTTAATCCGCATTCCACACCCCCATTCTAGCGCGCCTGGCTGACATCGGACAACCGGACGGACAAGCTGGCCTTGGTGACTCTGGCGCAGCATGTACTCGACGCTTAGTGCTTTCTTTGAAGCTTTGTCTTCCTCCCTGTCCACAAAAAGTGTATAGCGCTACATAGCATATTGTCGCAACACACTTGTGTTATGGCACTTCCTAACGTCTCTTCCTAATGTTTCCATTCAACTTGTATGCTTGATTTCGGTGGAACATGAGCCGTGTAAATAACCACTAATAGACATTAAATGCAAGAATGTACCATCCCTCAAAGTATGTAAAATGATTGACGAACAGAGTGCCAACACAGTAGGATACATCGAAGAAAAAAATAGTGTCAGAGAATGACGGATGCTTGAGCAAATATACAGCGTTGATAACACGCAGTAAGTCATAACCACGCCTTGATTGTGGTGTACTTTCCCTCGCATTCGCATATTGAAGTCGCCAATCCAGAGATCGGATATTCTCAAAAACACTCCCTCCCTCCTAATCTGCGCGTCCCACACAGCTCAGGCTCAGGGGCCCACGCAGCTTAATCTGAAGAACGCGCTGTCCATCGCTGTCACTCTGGCACCATACAAGAAGCTGGCCTTTAACTTCAAACGCTCGGGTCCCGCACAATTTTCAGGAATTTTTTTCTTCTGGAAGTCATTCATTCTATGCACAGTCATCGAATGGAACCATTTGCCATCAAATGTAGGTACGGAATAAGACACAACTAAATTTCAAGAGCTAACCCGTGATTCGAATGACAGGTAACTTAACCCACAGTCCTAAAGGTGTCACCCTTTCTTTCTTACATTTGTTTTGATCCGAAGATACGGCTGTTGCGATGATTCATTAAGCGCCCCAAAATTTTGTTCCCATGCATTTGTTTAACTTTAGTGATTTACCTGTACTTATCATTTCATAGTGTAGTGATAATACTGGCGTTGTAAAATTGTTTCGCACAATTAGGTACAATATTGGACGTATATTTTTGTATAGTTATTCTGGTTCGTTTTTGCGTGCTTTTTTCAGTATTATGTTGCGACTAATATTTAGTTTTTTACCGCCCCGCCTCTTATGTAGTACCCTCGAAAGAGAAACTTGAACTGTATTTTTAATCAATAAATAAACACACCAATGTCACTGTGGGACAGTCGTGGCAGCGCCGACATGCTTTGTGCACGTTCTCGGCATCAAGTCCTGCGTCAGGCCACGGCTATCGCATTTCAATGCATGCAATGTAGGACCTGAAGGTTCTTGAAATTTCTGTGCCTGACAACTACCCCGAGTGATTGCTGTAAATACGGATTCCCCTTTATAACGTGGATAACAGGTCACACCGCTCTTTTTCGATGCAAAAGTTATTCGGCACGAACAATTGTCATTGACTGTTAACTTTGCACGTGACAAGCAGAAGGCAATAGGAGTGCTTGTGGGCGATGCAAGGCCATACCTTAAAGGGCATGAGTTCTTCGATGACCCAACCAGATGAATCAAGCGCCTCTGAAAAAAAAATGTACACAGTTATGAAAGCAGGTGGCACATTTTTCTAACACACGGAATTTGTAGAACAAACGAGTCAAGCAATTCCCAGCCAACCCAATCGAGCGCTGTACAAAGTCCGCTCCTCGGCCTTGGTATTCATGGCAACACAGGTGGTCTAAATAAAGAAGACAAAAACTGAGCACCTCTAATGTATCAAGTAAAAGCCTTTCAATTGCCTAACTAAGGCCGAAGGGATGGCGTCCAATACAGTCTGGCCTGAAATTCTGAAGGTGAGTAGTAGTACCCAGCGTGTTCATGGCCTCTTTGAGATAGAATTATTCTTTTAGGCTCTCAGCGACAGAATTGGCGGACGTCTGAATCCATTTGTAGGCTAATAAACTTAGATCAGTGAAGGAACTCTTATATATTGACTCTTAGGCTGCTGTTTGCATTTAGTGAATTGCAGCGATCCGTCAAGGCATCTTATATCAATCATCAGTTGTGCAGAAATGTAAAACTGCCCTTAGTACAGTGGCTCGAGTAATTTCGCCGCTCAAACGTATCTAAAGGACGCGTAAGCAGACCGCAGCCACGTCTACCTCTCTCCTACTGTGCCAGAGCAGTGCCTCGCATAGCGCCACTCGAACCAGAGGGAAAGCGCGAAAGGAGCGTGATGCGTCCGCTCTGACCTACGTCACTTCGTGGGAGTGACTATGCGGGATCCGCAGCCGCCCAGCGCCCCTTGGATCCGTCTGCAGGGCCGAAATTCGAAGCGTCGTAGAGCCAAGAGAAATTACATCTTTACACATCTACTAACCAGCACCAGCTGCCCTGATGGTCCGCTACAATTCTCTAATTGCTACCAAGCGCCGAACAGTTAAAATTTAAACGTCAATTAGTAAATTTTAGTCAGATATTGTAAAGTCAACTTCTATCACAACCGCTTTGGGGTCCATATATGCCGTCGCCATGATCGCGAAAGAATCATGACTTTTACCTAAATATGGGTGTTTTTAAAATCACTTATCTTCTCGTAAACATCCTGCACTTCTTTGCTGTTCTGAATGGTTCCAAGGAAGCTGAATGCGCAGTGATCGTGTGCGTATGTAAAGCAGAGCGCACAGTGGTAGCTTGCATTTTGCTGCCAGTGCAACTTTAGCCATAGCGAACGCCATCACCAGTTGTTACGGAAAGCGCAGATGCGCTTTGTGCGCGCGTCTTTGGGTTGTCCTCTCTACGTGTCTTCTTCGCGCAGTTATATAAATGCTGAAAGAGACAAGTACGATGCACAAAAAGGCGCTCTAATGCTGTTAGCACAAAAGTGCGCATTTATGTCCAACGCTAAAAATAACACCTTGATTTTTCAGGAAAGCACCTCGGCGACTGCGGGAATATGTATTTATTAAAGCATTGCATGTTTAATATGTCTTATCATGTCCTGTGCACATGTTTCATGTACTGTGCACATGTATGTGCGGTTCCGCTGCCTGTCTGGCTCGACCAATCAAGCCCCATGGAGCTTTGGGAGGTCGGATGTCTGTGTATTGTGTTTATATTTCGCGCAGTGATGCATTATTATCAGTATATTATTATCCGCACATGATAAACCGTTTAGTGGCAGTCAGAGGCTGTCCGGATGCGATTTAAATTTACAAATGCAGAAGACAGTGGGGAAACACACTGCATTACTTCGCGCCGAAAATGTCCCTGTTCATGTGACCAACCTCGTCCTGATGGCCATAGCCGCGCGCCTCCCACTTAGTGGTTACCAGGCGGGGCGCGCGGCCACAGTAAGCTGGCGTCAAGTGCCTTGCAACGCCCTTCAACATTACGTCTTGAAACGACTGCATGGCGCGGCATGGGCAGCAGCAGCTGCAACTGTTATATCCGTTATGAGGACACTGCTGCACCCGCATTGGAGGAATGCGTAAGCATCGACGCCTCCTCGCCCATCTTTGCATATCTTTTCCCTTGTTTGCCTAAATTAATAAGCTTCCATCATTGCCCATTTTGGGTTTTGAAACTTGGCGCCACGCTTCGTTTTCAAATTTGGCGGCAGGCTTCGCACAGTCCACACTTCCGGTTTTTCAAAATAGGCACCACGCTATAGCTCCGCCCACTTCCGATATTTTCTAATTTGGCGCCACTTTCGCTCCGACCCCGGCCTCTTTGTGGGCATTTTTGGATGTAATCAACTATTACCCTACATGCACCTCATGATTTCCGCTATGAGATTTTCGGATCCTCTATTTAATGCAACCACTCTTTTTCTTACAACTCAAGTCGTTCGAACTTTATCGTGATGACAAGCTCGTGGTAACACGAAACCGCGAACACAGCCAAACAAAACATACCCATTAATAAAGCAAGCAGCAGCGAAGTGACACATGATTCGCGCTACGAGAGCGTCAAGGATGTGCCGAGGCGAAGCGTCCAAGTCTGAACGCTACACGTACGCCGGAGCGCACGAGGCACCGTTTCGTCCGCGTCGCGCCAGCGTCCGGTCTACCGGCGTTGTCGCTCGGCGGCCGCGGGAGATGACGACCAAACACGTGACGGCATTGGGACGCCAACCAGAGGAGGATTTCCGGAGATCATGGATAAAGCCACTCAATTATCCTCAGTCCGTAGCTACTGCGTGGGCAAGGGGGACAATAGCACGCGGACTGCAGGGACTGTGGTGCCGTCAAAGATATGTGGATTCATCTGCAAGTCGCTGCCAACGCGCGGCTAGAGATTAGTTTTCCCCAATCTTCACCTGCGAGGTATTTCCGGTGCCGACGCTGACACGTGGCCTAGCCAGATATCTGTGACTCCCTACGTCGGCTAGCTCTACGCGCCGGAATTGCGACGCCGAGGACGCCAATAGCCTAAACGCTGACGCGACGCCGAACAAACGCTGCCTTGTGGTTCGGACTTTAAACGTGTGGCGGGTCGAACTAAAGCCAAACGAAATTGGAAAGCTGCACTGTATGACACTAACCTGCCGGAGCAGCAAGGGATGATTCGGAGGGCACTCACTAGAGCGCATGCTTACGGCAAATATGAATGCTTATGTGTGTGCGTTCCATCAACGCAAGCATACCCCTCACCAGCGTCGCAACACAGCTTTTGTATGTCTGTTCCTCTCTCGATGAGGGCGGTCGAGGTAAAAACGCCGCACGATAATATGCTTAAGTGCGTTCCAGTACACTTTTCACCCTACAAAGCTCTGGTAACTCCGCCAGAGCGACAAAGCAATATTCACCATATCATGTGAGTCACCACCACTAAAATCAAATACAGCAAGTTCAAAAGCAATGCTGAAAAACTAGCGCCCAGTCTGCTCGACCATAATTGTAATCATCATTGTGTTCACTTGCACCCGCCGTGAACACAAATGAGTTTTTTTTTTCAAGTGTTTACTGCCTCGGCGTGGTTTTTCCTGTGCATAACATTTCACAGCAGATTGGCCATAAAGAAATAAAGACCAACACAAAGATGGCAAAGCTTTATCTTGGAGCCCTATATATATCCCGCAAATGAAACAAGCCAGGTAACGCCTGAATGTATTTACAATAAAGTAGTAAGAGCCAAGCTAGCCTAGGTGGAGTGATAGTGATGGGGCACCGGGACATGGAAAGATATGAGATACCCCTGCAGCCAATTTCCGGATTAAAGCAACGAGTTTCGCTGGAGGCGAAATTTTAGAGGCCCGTGCACTGTGCGAAGTCACTGCTCGTTAAAGAAGCCCAGGTGGTCGAAATTGAGCCCTTCATGAGTCACTTTAGGACGTTAAGCCCCATAAACAAAACCACACTACACCAAACGAAAGTACAAAATTGCCAGTAGCGCCGGCGCGTTCGCTCTCGTCAGTGATCGCTAACGTCAAGCGAGCGTCATGTGCGTTCGCAGACAGACGCTCTCTGCACTTGACCCTCCCGCATGCTTTCCCTCCCCTGTTGATGCATTCGCTCCTGCTCGGTCCTCCTCCACTTTTACACGCCGCGCAGCGGTATACAGGGAGTGGAGGGCTCCGGAATAATTTCGACCACAGGGGTCTTTAACATACACTGATATCGCAGGTGAGCCCTCTAATACGGCACCTCTTTCTTCCTTTCTTTCACTACCTCCTTCAGCCCTTCCCTAACGGTGCGTTTCGGGTGTCCACCGAGATATGTGAGACAGTTACGGCTTCATTTCCTTTCCCCCAAAAAATCAATTTTCATTTTTTAGACTGCGGAGTTTCAGACGCTTGTAACTAACGTTAGCGAGTATTAAAGCGCGTCACCGGTGTGGACAGCCAAGTACAGACGCCGGGCCCCGGCGCAGTGAACAGCGCAGCGACGCATATAGACGCGCTACCTAACGCATAGACGAAGTGCCTCGACTTGCCAGGACATTCGCGATGACAGCACTTAAGGCGCAACGGCACCGTGCAGGAACCTCAGCTAGGGATGCTGCTCGTAAGCAACACGCACAGGTGTGCGTCTCTGCGACGGCGAAGAGGGTTCATTGATAGGACGTCCTTCATCGCGTTCTTGGCTTAAAGCGTTCAAAGTGAGCAAACAGCTCGGCGTCGATAGGCAGCAGGCACGCCAGGACATCGAGGTTGGCTTGGTTTGATTTGTTTTATGGGGACAACATCCCAAAAAGAATCAGGCCTTTAGCCTGACCGTAGCGGAGAGCGCCGGAAACTTCAGCCACCTGTGGTTTTAACGTGCGCTGACATCGCAAACTACCATTATATGTCGCATTTCCGGAGTTCCCGGGTTCGAACCCGACCGCGGCGGCTGCGTTTTTATGGAGGAAAAACGCTAAGGCGCCCGTGTGCTGTGCGATGTCAGTGCACGTTAAAGATCCCCAGGTGGTCGAAATTATTCCGGAGCCCTCCACTACGGGACCTCATTGTTCCTCTCTTCTTTCACTCCCTCCTTTATCCCTTCCCTTACGGCGTGGTTCAGGTGTCCAACGATATATGAGACAGATACTGCGCCATTTGCTTTCCCCCAAAAGCCAATTATTATTATTATTATTTCGATGGAGGCGAAATTCTATAGGCCCGTTCGCGCTAGACGCTCAAAGCATAGATGGGATGTGCGGGAATATCCCAAGGGTCTATCACGCAAAGGTGATGCAATAAAATTGTATCAGCATTTCACAAACACAGCCAACAACAGTGTACAAAAACAACTAGGTGGTGGTAGTGGATTTTTGTTAAATTAGCAATAAAAAGGAAGGAAAACATTTTTGCTTGCCCCGGCATCTGCCACCGATACTGAAGCACCTGAGCTGGGGCAGCGGAAATAAAGGAAAGCAGGCAGAATGGAGAAATGAAATGAAAGAGTAGAGGGGACAGGAAGAGAGTATAAGGGGATAAGTTATATACACAAACTAGATACACAATAAGAAATGTGCCCAGCTTGTGCGCGTGATTTGTTCATGTTGGAGGAATTAAAACACGCGCACAGCACTGTGTTTACTACAACTGGAGTGGGGCGTCCAGTTCAAGGTAGAACTCGCGGAGTGTTCGGTCATTGCGTGTAAATTCCTGACGGAGAACAGACGGGACGCCAAGCCCGTGTGTTCGAGGAATGCACAGAGGCTCATCAAGGTTCGCTCACGAGTGCGCGCACTGCCCTGCGGCCACAATAGCGTCTTGATGGAGTCTGGTAGTATGCCCAACGCCATATAGGCCGCAAGCATATCGAGACGATCAAAATTATTTTTTCGTTCCCCACAAAACTATTCATTTCTTGGCCCTATCCTTCTACTTGTCCCTTCATTGCGCCTTAAATTAAGGTCGCTTGGCTGTAATTTTTGTCGATGCTAATGGATTGTAGAAATCGAATCTCGTATGGCCATTCTGATTAAACGTGCGCCGTCAAAGAAAACGTGTCCACGGACGCTGGCTATTAAACGTGCGCCGTCAAAGAAAACGTGTCCACGGACGCTGGCTATTTAAATGAACCACTCGACATTAATTTCGGGATTTCCATTGAAAATACTTGTATCTGGACAGTGGGCTTTGTAAATCCTCTTAGTCCTTGATGGAATTTATCACCCACACCGGCTCTACTTATCGATGTTCATGGATTTAAAAGTGATGCGTCCGCACCCCGGTTACCGCAAAAACAACTAGCGCTCACATTTTTCGCTTCACGGTTAAGCACTGGTCGCATTTTATCCAAAAAATAATTAAAATAATTTTGCTACTCGAAATCTAATACGGAAGTCTGCAGAGTCTGCCTTATAGAAAAGCGCTTTTTTCGCTATCCGCAGAACGCTAAGGTATCACATTTTGGTGCGGCTGATCTGGAACAACCTGCAATAAGCTTTTGTTTGTAGGACGACTCTGGCAGGGCTGTTCAACCACGTTCCAAGAAAAAGTTAGGTTCCCGGTGCTGCCACCGCGCAATTATATGTATGGCGTCCTGCAATGTAGTTATACAATATTTCCTTCCTGTAGCCGTGAGCAGTACTATCGAAAAACTAACGCATAAAAATAACAATTAGAACAGGTGCTGACTTACCATTTGCTGGGGCGCAAGTCTCCTCGAAGTTGAAGAGGCTCATCTTCAAGTGTTCCTAATGCAGGCGAACGCTCGAGGCACGGGTCAACACCGAAACGCGTCGCTCGCGAGAAAGAGTTGAAGAGGATGCGTCCACACGTGGGCATTGGCCTGGGATAGGCTTGGACGCTACCAAGACGATTTTCTGAGGGGGGTCGCTTGCGAGAGCATTGGACGCTACCAAGACACGATTCTCTGATAGGGGGGGCAGGCACTGAAACTCGGGACAGCTTGGTGCGTCTGGCGATACAAGTTTGGAACGCACGTGCTGCCAGGTACCAGGCCGGCGTCTGTGGCTCGCGAGTGCGTGCAAAGAGCGCATACCTAGCAAGCGGATTCGGTGCAGGAGTCCCGACAGAGTCAGGGAAGTCTTTGGAACGCCGGAGAGACGCTCGGGCGTCTGTGTGAGCAGCCTCGCTCCCTTCTATTCCCCGGTGTCCGCGCACCCATACCAATTGTTTCTTTCTCTGCACTGAGCTATGTTGAGCGTTTGCAAGAAATTTTGCTGGCAAGCGGCGCTATTCTTCCCTTTATATAATTTCGACAGGCTTTTTGAGAATCAGAAGTTATGTGCGTGGCGTCGGAGTGGCTTCCAGCGCTATCGCCACAGTGAAACTAGTAAAGTTGCGTTTGCCGAAGAAGTCAGAGCATAATAAAATTCATTTAACTGTACTGTGCGATGTCAGTATACGCTATAGAGCCCTAGGTGGTCGAAATTTCCGGTGGTCTTCTCGACGGCGTCGCTAATACCCTGAGCGCTGTGGGATATCAAACCCTCATTGAAAATTCGTTTTTGAGGAAAGGAAATTGCGCAGTATCTGTCTAACATATCGGCGCACACCTGAACCATGGCGTAGGGAATGAATAAAAGAGGGAGTGAAGGAATAAAGAGAGAAAGAGATGCCGTAGTGGAGGGCTCTGGGATAATTTCGACCACCTGGGGATGTTCAAAATGCAGTGACGTTAAAAAAATTTAATGTGGATTAGCCCAGCTCATCCAAGATATACAAAGCGAAAGCGAGATTGAGGCCTCCGGACCCACGGAGCCGGTTGTGCGTCTTTCCTTTCGTGAAAACGAACGGTCTTTGCAAAGATGTCAATGCCAATTAACTATAAGAACGCCATCGGCTCACTTGTTTTGTTTGGTTTTTGAGGAAAGGAAATGGTACAGTAACCATCTCACATATCTCGGTGGACACCCGAACAGCGTTGTAAAGGATGGGATAACGGTGGAAGGGAAAGAGGAAAGAGAAAACAGAAAATTGAAATTTTGATTTTGAGGAAAGGCGCGGCGCTACGCAACTTCGGAACGCCTGTGGCTCGGTGCTACTAGGGGCGCATACGCCGTCGTGACTAGGTAGCGAGAGAGAGAGAGGAAGATGACGCAAGCGCGCGGCAGTGGCCACCTGCGTCGCGCGTGACGTCACGCGCGGCAGCGGCGAAAGGTCAGGCGACAGAGTCGGCGGCGGCCACCTGCACCGTGCGTGACGTCACTCGTGCTCCGACATACGCCGGCTCGCGCGAAGCGTAGTGTTGAATGGCGTAGTGAAGCTTTTCGCTTCAATATCCCGCCGAACGCGTCGGCGGTGAAGCGCACTTGGAGTTTAGAGGGTCTTGCTTCGGCCGACGTGACGTCACCGTGCAGCGCTCGCGGGTTAAGCCGGAATATAAACGCGCCTTAACAGAGTCCGCGGTTAACAGCTAACCAACGTATTTGGCGGCGGCATTTTTAAGAGCCACTGAAATCCCCCGCTCACTCACTGAATAAAAAAATGGCCTGGCTTAGCTAAGGTTAAGCCTAGGAATCGAAGCATAATAGATTTGTGAAAGGGTATAGCCTGGTGACACTTGGTTATCCCTTGGAATCCATCAGTTTGGCATCAAGGGACCAATAGTGAATGTGCCGGTGGCCATTTACACCACGCGAGTTGAGCCCCGTTTATCCACAGCTGGCGTGACGTCAGACCACGTGCTCGGCTGCAGCGCCCCTAGCGGGAGGAGCGGGAGTTAGCCTTGGTGGTCGCGGCCGCTCGAGTTGAGCCCCGTCTCTCCTCAGCTGGCGTGACGTCAGACCACGTGCTCGGCTGCAGCGCCCCTAGCGGGAGGAGCGGGAGTTAGCCTTAGTGGTTGCGGCCGCGCGAGTTGAGCCCCGTCTCTCCTCAGCTGTCGTGACGTCAGACCACGTGCCACGTGAGGTCAATGGTGGTCGCGGCCGCGGCAGGCTGGGCTATGGTTGAGCTAAGTAGTGTCCCTATTATGCTTCGCATAAAAAACAAAAGTCTGGGAGGCACACACATGAATCCAGATAGGGGAGCCAGCTAGGCGGCCCTTCCAGGGCAGCATATACACACCGCACCAAAGCGCATTGTTCACTAAACAAAGATTTCGACGACCGTGGTGACTCAGCGTGGCGGTCCATCATGCGGCTCTTCCAGAGACTAAATAGTTTTTGTGGAAAGGAAATGGCGCAGTATCTGTCTCATATATCGGCGGACACCTGAAGCGCGCCGTAAGGGAAGGGATAAAGGAGGGAGTGAAAAAAGAAAGAGGGGCCGTAGTGGAGGGCTCCGGAATAATTTCGACCACCTGGGGATCTTTAACGTGCACTGACATCGCACACCACACGGGCGCCTTAGCGTTTTTCCTCTAAAAAAAGGCAGCCGCCGCGGCCGGGATCGAACGCGGGTACTTCTGATCAGCAGTCGATCGCGCTAACCACTGAGCCAACTCGGCGGGTGGGTGAAAAAAATACAGGAAAAAATGCATAAAAGTACAGAAACGATATGCTCGCCCACGGGACGGCTCGATCCTCCAGCCTTTCGGTTAACAGCCGAACGTCTACCCGCTTGCGCCACGCAGGCTGGGCGTCAGCAGAGGAGAACTCGACTGTAGAAGTGTATCATACTGACGAATTTTGATCGTTTATTTTTGAAGTGGAGAAAGTGGTGACGCAAGAAACGGCAAAAGAAGCACAGGACGTGAGCTTCCTCATTTTTGAAGAGTTGGATAAGGCAGAGCAGAAGAAGGAAAACAAACTGCGAAACATGAGCAGAAGACAAGCGCTCACCCGTAAAAATAGAGAGAGGGAGGGGGAAAGAAAAGAAGTAGAAAAAAGGCATGCTTGCCCCCGGAAGGGCTACAACCCGCAACCTTTCGGTTAAAAGCCGGACGCGCTAGCCGATTGCGCCGCGGGGGCTGATTTTTCCGTTTCTGCATGAAAAGAGTGCCGAAAAGAAAAATGTAAGCATGCTTACGCCACAAAACACCGGGCCACCATACCTCTGCATTACCCAAACTTTCAAAACATGAAAATTCTTTGAAGCACACACATGCATCCAGATAGGGGAGCCAGCTAGGCGGCTCTTGCAGTGCAGAAAATACTCCCCGCACCAAAGCCCATTGTTTACGAAACAAACATTTCGACGACCGTGGTGATGTTGCGTGGTGGTCCAACATGCGGCTCTTCCAAAGAGTAAAATAGTCCCAGCAACATAAATAGATCATATGGCACAGAACAGTTTTTCTCCACAGGCAAAAAACGGATACTGCGAGGTGTCATATCAAAGTCCTGAACTGGTCGTTTAAATATGTCCCAGAAGAACACAGCATCAATGCACAGAATAAAACAATGGTCAATTGTCTCTGGTGTACTGCACAGGTGGTATTCACTCTCCATGGCGGAAGCATCTCCTTAGCATGAAGCCGTGCCTTCACAGGCAGGGTAGATGTCTGCAGTTTAAAGAAGAATGTTTTTGGCACCAGAAGAAATGCACATTCGGATAACACGTTTTAAAACACTGGTGTCAGGGAACGCCATAAAAGGTTGCCGACACAACGGTACAGAAAAAAATATTATGAAAGTGCCAGAGTATCTCCCTTCTGGAGAGGCTATGCAGGTAGTCTAAAGAAAAGCGCACAGTGTGGAAATTGAAGGGGTAGGCAACTTTCTTAAGGAATCCCCATAAAGACCCCTCACGAGTGTGACCACTTGGTGCGAATAGGAAAGCCAAATAAGCAGTAAGACGCCTAATAAGCACTGCTACTAAACAAAGGATGATTTGCCAATTTGAAAAAGAAAAAAAAACGCCAAACAAGCTGATGCACGAATAAGTGAACAAGGCCAAATCTACCAGACTCTAGAGAAAGAAACAGGTTATCGCGACGCATGGCTTCCCAGTGGGAACGCCATACGAATGTAAAAAGTATTCTACGCATCACATGCCGTTTCTTCCTTGCACAATGAAGAACCTGCAGCACATAGCCAAGTTTTGCAAATAAAAAAAATGTTGCAGACTTGAGCCCGAGCAAACACTGACAATTCCCTACCCATCCAAGCCGGGGTTGGTCGCCTCATGGTGATTATCTGTGAATCCCAGTAGGCTCAACTGCTGTGACTTTGGTGAAGAGGAACCCCTAGGTTGGGAAGGTTCCCGCAATACTAGCTTATGCAACCATAATGAATTGGCGTTGAGCCCCAATTACCTAATCAAAACCCTTTGGATTTATCTAAATTAAAAGCCGCACCTGATACCTCGCAAAACTGTTCAGTCAAATGTAATGCCTCAAGCACACTGTTTCTATCAGAACAAAAGAGGGAAGCATCATCTGCAAAGGCTGAAATCCTAATTACACATTGCACCAGGGAGAAACCATGGATAGTTCCGCTCAACTATATCCTCAACAATATCCCTCAACTGTTTTATACCGACTTGTATTGTGCTTTTCAGAATTAATATAGCATGCCCAGAATAGAAAGTGGGGAGAAAAAAACGAGCATCGTAAGAAGCCTGGAAAACCTCCATAAAGACAGGCGCTAGGCAAGTGGAAAATGTTTCATTGCACTCGTTAACAATGCCATCTGGCCCTGGAGATTTCTGAGCCGTCAGGTCAGGAATGGCAGATTTATTTTCGTCCAAAGTGATAGACCCCTCCTCTACAGCACGCTGCTTATCGTCAAGTCGGTGTAACGCTTCGAATAAGTGACAGTAATCTGATATCACAGTTGTGCCTGCACAATGAACAAACAGTTTGCGATAATATTCAAAGAAAGCCTTAATAATGCCAGGACCATCGCTGTATCTGCAGCCACCATACTGAATTTCCAATATTTCTTTAGCTAGAGCAGTCTGCCTTTCATTACTCAGGGCCCTATGAGATGGTTGCTCTTCCAGAAATCTACGGGCCCTAGATCTAATCAAGACCCGTTTGTATCTCGGTTTCACACTGCTGAAGCTCTGCTTTTACGGCTGCGATATCTTCTACATAGGCACTTGCGCTAATCCGCTCTAACTCATGCAGCTCAACCAAAGTACGACCGAGCTCCCGAAGATGATGTCTCTTCAAAAACGCGATTCTTTCTAAGGCTTCAATAGCAATGTTTTTTTTTTGTTGAAATTAATCCCATTTTTGCCAAACAGAGAGATCACCGCGTGACCACGTGTCCTTAAAGCAAGTAGCACTCCGCCATGACGGCACAAGATCTAGCCATGAATAAAGGCGCATCTAGTGAATGCACTCTTGCGATGCAGAAGCCTTCGCGCTTTCGCTACGTATATCCTGGCCTAACAGAGCTAGGCCATCAGCAATTTTTTTTAATCCGCTAGAACTTATATTGGACATTCTCCGCATTTTTCTATTGTGTGTATGATTGTCTGTTTGTCTGAATACGGTTTTATGGCAGGCTGCTTACCTGCCCACCGGGGGGTGGGTAACCTCCCCCGTTATATTCGGTGGGCAAGTAAGGAGCCGCAGCCTGCCCACCGCTTCAGGAGGCGGCTCAATGAATCTCAAGAGGCTGAACGGGAAGACCAACCTGGATCGCAACCCAAGTCCCAACGATGGCAGCACCTGCCACAGAAGGGGAGTGGCTCATTGCTTTGGTCGGTGCACCCCTGCACCAGGAGCGGCAGGAAAACTGCGATTGATCTATGACTGAAGAACGACGAATTTCGCATATATGACCATTAATGCATTGTCGCTATCCGAACAACTGCCATCCGTCAACATTGCATCTCATCACCGGAACTGAAATGAAAGCAGAACTGCTAGCGCACTAAACTTGCCTGTGTGTTAGCATATTAGTGCGCTATTGTTTATCGCATTTAGCTGCTGCCCATTAATCCATTATCGCTATCCGAAGAACTGCCATCCGTGAACATTGCATATCATCGCCGGAACTGAAATGAAAGCTGAACTGCTAGCGCACTAAACTTGCCTTTGGCAACGACCCAAATCAACAATCATTTTTTGGGAAATCTCGATTGTTATGCTTATTAGTGCGCTATTATTTATCGCAATTAGCCGCTGTCTGTCTGTCCGCTTGGAGCCAGTATTGTGGCAGCTGCTTACATCCCTGCAATTGGTTTGCAACCTGCCCAGGTGTATATATATATATATATATATATATATATATATATATCTGAGTTGGTATAGCACCGGACACGATATTCGGAGGTCGTTGGTTCGGATCCCACCGGCGGCATGATGGTTTTTCCTGCTGCTTTGTAAGTAATTTTCTTTAAGCGATAGATTAGTCTAAGTATCATTATCCCAGTGATAAGCACAACAATTAAAAGACATTACACATTCCCCTATCCACCTTGGATTCGATTACCGTTTTCATAAGTTTGTATTTCAGGGGTGCATATATATGCACGCACACTTTCGTTCCGCTATATATACTCCGATAACAAGGCGCACCCGTACGGGGACAGTTGTGTACCGAATTTGGTAAGCAAATAAAACCCTACGGGGTGTGATATAGAAAATAAACCACAATTAAATAATAGATAAGCATTGTATACATGCAATTACTAATTGAAGCGTTAGCATATCGCATCGCAAGCCGAATTCAAGGCCCACCTTGACCCCTCCAAACAAAGCAAATTCCGTTTTGGATATATCTTGAGAAGGTGCAACTCACAATGGGTAGACGTGTGTCTTAATTTCTCTGATAGATAGCGCTAGGCGGCGATCGCTCCGCTAGGTGGAAAAGTCATGTTATTTTTTTTTTGAACTGCTCAGTGTTTTCTTCACAGGACGCGCTGGATGCGGAATTTTTACGCATGGCCAATAAAGTTGACGCTCGTTATTTCAATGTGTTCCAAATGATGGCGACTTTTTTTCTTCTTACGTACTGACGCCGAGAATGTGGCTCGGCGTTAAGAGGTGCAAAATGTGCGCCTAAGGCCCGTTTCACATGCTGCGACTAGAACAAAACTAGTGGGCCTAGCCTGTGAGGCCGCAGTGCGATTTTCGGCCAATGCTTTCACATACAAGGCGTAAGCAGTGAATTCGGTCGGAGGGACAGGCAAGGTAGCTTTATGTTCGCATCGGCAACCCATGACTAAACGCTGCACGAAATATGTTGACGTTATGACCAGCGTATTTTCAGATGCGAGGCATTATTTCTTATGTTTTGATTAGAGCAAATAGTTTTGCTTTTGCCGCGGCCACAACTCCCACGTGACCGCACGTCGCACGCCGTCTCGGCGCTCCCCATTAGTTGTAGATCGAACATGCCGACGCTGCGACTTTATGCCAACCGGATGGAACTAGATCGCAAGCCGTCTGCGACAAGACCGACGGCCCTCCCTAGTTGCAGACCGAGAGAATTCGCACTGCCGCCGGCGAAAATCGCATGTATGTGAAACGGGCCTTAGATTGGGCTAGAACGACGCGCCTATGTGTACTTAGACACAAGTGATATTTGTATCGCCATGGATATCGAACTCCTTTCTGTAATCGTTCGTTCACCAAGAGTTATAGAACCCGTAAAGGTGCGCTACACTTTGAGCGTAACCACTCCTTAACTACACATTTATAAACATTCATATATTACTGTAGATGCATAGCAGAATTGCGATACAACAACACCATTGTCTGTTAAATCAGCTGTTATGCACAGCCACTAAAAGGAAAAATTCTGAGGACACCTCCGCTCGGGGGACACCCAAGGATAACCTAATTTTATTTCAGGATCCAACCCACCACTTTCGCCTTGAACGAAGGAAACTTCCGCTCCGCACAACAGGCTCGACAAAGAGCAAGAA
This sequence comes from Amblyomma americanum, assembly GCF_052857255.1. NCBI lineage: Eukaryota > Metazoa > Arthropoda > Arachnida > Ixodida > Ixodidae > Amblyomma > Amblyomma americanum. The sequence continues at coordinate 70,523,109 of NC_135497.1, read as the reverse complement.
ATGACCTGAAGAAGACTCCAAACAAATTCCTTCCTTTACGCGGTAGTTCTGTCCCATATGTATGTGTTCCCGAGTCATTTTTCTCCCGCATGCCCATTGTGCCATGAGGGAGCTACCCTATACCATATACTCTGGGAATGCAAGGAGGACCCCTCCACTCCAGAATTCGGACAACTCGTGCTTCCAGTCGGCCGGGAGATCATGCATGCTGCGCAGCTCGGACCCCTACATACAAGATCGGATCCTCAAGTGCGCCTTTGAGGTCCCTAGCAGGCTTAACCTGGTGACCATCTACTAGGGCAATGTAACTCGACCCAGCATAACTATCCCGCCAAATAAAAGTTTCCTCCCTCTCTCTCTCTCACAGGGCACTTAAATCCGCTTGCATGAAGGAATGCGAAAGCATGTGTTTGATCTTGATTTTCTTTCTGGTTTGGTAATTGGTAATTGGTTTTTGGGGAAACGAAATGGGGAAGTATCTGTTATATCGTTGGACACCTGAACCGCGCCGTAAGGGAAGGGATAACGGACGGAGTGAAAGAAGAAAGAAAGAGGTGCCGAGTGAAGGCTCCGGAATAATTTCGGCCACATGGGGACGTTTAACGTGCACTGACATCGCACAGCACACGGGCGCCTTAGCGTTTTGCCTCAATAAAAAGCAGCCGCCGCGGTCGGGTTCGAACCCGGAACTCCAGATCAGTAGCCGAGTGCCGTAACCACTGAGCCACCGCAGTGGGTTTCTTTCTTGTTCATAACGTGAAGTGCGGCGTTTCGATATTTCCAGTTACAACTTACTACAGACTTCATTATTTCCGGTTACGATATACTACAGCAAATCCACATTTCCGTTTGCAACATGCTACAACGCTCGACATTTCCGGTTACCACATTCTACACTTCGTAGTTTTCACGACATATTACACCACTTCGTCATTTCCGATGACGTCACAATTTTAATACGAAATTTGCTCTTTGAGGAAAGGAAAGGGCACTGTAGAGCTCATATACCGTCATCTCGGTGGACACCTCAAACGCGCCTTCAAGGAAAAGTCTCAAAGTAGCCCGTGTCGCAAACTAGCCTCGAAGTTGACTAAACCATCTAAGCTGTATGAAGAGAAATGCTATGGCACTACCCAGAACACTGTAGGACTAACGGTTGCTCAATATTAAAGTGCGTTCACAGGTGTCAAACTGCTAACAATGGAGAGCCTTACACACACGCTGCAGCGTCAAACACCCCTCTGTGCTGGGCAGCACCTGGCCAGAGCCGTAATACACGAGGACCATCACTTTGTGTACACCGACGGCTCAGTGGCCTGCGACAGCTGCTCCCTTGCAGCGGCGGCTACCATCCCCGCCCTGCGACTGCACAGCCAGCAACACGCAACCTTCGTGGGCTCCTCCACCATGGTGGAGTTGATGGGGATCCGGCTCGGGCTGGACCTGCTGCTCACCCTCGGCCCTCCGCCGCACAGGGGTGCTCTGGTGTGCGCCTCCCGCCTCGCCCTCAGCCGCCTGCAATCTAACGGCCACGGTACCCCACTAGTGCGGGAAATTCGCTCGCGCATCGAGCGCAACGCGCGGAGGGTATGTGCCGTGCGTGCACAGTGGATGCCTTGTCACTGCGGCATCGCCGGCAACGAGAAAGCTGACGACCTCGCGACCGCTGCACACCAACCGCCTGCCAGCTATCTGACCCTTGCGCTGGAGGACGACGTGCGTGCGGCCCTCCACGACCTTCTCCGAAAGCAGCACCCCGACCCACGCATTGCAGGAGGTGAGCGCATCGACAGTATCAGCGGCTGTTGCGCACTTAGACGGTCACAACGTGCAATGATCCTCCTCGCGCGCATTGGCTGCGTGTGGCCCGGGGAACGACGGGAGCGTCACGAAATTGCGACGAGTGATGTGTGTGACGTATGCGATGCAGTGCAAACACTAGAACATCTGCTCCTTCACTGTGCCGCGTTCGCCGATGCTCGTCGCGATATGCTCGCGGCCTATAGGGCGCAGGGCATACTACCAGACTCCATCAAGACGCTATTGTGGCCGCAGGGCAGAGCGCGCACTCGTGAGAGAACTTTGGTGAGCCTCTGTGCATTCCTCGAACACACGGGCTTGACGTCCTGTCTGTTTGCCGTCAGGTAGTTACACGCAGTGACCGAACGCTCCGCGAGTTCTACCTTGAACGATTAATAACTGGACGCCCCACTCCAGTTGTAGCCAACACTGTGCTGTGCGCGTCTGTTTTAATTCCTCTAAAATAAACTAATCACGGGCACAACCTGTACACATTTCTTATTGTGTAAATAGTTTTTGTATACATTGGTTCTCCACCTATACTCTCTTCCTGTCCCTTCACCTCTTTGATTTCATTACTCCATTCTGCCTGCTATCGTTTACTTCCGCTGCCCCAGCTCGGGTGCTTTAGTATCGAAGGCAGATGCCGGGGATAGCAAAAACTTTTCCTTCCTTTTTACCTTCATTTAAATAAAAACCACTACCACCAATGGGCTTCAAAAAGCGTAGCGCATCAAAAAATGCAGTACAGTGGTAGTGGGTGGCAAAGGCTTCCAGACGTGAGCCGTTGGCTTTTGATGCGTGTGAGAACGTAGCACGTGTGGAAGCCATCACCTCACGCTTGGATGGAAATCGGGAGATGAAAAACGAACAGAAAACGGCGCAGTTGCACAAGGTGGTCATTCAAAAATCCATAGCCCGTATTTATATTGACTGTTTTCAAGCTGTTCCGCCAATCAGCTCAGTTAGCCGACTAAAGTGTTGCTTAGTTGTGATTCAGCGATGCCACTACACTGACATGCCCAACGTAATTAGATCACGTAGTTAAAGAGAAGTACGCTCATAACAAGCGCACATTTTCATGTTTTCTAGCAAAACATGAAGAAGCGGCTGCAGTATGAAGTTCGATTTCGATAACACTCAGTAACAGGTAACACAGAAGTTTTAGGCTCGATTTCGATGGCACTGCACATTCTGTACAAAGAAAAGCGAAAGGGCTGGACAGCGTCCGATAACGCGAGCCGCAATTTAATTATTTTTGTAGCGAAAGAATGCGCAAGTGTCACTAGTCTGTACTGCGCATGCGCCACGCACCGAGCCACAGGTGTTCCGCCGCTGCGGCGCGCATTTCCTCAAAATCATATTGTAGCGATCTTCAGCGTGTCACCCCTTGAGCTCTGTCGCGGCGTCGTGGCCTTGAGCCGGTTGGTCACGTGGTGCGGAGCAGCTGCTGCTGCCGGCGGCACCGCGAGCCAGAGTAACCGAGCTGCAACAGTTGTGCGCATGCGCCGTGTTGAGTGGAGAGGGGAAGAGAGTGAATACACGTCCAGGGACGAATATGAAGAAGAAACGCCCAGCGAAACGGTTCGGCGAAAGACTGACTTTGCAATTCGACTGAGCGAGTACCAATCGGCCAGATGTAGCTCGCGAAAATCTGGCTCTTCTAAACATCGGGGAACGCATATACAACTACACTGCCAATTTCATTTGGTTAACCCCGTACCAAAGCCTGGAAACGATCCTTCTATCATTTCCAGCCTCAGACCAAATGCTCTCACTTCAACCGTCTGCAAGTTGATTGAGCGACTAATCAACAATAGGATTCAATATTACCTGGAATACGCTACAACTTGGTACCACTCTGCTCAAACTGGCCTTCGTCCCAATTTGAGTACACAACATTGCTTGTTGCTGCTTCAGCGAGTGATTAAACGATCTTCCTGACACCTCGTGCCTGATTAAATCCTCGCGGTCGACATGAGAGAAGCTTCTGACAACGTCGATCAAAATGTCATCTTTGCGGGGCTGAAGTCAAGACGGGCCGATCCGCAGACTGGCACACGTTGTCTCGCTGGTCAAGGCAGGGCGAGTGGTGTTCTCTCGGGAGTCGAACGGGCGCGCTTCTCGGAAGTTTGAACGACGGCTCGGGCTAACAGACAGCGGTTGCAGCTCCTCATTTATAGGCGCGGTCCGCGTCTGTTTGTTCTTCGCGTCAGGGCAGGCGCGCACGTACACGCAGCTTCATCTGCACAAACTCCTTCTCCTTCTTGTGCCGGGCGCGCGACCCCATTGGTCGAGCGGGGAAACCACCTTCTAGGTCATTCGCGGCACGCTGAGTCATTGGCGCCGGAGCGAAGGGGGGAGGGAATCACTTTGATGCGCACAAGATTACCCCCTTCCGTCGACAACGAGCAAAGACTTCTCCAACATTCGAGAAGCGATGCCGCTCGTGTCTCTATTTACTTTGGCGCCCCGACGGCGAGCTGAGTGAAAAGCACCGTGCGCTCCGGGGGGTTCTTTCCCGCTGTTTTTTTGTTTTACTTTACCGCGCGCGGGCGCGATTGCTTTGGCACAGCGCCGGTTTTTTTCGAACATACGCCGAATTTTGTGACACTGCCCCTTCCTTTAAGAATACTGTGCAACAATATTCACAAAACACAAAATTCGTACGCACACGGTTGCTCTCACAATCTATTTTGCGGACACCAGAATACATACATTCAATCATGTTCTTACATACATGGCACTTGACAATAGTCACAATGTACTTCAACACATACCGCAACTCGCAACACATTAACTCAACACAAACAGGGGGCATTCAAGTTCGAGGCATGCCTGCGCTTGTACTTCCAGATACATTTCCTACTTGCGCTTTCGTAATGTGCGCGTGAGGACCTCCACAATTCCCAAGAGTCTCTTCGACTTGCGGGTCTTTTTCCCGGTCAAACTGGGCTTCTGTTTCGCCCCACCTGAACCATGTAGATGAATGTGCTGACTCGGAAAGGAATTGTGCGCTTAGGTTTGCACACACAAACAAGGCAATCGATGGATTCCAGGGCACCTGCGTCAAAACACACGGACACAGAATATTGACCGGTGTGAATGCACGCTTGGTCACATTCCGGAATTTTCCTGTGCGATCGAAATGCATCTGAAGTAATGTGTACAACAGCACAATGAACATGTCCACCGCCTGCGCTAAGCTGAACCTAGCCGGAGTTTCAGACACATTGTCCTCTTGGGCTGTCCTTTCGCGTTTCGCTGCTTCCACGTGACCATTCCGCGGCCTTTATTTCGGCTTCGCACAGCTTTCTGCTGCAGTGCCCGTCCCTTCCTGCGGAAACGTTTTTCTTCCTCGGAATGTTCATCCGCGGGACCCTTCCGTTCTTCGTGGTTGACTGTCTGCCTCACTGCTCCTTTGCTTGAGCTAGCACGTTCGAGCTTCCTTCGCCATTTTTTAGCTTGGCGATCACTGCGATGTTCCGACGAGCAGGATTCGAACTTCTCCGTCTCGTGGCTACTTTCTGGGCCCTTTGGAAATTTATCCCCCTTTATGTTGCCCAATATGAGGTCGTATATGGGGCGCTCCATGCACAGTGCAGTTAGTTTCCCGCTGTAGCAGGGAGTCTGCACATGTACTTCAGCCTCCGGCAAACTCTGAAATGCGCCGTCCACTAGCCCCACAAGGCTCTTCGTTCCAGTGAGATCCTTACCTCTCACTAATTTTTGTCTTATTAGTACAGCGCTGCTTCCCGTGTCTCGCAACACTGTAATTGTTTTTTCTCCTACCTTACATTTCCGGACACATTCTGTTCATTTTGGCTTCCGGAGCGCGTTCGCAACGGCGTTAAAGACTGGTACCTTCTTGCCGTTCTTCAGTTCTACTAAGCCATTTTCATCTTCCTCCAGGTGGTCATCTGAGGAGGCTCGTACGCACGATACGTGGGGAATGGGTTTGCTTGAGTTCGGACAAGCAGCGACCCTGTGCCCCCTCTGGCCGCACTTAAAACAAGCTATTGGGCTACTGTTCGTAGCGCTGTTGCGGCAATTAGGCGCGTAGTGGCCTGACTTGTTGCAGAGGTAGCACTTTGGTGGAGCCTTTGGGCTAAATCGGGCATCACGGCTGTCGGTTTTCCCCGTGCTCTCAGAATTCGTATTCTTAATCTTGGCCAGATTCACTCCTCCTTGAGCTTCAAGAAACTGGTCGGCAAGATCTAGCATTTCGGAGAGTGTCTTGGCTTTTCTTTCCTTCAGGTACAGCGACAAGCTCGGGTGACAACTACTCAGGAACTGTTCCTTGATCAGTAGCTCGCGAAGTTCACTGTATTCCTGTGCAATCTTTGAAAGTTCTATCCACCGATAAAAGTAGTGGCTTAATCATGCCGCATACTGGGTTGCCGTTTCGCCATCTGAGGGCTTCCCTGTTCTGAATTTATCTCGGAATCCCTCAGTGGTGAGTCGGAATCGCTTAAGCACGGCGGCCTTTAACTTGCTGTAGCTTGCAGCATCATCTGGAGAAATTCGCCCGAATACGCTTAGAGCTTCCCCGCTGAGACATGGGCTAAGAACTGTAGCACATTCACTTTCTGACCAATTATGACTTCCCGCGATCCCTTCGAATCGCCTGAGAAACGCGTCGAGATCGTCCCTTTTTTCGTCAAATCTGGGAAGTAATCTGCTGGCATCTATCCGCATGCCGCTGCCTTCTTCTCTAGTGCTACGGACTTCCGCTGAATGGTTCGCAGCACGTTGGAGCTCAAGCTTCACGGCAAGCAGTTGTTTTTCGCATTCGAATTCTCTCTTTTTTTCTTTCTCAGCTTCTTCTCGAGCCTCCTGTCTTTCTTTTGCAACCCTCTCTATCTCCTGTTCGGCTTCTTCTCGAGCCCTCTTTCTCTCCTCTTCAGCCTTCTCTCTCTCTCTCCTCGTTCACCCACTTCCGTAGTTCAGCACCGGACATCCCCAACTTTGTGCCAATCTCAACTAGCTCCTTCAAGCTCATTTTCGGATACTGAACTTCTCAAGGCAAAGGCCACCTCTACACTGTAAACCTCAATAACCGCTTCAGCGCGGCACCTCACAATATCGCTCTGCTGCTAAACACTCGTTTACGACCTCTTCGTCAACTCCTTCCGACTCTCTCTCCACAATGTCGTTGCGCTAGGGAGGGGGGGGGGGGGGGAGGGTGTCAGCTGGGCACTTCAGTGTGGGCATGTGTGTCTTGAGTCTAAACGAGTGAGCTAGCCCAAATGCTTCATGAGTTGAGATCTGTAATTGAGCCCAAATGAGTCACAGTCGAAATTAGTGAAGGAGTCCAGTTGAGTCTAGAGTCGAGATGAGGGAGTGAGCCCAAACGAGTCGTGAGTCGAAACGAGTGAGTGATCCCAGATGGGTCGTGCGTCGTAACAAGTGGCGGATCCCGGATCAGTTGCGAGGCGGAGTGAATCCAAATGAGTTGTAAGCCTAAAAGAGTTTTCGCTCACGAGTTCGATTGAGCCGGGGTCTGTGTGAGTCTGAGTTTGAGAGAGCCCATGGGTTGAGCAAGCTTTTGTGAGTGAGCCCTCGTGATTTTTCCGAGTATCTATTTTCCGCTCTTTTGTAACTACTGATAATATCTACACAGACACGCACTCTCTGTGGCTTCGGCAGAGCGAATACACTTGTTCTTGGAGTTGAGCTACGAATCAAGTGGGAAGCGCCACCAGCGCGGACGGGCGATACCACTTTCAGAGTTTCCCACATTAATCGGAGTGATGTAAACGTTGTCGATTTTTGTCTATGAAATGTGCGGACAGCAGCCCGTTTGCGAGCAGCGTCACTAGCGCGTGGTACCTGTATTCAACCCGCCACATGTTTGTGGGCTCTTACATCCAGGCTACGTTCGGTCTAGCGAAAGACGTCAATGCACTTCTGCATCCGTTTCAGGATGTTTCTAAAATTTTGTAGAGCTTAGCTTACCGTCTTAGCGCACCAATTAGCGAAAACTAGTTGGCAAATGCATTCTTCCCACTCGATCTTTCTTCCGGCAGTAGATGTGGCCGCGCTCTCAACCAACGGCGTCTCGGTCGAGGCATTTCCATCTTCGCCACCCGCTACGGCACCATCGGCCATCGTTGCAGCAAAACTACCGTCAACATCACCGCTAGCGGCGCTGTCTTGCATGTTCAGCTCGTACATCACGACGCTTTCGACTTTCCCGTCGGAATGGAGAATATATTCACTTCCGCCGGCATGGCTAATCTACGAGCATCCCACGGCGCACACTTTTCGCGAACATCCGTCGTGGACTATCTGCGCACCTCGTCAACGCGGCACTGAGCTGCGCGGCTGCATCTTTTGAGGAAAGTGCGCAGCAACTGTCTCATTAGCGGTTAGCCTCGCCGCTGCGGCTCAACAAATTTGGGCTCTTGATTGCGCAATTCGAAAACCGCGTGCCTGCAGAGAACGCAGAGTGACGACCACAAAAACAAAGTAGAGCTAAGCTTACCGGCTTGGCTTAGCGCATTGTTCAGAGAAAGCTTGTTTGAATTAGCGGGTTTCCGACCGGACAAGGTCGGTCTGGCGCATGCACGCAACGAGGACAGTAGCGCTGGCGCAAGCATATTTACTGACATTTTATCCACGCGACGAGCAAACCTGACGCGCAAATATCTACTTGGCTTTGCCTTTCTAGTCCGCGCAAGTTCAGATACTTGGTTTCGACTCTTTTCAAGCATGTTTACCCACTTGGCTCTGGCCTGTTTGTTTCGAGTGCGTTTAGATATACTTGGCTGAGCCTCTCTGTTTCGAACTCATTTGGCCACCGGGCTTCGCCGCGCTTTATGGAGCCAGCACCACCGCTAGCGTCGCGGTCTTGCTCGTTCAGCTCGGATATCAACACGCGTTCGACTTCCCGTCGGAATGGAGAATATCCACTTCCGCCGGCATGGCGGATCTACGAGCATCGCACGGCGCACAATTCGTGAACATCCGTCGCGGACTCCTCTTCGCACCTCGTCAATGCGGCAGTTAACTGCGCAGCTGCGTCTTTTTAGGAAAGGAAATTGCGCAGCAACTGTCTCGCATCTTGGTGGACACCTTAACCGCAGCCACAGCTGGCACGGCAAGGAGGACAGGGAGGAAAGGAGAGACGCAGAACAGCATCGCAGCACGGGCAGTCTAACCGCGATTCTGTTGAACCGCTGTTTCCGAGCTTAATTGCGGATATCGCAAATTGTGGTTCGCCGTTGTTACACGGCGCGCCACCTTTCTCGGTTACGGCAACCGATGGCCGCTTGGGGGCAACAAACTAAGTGACGCGGTGATCGAAACCGAAGCTGCATTTGCAAATATCGCAATTATTGACAACGCAGTATCTAGAGTGCCATCCGACGGCGCCGTCCGGTGTTAGCATTGCTTCTACTACCGTGAAGCACCGCTCCTGCCGCGAGCCGTCCGCGCCAAGCCAACACATTCTCTACGGCGGACCCTTGCGTCAGGTTCGTGCCTCTCTTAAATAATAAGCTCTGGGACGTCAAAAATGAATCCTTCTTATGGATATATGACCTGTGCCGAGTTGCTGGTATAGCAGTGAGAACTGCGATACAAGCAAGCTTTGCTCACAGCCGCAAAGCATGCTGCCGCCGGTGCGGCGCGTGGCTCACCCGGCATCCTTGTGCGCTACCTCCGCTGCTATAAGGCATCGCTGAAATCAAACATATCTTTATTTTAGTATGAGACAGTGGGGCTGACGGTAAAACCGTGCCTTGACTAGAACATTTGAAATAGCGCTGGCAAGCTGCAAAGCGCTGTCTGCTTTAGCTTTGATGCGAAATAAACTAGGCCAAGGGACGACTATGGAGTAGCGCTCTGTGAGAGCGCCATCGTCCGCCGCGCTCGTGGGTGACACTATTGATATGAAAGCGCGGTCGGACGGCGCGTTGGACACTGCCTATTTTAATGTGTTCCTCTTAAAACATTATTTCGTGCGAAAAATGTGCGTTGTTAAAGCGGGCCAGTTCGTGCGCTTTTCGCATTCGGACGCCTCCATTTTCTCGGTTAACGACTCAAACATAGGTCGCCAAGCTCGGTTCGCGATAACCGTGCTTAGCGGTGTAACCGCGGTTTTGTCCGCCGTGTGAACAGCTGTGGCCACAGTAACCGCAGCACCGGCGTGGTGCTTACACCGTATGCGGCAGTCGCTGCGCGGGCACAGGCGCCCTCCATTGCTAGCTGTAGCATCAGAGAAGGATGGGGGTGTTGCGGTAGGGTTGTGCGAGGAAGTTCAACAGTGGATGGTCGCCTGGCGAGTTCTCACACGCCACACTAGAGCCTGTAGAGCCTGCTTGCCTGCTGTCAGTCCCGGTGGAAGAAATTACATTCTTTAAGCACATTAGTGTGCTGGGGTTCCAACTTTGCTTCCTGTAAACGCAATGCAACAGGAGGCAATGAAGCAATAATGTCTGTTATACCACTTAACTTATTTAAAAGTCCACTGCAGTTCCGGTGTGCTATGAGTGCCATCCACTCTTATATGTGCGAAGTGGGAAACCTAGGTTGTTTTTTTCGGCCCCGTGATTCGAGGCTTCTCTTTTTTTGGACGATCCAAGGAGTTCGGCTGTCGGCCAGACGTCGACGGCACGAAACTACCTTGGCTGATATCCATCGCCTCTTCAGAGGTACTGGATGATCGTGCAGAAAACATGTGGACACTCGTGTCTGACCTAGCCTAGCCCTGTAGGGAGAGGCCTTGAAGGCCTCCAAATCGTGGGGTGCGCAGTCTGTTTAGGAGGTGTGGTGCATCGCCTCTGCACTTCAAATCAGTGAAATTTGTTTTGGCGATGAAAGAAAAAGTAATTTGGCTGAGTGAGAAGCGTTTTAGTGCCTCTTTAAGTGAAATGTCTTTATTCCTTAATCTTCAAAGTGGTATTTTTTTAGTCTTCCTTGATAGGCAAGTTCTCGAGTACGCGGGATGCTCTCCTTCGCGGCTTGCGCAGTGTGGAGCAGGTCACAGTTTTCAGAAGAGTGGTCTTTCGATTCTGATTTTGCACATATTCCTGTCCCCTCACCTCTTTCATTTCATTTCTCCATTCTGCCTGCTGTCCTTTATTTCCGCTGCCCCAGCTCAGGTGCTTCAGTATCGATGGCAGATGCCGGGGCTAGCAAAAATCTTTTCCTTTCTTTTTACTATTATTTTTAATAAAACCACTACCACCACCACCATGTTTGGCGGCCGCAGCAACTCTATCCCACTATTCACAAACCGACTTTTACCTTCCCTTTCGAGGTCTTTACCTTTGCGGCTCCTTTCCGGGTTTCAGAATCCAGCCTTACCCTTAAACTGCACCTTCGGCGCTTGAAACACCGAGGGGGTTCCTATATATGGACAGACGCGTGTTTTTTCGTATCCCACTTCAGTCGATCCTGGAAGTTGGCTGAAGGTGAAAGTTAGGACTGGATGTTTTTAGAGGTATTTTCTTACTGTCTTTTCGGATTTTTATTTGATGGGCATCAATGAAGTTCTGGCGACTGAGTCCTTCCAACATTTATTTTTCGGTGAGGTGGAGGAAATTATGTTAAGAAATTACGCCTCTGACTGTACTCAATGATTGGCGACCACTGAAGGAGACAGCGATTTTTCCAAGGTCACTATGTTTGGAAGTTAATAATATTGCACTTTATGACGATCTCAAGTAGTTGGTCGTCACCTTTTGTCGTCAGTTTTGTCGCCTTGTAGTGAGAGATTTAGAAACTATGAATGGAGAAATTATTCTTGCTAGCTTCTCTACGTCACATAGTGCCAGGCGATATCTCGAGAAAACTTTTTTTATAACCTGGGCAGTCACTTCGGCCCCTTAGTTTTTTTTAGCGCGACCATTTTGGTAAAGGAGCCATAAAACAATTATGTTCGTCGGCCGAAGTGCCTGCCACTCACCCTGGTGCCCAACATCCTGCCCAGGCCAACTGTACGCCTCCACTATAACCAATTATCGGGCAGTTCAGGGTAGTTACTCCACACAAGGGTAACCCTAGACGCCAGGAATAAAGAAAAAACCAAGGGAAGACGAGACTGTAAAGGGGCGAGGAAGAAGAAAGGAAAGTAAAAGATGGAGGGGAGGCCTGGAAAAGGCGACTGCCGATTCCCCCGGTAAGGTCAGGCCGGCGGTGCCGTCTATATACGGGAAGCGGCGGCCAAAGTGGTGTGTTGACTTCGCCAAAGGGCATTGAAGTTCCGAGCACTCTGCGTCGGCTCAGCCACCAGGATCTCCTTTTCGCCGCACACAGCCAAACGCCACGCATAGGTAGACGTTCAATTCTACGGGGGCAATTTGTTTTCAAGCTGTCCCACCACTTCCCTCGCCCTCACTCTCACTTTTGCCATCCCTCACCCACACGATCAGCACTTTTAACATTCAAGTTTTTTTTTCCTGAGTGCCGATAAATTCAGATGTTTCTGAATCGCTTTCGGCTGTGTCCAGCCGCGTGGATCTTTTAAAGTTAGCACTCCGACGTTTTTAGTTGCCAAAAATTGCCGCAATAAATAACAGATACCGCGCTCATGCTGTGGCCGATCACTGGCAAGAGCAGAGTCCGTCTGGCACGTGCCCCGGCAGCGGCTAAAATGAACTGCATTTGCCGGGAGAATCAGTCCCCGGAAAAAAACTGAAAACTTCTCAGGCGCCTAAGTAGCCAATCAGAGGCGAGTGCCATGAGAATTTCGGCCAGGACATTCTCCTAGCTGCCAGTGCAAGACATTAGTCGGTCCAACCTGCCCACCGATGCACACTTCATAAGTTTGGAAGGGTGGAGCGAAAAACTACCGCACCTCAGGCGCGGAAGAGGGAGATTTGGACTGCCAATTACCGAAGGCACGGAGCGCACACGGCGCATTGGACAACAAAGCACTGTACTCTGAATCACGTTGCAGGGAAACACTACCACGCACAGAGCTTATAAACCATGAGGGGACACTTACAAGCTCCGCATGCATGACGCCACAGCGTTAGTGGGTCCCTTCAGCAGCCTGGGGTACTCTTTGCGTGTCACTTCACAGACACGGACACTATCCTTTCTTTCACCATCACATAACGCTTAACCTACCCTTAAGAGTACAATGTGATAGCGTCGGAGATCCCTCCCACTCTGTCGCCTAGGTTCTGCCTACATGCCCATGTATGCTGAATTGGTCATTTTCTCTTTACATTTATAGATCGCTGGAAGGCCTCATACCACTACTGGCGCAGTGGTGCAGCGGTTTTTAAGCAATGAGTCATAGCCTCGGCAGGTGGCTGTAATAAACACAGCCGCCTGTGGGGCTTGTGAGACCCGGGCTGCTCTTCCCGAGGTACCACTCGCAAGCAATCATTAATTTAAATTCACCTGCCACGGCGGGCAGTTTACTCAGAATTTGATGGGCAGGTTGCCAACTGCCACGGTTGGCTGACTGTGATGCCACGGAAGGGTCACATGACATAGGTGGAAAGGTGGGCCACCTGCTTTCTTCTCACGATGGTGGTGGTGGTGGTAGTGGCTTTATTAAAAATGATAGTAAAAAGGAAGGAAAAGATTTTTTGCTAGCCCCGGCATCGACGGCGGATTTTCTTCAGAACGGGAACCTTAACGCTGTCGCGTTTATATTAATGTTAACATTCGTGAGCATATATACGGCTGAAGAAGCTATTTATTTATTTATTCGGTCATGCTGTTAACCCTCCAATGAGGTCGTTCCAGGAGGGAACAAAAACAAATACATTTCATAAGCACTTCAATGAGCAATCATGAATCAGAATTCAAATTTATACACCATTTCTCAAAAACAGATCGACACCTCGCTCAAATTGTTGCACGTTCACACTCTCCACAACATCACTTGGCAGTTTGTTCCATATTTCATGTTCCAGTAACAAAGGTATATACACAATGAGACAAAAGACGGGGTATGGGGAATTGACACGTGTATAATTCAGGCGTATTGATCGAAAAAAATATGCATAAATGTGCACATTATTACTCGATTGAACGAAGCAGTGCAAATACAACTCGAGGCACTTTGCGAGACCCCGAAAGATCATAGGCGTAGAAAGGCAAGGACACCGACGACTGAGAAAGGGAAACAAAAACGCACACACAGAAGACCATAAGACAGGAGAAAGAAAAAAAAACCCATGTTCGGTGACCGCCCCCGTTAGCCAAAGGTACACCTTTTCTCTTTCAGTGCGGACGATCGAAAGGACGTTGACGCAGTAGTCTTAGGCGCTGTTAAGAGTTGAAGGCTTCTATAATTTTCCTTTTAAGTCGATAGCCGCTTTTCCTGATTATGGAGCAGCTTCCGAAGGGGTGCAGGTAGCCGGAATCCGTGGAGTGGGCACCGAGGTGCCCAGAAATCACTTTTTCGCGTTACGTTGGTATTCACGTAGGTATGGTATGTTGGCATTCACATTGACGCACCAGCCGGTTTGGCCAAAGTAGACCATGCCATAGCTTAAGGGAATGGAGTAAACTCCTGCAGAGCACAGCACGAACTGCAATATCTGGTTTGTGGTACATGCTTCCCTCTCCCTCCCAGGTCTCTCGCTTAATTACCTCTCAGTTCGGCAGACTTACAAGATTGCTGAGCCTGGACAGCTTGGTAGGAACGGAGAACATCACGTCCACGTTGGCGCGTTGCCCGATTCTTTTTAGGCGGTGGGATAATTTGTAAATGCAAGGAATTGTGGTGCACCTTCTTTTTTTCTTTCTCTTTTCTGGGTGGAGGAGCGCCCTGCGAGGGATCCTTGCAGACGAGCTAGTTCTGTAACTGATTCCAGGTTCCCTGCAACGAATTTTAAGACAGGGAGGGAACCCGACGGCGATGAGTTGCTCAGCCTGTTGGCTGAAACTTGGCTCTATGGATCGTACACAGGACCTGCTGAGGGCATTCAAAAATCACGTTCTTGACAATGCTTCGTTTCTCTAGTTTCGAGTTACCCAGCCGAATGATATACGATAGAACAGGTTTCGCCTCTCTTGATTCGTAGGCCCTGCAATCATGGGCACAATGAAAAACCAACTTTCGGTCAAGAAATTTTATAAAGTGTTTTACAGGGAATTCATGGACCACCTCGGGGGGGGGGGGGGGGCGCCACGGAAACCTCTTGAGCGTCAGATATGCTGTTCTGAGCAGGTTCACGGGTTTGAGCAGGGTTCTAAGAGCAGGAACCCTGCTCTTAGAGCAGGAAAGTTGGAACCCTGTTCCTTAGATGCGAGAAACAGGCACTCAGAACAATGTCAATGTAGAACCAAATACATATTCCATTTCTCTGAACCAATATGCCTCTTCCCAAACGGAGGCGGTACAACGGAGGTAAGAGTTTAGCCCCAACTCGATGGACGCATCCTACGCGTACCGGCTGAGTGCCTACGCGCACGGGCGTACGCTGGATCCTGTCTGCGCATGCGCAAAGCGAGACGCGCGCGCAGGCGCGCGCGTTGCTAGATATCTGTTCATGCCAGATGTTTTCGGCCCTGGCGGCGCGCTGGCGCACGCGCCGGAAGTGGCTCGCTGGTTTGTGGCCAATGAGAGGGCACAGTTCCCGCAATATCCGGAATGAGCCTCTGTGGCGCGCCGACTGATTTTTTTTTGTCAACGAGCTGCGACAGCCCCCTGCGCAAACATGTCGTACCTAATAAGCAATGAAAAATTAATCGCTGCTCTTGAGAGGCGCCGCTCGCTGTGGCTTGCCAGCCACAAACACCACAAAAATAAGCTCGTTACGGCAGCGTCCTGGAAGGAGGTGGCGGCGGAAATAATGCCGGGAACACCATGTGAAGGTAAGCAGGCACATTGCTCATGACGAGCACTTCATGGTTGTAATGTTCTTAAGATTCCTCATGTTTCAATCACGCAGAGAACGTTCACCACATTCAGAAGCGGTGGAAATCTCTCCGCGATAAGCACTGAAATGCGTGCCAGTTTGAATGAAAAGCTACTATTAAAACTGCAGTTAAGTTTATATATTACATAACTTGCCTTGCTACTTTCAAAATGTAAAGATTTCAAGTGGCAGTCTGTTTTGGCCAGTTCCAATCTATGAGGTCTAGCAACAACGTGCTAGTGCGCGCACGAGCGCGAGTCAGCGACAGGCTATAGAGGTGCACACCACTTGCGACGCCCGTCGCGACGCGGCGCTGGGCGCACAGGCGCTCTGCGCGTACGCGTAGGATGTGCCCATCGAGTTGGGGCTTTTCGTATTCAAGGAATACATGGACCTAAACCCTGGCTTTGTTGTGAAAAAACAGAACACCGTGGGCTTCGATGGCTTCTGGAATTCCAGAAGCAATTCCTCCTGAGGGACAGAGTAAACAAGTCCTTGACGTAAATCGCAAAGGCTGATAGGCGCTGGGTCTGATCCTCAAGAAAACATATCACCTCCGAGGAGCTCTTGATCAGAAATCAGTCAACCACTTCGAGGATACATAAGCTTTTTTTTTTATTTCGCACACTTGCCATATAGGCATAATTTGGGTTTGCTGTGTGCTAAAGGAATCATGTAAGCTGTTTTCGTGCAAGAACCGGAGAAGGCTCACGCTCATATTGTTGTCGGTCAGCCACTTGGAGAAATGGTTCTCCCTTGTCGCCGTTAGTCCCACCTCCTGTAAAATTTGTGTCTTTGAATTCCTTGACCGTACGCAAGTCCACAGCAGATGGCGACATCAACCTCTGCAGCAGTGTGGCAGAGTTGTTTCTAATGTATGCCATAAACGATTTCTACCATATCTTTATTTTCAGGCACGGTAACCCGAGCGGACAATACAGTTTATCAATTTTAGCTGCCAAATTTTTATTCTGGAGAAAACGCACCTATACACTGCTTCTGCGGGGCGATCGAGCTTACACTCGGTGCATAGCTCCTTTGCCCTCTGCTTGAATAAGACAAAGAGAACTGCTGAAGAAATGGGAGCCCCAAGTCACGAAACAGCCTTTGCACTCTTGGCGAAGGAACGTGACAGGGAAGCCCCAGCCCTCTTGTGTGCAGCAGCAAGGTGCCAGGGAGTTCGGACACTAAGCTCCCAAGCACACCTGTTCATTGAAGTAAGCCGTCGCCGCCACCATGCAGCTCCGTGTGTAGCCTCATTCGAACGATTGTGTAGGCAGTGCAGCGGCCAGGCACCAGTGCGGGGATGGCCTCAGCGAGGGGGGGGGGGGGGGGGGGGGGGGCTTCGAAGAGCCTCTGGGGAACATCCTGCTACATAAGGAGGGCCGTCTATGGGGATGGTAAAACAGAACGAACCGTCCAGAAAAAGGCGTTTGTATCTTTGCCATTGGACAGAACTCTTGTTTAGTTTTGATTTAGTCGTCACCCCTACGTCCACGCGTGTTCTGGAATGGGGTGTGCCCCGGACGGGAAACTTGAACAGGATGGGGCAAACTCTGTGACACACCCTAAACCCGTGCATTATTTCTTCCCTCACCCTCATCTCACCGCCTATGCCCTCCCTCACCCTCGCGCTCAGAAATTTTTGTGCGCTGATTTGTGACGAATTTCCGTGATGCTGTCATGACACTGGCTTACTTTTGCCTTGATTTAGCTATTTGAAAGTCAGAAAAAACTCGGTTTCTTGCTGTCGATGCTTCCGCAACAATTACATTACCGCTGTCTTTTAGGGCATACATCCAAAAGAGTAGAACTGCAGATAGGGCTAGTTGGTGTTGATTCATAATGGTGGTTCAACAGCGCACACACACTCTGACCAAAAAAGATACAAGACACTGGTTTAAGTGTCCGTCTCTTGCTTGGTCTGTGTGTGTTTGCGCTGTTGAACCACCATTATGAATCAAAAAGAGGTCAGGTTGGAGCAAAGTAGTGTAAATTCAAGATGGTTCTTTTCCTTTCTTCGGAGGGGGGGGGGGGGGGGGGGGGGGGCACGGGCCTCTCCAAACCTGGTTATTCGGCGTTTGTTGAAGGAGATGATGACTGATGATGCCAGATGATGAAGACGATGATTGCATTTACATGAATATACAAGGGCAAACTGTGAGGTTATAGCTGAGTCTCACAGACAATCAAACGTTACTATAACTGTTGGAAATTCTCACACGGGAGAAAACACTCTGGCCCCCGCCGCGGTGGCTCAGTTGTTAGGGCGCTCGACTACTGATCCGGAGTTTCCGCGGCGGCTGCGTTTTTATGGAGGAAAAACGCTAAGGCGCCCGTGTGCTGTGCGATGTCAGTGCACGTTAAAGATCCCCAGGTGGTCGAAATTATTCCGGAGCCCTCCACTACGGCAACCTCTTCTTCCTTTCTTCTTTCCCTCCCTCCTGTATTCCCTTCCCTTACGGCGCGGTTCAGGTGTCCAACCGATATATGAGCAGATACTGCGCCATTTCCTTTCCCCCAAAAACCAATTTAAAAAAACTCTACATGAGCTTACTTGACCTACATGACCTTGCTTCTCGAGGCATGACGAGTTCTAGTTAACTGGCAGGACAACTAATTAGCTGGCTCGTCGTCGAAGTGTCAGATGGCGGTAGCAGGAAACGAGCCCCGCGACACTGCGGTACTGTCGAGAATGCCAGCAAACGAAAGGGCCCTTCCCGAAAACCAGGTTCGCATGTTTCCGCGAAAGTGGCATGGGGAGCCGCTGGCATGGAAACGGCAGGCCGGGTCCAGCTGTGCCTCATGCCCACCACTACCTTCTGTGTGCGCCACGCGTGCTTTCTTGGTGCGCTCGTAGATGCGCAATGCTAGGGGTCCTCGGCCGTCGCAGCGATGGTGCTGAACGGGCAGTAACTTCCGGGCTTTTGAGGATGTTTGCGGGGGACGCGCGGGTGTGGAGCTAGGGGCTTTACTGAGAACTCTCCGCGTAGACCGGAGGCGCGTGGTGGCCTCGAGCTAAAGTAATTAAAAATGTCGGCGTTAATGAAGCGCGGCCTTACAAGCAGTTTTATTTCGTAGTGGCCATTTCTGAAGCGCTCTACAAACGTAATCCTTCCGTTTGTCAGGCAAGTCTCTTCCAGCACTTTTCTTGATGAGCTTTGATGACTCCACCAGTGACCTCTCACTCAAAGTCAGCCTGATAGGTAGCGTCTGTGACAGCGTCCTTTTTCTTCTTTCTCAGTGTGAGCTATCACGCAGCATGTGAATTTTTCCCAGTGGTCGTTGGTGCCGGCGCCACCATCACGGGCGTCATGGGGGCGTTTGTTTGAAACCTCGTTGCCTGCAGGCGGTGATGGGCATCACACAGGAATTAATGGTGATGATGGGCTGCCGTCGCGGCGCCCAGTGCCACAGGCGACAAGGCCAGTACGCAGTTCGATAGAGAAAGGTTAGGAATTTGTGGAGAGGTCGCCGTCGAAGTGGGGCCGGTAACCAAGGGCACTACCTCGGGCGGTGGTGTTGCGCCTCGGAAGAAGCACGCGTCGGAATTCGCTGTCGTCGGGGTCACCGTGCCGGCCACGGTAGCCGTCGAGGTTGTGCGCGTCAGCATGACGGTAGCGACCACGTCACCTCCGCATCCTCCGTAGAGGGCCAGGCAATGGCGTCCTCAGCCAGGGGTGGCGGCGTAACGAAAGTAGACGTGGGAGTAGTCGAGGTCGTGGTCTTCAGCACGACGGTCGCAACCACGACATCTCCGCATCCTTCGTCCAGGGCCAGGCCGCCATCGTCCTCAGCCAGCGATGACGACGTCACGGGTTTAGGCGGGGCGGTAGTCGAGGTCGTGGTCTGCAGCACGATGGTAATAACCACGTCACCTCCGCGTCCTTCCTCCAGGGTCAGGCCACCGTCTTCCGCAGCCAGTGATGGCGACGTCACGGCACTAGGCGGGGTGGTAGTTGCGGTCGTTGTCTTCAGCACGATGGTAGTAACCATGTCACCTCCGCATCCTTCCTCCAGGGTCAGGCCGCCTTCGTCCGCAGCCAGTGATGGCGACGTCACGGGAGTAAGTGGGGCGGTAGTCGAGATCGTGGTCTTCAGCTCGACGGCAGCAACCACGCCATGTCCGCATCCTTCGTCTAGGGCCTGGCCGCCGTCTCCCTCAGCCTGTGATGACGACGTCACGGGATTAGGCGGGGCGGTCGTCGAGGTCGTGGTCTTCAGCACGATGGTAGTAACCACATCGCCTCCGCATCCTTCCTCCAGCGTCAGGGCACCGTCGTCCGCCGACAGTGATGGCGACGTCAAGGGAGTAGGAGTGGCAGTAATCGAGGTCGTGGTCTTCAGCACGACGGTAGCAACCACGACATCTCCGCATCCTTCGTCTAGGGCCAGGCCACCGGTGTCAATAAGGAATGACGGTGTCATAGGAGTCGGCGGGGCGGTAGTCGCCGAAGTCGTGGAAATCAGCATGGAGGTAGTGACAATGACCTGTCCACAATCTCCGTCCAGGGCCAGGCCACTGGCGTCCTCAGCCAGGGGTGGCAACGTCACAGGAGTGGGAAAGGCGGTAGTCGTCGAGGTCATGGGCGTCAACGTGAAGGTAACGTCCACGACGCCTCCGCATCCTCTCTCCTGGGCCACGACGCCGGCGTCCTCAGTCGGGGATGACTGTGCTATGGCAGTCGGAGGGCCGGTAGTCTCCGAGGTTGTGGGCGTCAGCACGAAGGTAGTGACCGCGTCTTCTCCGTACTCGACCAGGCCACCAGCGTACTCAGTCGGAGATGGCGTCGTCAGGGGAGTCGGTCGGGTGGTAGTCGTCGAGGTCATGGGCGTCAACATGAAGGTAACGTCCACGACGCCTCCGCATCCTCTCTCCTGGACCAGGGCGCCGGCGTCCTCAGACGGGGATGACTGTGCTATGGCATACGAAGGGCCGGTAGTCTCCGAGGTTGTGGGCGTCAGCACGAAGGTAGTGACCGCGTCTTCTCCGTACTCGACCAGGCCACCAGCGTACTCAGTCGGGGATGGCGTCGTCAGGGGAGTCGGTCGGTTGGTAGTCGCCGAGGTCATGGGCACGAGCGGGACGGAAGCGAACACGTCGCCTCCACTTCCTCCTTCCATGAGCAGGAAACCGGGATCTCCAGCCGGGGATGTCATAGGAATCGACGGAGCTCCGTCGTAGGTGGGCCTGTGGGCTGCAGACATAAGAGACGCGAGAGCGGTGGTACTGGCCATGGTTTCTTCTTCGCCGGCGATCATTGGGTCACCTCGCTCTGCTGCACGACAAACGTTCTGGAAAGGCCACTTGGCCAGGCCACTGGCATCCTCAGCAAGGGATGGAAGCGTCGTGGAAGTGGGGAAGGTGGTAGTCGTTGAGGTCATGGGCGTCAACATGAAGGTACCGTCCACGACGCCTCCGCATCCTCTCTCCTGGGCCAGGACGCCGGCGTCCTCAGACGGGGATGACTGTGCTATGGCAGTCGGAGGGCCGGTAGTCTCCGAGGTTGTGGGTGTCAGCACGAAGGTAGTAACCGCATCTTCTCCGTACTCGACCAGGCCACCAGCGTACTCAGTCGGGGATGGCGTCGTCAGGGAAGTCGGAGCGCCGGTAGTCGCCGAGGTCATGGTCACGAGCGGGACGGAAGCGAACATGTCGCCTCCACTTCCTCCTTCCATGAGCAGGAAACCGGGATCTCCAGCCGGGGATGTCATAGGAATCGACGGAGCTCCGTCGTAGGTGGGCCTGTGGGCTGAAGACATAAGAGACGCGAGAGCGGTGGTACTGGCCATGGTTTCTTCTTCGCCGGCCATCATTGGGTCACCTCGCTCTGCTGCACGACAAACATGCTGGAAAGGCCACTTGGCCAGGCCACTGGCATCCTCAGCAAGGAATGGAAACGTCGTGGGAGTGGGGAAGCCGGTAGTCGTTGAGGTCATGGGCGTCAACATGAAGGTACCGTCCACGACGCCTCCGCACCCTCTCTCCTGGGCCAGGGCGCCGGCGTCCTCAGACGGGGTTGACTGTGCTATGGCAGTCGGAGGGCCGGTAGTCTCCGAGGTTGTGGGTGTCAGCACGAAGGTAGTAACCGCGTCTTCTCCGTACTCGACCAGGCCACCAGCGTACTCAGTCGGGGATGGCGTCGTCAGGGAAGTCGGAGCGCCGGTAGTCGCCGAGGTCATGGTCACGAGCGGGACGGAAGCGAACATGTCGCCTCCACTTCCTCCTTCCATGAGCAGGAAACCGGGATCTCCAGCCGGGGATGTCATAGGAATCGACGGAGTTCCGTCGTAGGTGGGCCTGTGGGCTGAAGACATAAGAGACGCGAGAGCGGTGGTACTGGCCATGGTTTCTTCTTCGCCGGCCATCATTGGGTCACCTCGCTCTGCTGCACGACAAACATGCTGGAAAGGCCACTTGGCCAGGCCACTGGCATCCTCAGCAAGGAATGGAAACGTCGTGGGAGTGGGGAAGCCGGTAGTCGTTGAGGTCATGGGCGTCAACAAGAAGGTACCGTCCACGACGCCTCCGCATCCTCTCTCCTGGGCAAGGGCGCCGGCGTCCTCAGACGGGGTTGACTGTGCTATGGCAGTCGGAGGGCCGGTAGTCTCCGAGGTTGTGGGTGTCAGCACGAAGGTAGTAACCGCGTCTTCTCCGTACTCGACCAGTCCACCAGCGTACTCAGTCGGGGATGGCGTCGTCAGGGAAGTCGGACCGCCGGTAGTCGCCGAGGTCGTGGGCGTCAACATGAAGGTAACGTCCACGACGGCTCCGGATCCTCTGTCCAGGGCCAGGGCGCCGGTGTCCTCAGACGAGAATGACTGTGCCAGGGAAGTCGGAGGGCCGGTAGTCTCCGAGGTTGTGAACGTCAGCACGAAGGTAGTAACTGCGTCTTCTCCGTACTCGACCAGGCCACCAGCGTACTCAGTCGGGGATGGCGTCGTCAGGGTAGTCGGTCGAGTGGTAGTCGTCGAGATCATGGGCGTCAACATAAAGGTACCGTCCACGACGCCTCCGCATCCTCTCTCCTGGGCCAGGGCGCCGGAGTCCTCAGACGGGGATGACTGTGCTATGGCAGTCGGAGGGCCGGTAGTCTCCGAGGTTGTGGGTGTCAGCACGAAGGTAGTAACCGCGTCTTCTCCGTACTCGACCAGGCCACTAGCGTACTCAGTCGGGGATAGCGTCGTCAGGGGAGTCGGTCTGGTGGTAGTCGTCGAAGTCATGGGCGTCAACATGAAGGTAACGTCCACGACGCCTCCGCAACCTCTGTCCAGGGCCAGGGCGCCGGCGTCCTCAGACGAGAATGACTGTGCCAGGGAAGTCGGAGCGCCGGTAGTCGCCGAGGCCGTGGGCGTCAACATGAAGGTAACGTCCACGACGGCTCCGCATCCTCTGTCCAGGGCCAGGGCGCCGGTGTCCTCAGACGAGAATGACTGTGCCAGGGAAGCCGGAGGGCCGGTAGTCGTCGAGGTCATGGGCGTCAACATGAAGGTAACGTCCACGACGGCTCCGCATCCTCTGTCCAGGGTCAGGGCGCCGGCGTCCTCAGACGAGAATGACTGTGCCAGGGAAGTCGGAGGGCCGGTAGTCGCCGAGGTTGTGGGCGTCAGCCCGAAGGTAGTGACCGCGTCTTCTCTGTCCTCGACCAGGCCACCAGCGTACTCAGTCGGGGATGGCGTCGTCAGGGAAGTCGGAGCGCCGGTAGTCGCCGAGGTCATGGGCACGAGCGGGACGGAAGCGACCACTTCTCCTCCGCTACCTCCTTCCATGACCAGGAAACCGGGATTTTCAGCCGGGGAAGGCACAGGAGTCAACGGAGCTCCGTCGTAGGTCAGCCTGTAGGCTTCAGCCATAAGAGACGTGAGAGCGGCGGTAGTGGCCATGGTTTCTTCCCCGCCGGCCATCGCTGGGTCACCTTGCTCTGCTGCACGGCAAACGTGCTGGTCAGGCGGAAGGTATGCGTCAAGATGGCGGCTGGCGCTTCTGCCGCTGCCAGCACGGCAGTGGTAGTGCTGTAGATGGGTCGGCTGCGTGTGCTGCGCTCGTTCTTCTTCTTCGTCCTCTTATAACATGGCACGCAGCCTTCATCGTCTTCTACTGCTGAATGCAGATGGTGGTTTTAGTATTAGTCTTGTATGCAGGAGGTATAGGGTTGAATCCCCAGTGCCGCTGTGTCCGATCGGCCTTCCGCTAGGTACAAGCTTTCCCCTGGCCTGTTGTTCGTCTTCTTGTTTAAAGAAGATAGGATCTTTGGGGCGTATTCATCATCAAGAAGTTCGGGAAAAACGAAGAGGGGACTAAAGCGACAAAAGCACTTATTCGTCACCAATTCTTTGCCAATCCCCCTCGTGGGTACGCGCCAGGTCTGAAGAGGCCAACAAACAGAAAAGCGCTTACTCACAACTTAAGATTTAATCAGAAATTATCCCAAAATTATACACAATTGTGCAAAAGTCTCCAGGGTGTTTTGGGTGTGAAGAGGGGGATGGAGAGAGAGAGAGAAAACTTTTATTTCTTTCCAAGAGGTTCGCGGGGATGAAGACTTCCTGGTCGTCTTGCTTGGGTGCTGGCGACTTGAGTCTTCAAGCAAGGGTGGGCCCTCAGTCCAGGGCTCCACTGAGTTGTGCCGCTTCAGTTGCGTGCTTTACCAAGGCCCTCTGGACCTCAAGCTCGCTGCTGAAGAGACAGCTCTCCCATTGCTCCGCACTCGGTGTTTGTTGATTGTGGAATGCAAGAGAGGGGGATGGAAGTGTGCGTTGTATGAGACGCTGGTTTTCTAGGAGGTCAACATATGCGAGAGGTATACGTGTGATAAGGCGCTGGGGCTTCGGGGAAGCAGATAGCGGGCGCGTCGGTGCGCGCCAAGATTGCTGTGGCCCGACTGATGTACTGGTACACAGATCAGACAAAGAGATGGGGGTGTGGTGCGGGTTAGAACTGAAAGACCGGGCTGGCGTAGAGTGACTTGTCATTCTATGCTCGCCTACGCTGCCTATAAGTCCGATAGTACCGTGGAAGGGGGCAGGTGGAGGCAGCTAGCGGTATTGAGTTTTGAGTTTACTTACACAAAAAAGGAAATACAATGGTTGTGGGGGATACAAGGCAGTTTCTTCAGCCGCCTTGGAGTCGGAGGTACGAATAGAGCCGCTGGTAAGGAGGGAGCCTTGGGATCCTTGAGGACTGGAAACAACTGTTGTGAAAGAGCCTTGGATGAGACCTGCGGCGTCTATGTAGACTGTGTAAAGGTGTGAGTTTCAAGTGCGGGAGAGGCGGTCACTCGGGCTTGTCGTTCTTGGTGAAATTCCAGGTGCATATGCCAGTGGAGAGGTTGTACATGACTGGGACTGAGGGGACATGTCCCCCTTCGTTGTGCCGGGTAGGGCTGGGAAAGACCGAGTGTAGTGAGCAGGTTAATTGCGTCCCTGCCGTGGTGGAGGAAGAGAGCCGCCTGGGTTGGGACAGCCGCTGCGCTTCATGCAGTTCATGAAGTGTGTTGTGGATGTCCAGAGACATAGAGGGGAAGGCCCAAGGCTGCTTTCTATGCTTCGTGGGGTATAAGCCCCAGGCGTTGGAAATCTTGTTGCTTGAGGTGGAGTAAGGGCGTGCCGTAAGTAATACGGCTTTAGTAAGGATTTCTGACGGGCTAGTTGGTATGAACCAACTCAACATGAACTTCAACAACATGAAGTTTGTGCGGTAAATAGACGTTCACATGGAAAAAGAGTAGAGACGACAGGATAGAAGCGTAGCTTTTAACTTTAATAAAGCCAGGCGCGCTTATATAGCCGGTGATGTCCAGAGACAGGCTGCATGAGAGAGCGTGAACCTAACAAACAAACAAGAGGAAGAGCATTAGGGCACATATAAGTAAGACTAGAAAAAAACTAAAAACCAAATAGGGGAACATATCAACACGTGCCGAGGTATGATAGAAGCTTGGTAAAAAGAAAGAGCATTCACATGGGCTGACAACAATGCATAACAACATGAAAATACTCAGCTGCATGAAAGATAACAGTCAAAAGAAACAAGTGCATAGCAACATGAAAATGTGCATAGCGATATGAAAAAATATGACAGTGATAAGCAACAAGAGAAGACCATCCCTTTTGATGATCCTTTCCAGATTAAGAGCTCGGTAGATGTCATAGGGTTTCTGGAAGGCCAGAATCACAAGAACTTGCAAGCATGTTCTATAGATATTAAGGACTTGTATTACTCTCTTCCGCAGAAGGAGTTACTTTCATACCTTGAAAATAGCATCGACAAATTTGGCTCTGTAGCTTTCCAGAATGCAGTTGGGATGAGTGTCAAGTCATTTTTAGAAATGCTTACTTTCTACCTTGGATCCACTTACGTAACTTGGAATAACGAAATATATTTGCAAAAACAAGGTGTATGCATAGGTTCTTGCTTGGCACCCATCCTCAGTGACATTTTTTTAGGCCATCTTGACAACATGTTGATGTGTCACCTGGCAGAGTTCAACGCCGTAAAAGTGTTTAGATATGTAGATGATTATTTAATTCTTTTTGATGATAGCAATGATTCTTTCCAGGCAGATGTAACGCAAGCATTGTTAGTCTTTCAGAGATTGTTCGAACCACTCGTGTTAACGCATGAGCTGCCGACTAACGACAACATCCGGTTCCTAGATTTAAGTATCACGTGTACGAGAGATCATATCTGCTGGACATACGATCCACGAGGCAAAAAAAAGTGTCCTACCGTTCAACTCGGCACATTCTAAACTAGCAAAACGTTCCATTATTAACCGGTGTTTGACAAATGCTTTGCAAAAATCCTGTCCACATACCATGGAGCGCAGTTTTTATCAACAGACTGCAAGGTTGAAAGAAAGTGGTTATCCGGAGCAGATCATCATCTTGGTGGCTGAAAGAATCGATAGGGAAGTGAAGAGTAAAAGCAAAGGAAGTATGAAAGCTTCGGCTGAGAGTCAACAAAAACGAAACCTGGTTGTAGTACCCTATTTGCACAGCATCTCCCACAATTTGAAACGAATAGGCAAAAAAGTGAAGTTGAGAGTATTGTTTTCAGCCCCGGAAAAGCTGTCAAAGCTTTGTAAGCTTACTCAGACGTGTGGTACACCACGTGTGCAGTGCTCCAAAAAACACCGGTCTCCGTTTGTACCTTGTACCAAGGGTGTGGTGTATCAGATTCCGTTAAGCTGCGGGAAAGTCTATATAGGACAATCGGGCCGATGCCTTAACGACCGCCTCCGAGAACACAACAATAATTATGACAATCTGCGCAAGAGAAACATACGGGAAGGAAATCTCGCTGTACACTGCAGCGAATGCAATAAGTGCATACCACGGTTCCAGGACACTACGATTTTAGGTAGAAGCAGCGATCAGACCACGAGGGAGATTATCGAGGCAAAAGCCATCCAACAGAAAGGGGACATGTGCGTCAGCGCTGTGTCCTTAGTACTCCTGGATAAAGAACTTGGATTCTTGCAGGCCGCAGGCGCGCACCTGTAAATTTCAACACTCTTTAAATAATGGGTCTTATGCTGTTTTAGTTAATGTGTTTTATACCGTTTCAGCCCTGTTTTTGTCAATGTATTTTCTTTTATCTTTTATTTTTTTGTGACAACGGGAGCCCATATACAGCTTCACCCTGCTTTAGCATTTTGGTATCATAGTCTTTTGGTAGTTTTTTCGAATGTTGTTCCTTCACCGTTATTGATCATGACACCCTTTAGGTGGTTTAGGCGGCACGTGTCTTTCAGTGTTTTCCATTCGTGTTTTTTCAGGGTTTTGATCTAAAGTATCAGTGATTTTAGATGGCACATGTAGTAGGACGTTTTGACATCTTCTGAGTCACATGTTAAAAATTTTTGTATAAAAGTCGCTTATTTTTCCAATAAAGCTCAGTTGAAAGTCAGCGCTGTGTTTCGTTCCCTTTTCTGTCCGTCCGTGTTTCGTGTGCGCTGCAAACACCTACAACAAGAGAGGTGGGAATAAAAACCCTGTAAAGGCCGGCAAAGCAATAAAAAGCACATTAACCATTCTAAAAGCAAACTAAAATTCGGAGCAGCGAACGGGTTAAGAGGCTTGATGTAACCATTCCAAAAAGGATAGTTCATTTTTAGAAAGGTGAATGGAAGGCGCGGCTAACGCACTTGTCTTTGCTTAGGTCTGTGAAAAAGGCCTCAATTACTTCTCTCTCGTCCGGAGCCTTAGCTAGAAACTTAGTTTCATGAAACTCGGGATGGCAATTTTAGCAACTGCTGCTGTGTAACGGAAAGTTGCCTCCAGATTCGCTCTCCAGGTTCACGTTGTGCTTGCGGGGGCGCTCATTGAATCATTTTCCTTTTTCCCCATATACACTTTGTCGCGCGTGAAGAGAAATTCATACACAGCATTGACAGTGCATTTTGAGTACACGGTTTGGTGCTTGATGTTACAGGCCTTTTTAACACGCTTTTTGGCACCATCGGACATAATTTGGCCAGTTCACGGGGAGACAGAAAAACCAGCTTAACCCCGTGTCTAGACGCAACTTTCTTCAAATTGTATGAAAGACCGTGCAGGTAACACATTACCTGCACAGGTTTCTGCTCCGTCTCGCGCTTACCATGTTCCGATTTCTAATTTTTTTTTTTGCAAAAGGTTTTCAGACGTGCTGGTAACCACATAGGCTGGGTAACCTGAAGATAAAATTCGTTAATCTGGCACGGGAAACTTCCACTTCTCTTGTGGGCGCATGACTTTTCTAATGCTAATTTCATGCAAAGAGTTACTATGCCACGCTTTACCGGCTTAGAGTGGGCACTTTAAAAGGACAAAAGTGACTTCCTTAAGCGCGGCTGATAAACACACATGCGCATTTCAAAACAATGATCTGTAGGTCAAGAAACTGGAGTCGATCATGATCTTCTCTCTCATGCGTGAACTTCAGATTGGCGGCTTTTTCACGCAATATATATATATATATATATATATATATATTGTAGGGGTGTGTTTATTCGGTGAACCCAGATGATTCCAGCCGCTCAGGGGAGACTCGCAGCGAAGCGTCAGGCGTGGCGAAAGAGCAAGGCAGCGAACAACTTCTTCGTCCTTGAGAGCGGCAGCACGCGACGCATGTCAGTGGTTATATCGATGAAGATTACCACACTACAGTTTCCCCCCCGGGCAGAGAAGGAGCCATCCTGGCGACTCATGGTGCCGAAAGGACAGACGGATCGTAGTAGGGCTTGATTCGGTCCACATGAACTATTTCGCGTCCACGGCGACGCAAGTCCGCAGATGGCGTAACGGGCTCAACTACGTAGTTCACAGGAGATGTTTTTTGAAGCACTCGGTATGGACCGTGATACCGAGCAAGAAGCTTCTTTGACAGGCCGGCGGTTGTGGCAGGAACCCAGAGCCACACCAGGGAGTTGGGCGCATATGAAGGCGCCTCACCAGTGTCACGATGGTGTTTTTGTTGCCATTGATTTTCCTTTGTGAGCGAACGAGCGAGCTGACGGCATTCTTCTGCATACTGGGCGGCGTCCGAGAGTGGCGTCGATTCAGAAACATCAGGGCGGTAGGGAAAAAGCGCGTCCATTGTGCAGGTTGGCTCGCGCCCGTAAAGAAGAAAAAAGGGAGAGAATCCAGTGGTGGTCTGTATCGCAGTGTTGTACGCGTAGGTTACGAAGGGAAGAACGTGGTCCCAGTTGGAATGAGCGTCGTTGACGTACATGGCCAGCATGTCACTCAGAGTACGGTTGAAGCGTTCTGTCAGGCCATTCGTCTGAGGGTGGTAAGAAGTAGCGGTGCGATGAATGATGCGACATTCTTTCAGTAGGGCCTCGAGAGCGTCGCTCAAGAAAACGCGTCCGCGGTCACTGAGCAGTTCCTTCGGAGTCCCGTGGCGAAGAATCAAGTTGTTGAGAATGAACAAAGCAACGTCTCTTGCAGAGGCAGAGGGTAACGGTGATGTTTCAGTGTAGCGAGTCAGATGGTCTACTGCCACAATAATCCACCGGTTTCCAGCAGGAGTAGTCGGAAGAGGGCCATAGAGATCTATGCCAACGCGGTCAAACGGACGAGCAGGGCAGGGTAACGGCTGCAACGAAACAGAGGACTTCTGAGGAGTTTTTCGGCGTTGACAAGATTCGCAAGCGCGCACGAAATGTCTTACGAAGCGGTACATTCCACGCCGCTCAGGGGAGACTCGCAGCGAAGCGTCAGGCGTGGCGAAAGAGCAAGGCAGCGAACAACTTCTTCGTCCTTGAGAGCGGCAGCACGCGACGCATGTCAGTGGTTATATCGATGAAGATTACCACACTACAATATATATATATATATATATATATATATATATATATATATATATATATATATATATATATATATATATATATATATATATATATATATGATATTACACGGCGAATTAGGGACTTGGATCCAAGAATAGGTCACTGCTATGTCACAGTAAAAAGTGCGTTCCGGTACCGCAGTCGCCTCCGGTAAAAGTCGCGCGTGCGCAATTGTGTCCCCGGCACTCCGGTAACGTTAACGGTAACAAGGTACATGGTATGCTAAAGGTCTCTATTACTGGGACTCAGATAGCGTTGTCGGGTCGGAAGCAGGATTGACGAAGCCTTCGGTGTGGTCCGGCTGCCACGTGACGGCGTCCTTCGGTGTAGCAAAGACAACGTGTCGTCTGAATTGTCCACACTTCCTTGCTAGACCCATAAAGTTTCTCAGCATTTTCTAGGGGGAACGCTGGCACCACCGTCTATGAGAGATTTAGAAAAGCACTTCATCCACAGGGGGGATGCCGGGAAGACGTTGTACTTAACGCGGCTAGTGTTGGGCGGAAAAACGAGTATTGTGCCTCCGAACCTCTAGCTGCGCAGCGATGCCCTCTGTGTGGTTTCAATAGCGCATTTTTTCCTTCTTCAATGAACTTAACGCCAGTGAAAGTTCGGTGTTTGGCCGGTGTGGAAACTTTCACAGCATTTATTGGAGGTTTCCCTTCAGAAGGGGCGCATACTGTTACGGCCGAATCCACGTTTCGTGCCCAACAATAGCCAAGGCCCGCCGCCGCGGTGGCTCAGTGGTTACGGCACTCGGCTGCTGACCCGAAAGACGCGGGCTCGATCCCGGCCGCGGCGGTCCAATTTCGATGGAGGCGAAATTCTAGAGGCCCGTGTGCTGTGAGATGTCAGTGCACGTTAAAGAACCCCTGGTGGTCGAAATTTCCGGAGCCCTTCACTACGGCGTCTCTCACAGCCTGAGTTGCTTTGGGACGTTAAACCCCTATAAACCATAAACAATAGCCAAGCCAAATACGAACCCTCACCTTTCCGGCATTTCTGCGCTATTCCATGGTGGATGAAGTGCAGCGCCGCCAGCTTTCCCACATATAATGTAATTATCGCATTACCGCCACGTAGTGATAATGAAATCATTTCATGTTGGCTGTTACCTTCCTTCAGTGTAATGCCCTCGTTCGCGGCATTTATGTTTTATTTAAGATAGGGGAATTTTCAGTCCGAGCTCGAACACGTACCCGACGTGAAACTGCGAAGTCGGGCTGCTGTCCCGCAAATCAAACTAGAAAAGGTGGAATCGCTTTCGAAAAATCTCAAATGCCATTATAATCTACGCTGCACTTGAAATCGCAGCTTGGCAGTGCCATTCTGTTCATAATTAATGAAGTCGAGCTGTATTTTCCTTCACTTTAGACAGTGTAGTTACTGCTGCATTTGACCCGAAACCAAACTGGCTTCTGAGTGCTGAAGGCACAGGTGTTCACCCCTAACGCCGCATGATCCTGAAGAATGCGTGCCACATATGTCGTTGCAGGCACATAAAAGCTGCGTGACATGAGCTTCATTATTGGCTAAAGAATTTCAGATAAATTGGTTTGGATTCAAATTCTAGTTAGTTCTATATAAACCACTAAACGTCCCAAACTTGGCTGCAGCCAAGCAAAGAGTGACATCGTATTATTAACCTCGCTTAAGGCGCCGCGATGGCTCAGTGGTTGCGGTGCTCGGCAGCTCACCCGAAAGACGCGGGTGCGGTCCCGGCCGCGGCGGTCGCATTTCGATGGAGGCGAAATGTTACCGGCCCGTTGTCTGCGATGTCAGTGCACGTTAAACAACCCAGGGTGGTCGAAATAATCCGGAACCCTATCCCTCATAGCAGGAGTCGCTTCGGGACGTTAAACCCCATAAAACCAAACCAAACCTGGCCTCACTTAAACTTGTTCAAAACGATAGGATAGGATAGGATAGAATAGGATAGGATAGGATACACTTTATTGATCTAACAAGGTCTTTCTGTCAGACAGAGGTCTTCATCTTCAAGCAGATGTCTCCCTCCGTCTTGCAGAGGTCGGCGCCCCTATTCCAGGGCACCGCTGAGTTTGGCCGCTCGCTGGGCATGGATGGCCAATCCTCTTTGTTGGAGGATTGGGTTGCCGCTGGAGAGCACACTCTCCCACCCTTCTCGACCCTTCTCGCTTTATAATTTTAACTAATTTTGTTCTTGCATCATTCGCACCTCTCGCCGACAGGTTTATCATCTAACCTTATTTTGTACGCTGTATCATTCCGCATTGCACAATGAGAATTCGATCGAAGACCGCATTACATATCGCATCGCGTCCATCATCGTCACAAAGTTGGCATCCCATTATTTGAAACGCTTTATTTTTTTGTAATTTCTAGCGTCGTACATCCGAATAATAGAATTATCTTCCCCAATTAAGTGAAAAAAAAAAGTGGAAGGTGGTGGGGTATCTATTTCCGATAACTATGGTTCCTGCGAAATTTTAGCTAACGTTGTGCAAGCAGGAACAATCCTCATATACTAATGGATTCTGCATGTCCATATTTCTGTGAAACTTAAGCTAGCATTGTATGAATTGGAACAAGCTTATGCATGCTAATATCTTTCGCGTTTGTATACCTCATTAATTTTTTTCTTGTAACACCTGCCTCTGTAATGCCTGTTGGTAGCTAAGGGTAAAAAAGTAGTAAGCCGGGTGTTAGCCTACGAAAAAGCCCCCTGTTAACAATACACTGCACCGCAATTACATAAACAGGTTAGGTGACTCAATTTCTAACAAGTCTCTACTTCAACTTTCTCAAATTTAACGTATTGCACTGCGCCCATCTCGACAGCAAGACTTGTATCCGCATTGCCGCCCAGCCTTCAAGTTAAAGTCTAGCTCTAGTAGAAGTCCTCTTTCTCCTTCCTTATGCTCGCTTTTCACTTATTTCACTTGGACCCGCTTCTTTTATTTGCCCGTGACGGAACTTCACCCTCACCCTCGCTCTGTAATTTCTAAGAACAGAGATAAACTTTTGCGTACTTAAATATATTACAAATTGTGCAAAGTCTCTTTCGTATAGTAACCGAAAACAAGAAATTCTCGTAGGGTTTGGGGGGGGGGGGGGGGGAGGCACTTGACGTTTCAATTGCATGCGTTATGAAACTCTATATTCATAGAAAGTTAAATGAGGTTAGAGATCAGCGGCGTGACAACCGTTGAAAGGAACTAACTAGTTTTGTAAATTACCGCACCCTGAAATGGCAGTCGATGCGACAGAACTCCACCTTCTCGCCGCGTCCAGAGAAAAAAAAATATCCGCAACAAGCGCGACGGACGGCAATATATACGAGCGCGCCTCCCCGCAGCGGGTTTCACAATGATTATATGGCATTCGGCTGCTGAGCACGAGCTCTCGTGTTATATCGCCTCCACGTCGACTACGTTTACATGTGGCGCCCGACTGCAAACGATGCATTTGTACAGGAATTGTGGTGAACGTTGAAATACTCCGCGTAATTGGAATTACTTCTGAACACTTCGCTCTATGAGGTCTAGCTTTGGCGAGTAAATTTTCACCAGTTAATTTCTGGAACCTCCCCCGCTATGGTTTCTGAGGGTTCCGTACCGTATCCTCTGTCTTTCCCGGATGCAATATCGTCCACCGGCAGGCCTTCCCCTCCTAGTGGGAAGATTGACGTCATTTCGGATTCCGGGGATTAGTGGCGGCACAGAGGTATTTATGCCGACCCTGTGCCCTTCATGGGTGCGCGCTTCTCCGATGTCTCGTGTTTTCCCGCTGAGGTTGTTCTTCTATAGGGATTGCTGCACAAGAGCGTATAGGTGGGCAGAAACCGAGCCAGTTTCCAAAGCCGTCGTTTCCGGGACTCAAATCGGCCGCTCAGTCCACCGCCGTCTCGTCTGAGTTAAAATGAACCGTAGCCACACCAGGCAGGTCGGATTCTCCACAGGCTTTAAATCCGCATCTTTTTTACATTTCGTACTTCGCCGACGTCTTTCCTGAGTTCGCCTCATGCTTGTGGTTTGCCTCTCAGATGGGGTGCCCTTTGTGCT
This sequence comes from Amblyomma americanum, assembly GCF_052857255.1. NCBI lineage: Eukaryota > Metazoa > Arthropoda > Arachnida > Ixodida > Ixodidae > Amblyomma > Amblyomma americanum. Next base: position 70,489,095 of record NC_135497.1, on the reverse strand, counting down.
TCTCGTTCTACGGCATATGATTATACAGCGTCGAAAAACTTTCACCACTTCTTTTCAGCCTTCTAAATATTGTGAAGGAAGACCCAGAAAAGCGACCTGGATTTCTTTCTTTTTAGCGTTAGAAGAAACATTAGTATGCTGACGTTTTCCGCTAGACGCACTTGCATACTGCCCGATGCATAAATTGGCACAGCGACGCGTAATTGGGGAGAGGTTTGCTAGAACAGTGATTTTTTGGTGTTTTCTGGCGTGAAAGAAGAACGTGTGTGCATCAAGTATAGCGCACATAGCTGGGCTAGTTGGTGGTTTGAAGAAATTTGCGCTTTCTTTTGAGAAAAGCAGCAACCAGAAACTGCTACAATGCTTCGAAGGCCTTCAAGAAAGACGTTCGGAGGCAGATGGGGTTGACGAATGGATTTGCTCGGTTTAAGCGTTACATATGTCGCTTGAATACGAACCGCTCTGTGGGCGTTCTTCAGCAAGCAAAACCCTGAAATACATCTAAAGATTTCGTTATTCGATAATTTATATTTGTTGCCGATAATGTTTGATCGGCTGTCTCCATTAACAAGCCACGCTCTCAAGAAATTATTGCTGAAAAGTAACGCTACCAGTTACCACCAAAGAGTAAATTACTGCAGTTTTGTGGCTCTAATGCCACCACTGTCGTGCCGTGTTGGGACACGTACCAGTAAGCTTGTTCAAAAAAGATCATGTACCAACTTCCCTTCAGCAAGTCTTGTTCAGTAACGTTCCACAGAGCGGAAAATAGGCGAATAAAACGCCAGCACTACACTTGATGGAAGGAATTAATAGGGATCGGGGATCCTCGCGTAGCGCCCCAATTTTTCGAATTTACTGGGCTGGTGCAGAACGCCACTTTGAAATATCCAGTCAAGTTTGCATTAGAAATTAATGGACTGCATAAATTGAAATTATCCAGGGTTTTGAATTAACAGAGTTCAAAATATCGAGGTCTTACTGTACATTGTTTTCAATATAATAAAGGTGTTTGTCCATTGATCTTTTTCTGACCAATTTTATACTGAACAGATATGCAATCTTCGCGATATTCGAAGCCCATTTCTCGTCATGTTCGTATTCCAGTTATATTCGAAAAGTTCGATAATCGTGTGGTTCAAATCCATATGTCTGTATGGACAGATGACCACTGCATCATTTCTTTTGTATTTGATGTTCGGATGACAGTGCATAAGCAAGCCAAAACTAAAAGTTTATTCGGTTCAGTTATACAAACCTATTAAGAGTACAGCACTAAAGTACATTTCAAACACAAGTATTTTTTTCCAGAATCCTTCCCCCCATCTAATTCTTTGTGCCCACTCATTACTAATATCCTGGAATACCTTCTTTCAGCGCATCAGTAGCCAAAGAAGTTGTTGCGAGGGGGCAACGAAAGGGGCCTTTTCTCCTTAGTAGTGGTTTATCTCTTGCTTTTCGTATTTTTTGTAAATAAGTCATCATTGAGGAAAACAGGCTCATTTCATTGGCATCATGCAGCAACATTAGGGAAATTCGTCAGGCATGATTCTAGGCAGATATGCCCTAAAGCTTACTTCTTTTTTTGCCTCTTGATGACAGCAGCGGGGATGACAGTTGCCCGTCGTGTTCACTCGTCCGTGTCGTCTGCACGCTTGTATACGTCGAACGTGGTTTTTGTAACTAACCCAGACCCATACCTTAGTGAGCGATATCTAGTGCATTTAAAGCGAAAGCTGGGCTAGATGGGGATCTTTAGATTCAAGCCACATGGTAACTAGAGCTAAAGACAAGAAAGGTGGTTTCTGTCTTCTGAAATGTGCGGCAATACTGAGCAGGATCCAGCCATCTGGCAGCACGTATTCTGCAGAAAATTCGTATCGAGGGATACCACGTGACCTCCTTGGCTCCTAAAGCCATGCAGACTCTGCGACATGCCAAGCAACACCAACCACGTCATTGCCTCGGTTACATGTGCTCTCATCCTTCCATGTGTGGTAACCCTCCCCTGCGGTCTTACCAGTGCAGAGGAGGTTGCACTTCGAAGCATGTGGTTCACGTCCTGCCTGCTGTGAAAGTTTCCGAAAGAAGTTCGATATTTAGTTAATGTCAATCGATCCACTCTCTGTTACAATCCTCTATCGCACGAGCCACTGGCCGCATTTGATTTTCAGTCCTGGACTACTTAATTGTTGACTCCAGCTCGGCATACGAATTTCCAGGGCAGCCGTAAGCAGGGGGGTGAAACCCGCAAGCAAGGCGCCAGGTGCACGGGCCCTTGGCAAACGCCTTCCTCCTCACTCTCACATAAACACTGACCAGACGACGACTCCAGTTGCAAGCGTCTCCTCTCCATCCGCTGCGCAGCAGACTCGTCGCTGTATTCCTAATAACCCCAACTTAATGAGGTAGCCGAAACAGAGATAAAATCTCGGTTACCCCTAGCGAAGAGAAGTCTTAAGTTTATTAACCTATCCTACAGTAAACATGCAGGCACGAAACAGCACAGATGAGGCTCTGGCCTCTCTCGAGACCCTGATTAATGACCGGCATAGTGCACTATAGTACAGTGCTACTGCAATATACTCATCCAGTTGGGTCCAATTAGTCGGGCGGCTAAAAAAAAAAACACCTAGAACCAATCGGAAAATCCATTTCGAACCAATTGAAATATCAGTTGGTTCCAATTGAAATTTACCTTTTTTTTTCACTGGCAAAGTTATTTCTTTACCCCTGCCAGCGCTTTCAGCCAATCGTAAACATGCAGTTCATTTCCGGGACTGCTGAACATTTCTTGTGTTTTCTGCATATTGATTTTTAGACCCACCGTTCTGCTCTGCCTGTTAAGTAAAAATTATTAATTATGTTTTGCAGTACATATCCCCTTAGTGACTTAGCAAGGCAATGTCATCATCGAGTGCATATTAGTGCGATTTTCTCCAATGACTCTTATCCACAATTCCCAACATAGGTCTCTGAATACTGCCTGTTAGAGTGAACTCCGGTAAATAGGTGGTGAACAAGATCGTGTCACCCTGCCTGACATCCTTCCTTATTGAAATTTTAATGCTCGCAGAAATGGAAGCATGCAATGAAATCTTGATGTATTGCATACAAGAAATTTGCAGATGTCTGTGACTACTGTTATCCTTCATACATATATAATTGACCTCGATGAAGCAACGCTGTCTTAACTGCGTGATCGACGAAGGACCAAATACGAGACTCACGCACTTGGAAACCGGTGAGTTTAAATAGCGCGGCGTTGCAGAGGCTTGTTTGAATAACACGTGGAACAGTGATGCCAACTTAGGTCAACGTTTTATCCCTAAAATGAACACCCAAAAATATCTAGATTGAAGAAAAATCCCTAGCTTTTAGTTCTTTACTTGTTAATGGGGCGATTACAGTTTTAACAAAGTCTCAACGCAGTTCACGCTTTATTCCATGTCTTGTACATTTTATCAGAGATAAATAAATGTGTGTTAGCCGCAACTGTAGCTTTTTTTAAAATTTTTTATAGAGTTACCATGCATAGAATGTCCACAGAAGGCACCACCAGATAAAGGGGGAGTCAGCAACGACGCTCTCCTGACTCCCCCTGTATCTGAAGTAAAATTCCAGCAAACGACTCCTGTTTCACCGCACCGCCTTTTGAGCTGCTCCTTCAGCAGGCTCATCTTTACGCGCAAAGAACCCTTGCAGCCCTTTGTAAATAGAATGGAGTTGAACCCAAGTTGAAAGAGCTTACATTGTTTGCTAAGCCCCCTTAACGCATCAAAGTATTTTGTTCAGACAACATTAACAGTCTGTTTAAGATGCAGACAGAAAGACGAACACGTTTGACTTCGTGAAAGTTCCCTTCTCGCCTCAAACAGAACACTCAGAAGCTGTGAAATGGCGTACCTGACCGCCCAGTACTTTATTTATCAACGTTTCAATCAAAGATCGTCAAACAGTAGTTGGAGCGACTAAGAAATGACATCACGAGAACTTGACATCCTCAAAAATCTAGTCCTGCTAGTTATATAGCAGTGATTCAGACGTAGAGTTGGTAATTACAAAATCAGAAAATGGTTCCTTAAAACTGAGAATATATATGTTGTTTTGGAATTGAGCAGCACGTTGAGACGAAGCGGTCTAGCAAACGTGAAGAATGCTTTTCTTTTTTAAAAAAAAAAGCTGCACACATCGAAGCACTTTCTTCAATAACATAAAAACACGCACGATGCAAATGATACTGTATTCAGAAATAACGTAAACGCGCGTGCAGTGTCGATGCTGACGCTTTAAGGTATATATTTCTTAACTCTCTAGATTTATTATATGGCGCACGAACAATTAAGGAATTAGACGCGCACACAATCTTAGTCTTAATCATCGTACATATCTTTGTTCATCCTCTTCAAATGAGAAGGAGTGATCCTGAACTTGTAACAGCAGCTGTCCATCAAGGCTCTTTTTGCACAATGCTTCTGTTGCACAACCGCACAACGCTTCTGTTGACAATCTGTTTCTCTGCTTTGTTTTCACCAAGTTGACTTGCGAAAACACGCGTTCGACAGCGGCGCTGGAATGTGGCAGGCACAAAAGGTTCTTCATAAAACTTGACAGCAGGGGGTACTCTTGTGAACCGTCTCCTTTTTTCATTTAAGACACTTTGTGCCAGAACTGGCTCGCAGTCAAGTCAGCGTAGTCGCTCAGCTCCATGTTGCGGAGAAGTCGCCATTCCCTGTCCAGTTCATTCACTTATTCGTTTTCTTTCACTATCAGAGGAAAGGAGACCGCAAGCGACGCGATTGATGGCACTGTCTTTCCCAGGACAACTTTCGTGTCTATGACTCGAAGGTTTTTCATCTGTTCACTTTTTAGGGGGAACCGCAGGTAGATCTGATGAGCTGCTTCAATAAAAAAAACTCTAAACACCGCAGCCGAAAGTTGTGAACCTGATTATCGTTTAAGCCGTGCGTGTTACCGGCTACTGCGGCAGTTGGCTTTGCTCCGAGGTAAATTTCTTCCAATGGCAGGAACTTGGCTGGGTCTTTCTACCGCACATCGGACAACGCTGTGGCCTCCAAGTAGTCCCGCTTGATGTAGCATTCAAGTATGCATTTCAGCATGGCCGAAACTTTTTCATGGAGCAAGTGGATTCTGGTTTCTTCCGACTGCATTTCCTTATTTAGGTTAGTGAAAAAAGGCAGGACATACTCAAGGAACTCGAGGTAGAGTTTTGTTGACGGGTCAATCAGTTTTTCCAGAATGGCTTCTGCAGCAAGCAGGCGGTCGTCAGTGGCGGCTTTTTTGAAAAACAAAATCAGGGCAAGCATCTACTCAAGTAAGCGTGTCACAACAACTTGTAGGGACAGCCACCTTCTTTGGCTTCGGTGCAACAGCTTGTGTGGTTTCACCTCTGCAAGCTTCTGGAATTCTTGGAAGGCAGATGTCTGCTTCGGCGACAAAAAGTAGTTGAAAACATCGCATGCCAGATCCTCAACTCCTCTCGGAAGTGTTTTACATGCATACGAGGCGCACAGATGGAACGAATGACAAACGCACTTCAAAATGAAGAGGCCTGCATGGAATTTCTGCCTGTAGCAGCGACGCGACGGAATGATGTGCACCCATCATCACGTTCGCTCCGTCGGCCGCAAAACCAATCAAATTTTTGTCGTACGGAATTTCCGCAGCACTGAACACTGCCTTCAGGCTAGTGTATAGAGAGAGCTGGCAGTCGCATCACTGAGTGGTACTAAGTCCAAAAACGCATCTATTATGCCGCCGTCGACGCGTTCATTACTCGGGCGACTAGAAGGGAGAACTTTTGTTTGCGCAAAAGCTCACAGAGCTCTTCGCGACTCTCCTCTCCAAACACATTATGATGGCAGCGCACTTTGTCCGGCGGCAACTTAACTTCTTTGCAATCAGCGAGTCGTCACACGACGCTTTGACATCAACTAAATGCCCCATGGCATTAAAGGGTAGATTGTGTTCCGTGATAAACGCCGCAAGTCTTATTTCAGCCTCTTTGACAGATTTGTCTACTTGAGTTTGCCCACTTATTGAAGGCATGGATGTCAGCGCGCGGGTCGATTGCAAGCTCGCAGCGCTTTTTTTGTGTTTGGAGCTCGCAAGGTGGCGGTCGATTTCGGATTTTCCCCCTTTGTAATCGGATCTGCATGCTTTGCAGGAAAAGAACAAGGGCCCGTTTTTACTGGCTGACAACCAGCATCTGTACTTTGAATCCGCCTCCCATTTTGTCAAATATTTTTGGTCGTATGCTTTCGCTTTCTTTTTGCTTGGCTCACCTTCCTCAAAGTATCCCGGTCCAGAAGTTGCCATCTGACATGCAGCACGTTTGCACGGATAAGGTACGCGGTGAGTGCAAACGTAGCGCGTTGATCCAAACAATACAAGTCAAAACTCAACTTTTTTCTTTCGTAGAGCAGCAGTCCCTCGTAGCGCCTGTGATGACACGCACGATTAAACAATTTGAAAGTCATATGGTTTCGTTTCTCCTCTCTGTGCAGCAGCCAATTATTTCGCGTTGCAGAACTGCTGTTGCCATCTATCGGCTTGGCACAACACCAGATAGAGGAGCAGTAACTAGGATTTTTCATAGTTTTTTTTTGTTCGAAAGGCAGTATTATCACATACGAATTATAAGGCCTCAAAATCCCTAGATTTCACAAAAAGACGCTAAATCCCTAAAGCAAAGAAAAAATCTCTAAATCTAGGGATAAGTCCTTAGGGTTGGCATCACTGACGTGGAATGACAGCACGACTAGCAGCGTAGGGCTAAGGTGGCTAGATTGGAAAGGTGTGAAAACCGGCCGGGGAAACATGGCCCCGCAGCGCGCCGATGCCGTGCGGCGGCGCTGACGGCAGAGGCGTGGTAAGTCGCGCAGCCAAAATGAGCGCGGCGCGTAGGCTAAACTTAACCACTGAAGAGAAAATGAGCCCGTTTTGCTTATCGCGTGCTTTCTGCTAGTGTCAAAGAATGGACCTTTATTATAAAATAGTGTTTCGTCAACTCGGATCATTATTCCCGTGAAATATGCTGCTTCACAACCGAGTTTGCATTGCATAGCTGGACTGAAGCGCGTTTCGTGCGTGCACATTTCGAGACGCTGCCCAGGATGTGAGGGACGCCGTTAATGCCGCAGCGGAAGGTTGCGGAATAATTTAAACGACATGCACTGACTCTCTGCGTTGCGCCGCCACTGAAACGCAGCCACTACACGTACGTACGGCGAGAAGAGCAGGTTGTAATGCGTGCCGTAGGACCTCAAAACTGCCGTCGCATTGGCTGAAGGCGAAAATTAAAACTCGTTTTTAGGGAAAGGAAATATCGCAGTATCTGTCTCACAGATATCGGTGGACACCTGAACCACGCCGTAAGGGAAGGAATTATGAAGGAGGGACTAAGAGAAGAACGGAAGAAAGAGTGGCCGTAGTGGAGGGCTCCGGAATAATTTCGACCACCTGGGGATCTTTAACGTGCACTGACATCGCACAGCACATGGGCGCCTTAGCGTTTCGCCTCCATCGATTCGCGGCCGCCGCGGTCGGGTTCGCGGTCGGGTACTCCGGATCAGTAGCCGAGCGCTCTAACCACTAGTAGCCACCGCGGCGGGTAGATGAAGCGCCCCAAAGCACAAACAAGGCGCCACAACGCACTAACCGGTTTTTGTTGCCGCTTGCGAACCTGTAGCATGTATGCCATCTTGACGCTCATGTAAGCAATGAAGCAGCACATCTGGCCATGAAATCGTTTATTTACAAGTGAGGGGGAAATTTTTCCAGAATTTGATCTACAGCACACAAAGCTTCAGTGTTTTCCGTTGCTTCTCACTATCCTCCTGATTTATACCCTTAAGGAAAAAAAATAATCCTTGTGAGGCAATAAAAACGTACAACTGATGCTGTCAGCGCAACAGAACGCCCAAAAGGGCTAATTTTTGGCACATATCACTAATTGACTGTAAATACTTTTTCCGCAGCTTCGACGTGAAAGCGCGTTCGGCTGAACGCATGTGCAAGTTTGTTTTCAAGGATGGTGACAAGACTGTAAAATGATACTGACGGACTTGTCGGCACTTGGGATCGCACGAGACCACTTGGCAAACATTCCCTGGCAGGCAGGGGCACGTACGGAGCAGAGGTGTTTTTTTAAATGTTTTTCTGTACCCCGTACCACACCCAGGCGCAAAGCACAAATGCTCCGTCTTCTTTTTTGTTGTTGAAGGTATCTCGCTCTCGAATGAGAAAACGCTGCTACAGACACTCCAATACAGGTGACGAAACGAACTGAACTAACTGCTACGGGGTGCGCAAGGCCTACGCGGCAGAGCTTACCGCGCCGCTACTAGCAGCGCCACATTCCTCCTGGCGGCATCGGTGTGCAGAGGGGTCACGCTCAGCCGACGCAAAGCGCCGCGCTCTTCACACCTTCCCAATCTAGCCACCTTAGTAGGGCTAAACGGAGGAACCTGATCCTCATGTCACGTGGTTTTTAATGACGTCATTTCAAAATGGCGTTTATCTCGGTACTTTTCTGGGTACTTTTTGTCGCAAAATTAGGTAAAAATGGCGCTGAAAACTTTTGAAACGTCCCTAGCCACAGTTCCTAGGTCGCTGGCGTCTCCATGGTTGCCACGGTGACCATCGCTGCCATCGCCACGGTGGTTTGTTTACATGGTTGTTTAGCGCGCGGTGCATTGACGTGTGAAAGAAGTGGTGTCGTCAAAGGCTCTATTTTAGATCGGGTACGGAGGCAATCAGAGTTTACAGTGTGCGATAGCATAGGCACTTCTCAGAGCCCTTGGTGGAATGCAGAATGTTCAAAAGATTATAGGCGGCGCAAGGCAGCCTGGAAGAAACTTATCCATAATCAATGTCCCCGGAATTGGATCGATTATAAGTTTCTTGCAGCTACCTTCAAGCGCACAGTCGCTTGGGCAAAAGAAAAATATGATGAAGAGAATTATGCCCATCTATCAAAATCTAATAACAGACAAGCCTTGTTTCGCTTTCTGAGGTCAAGGAACAGGCTGCCATCGCCTCACAACATCCCCTCTAATGTGCTGACTCCAGTAGAGCTTGCCTGGTCATTAGAAGAAATTGGCAAAGGCTTGGAACACCGTTTTTCGGCTGCGCTCTCTCGCCCACAACTGCTTGGGAATCACTATGATGATTTCCTTAATGTCTCGGTTTCTGAGCTCTCCCAGGTGATAAATCGGTTACCTTCTGCAGCTCCTGGTCCTGACCGTGTCACCTCTGCGATGATTAAAATACTGTTCGACGAATCCCCCAATGCTATATTGGAGCTGGTAAATTACTCTATTAGAACCCCATGGATCCCGGATGTATGGCGTGTTTCTAAAATTATCCCGGTGCTTAAAAAGCCAGGCGAAGGGTTGGTCTTAGACAACATTCGACCAATTTCATTGACATCGAACCTGGTGAAATTGGTTGAACGCGTGCTGTATGGACGAATCATGCCCATTATTACTGAAAAGGGACTACTTAACCCCTGTCAGATTGGTTTCAAGCCTGGGTGCTCTATATGGTGTGCGCATACTGACCTCGAAAGCCGTGTCCGACTGGCGCGCCGGCGTCGACAGTATGCTGCGCTGGTAACTCTTGACATCTCGAAAGCATATGACAGTGTCGAACATGGGCCTCTGATGTACAGACTACGTGCTCTGGGATTGCCAAGTTATTTTGTGGAATGGGTGTCAGCTTTCCTGGCTGACAGAGAATTTTATTGTTGTCAACGCGGAGTTTCTACAAGGAAATTTCATCAATCTAGAGGTGTGCCTCAAGGTGCAGTTCTCTCCCCTGTTCTATTCAACCTCTTACTCAGTTCGATTCCGACTTCCCCTGACGTGACTACGTACGTGTATGCAGACGATATAGCTTTCTTTGCTGCTGCGAGTGATTTACATTCTGTGTATATGGTTTTACAGTCATATTTAAATTCCCTTGACCGATGGTTATCTGAATTACACTTAAGTCTTAATGTAAACAAGTGCGCTTTATTACCTTTTCCGGTTACTCAACAGGTACACATTTCATTGTCTTATCGTCATCATGTCATTCCTCAGGTATGTTCCCTAAAGTATCTCGGGGTAACTTATGATTCCTCTCTCTCTTGGCGGCCACATATAGATCAGGTTGCTGCGAAAGGGATTCGGGCGGTAGGCCTTCTGCGAAGGATGAGTAGCCCTCGCTGCGGTTTGCGCAGACATGCTCTGCTGCTGATTTACAAAATGTATATCCGGCCAATCTTGGAATTCGGTTGCGTTTTGTTTTCTGGAGCAGCTGCATACAAAATGCGCCCACTTCTGCTCTTAGAGCGAGAAGCTCTGCGCCTGTGTTTGGGTCTCCCTAAATACGTGGCAAACAATGTTTTGTATCTGGAAGCGCGGGTGCCGTCTCTTACTGCAAGGTTTCGCCTTTTGACAGTACAAACGTTTTTAAAGTTTTGCGACTCGGACCAGCATGCATCCGCGTTGATCTTCCTAAGGCAGCGAGCGGAGTTCTTGGGTGTCGGATGGTCTCGCCTTCAAACTCCCCAAATCTGTTTCGTTGAATCTTTGCTGGGCCCACTGAATGTGCGAATACCTGAAATTGTTCCGGTGCGGTCCATCCCTGCAAATGTGTCTATCATCTACGATGATATTTATCCACGTAATGCAAAATTACTGCCTTTCTCATGGTTAAATGGTATGTTGCAGGATTATTTGTCGACCTTCAGCTCACATGTTGCAATTGCGACTGATGGCTCGGTGTGTGCAGAAAAGGCAGGTGTAGGTATTTACTCCCAGTCCCTTGACTGGTCTTTTTCTCTCCGTCTCCAAGATTTCACTCCTATCTATCTGGCTGAGTTTCTAGCAGTGGTTCTCGCTTTGCGAAAGGTACCAATTTCTTTATCAGCAGTAATAATAATTACGGACTCGTTATCTTTATGCACTTCCCTCTCGGCGTCCACTGAATCGCAGCTCTTTCGCATTCTAAAATTCCTGATCCCTCCACACATCACATTAATTCGATTTCTTTGGGTTCCTGGGCACAGGGGTCTTCTATTAAATGAATCAGCTGATGCTTTAGCGAAGGCAGCCCTGAGTGGACCGATCGTTGACCCGCTTCCAAAAACTGCTTACATCACGGCGGCACGCTTCCGACGGTACACCGTAATGAACGAACTGGGTGCATCAGCGCTTACTTCCTTGGACGACTTCCAGCACCTACTGTTCCCATGGAGAAGCTCAGTCTGGCGATCGCGCAATCTTGAAGTTTCCTTCACGAGGCTTCGCTGCCGAGTACCGCAACTAAATTTTTACCTATACAGGCCTGGTCTGGCGATCTCCCCATTGTGTCCGTATTGTGCGGAGCCGGAAACAATAGAGCACTTTCTTCTTTTTTGCCGTCGTTACTCATCGATTAGGAGGCGACTATTAGAAGTTCCAATACAGAATCTCAGTTTGCGCCTGTCTTCTGTGGTTGTTCTGTCTCTTGGCGCTTCTATGCTTGGCCATACCAATGGGAATGTTTGCTCTGCCGTTCAAAATTATCTACTGGAATCAAAACGTCTACCTTCATGATCTTTCGTCCTGCCCCTCCCATTATCAGCTTCTGTATTTCGGTTTTTACAACCACTTATAGTAATCCCTACCCCTTCTTTGCCTAAATTTTAGTTTGTATGCCCCCCTAACCTCCTGCAACCTCCTCGGCTACGAAAACTGTGCGATCCAAATTTTGGTAGGTCATCCCATGCTTGCCACATGCAACTGGTCATTTAAATAGCCACCGCCTGGTTATGGCCAATCCCCCTTGTGGGTATGTGCTATTGTGTGAGGTCAACAACAACAACAATGGAAGGTTAGCGCAAGGGCGAGTGACATTGACCGCGCTAACGTCCGGACTTGTGCCCTAGTGCTGTCTTTATTATGTAAGCTTGCAGTGCGACCGGTTCCAGCTAGTGGTATGATATGGGAAGCTCGTAAAGACTACATTTTGCAAGGCGGTGCCTGCATTGAATGAGTGTGTCGAGAATTATGGTTTCCTTGTGTTCCGCGTAACTGATTCTGACCTGTACGTACTGATACGGCAACCTCGCATGCATAATGTCATCTCTATGCCCTGTGCGATGTCTGTATTCTGTCATCCCATTTGTCAGTTGTGGTATTTACCATGTTCCTATAGTCCTGCATATGTGCCCACCGGCGGCAAGCTATGCGCAAAAAAGGCACTTGTGTACCGAAGGAAGGCGGACAAGGAGTACTGCACTAGCCTGTGAAAGGACATATCTTCCGTCTTACATGTTTGATATGCCTGCAAAGTCTAACCACCAACTAGCCAAGCTGTAATGGATTACTTCGCATTGACGCCCATGTTGCGCAAAGCACATGGTAGGCCACAGCTGCTTTGCACGACGCCGCAGCGTTTCCCGCGGAGAGACCTCACGCAACGCGACGCATCGTGCCACATATGAGCTGTGGTCCCTACGCCGCTTTCTTTACTGATAGGCTTTTAGCGAATTTTGTAGTATGGTCACACCACCTAACCTTGTAATATCTGTGAAAGCTGTTGGTGAAGTGTTTTTATAACCTATAAGTAGAACTTGTGAAAGTAACATGGTTCTTGGTGTATTTTTTCTAACGTTCAGCATTGGAATGAAGCCAGACAAGGCTAAAACTTGTTTTGCTGGCTCTGTCATTCCTGTAGTGGTTTGTGATAATGTGGGAGGCATGACAGGCTTTCAGCATCTGCGTAGCCAGAGTCAGCACAATGTGGCCTTAGGGTTCGCTTGGAAACGTTGGGTTATTGCATGGTAAGTAAAACATAATACAGAGAGAAAAGTAAACACTCTGAATGAGCAGTCTCTTGCACCTTCTGTGTGTAACATTTTCTGAGCTTAAATTCCTAGACACCATGAATGCATTCCAAATTTCACAGCTGTTGTTTCTGCTGCTGCAGTTAGTAAAAACGCAGACTGATAGGCTAGTTAGTATGGCATAATAAGGATAAAACAGCACACCTGTACAAGGGCGAGACTGTGTCTTGTCTTATCTTCCTTTGTCCTTGTGGAGGTGCGCCGTTTTAGCCTTATTAGTAAAAGTATGCTGTACATATGGACGTTGGATGCCATGCATGCTGTAATCTGTTGCATGAACTTTGTGCTAGCATTTGTAGCTAGAAGGGTTTCTTTTTGACGTTAGCGCTGTATAAGTGAATATAATTTATGCACGTACGTGAACAACATGCTGGCTTGGCCTTATGTAGGTCAATGGATCATTACGAAGTGCATGAGGTGTCACATTAATTGCATGCCTGGTATTACAGCATGTTGCCACTTTTGAGGGGAAAATCTGTTTTTTTTTGGAATGGGTACTCAGAAGTGACTAGGCAAGCTACCTTTAACTTCAAATGAGCTTGCACCTTAGATGGCAGCTCTATGGGGCAATGGACGCTAAAAAAAAGAGTAGCCATGATCTTTTAATATAAAGTGAAGAACCAGCATAAACCAATATCAACACATCATACATGTGACATGCTTCTGTGCATATAGTGAAGAGCTTAAAAATGCATGAAAATGTAAGCATGGCTTGTCTACTTATATTTGGTTATTCCTTGTAGAAGGAAGCGTGTTGACAAATTTTTCTATGGTTTAAGGCAAACGTCTAGACTGGAGTGCAATTTCAATAAGGAAACAGTTACAATTGGCCACATATGAGTATGAAGTCTTCAACTTGGAAGGTCTGAAAAAACTGTGTGCCTTTCCTTTCTATCTGCATTCTATTTTTACTTCCTCACTTGACATGCTGCTGAATGGATGGATCTGCTGGTTTCTGAATTACTGGTTCTGTAACATGCACAGTCAGAACATATGCAAACCACAAGTATGAGGCAACATGGTTAAAAGTGCAATGAGAAAAGAGCTTATCGATACATTTTTGAAGGTAGACAGCTCAGTTTGCTGATATGTTTAGGTGCGTTTTATATTGTTAAGGCCCAGTAGGTATTAAAGGAGCAGAGGCACCAAAATTTTAGTTGTTTTCTTTCAGTTAGAATGATTCGCAGTAGCTTGGAAAACCTAGACAACTGCATGGATTGCTCCAACAAGAGACAGTATATTTATAACTATTTTTCTCTCACACTGTTTAGCTTAAACAACCGAACGACGACTATGAAGTCAGCGGTGCGTTCAGGTCACGTGAGGCATGCAAAGACTGCAGTATTGTCACAACTTTGTTCGTTGTTATTTATATCAACTCGTACACAAACCTGCGAAGAGTTGGAATGACATAAAGTGAACTGGCAACGATTATATCTCAATTTTTTGCATGCCTCACAGGACCTGAACTGACGAAAAATTAAAAGGCTCAAGTGTGTAGCAAACCAAGAGCAATGGAAACCAAGGAGGGCTTTGGGCAATTGTAATAATTTAAACGAAGTGGGGAAATTGCCTTTTGTTAATTTTTACATTGCAGGTATAGTAAAAGTACACTATGCCACCACCGTCGTGCCGCCACAGTGGCAGCCGTGTTTCAGTGGAGGTGAAATGCAAAGCGCCTGTGTACTGAGTGATATCAGTGCACGATAAAGAGCCCCATGTGGTCAAAACTAATCCGTAACCCTGCACTATGGTATCCCTTATAACCCTGTTGCCTTGGGGCATTAAACCTCATATTCCATACCATACCATAACTTTGGTGTGTGTTCTGTGTGCTTGACCATTTAAGCTGCAGTAATTGCTAGCACTCTTGAATTTTGACGCCATCAGATGTGCGTACACGTACTCTCACCTCTCTTCTCACCAGATCGGCACCCATCAGGACCCTCTTTCTTCTCCTCCTCCCCTTCCTGAGTGCAGAGAAGCAGGCAAGATATCAATCTTTCTGGCCGACCTCTTTGCCCTCGTTTCATTAAATTTACCTATCTTAAATTTTCATGAGTATTTGTGTGTGCAAATGCACAATATGTGGTGTTGACGAGGTGCATATCAACTATTACATATGCATGCCACCCATGCTATGATTGGCATGCATGTGTGCATTCATGCCTGTCATGTAAATAAATGTAAGTAGCACAGGCTCCATACAGTGGCCAGAGAGCGCTGCGGAGCAGCACTGCTTTCAGCACTACCGTGGCAGGTATGACGATACTGGGAAGGCGAACACGCTGGCTGCACTACTTGCTCTCAAGTTTTTGCTGCGTTTTGTACATGACCGCCGGCCGTGTTCTTGCTGCATCATGCGCTGTGCTTTCCAATGTCGCAAGTGGCCTTTTCTGGTTTTAAGCCTATTAAAGGCTTTTAACAATGCGTTGTTCCCACCGCTCTGAAGGGCTTAATTCAGTTGCGCTTTATTTTATTGCGGAAATTCACTCTTTGCCATCAGTGGAATGTAGGACTCCAATGAGTAGTGCATACCATGGTTGTTAAGGAACGATTATGGTGTATGAAACATGTCAGATACCTATCATCTCTTGAAGGTCTCTTGGTTGCATAGACTCGGCTAACTGTAGTAATTGGCATGCGTTCAAATTGCACTTTTTTGCATATTTTCACGAGGTGGTTAGTGTAGATGCTTGTTGACTAATTCGACACAAATTTGCAGCCATCGCTCTGAATATAAAATAAGATGAAATAAAGCGACAACAGCTAATTTGCACTATGGCGCGGTATGCGTAAGCCGCGCGACACAGGCAAACACTAAAGTTTATGGGACATACAGATTTAAAAAAAGCCCAATTGCTTGGCACTCGATCTAAGCATGCAGCCACAAACTGGAACATGTTCGTTACACTTCCCTGCACGAACTGCACAGTGCACCCCTCCTCCAGCAGGCGAGGAAATCCAGCTTTTTCGTGATTTCGATATTCAGAAAACTTGTGGGCGTCAGTACGTACTATTGGCAGCAAAGGTTACAGGACGCAAGTTCTCGGATTTAAAAAGAAGTTGTAGCGCTACCTCTTACCCAGTCGCTAGGTAGTATTACCAGTGGAAGGAACGCCCCGTCATGCATTCGTACATTTCAGGTGATATGCTTGCGTGCTGAAATAATCCCACTGTGCTGAAATAATCCCACCCCCTCCTCGCATTACGTTAGCTTCTGATTCCGACAGCACGTACGTGTTTGATATGATCACAAACATCAAAGAAACTAAAGCACGGTGAGAAGCCACACAAACGCCGAAAGTGCGGTTAGATGCCCACAATTAGAAAGTAGCTCTAGCGCTATCAAAATTCTAAATGCATGTTGCAGGAGTTGTAACGTGTATGCAATTTGAAAATGTAGCTTTAAATGCGCGGCAGTATGACTGACGTTGAACTTGACAGAGGTTGTTGACTTGACTCTCCGTACTGCTACAGTCCACCTCTCGGTCGTGCAGCCTACCAGAAAACTTGCACATTTTGATGCCAAGCTTCCTGCCCGGCTGTAATAATTCTGGACGCAGCATAACCGGCAGTAGTGTATTTTGCTTCCTGAAATTTCTTAGGTCGTTTCCGCTAGTACTCGCAATAGTTGCAGTGCCGTGAAAGCATCTGAGAGAGTGCTGCAGCACACGGCGCTTCCGCTCCCCCGCCCCACAGTTTTGTGAAAGCTGCGCTAGTTGGCGCAGGGCTCGTGACCAAACTTGACTGTACGGAGCCTATAAGTAGTGAACTAGGCGTGGTGTCAAAATGTGTGTAAAGCAAAAAATTCTCGTGTTTACATGTGCTGATGAGTCATTTTCATTGTAATGGCAAGCATGATTATGTTGAAGATTGCAGCAATATATCAGCACACTATGATTTTGAATGGCCAAATCTTTTGACTTGCATCTGTTGCAGTGTAAAGTACACATTCCTGCCAATTAACATGATTAGTGTGAGTGGTTTTATTGTACACTGTTGGGAGTGAGGCTTCCAGTCCATCCGAAGTGCTCTGATGAAAAGTACCTTTTATAATGGTACTTGTGGTTGCTTCATGTCATTGAAACTAAACTCGAATAACAAATAATGTGATTTTGAGCCGCATAAGTGAAAATTATGTGACCGCTTTGTTCATGACACTACATTTGGTTTGGTTCTATCCGCTACAATGATAGAAGACTGTGCTGCTTTGAAACAGCAAAGAGACATGCACTGAAGCCTTGGATGCGCAGCAAGAGACAAAGCGTGCATATTGTTGACCATGCAATGTTGACCCTTTTGTGTCGTAAGTTTCCAGCTCCTATTACAGTTTTTTTTGCTTAATTTTTTTATGGGCCGATTTAGAAATCTGCTAAACATGGTCGCACGTCTCAGCTTTAGTCTAACCAGGCAGCTTTGGAGAAAGCGCACATATTTATAATGTTTTGGTTTTATTTTCGTGAATGACACTGCTGTATCAATTTTATTGGCGCTCCCTTTCAATGAGTGTGTTGATTATCGACAGCTGCATAAGTGACTATCTTATTTATAATGTAAATTCTAACTCATTGTTTTTTTTTCTAGTTCATTCCCAATATAGGCTATTTTTATTTGCGCCTCTTTGAGGAAGATCGCGATGATGATAATGTTAGCGCTCTTAAAGCGCCCCCTACAGTCAGTGACTGAGCTAAGAAGAAAAAAAACAACATGGCGGTTGTTTACGTGTTTGGAATCGCGGTCGGCGGTCGTTGCGAGTGAAGAATTCGCCGGCGTCGCGTCTTTGTGGCCTGTGTAGATATTTAAATTTGCCCTTTTTGTTTGTGACCAGCAGACCGCCCGTAGAATGCGTGTTTACCTCCCTCCCATGCGCCCCTAAAGGTGAGTGAACAGGATGCAAGCGCGTGCCGTCCAGTATTGGCGTCCCAGATCTGGGTGTTTCAAGCTCATTGCGGAAAAGATCTGTACATATAGCTCTTGTTATAATCATCACGATGCAGTGTGTAGGCTGTGATACGTCATCTCATGGAGCAAGGGTTGGAGAACGTTGCAGCATGTCTTTTCTAGCCCGCCCTCTAACAGTCCAAGGCACTGATCTGGACACCAAATGGCGACAGTACCGATTGACGACTGTTGTGGGTGCTTGTGTGCGAAATTGCATTGATCTGCCAGATCGCAGAGTGAAGCAATTGTCGGCAGAACAATCGCAAGGCTTACCCGACTGTAGCTTGCAACCACCTCAGCGGTCCCAATGCTTGGGACAGAGCGAAGAAATAAAGCTGCACAGTGCGAACGCTGGATTATCGAAAACCGTGCTTACGTCTCGTATAGTAGCTATTGGAATTGAGTATTCTGGAATGCACTGGCAATGCGTACTTCTGCTCTTGGGGCCGAGTGACCCGTCTTCCTTCATGGCGCAGGCAGAGTGTACTGAACGCGTGTGCACACGCTGAGCGGCGCATCTGAAAAAGTGAAAAGTGTTGCCATGTTCACTGCACGCTTTCATCGACGTAGGAGTTCTAAGGTAATCCTGTGAGTTCACGTTCTGTTGGTATACAGTCATATTTGGTTTGTGCAATCAGTGACTGCCCACATACTGTTGAAAAGCGAGATTTTTATTGTCTGCCAAAGATGATGTAGTGGAATGTATAAATTAATATAGCATAGTAACAATGTGACACTGAACACTTTTGTTAAGATGTAATAGCAAGTAATTTCGATGTTTGTGTAAGCCAGTGTGTTTGCCTTCATTGCTAAAGAGACTGAAGCAAGTGTTTGGGTGTTTATGAGTGGGGACAGAACTGGTGTATCAAGTAGGTGATAGACAGGTGCCCAGACCATGCATACTCTGATGCTATGTACAAGTGTCGCATTTTGTCAGACTTCAGCTGCGAGTGATTCTTCGTGTCCTGCATCTTTTTGTTCAGTGTAAAGAAAGTTGGTAATAACAAAGCAGAGTAGCTCAGAATGGAATAGGCTTGGGCAGGTTGGTAATTCATTGTAACACAGTGAGCATAGCACGGGAAGAACGAGAGGGGACAAGCACTATTCTTGTCCTGTTTCCTCTTCGTCCTGCGTTCTTTCCGCGCTATGCTTACTGCGTTACAGAGCAGCTCAGTGCGGCCAGACTTCACGGGATACCAAGGAGGACACATTAGAGTTGGGTCATAGCGATGATAGGTTACGTCATTCTAATGAAAAGGGGCTGCTTTTGCTGAGGATGAAGCTTTTATAGGCTATAATAGGCCAAAAGGTGAAATGGAAGTGTCATCATCCTGGCCGTTTTTACAAGCAACCTGTGCCAAGTTTTTGAGCGCAGTGCACCAAAGCCAGACAACATTGCTATTCACTTTCTAACAGTAATCACGGAGCCCTTCTCTATGTTTATATCACGAGTTTGAATCGAGTGCTCGGGAAAATTTGTAAATCTGATTTTATTTTTGGTGAATGCAGCAAACATCAACATAACCAGAAGACCAGACGTTAGATGGAGTTGTGCTGGCATGGTCATACTTGCCAGCCTAATTTAGAAGACTGTCAAAAAATGGTCGCGCATCTTAGGGTTTAGTTGTAATCAAGCAGAGTAAGGAGGAAAAGAATCTGGAGTCGTTTTTGCTGTGAATTTCGTGACTAGAGGAAAGGGGAAAAGAGGGAAGGTAGTGCTGAAATTAACTAGTGTTCAGCGTTAGTAAGGCAAGTCAGGAGGCATGCTGGGTGCATTCCGGTAAGTTGCACGTTGTGAAGACAGCTGTGCCAGACTGCACCAAGCGCGCATCAACTCCACTGGCCGCACTGTGCTCTGCTGGTTTTGCACCGGTGGCTGAAGTGGCGGGCTGTGTGATTTTGAGCTTTGTTCGGAACTCCCTACTTGTCTGCAGATGGTATAGCTGTGAGCGAAGTTCTCAAGGAAGCCAGTGAAGTGCGAATGCATGTGAAGGCTGCTGGTGATGCGGTATGTTGTAACCACCTGCTGGGCAGTGGGACTCGTAAGAGCTTTTGCATGGCATGCATGCAAATTCGAGAGCCTATTGTAGCAAGTGCAGGAGGGCGGAATTATGGGAATTTTCGTGCTTTAGAAGAAAGTGTTATATAATGCCTAGCATTTGTGTTTTCAAACCTGTTATGAGCTCTGTGTGCTGTTGTAATGCTTTTGTTAATATTCTGTTATGCTTTTATTAATTGTGGTGTCATCTGGGCACGCCGTGCCCGAAATTTTAGGCAAATGGACCACGGAGTAGGCACTCCTGGGACTGTATGTGACCTAATTGGCTCTTGCATGGGTTTACACATGTGTAATACTAGGTGTTTGCATGAACCTGACAATGTCGGGTCAAGTTGGCCGTTCAGGCTTGTGTAAATGCTTAGTAATCGTTGGGTCGGGCTAAGTCAACCAAATTGCAAGCAGTTCGTTGCTCAGCCCCATCTTCTTGGCAATGTGCACACAAGCATCGTCAAGTCATAGAGTCAGATCATTCGGAAACTGTTTTGTACTGGCACTTCTGGGACAGAGGGAGCATGCCACAGTTGTGGGTGGCACTTTTGCATGTTCTGTCTTGCTTAACACTGGGCATTACTGTACCTACGCCGGTCCTTACTCACCAAGATTAAGTTCAGGAAAATTCGCCATCAAGTACAAGTGTTCTTGTTGAGGCCTTTTCCCGACTTACCTTGGGCTCCTGTAAACGAAGCTGTAGTAGTAGACTCCTGCCATACTTAGGCATATGCATCATTAGTGGAAACCACTGCTGTATGGTTCACTTGTGTCCCTTAAGGATACGTTTGTTGTTTACAAGCACATGATGTTAGCTTTATATTGGCTGCATCAACGAGATGTTGGCTCTGAATTTATCGTATGGAAGCTCATTTGCCATTTTGCTGGATAAATAATCATGTTCTTAAATGTGGCAGGTTTTGATTGCTGATATTAGCACCATTGCATTGCTGAGTGATAGTAACAAACTGGTAGTCGTGTTTGTGCAGTAACCTTTTCTGTGGCACTGCTGTGCCAGCAATAGCTCAGCAAGTCTAGTAGGCAAGTCTGATGCGTCTTGCAGAATGTTTTAGAAGTTTGCAGGCATCACAGAACACCTTTGTGTCATGCTGGTATGCAGAAGGGTTGAAATGCGGGCCAGTTGGTGCATTGTACCTTGAAAAAAAAAACAGTCACAAAAGACAAGGGACAAGAGAAGGAGTGTTCACGCCACAACGACAGGACCAGTCGTTGGACCAGTCGTGAACACTCCTTCTCCTGTCCCTTGTCCTTTTGTGACTGGTTTTTTTTTCATGCTGGTAGTGTGAGGTGCTGTAACTTCGTACAAGTGAGCCAAATACGGTTTAGCATTGAAGTATTATTAGGATGGTTTTTGTTGGCTTTTCTCAGAAAGGAGCAGGAGGTATGTGCACACTTTTCATTTCTACACTTTTCACATCCATTTTAGAGCGCCACTCTTTGCCACCCGTTCTTGGATTCCACGTCGTAGTCGGCATTACACGCCACCTGCCACGGCAAGAGCGGATGAATGGAAAACTGGAAGGTGGCTGCCACGGGAAGATCCCGGAGGGCGGCTAGTAGTGTAACGCGCCACCTCCCAGCTGTGGCAGGTAGTAGCAAAGCGAAATGCCACCTATCACTGAATCTTGCCGTGGCAGGTGGCTCTCTTAAATTTTGTACCTTAGCATATTGCAAAACTAAAATACATAAACAGCTGCGCTTAAAATTCGCATTACCGACTATCGCAATTGGCTGTGTATACATACAACCTTTGTCCGTAAAGTTCCGAGACTTAGTCCATTAAAAAAAATGCGTTGAAATCATTGAAATCATTTGTGCAGCACCCCTTCGAAATAATCTCCCTTGCAGTCTATACACAGCTTCCAACGCTTCTTGAGGTCTTGGAAACAGTTGGAAAACGCTTCTTTTGGCAGGGCTGCCAGCTCCTATGTCGTGGCGCCTTGAATGGCCTCCCCACTCCCCATCCAGCGACCTTTTAGGGCTCTCTTCACACGAGGAATCGGGAAAAAATCGCATGGGGTGAGGTCAGGCGAGCATGGCGGATGGGGAACTACAGTAATGCTGTGCTTGGCGAGAAATTTTGTCACGCTGAGAGTAGCGGGCGGCCTTGCGTTATCGTGGAGAAGGCTCCATTGTCCAGATGCCCATAAGTGAGGGCGACGGCGTCGCAGTGCATCACGCATGTGTTGGAGCACGCGGATATAAAACTCCTGATTCACCGTCTGCCCTTGTGGGACGAACTTGTGGTGTACGACACCTCAGGCATCGAAAAAAACTATCAGCATCGTCTTTGTTTTGGTCTTCTGTCGCTGCACCATTCTCGACGCCGGAGAGCTTGTGGACCGCCATTCGGCGTTCTGCCTCTTTGTTTTGAGGATCGTATTGAAAACACCATGTTTCGTCTTCAGCAATGATGGTGTCGACGAATGCCAGCATCCTTCTCTGCCTCAGAGAGTAAATCAGCGCTCACTGATGCCCGCGTGCGTGTCCTTCTGGTCCTGTGTGAAGGAGTGCGGCACAAGTCTGGCATTCAGCTTTTGTTTCCCCAAGTTCTCACATAGAATTTGGTGGCATGTTGTTCTTACTAATGTCGAGAGCATCTGATAGCATGCGGATTGTAATGGTGCGGTCTTGCTGTATGATTTTCCTGATCCGAGCCACGTTTTCATTCTGTGAGGTTTAAGGGTGCCCCTGCCTTGTGTTGTCTTCCACAGACGTTCTCCCCGAAACGAACCTCTTGTGGAACTCGAAAACTTGTGCCCACGATAATGTCTCATTGCCGTAAGCGCCACGAAGGAGCTGCTACATCTGTGTGGCTGTCATGCCAAGCTTCACACAGAATTATAAGCTTACACGTCCATCTCTCCACATTCACTCACAGTAGAATGTGCAGACGACAAGTGACAACGTATTTACATGTAGTGCCATCTAGCGGCTCCCTCAGCAACTAACATAAATAGCTCAGGTTAGCCCGAAAAGATTGTGCTACACATACGCACCAACATTTGTTTTGGGGAATTATTTCTATAGAAGAAAATAAATCAGTCTCGAAACTTTACGGACAAAGGTATTTTTTGCCCGTGGTTTACTGCTGCTACAATAGCACACATGGCTCAGTCTGTGCACTCTACTGCGTGCTAGCGCATGGTATGCTTCAAAAGCAAGGGTTCGGGCAAGTTGTTTGGGTGCTAGCGCATGGTGTGCTTCAAAAGCAAGGGTTCGGGCAAGTTGTTTGTTTTAGTTAAGGTTGGTCGCAGAACAAAAAGGGATGACACGGGAACCAGACGCATAGCACTGACCATCGAAGAGTTGAGTCAGTGCTGTGTGTTCGGTTCTCGTGTTTGTGCTGTCTTTATTCGTTGCAATGTGATCAACCTTAGCTTCAAAAGCAGTCTTCACACTCTGTACAGGGGGAGTGCACATGCAACTGCTGCACAGAAAAGGCCTTAATAAGGTAATAAACATTGTCCATTTCGCGCTCGTGTCTGTGTACAGCACCTGGTGCTAACTGCTCGCTACACTGCACATTTCAATTTAGGCGCCAAATGTACTTCCTTGTGATGCATGGTGTAGCGAGTACTTTTCTACTTGGCATGTAACAAACTGTAGCTGTGATTCAAAAATATCATTGTAATGCGTCAGCATCAGAACCCCCATGTTGGAATAATTCGTCTATCCATCCGTCTGAAGCCTCAGGTGGCAAAGTGGAGAGAGTGGAAAGAGAAGAGAGGGTAGGTGGAGATGGTTGGCAAGCGGTTGACAATCACAGTCGAGGGGTGGGGAGAGTGGATGTGTCACAGATAGCTGGATTTCATTAGGTGAGTGGAGTGGGCGTGTCACGTGGTGATTGATGGGACCCATTCGTAGTCTGAACCTGTCAGCAGCTGCTGCGCTCCGTCTGGCAGGAACATAATGCTGACGCATACTGTGCCGCATGAGTCACATTGATGGTCTGTGATTTATTTTTAGCCTTAATTGATCAGCATTTAACACATGTACCATTCGTGATTAAATTTTATCGGTTTTCATGCGGCACTGCAGGGACCAGCTTCGCAATATTCATGCGTATGCCATCTTCACGTTTGCTACAAGTAACAAGCTCATGCATTTTGTACTATATTTCATGATTAATTTCAAAAAAACCTAATTAATGTAACAGTCTTTATTTTGACATCACCTTATACTGACACCACAGGCTGATTGTGACCATTTAGATTGAACTAGCGAGAAACTATTTTCTGCAAAAGAAGTGAGATACTACTACACGTGAACAATATTGACAAAGGCTTTGACCCTACAGGCACGTTTTGTTCAAATGAAAGAAACTTTTCTAATCTTCAAGTATTCCCATCATTATTGTGTTCGGACAATAACTGGAAGTTGCAGCAAGAATGCTGTTAATGAACATGCATTGAACACCTTGTCAGTTGTGCCCATGTGATGTGGGTATTGCAATTAATAGACAAGTTGGTTGTTTGGTTTATAAGGTTTAACGCCCCAAAGCGAATCAGGCTACGAGGGGCGTCGTAGTCGAGGGCTCCGGTAATGTCGACCACCAGTGGTTTCGCACAGCACACGGACCTTTAGCATTTTGCCACCATCAAAATTAAATCACCGCAGCTGGGATCGAAGCGGCGTCTAATGGAATCTATTGAATTTCAACGTTACACACACAGATTAGTTTTTGCTATGTGCAAGTTGTATTTAATGTCTGTACTAGGAAGGGCAGCTTTCTAAAGCCACAGATGGGCTTGTAGGGCATCGTAAACATCCATTAGAATCAATGTTTTTGTACAGTGATCACACAATGGCAGCGTATCTATGACTGCAAATGTTTAAATCAAGCGTAGTATCTTGAAGCTTATTAAAAATAGATCATATGTAAAATTACCTTCCAACTTCTCAGAAGTACCACATTCGTGGAGAAATGCAATTGAAAATTGCCAAAATGCCTAGGAAAAGAAATTTTGGCAGCCAAGAAAGGAAAAGGAGCACTTTATGCGAGGACTGTGGAAGGATGAGTTGCACCCAATTGTGGAAAACGATGAACCCTAAGAAATGATATGTGAAGGTGTTGCAATTCACATTTCGTGCATACTGGGCTGCCTTGCATTACGACAACTTGTCCAGGTTGACTGCCACAAGTCAAGGAAAACCCCTGATACATACAACCGCAGCTTTCTGTTAGACATTTTATTTGCAACATTCGTTATCTAGCTGACAGGTTATCAATATCCCGAGGTGAATGTGAGGTGCAGGATGAAACGGGTGCCATGTCTGGATACTGGAGAAAATGTGGTGTGATGAGCCTTGGGAGCCTTCCTCTTCACGTGGCTCCAGGCAGTTTTGCGGCCACATATTACGGTTGACAGTGCTTCATTCTGTAACCTAATACCACAGTTACTTGCATAATGGATGCAGTCTGTGGGAAAAAATTTGAATGGTAATTTTGGTGCATTTATTACATGCTGTAAAACTTGGTGTGGTCAATTAAACTTCCCCAAATTTTGGCGACTGAAGTAGGCAAGGCATTTATTATGCAAGTGCATCCATTATGTAAGTAAATATGGTGTACGAAAGCCTGAAACAAAAATAGAAATAAGTATCTGCATGAGTGGAACAAATTCCTAGCAACTTTGCCACAGCACCATACCTATGATTGCCAAGCAAATTCATTTATGAAGTGCTTTACTATTGTGAGGGAAGGCCATTCTCAACTAGTTCTACCACGGCAATATAAGTCCGTGTGACAAATTGCACCAGCAATGTTCCGAAAAATGAGTAATACTGTTTGTCTGCTGCAGCAGTATTGTCTTTGTTAAATAAGATGAATGGTAGTTATGTGCTCCACGATAACTACATATTCTCAACTGTCCTCTAAAAGGGCAGTTCACTGTGACATCACGACATGACAAAGAGGTATGTATGCAGCATGGAGTGCCACTTGATACTGCTTTTCCTGAAGTGCACCACATGCAAACAGAAATGATAGTGAATGCAAGGCAGGTATGAACAAGCAACAGAGTGCACTAATCGCCTAAAGATGAGAAATGCTTGCTAATTGTCAAGAGGTTCTCTGTTGAGCAGCACCAGAGAAAATTTACTCACACATGCAGATTCTGAGTGGGGAATGAGGGGCCTGAAATATCTTATTTTTAAACTGTGGGGTTTATATTTGAGAGCGACACATGGGCTATGAGGGACACCATAATGGAGGTCTCCGGATTAATCTGCACCCCCTGGGGCTTTTTAACGTGCGCTGACTTTGCACAACCTATTGGCATTCTTGTATTTTTCCTCCACTGAAATACAGCCGCCACGGCCAGGATCAAACCCTGGGGTAAACAGTCTAAAGACGCCAGAGCCACTGAGGTGCCATAGCGGGATGAGTTCTCCATTCCTAGGAGGAAAATTTCGGGAAGAAAGAATGACTAGAAAGGAATTACTTGAGGCCTGTAGTGTACCCTTACTGGTGCTGCTTGACATGGGTGGGATATCAGTTCCCTTGTTATGACCATGCGGGCTTCACGAAAATTAGCAAATGGCACTCCTCTTCCCTGCTGTGTTTTGAGCTTGCTATGCTGAAGAACTTTGTCAAAGCAGCCCAGCAACTACCTCACAAAATAATCCTCACCTGAAATCTGCCATCTTCAGTTGGCAGGGTCTACAAACAGCCAGCACATTCAGGTGCTACTTTCTGCATTAAATATTTTCCCTCATCAAATCTGCAAAAAACAAACACAAGCAAGGCAAGCACACAACTTGTGAAAAAGCTACATTTTCTCTAGTCAAGGACAAGTGAGCACCTGTCCCTATGACCAGTGTGGTTCAGCCTAAAATTTGGATGGCTAGTCTGGTGTAAAAATTTAGTTCTTTATAAAAAAGTTTTGCAGCCCATTCTGCTCTGCACACAAAGATACAGCAAGCTTCCTGCAATGCAAGCATGACAAGGACTATGTATTGCTGGATTAAAGCAACAGCATGCATGTGCTTGCACATGTGCGCATGCATTGCATGGTCAACACATGTGCATGTGAACATGTTGTGGCAAGCCTCACACTGCTTGCAATGAAGCTCACAGCCACTGCATGATTTGCTAGTCCTTTGCACTGTGTGCTTGAAGTTCACCAAGCTTTGTGACTTTACATGCCACTGGCCATCTCCCACTCTCTCAGTACTGGTCTTACAAAGCTCAATCCCCACTTTATGCCTCCCAAATAGGACAGATTTGCGGTGGTCTGCTCCTCCTTTCATAAGTGCAATAGCCCTGTTGTAAAGCTTGTCAGACGTCAAATAAAAAAGTACTTTGATTAATTTATCCAGTCGCCCATTTATCTTGCCACCAAAGTGAGAGTACTTCAGTGTCTTGTGCATTGACTCCAAGTGATTATTTGTTGTTAATCCAATGTACTGCCGATAGCAGTAAGCCCACTGACATGCCCTCTTTGCGTATGTTTTTTCAAAATATCTGATGAAGCCATCCAGCTCTTCCAGCTCCTTTGGAGCAAGGCGATTAAGCTGCTGCTCTTTGGAATAAATGCTAAGAAACGCAGGGAGCAACTGTTGAAACTCTGTCTCATCTGTGCACTTCATCAGAGTGTGTAGCATGTCCCTTATTGTATCCCTGCAGTCCTTGTTCGGGACCGTATTCAGGCGTGCGCCCCAGTTGTGCAGCACGTGCCAGCTGCAAAGCAGTCGACTCTTCAGGGTACCCATCACCTGCTCCCATGCATTGCCATAAACAGGGGCATCATCAGACATAAATGCCTGACACTGTACTGTGTTTGTTTTTTCTTTGATGGCCTCGAAAAACCTCACCATGGTGCCCATGTTCACCCTTTTTGAAATCACATAGGCACACGGGATACCAGATCCGTCTTCAGAAATTGTGAGCAGGGTTGTCAGTTGAAATTTGTACTTATTTGTGCCATGGGTGGAGTCAATGCACAGTTTCTCTGTCCCCAATTTAGAAAGTAACTCTCGTTGTGGGAATGTCATTAACGCTAGCTCAAAGTCACCATCATGACTGTTGGGGTCACCCTTCTTCATGTAATACAACAGTGGTGACTCGTTTTCCGCCCTCATTTCTTCGACCCATAAGTCAACACTTTTAAAATCGTCTGGATCTCTCTGCTCTTCTTTGCCAATCCTAAACTTATCTGCAATGTTGCGGAGGTCCTTAGTGGTCACAAGTTGCATCCGTGGGCTTGATCCACTTGTGCCTGCTCGGATGTTGTGCACAACGGTTTTTGCGGGCACTCCTTCTGCTAACCGACCTGAAAATTGTACAGAAAAAAAAAACTGTTAGCATCTCTGGTACATTTGCTTACTGCCATGTAATAAAGTGACAGATACTTCTTGTCAGATTCCTTTGTCTTCAGCCTTGTTCCTTTTTTACAGATGACACAAATTACATCATAACATTAATTTCACTTCTGTGGCACTGCACAGCACACGACAAAATGCTTGTTTCACAGCCAGATGGTATTCATTTTATGTGCTTGAGTGTTTAAACATGCATAGAATGCAAAACAGGAAAGTTATATACAGCCTGTTATAAATGCAGGATATAAAAGCTCTGAAAATGTGGACAAGAAAAGAACAAGGACATCTGGTTCTCATTCAGTCCCGTTTCATTCTACATATTCAGAAAGTGCACCAATTGACCTGACTGCACCTTTAAAGGAGTAGACAAACCAAATTTCTGAATGCGTTCTTTGTTTCTTTGGACTGGAGCACAATACTGTGCATGAGGCGCAATGTAAAATCCTGAATAATTTCTAAGTGAATATTTTTCTCAAGCTGTTTCGGCTTCAGCAACCGAATGACTGCTGCTAAGTAAGAGACTATTTAAGGGTGTGCAAGTTATGCATAAACTGCAATATAATCTGCTTGTTCTTTTTTTTGTGATTTGAACTCTTGTCCAGGCTTGTGTTTAGTGGTTTTTGAGGAATGGAAATGGCACTGTGGGCACCTGAACGTGCCATGAGGGAAGGCAGGAACGTGGGAGTGAACGAAGCAAGGGAAAGCCGTAGTGGAGGGCTCCGCAATAATTCCAACCATCTTGGAATCTTTGGGCACTGACAATGTGCAGCACATGGGCACCTCTTGCATTTCGCCTCCATCGAAACGCAGCTGTTGCGGCCGCGTTCGAACCCGGGTATTCCAGCTCAGTAGCATTCAAACCACTGAACCACTTCAGCGGGTTAGGCTTGCATAACAAATGCTGCGAATTAAAATGACGAAAGCAGTGACCATCAAATCATCTGTGACGTCACAGCCACCGTTCAGCTGTTGAAACCGTAACAGCATAAGAGAAAAACATTCAGTTATTGTCGCTTGTTGGTACAATTCACATGGTTGTCAATATCTTCTCATGTGCTGTGCATCGTTGCAAAGACTGAACGTACAGCTAAAATTTGGTATCTCTACTGCTTTAATGCAGCCTGTTATAAGTACTCTAAACGGCTTATTAACATGGGTTCACGAAACAAAAATTTTCTGCACGTAGTACAAAATTTGGAGAGGATAGAAATGCAGTTATGGTCACGCAAAGTAATACATGAAAAAACAAAACCTTTAACTGATACCATAATAACCTTTAACTATTTATGTGGCAACAGCGGACACTGGTGTCTCCCACCTGCACAACTTTACAATTTGTGTATAGCTTGTGAGATGGCCATTGCCACTCTAGGACCGGAAATTCCTCATATGAACACTGCACTGAACTATAAATGTATTATTTTTCTTTTGTGTCATGGTGAAAGCAATATCAGCAGTTAAACTTCGTGCTCATTTCTGACGAGTGATGTTTCCAGCTGGCATTTTTTGGAAGCGACACAATCTTTATCCGGGCTTCCAAGAACATTTTTGTTATATTCCGCATGTCAACAGGAATGTCGGGACCCTGTTTGTGAGTGGATTTCGTAACTGGATGCACACTACTCTGTTTTATGTTTGAAAGTGTGGGCGTCAGTGAGGAATCATTACGATTAGCAATGACTGTTCCAGGCATACATTTTTAATGCAACGAAACTCTGCAGCGGCGTTAACCAGCAGTGATCCCAAAAATCCCAGATGATGTCTCTGTGACATCAAATAAAAATAAAATTTCGAAGGTGCAGGGAATTGAGCCCAGGACTTCCAGATTGCAAAGCGAGCGGGGAACCCACAGGCCACAAAACCATGTTGCGTCTGGGCGAGCAGAGGTGAACCAAGTTTATGCGTTACCTTACAAATGTATGCTAATGAGTAGGTGTGTAAATAGAAAGAGAAAAATTTGAAATGAAAAGGAACTGAAATAAAAATGCTTTCACACTCATGTAAGTAGTTTAAGCGCCCTTAGTAATTTTTCTTGGTATTGCATTCACCTAGTGACCTAACAGGTTTTCATTGTTCATAGTTAAGGGGGATCCGATAACCGAGGAGACCTTAGAACTGTTCTTCAGCTTTCTAGACGATTAAAAGCAAGGCACTGAATGATTTGGGCAGTGGTTTTCGAGCACCCTCCACTTTGGTTCTCACGGAGACATTAGATTGTGCAAAGCCAACACCAAAGGAAGCTGCAGGATCTCTAAATGCATGCTCAACCAGTTGGCGATGGTAGGGAAAATGACAATGGGATGGGCTGCTGTAAAGCTTACTGACATTCCTGCGAGCATTAGTAATGAAGTGACAACACAGTGAAATAGTCCGAATTAATGAAAGTTCACTGCAGACGAACCTGTCTTGTGAGAAAAAAACATGCCCCTTATACAACCGTTAGCCTGGTAGCGTTGTTGCTCTTATCAGAACAAAATGCCTACGCTTTCGACAGGCGGCCAAAATGGGGGCTAGCATTTAATTTTTTATTTGGCTCTTGATGCTGCAATTGTCATTCAAGACGCATTTCATGGAGCTCAAGCCAAATTCTTGTGGCTGAAGTTTAATGTCAGCCGACTGAGAGACAAACCTAGGATAGTCAATGAAACCAGCAGAAAAAAATTGGCGGTGGTTTAGCTCTGGTTAAACCTGGTGTGACGCGATAGCTACAGCTGGCCGAGTGGAACTCGCTTAGTCGAATTGCAAAGTCAGTCTTTCGCCGCTCCGTTTTGCTGGGCGTTTCATCTTCACCTTCGTCCCACTTGACATGGCGCATGCGCACAAATGTTGCAGCTCGGTTTCGCCTGCTCTGCACCATGTGGCTGGTCAGGTGACGAACCACGTGGCCATGGTCACGTGCCACCACCACGCTAAAGGCTCGAAATGCTACCGTAATGTAGCTATCGCTACAAAAGAAAACAGACACTGCAGTGGTTCAGTTCTAGACGGCATTCCTAATCATGTTCAATTCGAAAGACTGGACCACTTCCACAAAGCATCTCTAAACTAAACAGCATGAAGTTCATACGCGCAATGCGCCTGCAATGTGCCATTGTGGATCAATTGTTTTTCACCCTTCCATGCGACCAAGCAAGCTCAAGTGTATTGCACTATAGTCAGATACAGCTCAAGAACAAAGTGGCGCATGGCCCTCAAAGAAGACCCTCCATTCAATGGTATCAGCTGATTTTCATGACCCAGCAGTTAAGCCGCAACTAATCCCCGTTCATCTGCCACCATCCTGCAATGCTACTCCTTAGGATTAACGTGACATCATAAGAATTGGTCGACACCACTGCCTAGAAGGCTTCCTTTGAGGGGCATTGGTCACTTGGTTCTTAAGTTGTATCCTACTATAACTTATTCTGCCCCCTCGTTTTGTGGGACATACCTTTTCCCACTTTACAATAGGTGTTTTCATGTGTCGTACCACCTCTTTTGTGCCATGAGTGCATTGCAGGAGAATGAAAATTCATTGTAATGATCACTCTTCAGTTCAATGAACAAATTATTTCCCTAAATTTCTAGTAATGCACTTT
Source organism: Amblyomma americanum (assembly GCF_052857255.1). Taxonomy (NCBI): domain Eukaryota; kingdom Metazoa; phylum Arthropoda; class Arachnida; order Ixodida; family Ixodidae; genus Amblyomma; species Amblyomma americanum. The sequence goes on along the minus strand of NC_135497.1, from coordinate 70,457,282 downwards.
TGTCTCACACCATATGAAGGGTTGATAGAGTGTAGCCACTAAATGTTTTTACATTCTGGTACAGTGAACACTGCATGCACAAACGCTTTGTACAAGAGGAGTGGCTAACCTGCAAGCACTCTGGCCTCATCCTGGGACAGCCTCTGGTGGCAGACTTCATTGAAGTGTCCGTAGTGTTTCTTTTGAAACACTACATATACTTTGCTGTCTTTCTCCGTAACCTCTAGAGTTGCAGAGCAATGCTTGCCAATTCTGCAGCTTCCTTGCCCCTTTTTCTGCCTTTGGCGCTGTTCTATAGGAAGCTCTTTGTGCGTGCCGGAATGGTGGCAATGCAGGTAGCGTTTGAAAACGCTTGATGCGCTTTCTTTCCTTCCTGTTGAAGCTATGAAATGACAGCAAGTTCTGCTTTCTTCTCCATCTTTCCAGGTGCAAAATTCTGAAATGGAAAAATTATAAACATAACTAAGCACTCCACACAGTAGAAGTTAATTATTGGTGCAAGAGCACTATTCTGATGCGTAAACACCCGAGCAAGATTTTGTGAAGTATGTGGGTCTGTGCCAAGAGCATAGCAACGGCAGCATAGCAACCACAGTGTCATAGCAGCATTACAGCATAGTTATGACGTGATCAAAGTCCATGACTAAAAAAGTAAAAGAAAAAACAGGCCTGAACATACATGTGCTTCATTTTGATAAAAATGTACACAATGACAGTGCATGAAAAACGGCATAAGGCAACATTAGAAAGCCAACAGTGAAGTAACAAGACAAGGCAACGTTCATGCAATTCTGCTTTTGCATGTTTATAGAATTTTGGCAAAAATTCTCTTTTTTTGTGCATCACACCACTTTCATTTTTTTGAAAGGCAAGTGCAAAGTGAAGTTTGCTCTTTTTACATAGACTAATGAAAAATGCAAGCACTATGGATTGGGAACACGGGCAATACTCCCGCGCTACTACTGGCGCTCTGCTTGTGCCAAGTGCACATGACAATCACGGATTTAGTTGACCATTTTTTGCCTTTTGCCAGTAGTGCAGAACTGCGTTTCCCAGCTTATTTTTACTATTAAAAAATTGATCAGTCATTCACTTACGGGTTTTTCATGCTACTGGTGCATGAGCAACAATTTCTGGAGAATATTGTTTAATATACTAGGTTAACTGATTACACGAACTGTTACATAGTCTACCTTTGCAAAGCTCATTCCTGCATGGCAACCTTTTACGTGGCCCTGTCCTTGGACCACAAATTCAGGGCAGCTTTGTTGACTTCCAGAGGCTAGAATAACACTGGGCATTCCTCCTGCACACTTCTGTGTGTTGCAACAGCGATGGCTACAGCACTGCCAAGCCAGTGCATGCCGCGACAATGTCGTGTGTCCTGTATGTGTGTACCTCTGTCACATTGCGGTTGTGATGGAGATATGAAGTGCAGTTCGGTCAAGACATCGCAGGTGCAACAGAGCATAAGCAAGGCCTGTAGCACCGAGTCTTGCTGCTAGGATAGGCTGCACGAGCAGTTTTTTTTTTCCTGCAGTGGCTAATTTAAATATGAAAGAGAGCCCCTTATGGAGGACCTAGGATACCAAAAAAAAATCTGCAAACACACTTAAGCGAGAATGCGAAATCATTGAGTCACGGCTACGCAGCATGACTAAGCAAACTTTGTACAACCTCTGTACACATTGCATTACTTAAGTGCTGAGTCATGCTATGCTTCATAACCATTATGAGTCGCGGCTATGACTACGCATACTTTACGTCGCTTGTATGATGATTATCGATTTTTATGGCGCAAAGGCATCTATGGCCAAGGAGCGCCATGACACAAGGTATTTTTGACTTCTCAGGGTGGGGTCAAAGACCCCGTTTCCAAGCAGTTCACCTTAGATAAGGCGAGCACCAGGCCAGGGGAAAACTTGTACCCATTGTATCACCGGTGAGTGCCCGGCGGCACTGGGGATCGAGCCCCGCACCTCCCGCATGCGAGGCGGATGCTCAACCACTTGGCCACCGCGGCGGTCATTACGTCGCTTGTAAAGTGCCGAGTCATGATACATTGCAGAATGACTGACTACAATCATGACTTCCATAGGTCAAAGTACGCTGCGTTTCAAATTTGACTAAAACGCGCATGTCATCGCGAAGTTTTTATGCGCAAAACCACGTGCACGTTTCACCGGGTGAGTGTAAGCCCGTAAATAAAAATAAAAAACGAACGGGCTTTGTATTAACACACTTCAAAAGCGCGCACTCGAAAGGTCAGTAAACTGCAACTTTTAAAACAGTAATCGAAGCTATAACGAGCGTCCGACTGCCTCCCGCTCTGCCCCTTTGTTGTCGTGACCACTGCGTGCATGCATGCAATAGCATCGACTTCGTTTCTTACCTGTATTAGAGTCGAAGACTAGATTCTCCACTTCTTCCTCGAAGTTGTGTTCGTCCACATGGTGCCGCCGCAGGTCACGAAGAATGACAAAATGCTTCGACACAAGTCGCACGAGAACGACCGTACCTTCATCGTCAGCGCTTCCTCGTCTTTTACATGCTGCAAAGCTCCTTCCCCGTGAACGTTCTTTACGTGTTTTCTTAAATTACTAGTGTTGGAGAACGCCTTGTCGCAAAACTTGCACCACTTCCGTTCGGAATTTTTGCCGGTGGTCGCTGAAGCAGCACCAGCGCTCACGTCCGTCTGCATGCTTGAGGCGAAAGGAAATGGCGGGAGAGAGAGAGATGCACCTTGGGATATGGGCACCTATCGTACCAAGGAACGCGGCTCAAGCAAGGATTTTCGCAAAGAGTTGAAATTCTCCCTATCGGTTGAAGCACAATGCTCCCCAAAAGTCCCCACAGAGTGACGTAGCGCAGAGCAGTGACGTCTGTTTTCAGTTGGCCAATCGCAACGAGGATCATCTTCCTCTGAATAGCCGCTCCGCGACTAGCATGACACTGCCGAAACTCAACTGTAATTTTTTTTCAAATGATTAGAGGCAATACCATCAAAAACCTTATGCTTGTAGTTTTGGCATTGATTAAAAAAAATTGAAGTTTTGTTTCTACCAAAATTTACTGGTAGCGCTGCGTAGGCTTTGGTTTTTTTTTTTTTTTCACTGTCGCGAGCCCAGCAGAGCTGCAGTGCGCTGAATGAAATGTGTTCTACGCCATGTTTGGCTTGCTATTGTTCCTGATTACTGTCCTTTTCGTGCTTCGCTGCGCCTGTCGTATGCTTTCTTTAGTTGCTTTCGATGCTACCGAACCATAAAATGGCTTTGTTCGACATATCGCTGCAGTGCCGACGAACCTTCCACGCAATGAGCATCATTTTGGTAAGTCCAGCTAGACTACTGGTAGTTTTGCGGGAAAAAAAGGTGGTGGGTGTTTAAAATGATTGATTTCTCGAATTTCAGCATACTTGAATGTCATGGCGGCAAGTTCGGTACCTGGGCTAGAAGGTACCATACAGCAGCCCGCATAAACACGAACGCTCGAGCGCGTGTCTTCGACTGACATTAGCGCGGCTGGGTCCGAGTCTCCGAGACAATACTAGGCCGTTGGCAGGGCACGAGCTGTCTCCAACCTACGCAAACACACCGTGCAGCATAGTCTCGGGCTCGATGCCCATCACTCAGGGGCTGTAATAACAGTGCAAGGCGCGCAATCGAGCGTTCGTGTTCAGCGTGCTGCCGACGGTACTTGCCGGTCGCGCTTCTTCCGCAAATCGTTTTGTGAAATAGGCGGGAACGTTTTGCTTCGTGAGGTTAAATTGCACGCAACTTAGTGGATTGCATATGAGCTTGTCTGTGCAGGACTTATGCCAGAAATTCTTTTACTTGAATTCGGCATGAGCGTGATGCACGCGGCTTTGACGGTTTTCGCATCATCGAAACCAACGTCGGCTTTACACTCGCAGCTGACATCGGACGCAACATTTTGAGCTCCTATTTCAAGTGCGCGTCTCAGTGCTTGATCAGCGTACGGTAGCAGCCTGCCGACTAATTGAAAATGTATACTTTAAATCTGCCGGCCACCTCTTTTCATTATTAAGTAGAATGCTAATTCACTTTCAAACAATAGTGCAACGCAGTGTAAGCTACGGAAATATTCCGAAAAAAAAAATGTGTATCACTCCGCGCTGTTCTGTGGCCGTGTGCTCTAACTCGTCGGTTTGGAAAATCGACATGCAACTGGTGGTGCGTTGGTTCAAATCCCGCATGGTGAAACTTTTTTTTTCGCACATTTTTTTTTCATGGCAAGTTACATTTCGCGACTTGAATGGGAAATCTCGTTTTGTCCAGAATCGCTTGAATATTATGCCGCGTTCTAAAATGAGCTGCATGCATCTGTTCATTTGATTCATACCGCAATAATAGAGAAAACGAAGCGACTTAAAAACCGAACGCGGGAAAAAGACCGGTGTGTTTCAAGTTCTTGGCGCAGCACTTCTGTATTTCCACGCCCCTCCACGTGTGGCACACATCTGGACCGACGGGCCAACGCTGCACGGTCATCACCGATAACCCTGATATCTACCTCGTCTGCTGGGTACCACGAGGGACTGTGACGTCACCGCTCGCCTATATAAACTCTGTGCTATCCCTGGACGCGCCATTTGGCAGCACCGACGACGCCTGAAGGCACCACTTTGACAGTTGCCTTGTCGACTACGCAGGTTCTTGGCGCAGCACTTCTGTATTTCCACGCCCCTCCACGTGTGGCACACATCTGGACCGACGGGCCAACGCTGCACGGTCATCACCGATAGCCCTGATATCTACCTCGTCTGCTGGGTACCACGAGGGACTGTGACGTCACCGCTCGCCTATATAAACTCTGTGCTATCCCTGGACGCGCCATTTGGCAGCACCGACGACGCCTGAAGGCACCACTTTGACAGTTGCCTTGTCGACTACGCAGGTTAGTTGCAGTCTGTCTGTTTTTTTGTTTTTTTAGTAAGGGCGTCGTTGCTGCTGCTGAAGTGTTGTTGCATTGCCGTTACATTTGACTTCTTTGAAATTGTTTGTAGATTCTTGTTGTGGTAGCTCTTCTATCAGGAGGACCTGTCTAGAATGGGAAAGGGCCCTAATTCATCTGAAAAGGGCGCCCGGAGCGACAGTCGGGAGGAGAGGGCTGAGATGAGAGAAATGGTCAAAAGTATGGAGTATATTAATAAGGATCTTGAGCAATTCAGAAAAGACTTGGGGGAGGTCCTTGCCGAAAATAAACAGCTTAAGAAGGAAAATGAGTGCCTTCGGAAGAAGTGTGAGGAAAATGAGAAACGCATAAAAGATCTTGAAAAAATGTTTGTTCACAACGACCAGTACTCTCGGAAATCCAACCTTGAGATCAAAGGTGTAATTCAAACAGAGGCGGAGGATGTTGTCGAGCTTGTTGGTAAAATTGGTACTGCTGTCGGCGAACCTGTCTCGCCTTTAGATATTGAGGCCTGCCATCGTGTGTCAGCGCGGAATGCTCGACAGAGCGTCATTGTTGAGCTGAGCGAAAATCAAGAAACAAAAAAGTTCGCTGCGAGCAATATTGTTGTGCAGTTCAGAAGTCGCCGGAAACGTGACCAAGTTCTAGAAAAATCAAGGAAGAAGCGCATCACTAATGAAAGTCTAGGATTGTTTGACAGCAGTGCTGACGGTACAGATAGCTCTGCAAGCAGCCATCCAGTGTTCGTCAACGAACACTTGTGTCCAAGCCTAAAAAAGCTGCTGTCATCGGCCATTGCACGTAAGAAAGCATGTGAATGGCGGTTCGTGTGGACACGCAATGGCAAAATATTGGCACGGAAAACTGAGGGTAGCGATGTTGTTCACATTGAGTCTGTGGACGACCTTACTAAGATCTCCTGAATGGTTTTGTTAATGAAGCGGTGCGAATTGCAGCTACCATAAAATGTTCAGTCTTTCTGATGTCTTATACCAGCAGTTTGTTGAACCTAGAACAGCTAAACTGTGCTCATCTGCAAAATGCACAGTATCCTTTATTCACCTTAACATCCGTTCTCTGGCAAAAAAACACGATGAATTTGCTCTTTTCATTGATCAGTTTTCTTTCCGATTTAATGTTATCATGCTAACTGAAACTTGGTGCACAACGAGCAACTGTGCGCCTTTGTTACCCGGTTATAATAATTTTTTATCAATCGAACCGACATGCGTGGTGGCGGCGTTGGCATGTACATTTCTGACAGTTTATCAAGTGAGAAGGTGTCCCAGTTTACCGATATCACCAAACATTATGAAGCACTTTGTTTGCAACAAGAGAGCACTCTTTTCGCTGTCGTATACCGACCTCCTTCAGGCGATGTTAAAAGATTCATGGACTTTGTGGATAACCTACTCGAATATGCATCCTTCGAACGATTGCGGCTAGTTCTTGGTGGAGATTTTAATATTAATGTTACTGCAGGTAATACCTCTTCTACTGAACTGAACAACAAACTTGCAGCCTGTGGGTTTCAAAACGTCATTAAAACACCAACGCGTGTCACATCAACAACTTCATCGGTTTTGGACCTATTGATTACGAACAGCAACACACCAGTAACCGCAGCCGGAACCGTCAATTGCAGCCTCAGTGATCATTGTCCTGTTTTTATGGCTTATTGAGACGTCGCTGTGCGTCGCAAACCTTCTCGTTCAAAGTTCATTTTTCAATCTATAAATGACACCAGTATCGATGATTTTAGGAATAAAATTATTAGCACTGACTGGTCTGAGGTTTTTGCAGAAAGTACTGCAGATAAAGCATACGACACTTTTATGACTATTTTTTCTGCCCATTACAAGGCATGCTTCAAACTTAAATCTGTTAGGCAGCGTCGATCGATAAGAAAACCTTGGATCGGCATCGAGCAGGTAAAAATGATTGAAGATAAAAATAAGCTTTTCGCCCTGTTCTTAAAAACGCGTAAGCCTTCCATATTAGCAGAGTTCAAGAAACTACGCAATCGAATCACATCAGAACTAAGGAAAGCCAAAGTGCAGTACTTTCAGCAGCTGATTCAGGATGCCTCGACATCTCGTCCTGATCGGATCTGGAAGATTGTGAACGACGCACTCGGCCTGCGTACAGCTGCGCCTAATCAGTTTCAGATGACTGTCCAAGGTCAACTGCTCACTGAGGGTGCTCTAGCAGAGCATTTCAACACCCACTACATAACTGCCATGACTAACAATGCTGCTCCTTCTGTAACGTCTTGCGTCCTTGACGACAACCTCTTGAACACTGTTTTTATGGTGCCAACTAATACAGCTGAGGTTTACAACATATTTACGTCACTAAAGAACAGTAAAAGCCTTGACATAGATAATATCCAGGTCCGACCGGTCAAATACGTCCTCGACGTCATCTGTCCAGCCCTCGTACACATTTATAACCTTGCTTTGGAGGCTGGTTTTTTTCCACTAAACATGAAACGCGCAAAAGTTTCAGTTATATATAAAGGCGGCGACAAAAATGATGCTGCCAACTACCGACCAGTGTCAGTTCTGCCAGTGTTTTCAAAAGGTCTTGAAAAAGTTATTCTGTCTCATCTCGACCCCTTTTTTACCAAGCATAAACTTCTTTCTGAATGTCAGCATGGGTTCAGAAAAGGGTGCTCTACCGAGTCCGCCCTTTTGATTCAAAAGGAATTGATACTCAAAAACATGGATGCGAATAAACTGACGCTTGGGGTGTTTGTAGATTATAGCAAAGCTTTCGACTGCCTCACCCATACTGTTCTCCTTAATAAACTGTATCACTATGGCATTCGGGGCGTACCCCACTCACTATTAAAGTCGTACCTTGCAACACGCATGCAATCTGTAGTTATCGATGGCAGTCTGTCGTCCTTTAAAGAAATACCATGCGGCGTCCCTCAAGGCAGCGTTTTGGGACCGTTTTTGTTCAATATCTATGTTAACGATGTGGTTCGTATTGATAAGCATGTCAAGTTTGTTTTGTACGCTGATGATACCAGCTTGTTTTTCACATCAGATAATAGTTCTCACCTACTGCATACCGCTAATGAAACTCTCTGCAAATTGCTTGATTGGTCGAGCAAAAACTATTTAAGAATAAATCCTAAAAAATCAAAAGCCATTCTGTTTGCTTCAAAAAACAAACCAGTAAGTTTGATTGGCGAGCTCCGCTTGGGCAGCTCTACAATCGATATAGTCAAAGAGCACAAGGTTTTAGGAGTGGTACTATCGCACCGTATGACTTGGGATGCGCATATACAGCAACTGGTGAAAAAACTCTTCCGCTGTTGGCTTAATACGTCGATCTCGAGATATTTTTCCAACTAACATTAAACTTCAAGTTTTTCACTCCGTCTTTCGGTCCCACATTAACTACTGCACGTTAATTTGGGCCACGACTACTAAAAAAAACATAACTATACTACATAGGCTCGAAAAGAAAGCTGTTCGTTGCATCGCTAATGTTTCATACTTTCACAACACTCATGACCTCATTACTCAGTTCAAGTTGGTCAGTATACAACAGATTTACGATTACCGTCTACTATACCTGCTGTACTTCTCTAGTGTATCTTACCAGCAGTTCCTGAAGGAGCTGTGTACTCTTACTTTGCAAACTCGCACATATCGAACCAGGTCGTCTGAGGAATGGTTTGTACCGCGGCCACGCACTAATTATCTTCTGCAAACATTAACGTACAACGTACCATTTCTATTAAACAAGATTAAAACGCAATTTTCTGGTTCCATTGCCCTAATGCGCACCGCATTGCGCAGCATGTTTGTTTCTGGGCAATTTTCTAAGACTGTTTTATGATTTTGAGTGGTAATTGTGAAATTGGGCATACAGAGTGAGTGTGTGTGTGTGTTTGCCTTCTCATCGGGATCTCACATGTCAAACTCTTTATGGTACTAATTTTTATTCGTTTGTTGCGTAGTTTGATTGTAGTGCACATTGTTCTTTTGTGGCGTAGTTAAGTTGATGAATGAAGTCCGTGTATTCGATTACAATATTCACTTGCATTTTAACTATTGTACTCAGTAAGTAGGACAATGTATGTAGTCTGTTGCACATTTCATTTGTATTTGAATTATTGAAGTGCATATGAAGTCGCTGCTGCCAAAATGGTTCCCTGACCTAGTCAAGCTGTCCTCACAGCTCTTTGTCACGGAAGCCATCAACATTGTATCAATGTTGAAAATAAATTTTTTGATTTGATTTGATTAATGTGAGCTGTCTGAAATCCATTGTCAGTGAGTTCGCACCGGCTTTTGGTCAGCAGTGGCGGTTTTCCTCCCGATTCTGCAGCATTGTGACTATACTTTGCGAGATTTGTGTGAAAAGATGACGTTCATTCGTCAGGCTTAATTAGCGCAGTGATGAGTGCTCCGCCGTGCCCCGATTAACAAGTGGGCTTCTGCAACTTTCTATTTCGCTGTTGCCGAGGAACCCACTCCTTTGTGGGCCTCTCTTAAGGTACCTGATAAGTAGTGAATTGTTCCGTGCAACAGGTTAGCGGCGGATCCAGTTTTCGCCAGAAGCGACTGGGACAGACTTTGGCCCAAACGACTTGGCGAGAGCAATTATTTTTTACTGATCGTAAAGTTCGGAAGGAAGATGTGTGTTAATTTAGAAAGCTGGTGTAGCATACATGAGCTCAGAAAACATATTCTAGAGCTCTTAATCGCCTATTTTCTGACATTATATATGCAACATTCTTGTGCATATCTGTAATTCTTTTGTTTTTGTTAAAATATTTTTCGCTCTTAAGCAAAGCACGTTTTTCTTTGTCATTGAAAAGAGAGCTCTATAACTGGGCTACAATATGTGGCAGAAGAGCAGTATATTTAAACTGATGGGTTAAATTACTTTGCACACGTCACCCAAATATGGCCTGTTTTCCCGTGTTAAGTGTTAAATTTAAAACATAATCTTGATTCACACTGTGACAGAAAATAGTACTGCTTCAAGAGTTGTTAAGATTTGTTGTCGTGCACCAATGTATTAGAATGCATTACAGAGGCAAGTCAGCTTGTCTCGATTTCCTTGCTCTCCTAGAAGAGCAGAAGCAACTCAGGCAGGATTTTCATGTAGCCAGGCAAAAAGAGTTTCGAGCTGTGAGAGCGCCAAGTAAGAATGCAGTAAAAGTTGTACAACACTGTGAAGAAATATTTCTAAAGATCAAACAATAAATGAGACAGGACTATAATGTTGGCCCCGCAGTGTTTGCAAGAAATGTTTTTTCTGGAAACAGCTGGTGGCATGGATTCCAGTGCATACAAATTAAAGGACACGTGCAGTGGAGGTACACCAGCACATGGTCAGTCAAGTGCTCCAAAATTGAAAAAAAAAATCTACAGGCCATCGAACAACATAATTTCATGCAACGAGAACCTGACCAATATCTGGACAGGGTTCAAAAAGCAGTGCGTTTTCAGTCAACAAAATCAAATTCCTGGGACATTTACTAACAAAGACATGACTCGAAACACAAATTCACACTGAACCGAGCAAGAGCCAGCTTGAAATCATTTACAGCCCCCAAAATTAAGGACAAAACATACTGTACTGGCTACCTCAACACTGGCACCGCAGCATTGCATAACATGTCTAAACGACCAGGGATTGACAGTAACGCAAGGCAACACCAAACCAGGCCTCCCTTTTCAGGACATGAAGATCAGACACCCATACATACCATTCCCAACTCTTACACACAAAATGAGGCCCATTCTTAATGGTGTGTGAATGTTCGAAATTTTTGGAAATGGAATAAATTTCTGTTCAATTAGTCAAATGAATCAAAGTACATTTCAAAATTATTTTAAACGAATCGAATTTGCTCTCAGATTTTCAGATATTTTCAAGTAATTGACACAACCCTTGATTAAGCTGCACTGTATTTTTCTGCAATGAATCTCTCAAGAACTGCACGCATTGACGACGTGTAACACTATTCATATTATAATTGAAAAAAGTACTATTTGCACTCCCTTACAAATTTTACTTCTATACAGACACTATTAATACGACCACGCATGGCCACCAACACCACCACCTCCTCCTCCACTCCCAACTTCACGTCCTTCACATCCACCTCGACACCTGCACTACAAGTTACTGCCTGATACAATTTGATGCTAAGGAGCGTGTGCTTTTACACACATGCACACGCAAGAGTGATCACAGCATGCCGATGAGTCCTCTCTTTTTCCTCGGTAGACTTATCAACACAGACACCCACATGCACACACATTTTCTCCTTTCCACCCACACACGTACAAAGGTGATGACAGCATGCTGTTGAGTCATCTCTTCTCAGTAGCATGTGTATTACACATCCATTCGTCCAAACCCAGACTTGGTCTCCTGGCTTGTATTCCGCATTGCGTCTTCGTAGGTGGTAGCGTCTGGCGTCGGAGCGCTGCTGATCTTTGATCTGTAATCGGGCAAGCCTTCGAGCTGCTTCTGCACGCTGAAAGTAGGCGGCAACGTGGACGTTCTCTTCTGTAACGTTGGGCAGCATGGCGTCTAGCGTTGTTGTGGCCTCCCTGCCATGGATGAGCCTAAAAGGCGTCATCTGAGTGGTCTCCTGTACTGCGGTGTTGTAGGCGAAGACGACGTAAGGCATGATGACATCCCAGGTTTTGTGTTCGGCATCGACATACATGGCGAGCATATCGGCGGTGGTTTTGTTCAGGTGCTCGGTCAATCCGTTGCTCTGCGGATGGTATGCAGTTGTCCTCCGGTGGCTGGTTTGGCTGTAACGCAGGATAGCTTGCATTAGTCCGTGATGTCCTCTGTCCGTGATGAGCACATCGGGGGCGCCGTGTCGAAGAAGAATGCACTCCATGAAAAATTTGGCGACTTCTGCTGCTGTTCCATTCGGTAGGGCTTTCGCCTCGGTGTAGCGGGTCAGGTAGTCGGTCGCTATGATGATCCACTTATTTCCAGATGTTGACGTTGGAAAAGTGCCAAGCAAGTCCTTGCCGATCTGCTGAAAGTGCCTTGAGGGAGGTTCAATGGGGTTCAGAAATCCTGCTGGTCGTGTGGGAGGGGTCTTTCGTCGCTGACAATCTCGGCAGGTTTTCACATAATGTGCGACATCGGCAGACAGTCGGTGCCAGTAATACTTGTCTTGAATGCTTCGGAGGGTGCGAGTAATCCCGAGATGTCCAGCGGTCGGTTCGTCGTGTGAAGTGTGTAGAACTTCTTCGCAAAGACAAGCAGGTACAACAATAAGGTAGGCTGTTTTGTTCGCTGCAAAGTTCTTCACAAGGACCTCATTCTGCACACAGAAGGAAGGCAGTCCTCGCTTGAATGAAGCGAAGGATGAAGAAACCTTGCCTTTCAGGTACTCAATGAGGCTTTTTAGATCGGGATCCGAGCGTTGCTGCTGAGCAGAAGAGCTGGGGCTGATGGGTCCCAGGAAGGCGTCTTCGTCGTCCGGCGGTGGTGTATCTACAGGGGCTCGTGAGAGGCAATCGGCGTCAGAGTGCTTGCGGCCGGGCTTGTAAACGACGGTGATGTCAAACTCCTGGAGACGCAGACTCCATCGAGCGAGTCGGCCAGAAGGGTCCTTCAAATTGGCAAGTCAGCACAGCGCCTGGTGATTGCTGACCACCTTGAACGGTCGTCCGTACAGGTAGGGGTGGAATTTTGACGTAGACCAGATGATGGCAAGGCGCTCCTTCTCAGTTGTCCAATTGTTATCCTTAGCCTTGGAAAGGGAACGGCTAGCGTATGCGATAACTTTCTCCAGCCCGTCGCTTTTTTGAACGAGAACGGCCCCTAGGCCCACGCTGCTTGCGTCGGTATGAACATCAGTATCGGCGTTTTCATCAAAATGTGCGAATAATGGTAGGAAATGTAAACGACGCTGAAGAGCCTTGAAGGCTTCTCCTTGCGGCGCTTCCCATTTAAACGGCACGTCTGCTTTCGTCAGTTGGGTCAGGGGCTCGGCGATGCGCGAGAAGTTTTTCACAAATCGTCGGTAATATGCGCACAGTCCGAGAAATCTGCGCACTGTTTTCTCATCAGCCGGCGGTGGAAACTGTTCAATAGCAGCTGTTTTCGGCGGGTTAACGGGTTAACGATCCTGGCTAACGATGTGGCCTAGAAACAGCAGCTCTTCGTAGGCAAAGTGGCACTTCTCTGCTTTCAAGGTTAGGCCAGACGACTTGATGGCGTCTAGTCCTGTTCGAAGTCTTTTGAGGTGCTCTTCAAAGTTCGAGGCGAAGACAACGACGTCGTCTAAATATACCATACAAATTTTCCACTTCAGGCCTGCCAGCAATGTATTCATTCTTCGCTGAAACGTCGCTGGTGCGGAACAGAGACCAAATGGCATCACCTTGAATTCAAACAGCCCATCCGGAATGATAGATGCTGTCTTCTCGCGATCTCTTTCGTCCACCTCAATTTTGCAGTAGCCGCTCTTGGGGTCCATCGACGAGAAATATTTGGCATTGAAGAGGCGGTCCAGTGTGTAGTCGATGCCGGGGAGGGGGTAGACGTCCTTCTTTATTATGTTGTTCAAGCGGCGGTAATCAACGCAGAATCGAAGTGCGCCGTCTTTCTCACTAGAACAACTGGTGCCGCCCACATGCTGTTTGAAGGCTGGATGACGTCATCGCGAAGCATTTCTTCGACTTGGTCCCGGATGGCTTGTCGTTCTCACGGTGACACACGGTACGGGCTTTGACGGAGAGGTCGGACGTGTTGGTTCGTTATAATGCGATGCTTAGCAATTGGCGTTTGTCTGACCTTCGGCGATGTCGAAAAACACTCACTATGGCTTCGAAGCAGATTGCAGATCTGGTCTTGTCTGTTCCGGGGCAGGGCTGGGTTGATGTCGAAAGTGGGCGAGTTCTCTTGGTCAGGCGAATTTTCTGCGGAAGGGTCGGAGAGGGCGAAGGAGTCTGGTACATGGGATATTTCGTTGAAGAAACCAATCGTTGTTCCTCTGCTAATGTGCCGGTATTCTATGCTGAAATTAGTCAGCAGCACTTGGCCTGGCCATTGCGGAAACGTGCGATGACTCTTGCGATGCTAATTCCTCGGTCTAGAAGCAACTGCATGTTCCCCTCGATGATGGCTTCAGCGTGAATGGCTTTCGTTGCGCCTACGGTCACGATAACGCTTGAACGGGATGGGATGCTCTGTTCTTCCTCCAGGACAATAAGGGCAACGTGATTTTCCCGAGTTTTTATCGAAGCAATGGCTTCGTATGTCGAAAGCAGGATCATCTTGGATCGAAGGTCGATGATCGCCTGATGCTCATTAAGGAAATTCATACCCAAGATCACTTTGCGGGAGCATTGCGGTAGCACAACAAAGGTCGCAGGATAGGTATGTCCTTTGATGGTCATTCGCACTGTGTATCGTCCTGATGGCATAATGAGGTGGCCCCCTGCGATGCGAATGTGTGGGCCGTCCCAAGCCGTTGTGACTTTTCTCGTATACGCAGCGAATGTTCCATTCATCACCGAGTAATCGGCTACTGTGTCGACTAGAGCGGTAACTTTCCGGCCGTCGATAGTCACTTCTAAGTCGGAGGTCCTGGCTCTTGCATTGCATGTCGCTCTCGGCGTCGGGTCACGGCTTCGTCGTGCATGAGAGTTGCGGGTGGGCCGTGTGGCCAAAGCTTTTCTGGGTGGTGTCGTCGTTTTGAAGGCAGTTTGCGTCGTGGTCGGGGTTGTCATTTTGTGTGGCGTCGGTGCAGCGAGTGTCGGTTCTTCAAGCGGCGTCGCGGGTGCAGCGTCTTCATGGGGCGTGGTCGGTGGAGGATCTTCGGTGCTTCGCTCGGGAGCAACCTCACCTCCAGACGTTGCTGTCTTTAGTTTCCCCTACGGGGGCTGGGAGACCTTCCTCGTACCGCGGCTGCGTAGTTTCGGCGTGTTGACGCAAAGAGCGAGGTTGACGGTGATGGCGAGCACGAAAAGCGGATTGGTGTGTGCTCCTCTCGACACAGGTACTCGTCGATTTCGTGCGGACGTTGGCCGAAGTGTGGTCGTGGGGCGTTAACGGAAAATCTTCGAAGACCGATACATCGGTATGGGCAGTGACGAAGAATATGGCCGACCTCACCACAATGGAAGCACAACAGCCGGTTGTCAGAAGTCCTCCAGGCGTCGCATTTCCTAGGGCTTGAGCATCGATCGTAGGCTGGGCGGGCGGGGGCAGGGAGGTGGCATTCGGGAACAAGTTGTTCATGTCGGACAGGATGCAGGGGTTGTCGTTGGGGCTGAGAAGTCCTTACAGCAGCGGCATAGGTGATAGCCCGGGGTTCTGTGGCCGTCGGGGTACCAAGTGCCTGTTGCACTTCTTCCCGTACCACATCCATCAGAGTCGCTGCTTGTGTCTGTGGGGAGGATGGCAGTAATCGGCGTAGCCCCTCTCGGATGATTTCGCGGGCAACTTCCCGCAAGCTGTCGCTGGTGGTGGCCATCGTGTCCGAACGGATTGCACAGGCAGAGGAAGGGCGATTGTACTGCCGAGCTCGGACGTCGAGGGTCTTCTCAATCGTGCAGGCCCCTTGCATGAATCCCTCGACTGTTTTTGGCGGCTGGCAGACGAGGCTGCCAAAGAGTTGTTTTTTTACGCCGCGCATTAAAAACTGAACTTTCTTTTCCTTGGTCATCTCGGGGTCGGCGCGGCGAAATAGGCGCTTCATCTCCTCGACGTAACTGCGGACGGGCTCATTCGGAAGCTGGATCCTGGACTCGAGGAGTCGTTCGGCTCTTTCTTTTCTCACGACACTGGTGAATACCTTTAATAGTTCTCTCTTCAATAGCTCCCATGTCGTAAGGGACGACTCGTAGTTTTCGTGCCACGTGCGTGCGAAGCCCTCCAATGAAAAAAACACGTGTCCAATTTTAGCCGCATCATCCCACTTGTTGAATGACGCCACGCGGTCAAATTGGTCCAACCATTCTTTAGGGTCTTTGCCTAGGGATCCATTGAAAGTTGGCGGCACCTGCGGCTGCTGCAGTATGATCGGTGTTGATATCTTCGGCCAGGTTGCGGTGCTTGTAGCAGCGTCTTTTCGCTCTCTGGTGCAGTCCGGCAAGGTCCTGAATTCAGGCTCCTCTATCTGGAGACGTCGGCTGGTTCGCTGAGCTGCTGGCTCGTCATAGGGGGCGAAGCTCTGAGGGCTGGCTTCACGTCTTGAAAGGGGCGTCCGGAACATGGAAGGCTACCCAGCACCTCCACCAGATGTCACGTAGTGGTGACGGCAGTCGAAGCAGCGATGAAGACGGACAAAATGTCTTCTAAAAGAAAACTGTTTATTGGGCTGACTTGCACCCAAAATGGACTGAATCACTCGGCGGCGGCGAAGCGACAAGCATGCTCGGCGGTCGTCGAACAGAATGCCCGCCGCTGTCAGCTGTGCTCAATTTAAAGTTGATAGCGAACTTTCGAGATAAAGCGTGCAAAGTTAAAGAACATTCCGGAACAACGTAGAATCAGCTCTGCCTGGCTGCGATCAATCGAGATAAATCTAGTCGCGTCTTGCGTCGCAAACAAAGCAATAAAGTTGTTTGGCAGCAGATTTGAAGAATGAACAAACACTGCAAATATTTGCGGAAATATCCGCATGCTCATATCCTTTTGAACTGTGTATCTCGTGCTCTTAATTTCTGATGACCGCATCCTAAATCGGGCACATCACAACCCTCCTGGGTAATTTGTGATAAGAACTCAAGGGGTCTTTATTTGCCAGCACCTGTATATGGGCTGCAGACTGTTTTGATGCCTACGTTTACGACTTTTTGTGCCATTTCAGTCCTGTTCATTGATATCGTATTTGGCTTTGTTGAGCTGCGTGGATTGAGAGTTTTTTTTTTACAGCAAAGATCATCCGCTGTGCCACAATATATAGGGGTCTCAAACTTACAGGGCTGAGAAAAGGAAATTGTTCCCATCATCCCCTGAATACCGAATCAGTTGCGTTTCTTGGGAGAATCGCAGCCCAATGATATTCTTGGGTGCTGCCAAAACAGACTGCTCTTTATTCTCACGTATATACATTTTCTTGGGATCCTAATCACATACCCAATGAAGGAGTGGAATAGCCACTATTACCCATGGCTGTTGAAGTTAACTAAGTGCCTCTTGAAATCAACACTGGGGTGCCAATTAATGTTTGTTGAATCTACAGAACACTTATGCACTTCCGCTTGCGGTAGTTGGGTTTTTTCCTTACTTTTTCTGTCTTTCCTCTACTTGACTTTGCAGATCAGTGTCGGCCACAAAGTACAAGCTCCCAACATTGGACCTTTCAAACTGCTTCCAGCCCTTGCTTTCTAGGTGTCTTACTGTTGAGAGGCTGTAAATTCACATACTCTGTTGTAGCATCTGGTAATGCATACGCATTAAATGGGGGAGACGCCAAATTTTTGGTTGGCGTGTTATTTGTTTCAAACGTTGCGTATTGCCCCAGGACGCGTTACACGCTGCCTGATTCATATATGCACTGTAAATAATTTTTTATTGAATTATTTATACTGAGCGATTTCGGTTTCTGAGCTCCGGGGTGTGCTGCGATGTCACGATCAGGGAAAAGCAGCAAGCCGGGTCACATTGGCCCCAAAAATTGTGACGCACATATTGCTGTGTCGTCTGCTCTCATACACATGCTGTGCATAGCAGCGCCTTTCGAAATCATAAGCCGACAAACTTGGTCGGGACTGCGAATCTGCTTATGTTAAGAAAAACCAAGTGAGCGAGGAACGAAATCCTGAAACCAAGCGGCTCACTTCGGCCGATCTCAGTTGCCATAGCACGTATGCCAACGCGGTTTCAGCGTTCTATTTCGCTTTGCCACGCCGATGCTCGGCGGACATCTGTGTCAGTGGCCCATAGCTGACCCTGGTCACATTACAGTGATACGATGCCTCACTTTTCCTACCGAGCAATATACCCGTCTCTGTCTTCACTTCGCTCCGCCTGCGCAGCTGCACTGCGAGACTGCTCAGGGTCCCGTGGCTGCTGATCGATGTATCTGCTGCTTGTTTAGCAGACAGTCCATGTATTGGCTAAATGAATGCTTCCAGACAATTGTACAGGATTCAGCAGTTACCACACGGGTACGTAACTCCTCCAGGAATGCGACCATAACGACGACTGCATCTCTGCGCCACTTTTGTTTACATATCTGCATCTGTGTACAGGCAGCAATTGCGCGTTATTTCGGCAGGAATTGCAAGCTGCATTTCACTTAGGTTAAGCAAGCTCATCTCTTTTGCACTGGCTGCGGGTTTACTTGTTTGCGCAGTGCGATAACTGCTAGAATCGCCGAAGAATGTGAAGCACCAGCCTAGGGAATGCTTCATAGCCAGGTTGTGCACAACGCGTAGCACCGGTGTTTCCGACTCGCTGTAGCGTTTTTGCTTTTTTCGATGTCCAGTAGTTGAATTTAAATTGGTTTATCTAGAGGTATGTTTGGCACTCATTTGAGATAAACAAAATGGCATAATTTGTTGCCTTCAAGTGAGGATGACGTATCTGCCGTGGTGGGCGCCTGCAGCATTGACCGACAGACTGAGCCACACCGCCTAGCAGCGGCACTTCACGTTTGATATATTTGCGTCCTAAGATGTAACCAATCCTCGATTTAAGGTCACTGTTGTCAAAAGCACACTTGATGACCATATGTATCCGCTAAAACTTGTCAACTTGCTCTCCACAATCGCCGACATCGCACATATGAACCCGGCAGACTTGCTAGGACTATTCGTACTGCAGCCGAGCCGAAGGGTGAACATATGAAATGTAGTTGCTCGTTTCGCTCTTTTGTATTATGGAGAAGGTGCAAACAAGAGAGTCATCGTCTCATTGACGTGAAAGGTCCGCTTGGCCGCCGATATAAGGTACGGGCTGGTGTGTCAGCAACGACATATATGCTGATCAGCACACTGATCACTCAGTCGCCGAAGCAGCGCCTCGCTGATGTCGCGTGTCGCCGTTCAGAGTACGTCACGTTACTGTGTTGTGATGTCACGGCTATTTACTGATATCGTTCCCAGGACTCTACGTCACCATCTATAGCACTAGCGATGGGCATCCATCGAGAGAAAGAGCACTTAGGGACTCTTTGGAGCTCAATTAAAATATATTTTAAGTGTTTGTTGCATCCAACACTTCGCTATAGGTGACCTTACATACAGAGGAAGCCTATAACAAGCTTAATATAGCCTCAATATTTGATGTCCCAACCCCTTTAAGCTATGAACATAAAGAGATGCCTTTTTAGACACTTAAGTGCCTGCTCCATTATACGCGCTGAGTGCACAAAGCAAATATACAATGCTGTTGTGTGGAGAAATCTCATGCTGCGATGCTCTGTTTTGATTTGCAGGCATGAGGACCAGTATTATGAGAACAAAGCATACCTACATGTCTGAAGAACCTTTGAAAGCAACTTACTGCACCAAAATTGTGCAGGAGCTTACCTTCATTTATTTGCCTGTGCAAAGTTAGGTGCATAAGAATCCATCTGGCTCTGTCAGGAGAACTATTGAAGACAGCTGTGGCTAAAAGTATCACAATTGACATCGCATTTTAGCTGTTAGAGAACGTCAGTTTCAAAAGCTCGTTCTCATAATTTGTCCCTGCAGAAGTAATAAAATGACGGAGTGTGCAGTCAGATGTGGTTTTTGGGAATTCTCACTTATGCTTTGTGCATTGTCATTTATACGAAAGCAGACTGGCACCGCTGCTCGTGGGATTTCTTTTGTAGTGACTCTTTTTCTTCATTATTTTCCAGGCCATTATTGAAAAGACAATGCATACAAGCTTCCACAGAAAAAACCTTGAATACCACACCTGGCTCTATTGCTTCATGCTCACAACCTAGAAAATTGCATGTGCAGTCATCCCAGTGCATTGTGTCTACGTACAAAGTTGGATAGAAATTGTTTTGATGTAGTTGCTTGATCTGAATGATAAGGAGAAGGGCACTGTCCTCAAAGCAGAAAATTTGTTTATTGAACTTGTTTCGTAAATATAAGTCCACAGGAATGACAACAGGTTTTGGAAAAGAGAGGGAATAATGGATCACTGCATAGTTGTGGCTTCAGGGGTTGCTGATGATAAGGGGGCACGAAGTTCTTTTTTTCCTTTTGGCTCAAGAGTCTTGGAGCAGAAATCGTTGTACTTTGGGAGAACAGTTTTCATTGAGCTCTCAGGTTCCTATTTCAGTTGTGGTACATACAGAAGACCTGACATGCACAGCCGTCAAGCAGAGCTTCCGACCTGTGTATTCTTGTGATGTGCACTTAGTAGTAGTATTAGAAACACATTATTTGAACACTAAAAATCAAGCGCCAGAAATGAAGTCGGCCTGGTGCACAAATGTCAGGTGGTCTTCCAGCTATCCAAGGCATATCAGGCACTCCATGAAGAAAAAAATCGAGAGGGGAGGCGAAGAGGTTTAATGGTTTGGTTGGGATTTACAGGTTTTAACGTCCAAAAGCAACTCAGGTTATGAGGGGACGCCGTAGTGAAGGGCTGCTGAAATTTCAACCACCTGGGGTTCTTTAACGTGCACAGACATCGCACAGTACATGGGCCTCTAGCCATGGGGAATTAGAGGTGGCAATGGGTGAAATTGGGATGTGTTTCAGGGCAGTTATAACTGTCAAAAGATGTCGCATACTGTTGGAAGAAAGTGTGCTGGTGTCAGAGTCGATTGTCAATTGACTTTGTTACGTGTAGAATAGATAAAAAATAGGCAGCTGGAGATCACACGTGTCTCAGTAGTATACGGATTGATTCTTTCAGTTATACTATATTATTTTCTGTTTTTCATTGGAAGATCAAATATCAAGGGTGAAAATTGAATGCGCTGAAATAATGGCATTTTTGGTGCATCAGTGTTTGGTGCATCAATTTTTATCTTTATTCTTGAGCTGTACAGCCTTGAATGGGCAAATTGTTGCCTACGTTATTCAGTGCGACTCCATCACCTTGCACTGTTGCTTTTTCTGCTGGTTGGGGCTTTGTGAAGAGAGTAGCTCTGCCAGTTTTGTGCTCTAGGCATTGTGTGGTGAATTCTACATGGTATGTTATTTGCTGCTGTTTACTGGCCTGGGAATTCTCTTTCCATTGCTAAAGAGTACTCTGTTATTGCTCTTGGTTGCTCATAAACGACTGACCTTCTTTCTTGAGGCGCATAGCATTACTGACTGTCAGAACAGTATAGCATTACTGACTGTCAGAACAGTATTCATTCCTTTTTGCATTCAGTCCACACTCTGACATCTTGCATTTTGTTTTGAGCCGTTTTTAATAGGCGGCAATATATCTGTATGGAATGCACTGTGACAGTTTTTTGTTTTCTCGCGATAGTGAATGCTCTTCTGCGCCTCTGTATTTCATTATGTACGAATTTCAATTCATGGAGGTGGTATCCCACTGGGCATTGATACTCTGCTGGCTGTCCCATGGACATCCTTTGGATGTCCTAAATGTCTGCAAGGCATCCAAAGCTGTTTTATTGCCCATTGGGATGGACATTCAATCAACTTCTTGTTGGAATTTTTTACTTACTCTGCGAAGCTGTTTGTAAAGAATTGCTTGCTAACTGTTTCTGTGTAACCCTTTACTTTATTGATGTTACACACTGTGGCACAAGGCAGCTCCAGTTTTGCAAGACTCACTTGCCTGCAGTGTTCTTTTTTAGTTTTGCCCGACTGGGGCTCTGACAAAAGTCAAGTCTTCATGAATTTTAAAATGCCTGTAAAAGTAATGTGTTGCTGCTGCGATTGTACTGAGAATAATGCAGCAGCTAGGAGGTGACAAATTGCAGTTTTATTCACTATATTTTCCACATTCACTCTCTCTGCAGTCAAGGCCTTGTCATATGAGCTGGATCCTCTGCAGGGTGTGCGGGTTCAAATCCCAGTGCCACTGAGCACCCACCAGTGATAATGTACAGTATAATACACTGTTAAAGGGAACAGGCATTCGCGTGAAGTTGACTTTCCACTAGGCGGTGCTGCAGAAAGCCGGAAAGAATGCCGAGCTGATAATGGTCCGGAATTTTTTGTATGTACATGTACTGTACGCATTGAGTGGCATGTGAACCAAGTCACTCACACGTGGATTATCTAGCCCGGAGAATATGTTGCTTATTTCGCACGAAACGCGACCACAGAATGGAAAAAGCCAATTCAGCAGCGAGAAGAAGTAATAGATGCGTTATGGGTGTGAAAAATGAAATCCATGCATGGGGACGGAATGCCGAAAAAAACTCCGGACCATAATCAGCTTGGCATTCTTTCCGGGTTTCTGCAGCAGCGCCTTGCGGGAAGTCAACTTCACGCGACCGCATGTTTCCTTTAACAGTGTTCCATACTGTACAGGCGCTTTCCCCCTGGCTTATACTGGATGTAATGCATACTGGATGTAATGCTTGGAAATGGGTCTTTCACCCCACCTTATATAGACGAAAGTGCCTCATGCTATGGTGCTCTTTGGCTAAAGCTGCCCTTGCACCTTTTGAATTTATTGTCATCATCAACTTCCACTCTCGTTGCTGTCCGTTGAGCTCCCCTCATCAGCATGTTGCCAGGGATTGGGCTTCTCTGTGCCATCCGTGGTTTTGAAAAAGCCTGTCAAACCCCTCCAGGCAGCGCACTGATTTACTGATTACCATAAAGCAGAACATTGAGAAACTTGGTCATGACAGTTTCTTTTCATCTCCCCAATTTCTCATCCCAGAATTATGGGCGGAGGTCTTACGTGAGTAAATATGGTATGCTATAACTGCACTTGAGACACAGTAGTGTCGATTCTCAGATGTGGTGCTTCTTACTTGGTTAATATCACTTTTGGAGACACTGCAGGGGGAAACATGTTAAGGAAAATTGGCAACATTCCTGGGCAGCTGTAATCGGCTTTTCTACCAGTAGCAATTGTCTGAAAGTTTTTTCCATGTGCAGTGGAAATAGTATAAGTTCAGTAAAGAAAAGAAGCGCTGTAGGAATGTGTTGTGTCATTATGCATAACTTACTCGCATGAGTTGATGAGCCTGCACAGGTAGACTTATGCTCTTACCCATGATGCCAGTAATTGTGCTCGTGAACAGGTCAGTAAAGTGGCCATTGACTTGAATCTAATGTCTTAATTTGTAGCCAATCATCAGTTTTTTGTGAGCGTAAGTGTGGTTCTCTGCAAGTAGAACAAGAAGTCTGGAATGTTTGATTTGGAATTCACTTTTTTTAATCTTGTCCTGAATTGACATGGCCTGCCACAGCTGTTAGATGAGAAATTGTTGTATACCCACCGTTTCATGCACGTAACATGAAATGAGCTGTGGCTTGTGTAGACTTGTCTCAGTGGATATGATCTGGCTTTCATGTGCAGGCTTGAGCTCCAGGGACTGCAAACATGGCGAACTTCCTGGGCAGAACTCAGCAGGTTAGAATCTGCAGTTTTTCTCCATTCCTGCTTTTCTGAAGGTTGTCTTTCAATAAATAGTGTGAAGGGCACAGAAGATGCAGTTCAGTGAATCGTGGTGAATGACTGTGATAGTTGCCTTTAAAATATTTTGTGTGATATGTGAACTACTGATCGAACTGCCACCCATATGAGTTCTCTTCATTGATGCGATAACTTGTATAGGCGTCAAGGCCTCGTCAGACTTTTAGCCTTTAGCCTTTTTTTCCTCTTGTGCTCTCTCAGAAAATAAAGCAAGAAAACATGCTAAACATAGTTCTATCTGAGAAAATAAAGCAAAAACAACATGCTAAACATAGTTGACTGCCACTCGTTTAGTTATTAAGCTCACTTGGATGGACTTGAGGCAGTGACATGACGTCAGTAATGCAATTGCAAGGGTGAAAGGCAGTGACTTTGCATGCATTACAATGGCTGACCTATGTTGTTGGCAATGATGATATTTATAGCAGCCTAAATTTTCTCTTCAACTGCATGCAGAATTCACTGTAGAGACTTCTTGCTACTGATCTGAATTCTCCTTAAGGCTTATCTACTGATTAAAACTTTTGGTAACACCCACAGCTTTTGATGAGTGTGTCCTCCACATTCATCTAGCCATAGCTCCAAGTGAACAGTGGAGTGTTGGTTGTTTTATTTTACTGAAAGTATTCTACCTTTATGCAGGTCTGTGGTCATGCAAACCAGACACAGTGCATCTCCTGGCCAAGATTCTTCCCATCTCAGCCATTGCATGGAATCTGCTCCTCCTGGCATGGGTAACCACCAGGGCAAACCGGCAGGAAAGAACCTGCATGAATGTACCCACTGCAACAGGGGATTTAAACAAAAGGCCGATCTAGTGAAGCATCTCAGTGCATACCGGTGAAAGTCCTTTTCATTGTGACCAGTGTTGTAGCAGCTTTACACAAAAGGGCAACCTGGAAGCACATCTGCGCACTCACACTGGTCAACATCCTTATCATTGCAACCATTGTGGTAGCAGCTTTGCACTGAAAAACAGCCTGGTGTTATCCGTACCCACATGGGTGCTAAGCCATTTCAGTGCCATCTGTGCCCCATTTCCTTTCCAGATAGTTCAGGCCTTGAGGCATGTAAAATCCCATAACGGTGAAAAGCCCTTCCAATGTGACTTGAGCCAAAAGACACTGTAGGAGGGAAAATCTGAAACACCACAAGGATGCAATGCACAAAGAATAGCAGTGGTCCATGATGCCTTTCATCAATATGTTTAGCTGCCTGCAGTTTTGTGTACAAGTTTATTATAAATTTGCTCATTAATATCACTGCCCCTATAGCTGACACACAGGAAAATCTGTGAAAATCTGTGTTTACTCAAGCAGTGTTAGTAGCAGCAACAAGTGGGGACATGTAGGTGTCCAGCATAAAATTGATACGTCTTGTTTTAGTTGCCAGGTTTATAGAGTTTTGTGTTGTCTGGAACAAAAACTAACAAAAAAAAATCAACATCTGCATCTTTGTCAGAGCATTGCATCTGCTGGATATAGATTGCATAATGCTTGTGGAATATTAGGTCCACTCCATTTTAAATCTGTTTGGTTGCCAGAATATCAGCTGTTCAAGATCATTTCACTTTGATTCAGCTATATTTGATGTGTTAGTGCCCCTTGAAAAAGGCTAATCTATTCATGCAAGGTGTTCATGATAATAAGCTGCCATGGTCTATGGCTATTGAAAAATGAGATACTCTACATACTGCAGGTGAAAAATATTGTAATCTTGTAGTGTATTGTAAAGATTCTAATCTAGGTCAGTTGTGTGAAACTGCCTAGTGCACAATAGCATTTACTGTGTTTTCCATTACAAAATGTTGAATGTGTTCTGGCTCTTTGTAAAACTTCCTTACTTGGCATATTGTCAGTTACAATTCAAAAAAGTTCACTTCTTTGGTTAGCCTGCTTCTTCAAAAAGGTGTTCTTTTTTTTACTATTATACGTCGAAATGCACAGACATCATTGTGCCTTGTATCTAGGACAAAATTCCTATTGCTCTCGTCAGCACTCGGTGCTGTTCCTCGCAACAAGGCTGTTCTGTCTGATGGCATTGGTTTATAGTGCAACGCCATCTTGTAGTAATAAAGGGGCAGTTACTCCTTGGCATCTACCCAAGTGGAGCCTTCAGCTGCAAAGGAAACCTATACAGCCTCTGCAGAAACCTTGCGGTTAAAGAAAAATTCGCCCTGGGCCAGGGTTCGAACCTGGGACCGCCACTTCTCCAGAGCGGTTGCTCGACCAACAAATTTTTCCTTAACTACGAGTGGGCACCGCGGTGGCTCTGTGGTTACAGTGCTCGGCTGCTGAACCGAAAGACGGTTCGATCCTGGCTGTGTCGATCGAATTTTGATGGAAGCGAAATTCTAGAGGCCCGTGTACTGTGCTTTGTCAGTGCACGCTAAAGAACCCCAGGTGATCGAAATTTCTGAAGCCTTTCACTACGGCATCCCTCATAGCCTGAGTCGCTTTCGGACGTTAAATCACCATAAACCAAGCTTAACTATGAAGCGTCTGTAAAAGCTGTACAGCTTTCCTTTGTAGCCATATGCCTGTGCTGGTGTCGATGCCAATGACTGATTACTTCCTTGTTACAATATACTTCAGGTTTCAGGATTCCCATCAATCATTTGGCCATACTGCTGTTTTGCTTGTTGCTTTGGAGACAATTTTTTAACTTTTTGTACTCCCAGCAGCCGCTCTTTTACATAGACAACCCCTTGCATACATCACTAACAAACTATCATAACCTTCTCGGTAAATTAAAAAAGATGACACCATTTTTCTATTTTTTGCTCATTGTGCAGTCCTCGCAATGTTTAGCAATGTTATTCTTTGAAGCTCACAGTTTCCAATCAACAATACCTTATGCACAGATAAAACTTTCTGCTTCACAAGATATAGTTAATCTAGGTTCTCCATGAGGTCTTCAAAGTGTTTGTTTATTTAAACAGGCCCATGCTAACCATGCTCATAAACTATGATGACACAAGCTTGATCGACATTAGCAGAAAATCCTTGCATCACCGGTTCCAGTTGCACTGTGTGGTGCTTTACGTATTCCTTTTTGTGTGTTATTAGTCTGTGCGAAGAAGGCAACGCTTCGGAGGAAGAAATTCATGTGTCCACAGAGAATGGGGAATTGTGAGTGACTTGGGGAATATCACTATTGCATTGCGTGCCAGTAAAAATGTGGTTCGTCTTTGCACCACCGCCCAGTCAGGACAGATTCGGCCTTGTTCACGCGTTAACCTCTAAAGCTGGAAAAATGTATAGCTGCAATTGGAGACTAATTTCCTTAGCTGAAACTTGCCGGAATTATCTTTTAAGCCGGCTATTTTAACATGTGCATCTGTGTTCCAAGTAAACACTTTACAGGCTGAAAGGGTGGGACTGACATTAACCTATCTAAATTTATTGTGTGTGTGTCTTCAGCCATGACAATATCACTGACTCGGTCTCCACTGAGCTTTCCACACTTTATTTCTCTTGTAGCATGTTTTAGTAAAAGATGGCAGGTTCGTAGAGATTGCACCGTTTGCAGTTCTTCTGATATGTACATGATCTTCTGTGTCCTTAATTGCATAACAAAAGAAAGTTATTTCTCGAGTTGCCTTGGAAAGTGTAGTCCTTTATGATTTCTGCATCGGCATGCCTGAAAACAGTTCACGGTGCACTATAGTGACTTGTGGAAGCTGGTGAGCCATATCTTGATTACTGTAGCCAGCAGCTTGCGTCAAAAACTGGTACAAAAAGCCACTAGTTACTGTATAGCACTAAACATTTTTTTTATATGGAGGTCGTCCCCCTGTGCATGCTCGCATGACATACAACTCTAGAACCTCTTTTTCCGTGTCTTAAACCCACAAGCCAGGAATGAAAAATGTGTGCTACCCTTTGATTGCACTAAATGGTCTAGTTCAAAATGCAGGGCTACCTGCCATATTAAACAATGTTGATGTCTGTTATAAGCTAGCACCTATAATGGTCATTCCCAGCATTTAGCCATTGCGTGTTTGTCTGTATACTTGCCTGAACCCTGCTTTGTGCCAGACTGCTCAATGGTTGGTGCCACCTGCCCGCTGGGTTGTGGGGAACCTGCCCAGTTTGTGTGTGTGTGTGTGTGTGTGTGTGTGTGTGTGTGTGTGTGTGTGTGTGTGTGTGTGTGTGTGTGTGTGTGTGTGTGTGTGTGTGTGTGTGTGTGTGTGTGTGTGTGTGTGTGTGTGTGTGTGTGTGTGTGTGTGTGTGTGTGTGTGTGTGTGTGTGTGTGTGTGTGTGTGTGTGTGTGTGTGTGTGTGTGTGTGTGTGTGTGTGTGTGTGTGTGTGTGTGTGTGTGTGTGTGTGTGTGTGTGTGTGTGTGTGTGTGTGTGTGTGTGTGTGTGTGTGTGTGTGTGTGTGTGTGTGTGTGTGTGTGTGTGTGTGTGTGTGTGTGTGTGTGTGTGTGTGTGTGTGTGTGTGTGTGTGTGTGTGTGTGTGTGTGTGTGTGTGTGTGTGTGTGTGTGTGTGTGTGTGTGTGTGTGTGTGTGTGTGTGTGTGTGTGTGTGTGTGTGTGTGTGTGTGTGTGTGTGTGTGTGTGTGTGTGTGTGTGTGTGTGTGTGTGTGTGTGTGTGTGTGTGTGTGTGTGTGTGTGTGTGTGTGTGTGTGTGTGTGTGTGTGTGTGTGTGTGTGTGTGTGTGTGTGTGTGTGTGTGTGTGTGTGTGTGTGTGTGTGTGTGTGTGTGTGTGTGTGTGTGTGTGTGTGTGTGTGTGTGTGTGTGTGTGTGTGTGTGTGTGTGTGTGTGTGTGTGTGTGTGTGTGTGTGTGTGTGTGTGTGTGTGTGTGTGTGTGTGTGTGTGTGTGTGTGTGTGTGTGTGTGTGTGTGTGTGTGTGTGTGTGTGTGTGTGTGTGTGTGTGTGTGTGTGTGTGTGTGTGTGTGTGTGTGTGTGTGTGTGTGTGTGTGTGTGTGTGTGTGTGTGTGTGTGTGTGTGTGTGTGTGTGTGTGTGTGTGTGTGTGTGTGTGTGTGTGTGTGTGTGTGTGTGTGTGTGTGTGTGTGTGTGTGTGTGTGTGTGTGTGTGTGTGTGTGTGTGTGTGTGTGTGTGTGTGTGTGTGTGTGTGTGTGTGTGTGTGTGTGTGTGTGTGTGTGTGTGTGTGTGTGTGTGTGTGTGTGTGTGTGTGTGTGTGTGTGTGTGTGTGTGTGTGTGTGTGTGTGTGTGTGTGTGTGTGTGTGTGTGTGTGTGTGTGCATACACCTAGCGACCAGCTGACAGTGACAGGTTCGCAAGAGGTTGTGTGGGGAGAGGCCCAAGCAAAACAAGTCGCACTGATGGTAGCACCTGCCATAGTAAGGCAGTGGTGCCTCGCTTAACAGCTCTGCCACTGCACGAGTAGTATGAGGACTTCTAGGGATCTATGAATGTAAACTTGAGAATGAGCAATTCCTCATATATGAGCATTAACCTTTTATAGCTATCCGAACAGCTGCCTCCAATGAACACCAGAAAAGTGAAAATTGAACTGGTAGAGCACTTGAATCCCATTTGCCTTACTGTGCTTAACGTAAAGTAGAGAACGACCAATTCCACATACTGACTCAGTAACCCTGTTGCCTCCTAGCTTTAATGTCGGGCTAAAGTGTCCCCTCCAGTTTCTTTTTCAGTAGGAATGCAATGAAAATTTTCTTTCAGCTTGTAGGCTTAGTTATGGGAGCACTTTTGTACATAACATGTGCAGGCAACGGCACTTTGCTGCTGGGGTATGAGCTGCATATTATGTTATGACTGCATATTATCGACTGTCTTTCCAAATTTGCCTCGGAGATGACATCCACAAGGATAGCTTTGCTTTGAAATGCATAGTGCATGTTGTGCTGATAAAATAGGCAACAGCTGCAACATGTATGATGTGCAATTTAGGTTTGACTCTGCTGGGTTGTGGCACTTCCTTGATGTGGTGGATCTGAGTTTTACCTTAGCCAGTTGTCTGCATCTAAAATCACATCAGCGTTCCCTAGATGCATCACACCACGGGCCTCGTGTGTATGGGAGTAGTCTTTCTGCTGACGTGGGTTTATCGCAAGATTAAATGTATTCTTGGATTTTGATGGCTGCTGCTGAGACATTAAGGGCCTATGGTGCCTATTGATCACGCTAAATATTCTCTGCCTTAACCATGCACAAGTGGCTGCTTTTTAAACCCTGGTTTGTGTAACTGACACTTTTTCTTGTGCACATTCTGCTTTTCTGTGTGTTATCTTGCAGGCAAATCAAAGAGGTTTGCCGGAGACAGTCTGCTAGATCATAGAGGAAAAACCTGCATGGACAACTGCTTCCAAACTGCGCAGATAATATCCTCAGGCTTATATCCTCTCACTGTGCATTGTTATGCTCTGAATTTCGGACTCTGTGCTCAGTTAGGCACAGCAGAACCCTTCTGGGTAATTCGTGACAATGACAGGTCTAGATTTGGCAGTGCCTATATAATGCTGCGGACCACTTCGGAGTTTATGGTTACGGTCTTTGGTTGGATTTGAGCTCAGTTCATTGCTTGTACTTTTGGCTGTGCTAGGTTGTATTTATTGCGAGTTCTTTTTTTCAGCCGAGATAATCTGCTGATCCTGCAATACACAGGTGTTGCAAAAATACAAGGCTAAGAACAGCAATTTATTCCCATACTTAATCAGTTACGTGTCCTGGGAGAATTTTGGCCCAATGATCTTCTCGGGTGCTGGCAAAACAGACTACGTTCATTTATTCTCTCATGAAGGCATTTTCATGGGATCTTAATCACACACCTAATCATGGAGTGAGTTTGCTGCGGTTTTCAATACAGTCGGGCAGCTTTACTATGACAGGCATGAAAAGGCAATGCTATGTTATGTGCCACGCAATTCTATGTCCACTCTGGAGGTTTATAAAGCTTGGTAGCGGCATTTTAACAGGTTTTCAGGCATAGAAGTCCTCCCTTTCACCTGCGATCCTTTTCACACTATGATAAAATGTGTCCCTCCTCCAGTAAAAAAATCATTCCATTGTACCCAATGCATATCTCTTTATAAGCACTGCTGCTCCACAGATAACCATCATTACTCATGGTTTGAAGTTAACTAATCTGCTCTTGAAATCAACACCTAGATGGCAATTATGATTGTTAAATGTACAGAACATATAGGCACTTCCACCAGTTGCAGTTGGGTTTTTTCTTTCCTTTTTCTGTCTGCTCTACTTGACTTTCTAGGCCAGCGTATGACTTTCTAGGCCAGCTGGTCTTGCAGTGATCGATGCAAGCCAAGCACTCCACGAGAATAAGGAGGAACAGGAGGCGAGTGGTCTGATTGGTTTGGAAGGGCATTCCAGAGGAGAATAGGTCATTTTGGCGTGTGTTTCAGGGCAGTCATAACTTTCAGGAAATGCTGCACATTGCTGCAAGAAAGTGCGCCGGTGTCAGTAGGACGTTCCATGTCACCGTCAGTTGACTTTGTGATTGGAGAATAGAAAAACCTAAGCAGCTGGAGCTCACCGTTTAGCAAAGGAAGCTCATTTGTTCCAAATCTTTATGTTGAATTAAAGTTACAAATGAGAGAATATGGCGGCTTTATTTTAGGTGCTAAATTTGGTGAATCGGACCCTATTGGGTGTTTCAAAGCAAGATCACTTGATCGCCATTGTGAAAGAACATGTGTCACATCATATATCAGAAAGTTCAAAATGCAGTTATGATGAAGAATGTTTGGTCGTTCTCTTAAGCCTGCAATTTGATTATTTCATTTATACCATGTTTCTGCCATGTTATGCTTCCTTTTGTTTTTTTCACTCAAAGCAGAATTATCAAAGGTAAAAATTGCATGTGTTGGAATAATAACCCTTTTGGAGCATCTATGTTTGACATAACATCAATTATTGTCTTGATGATTGTGCTGTACAGCCATGAATCTGCAATTCTCTTACATCATTTTATGTGGCTCAACCACTTTTCACTCCTGCTTTGTCTGCTGGCTGGGGCTTTGTAAAGACTGCAGCTATGCAAAACCTGTGCTCTCAGTATTGTGTGCTGAATTCTATGTGTTATTTTGTTTGTAACTCGTCACTGGTTTCAAAGAATTGTTTTGGCAGTGCTGAAGAGAACACTGAAATGGCTTGTGGTTGATCACAAATGACTGACGTTCTTTCCTCATGCACATAGAATTACTGCACTGTGAAAACAGTATTTGTTGCTGTGTGCATTTATCCTCACTTTTGACATCTTTCATGCTATTTTGCAGCATTTTTAATAACAGACGATACTTGGCTGTATGAGGCATACTGTGTACAATCTTAGTTTTCTCAAGATACTGATTGCTTTGCTGAACATCTGTAATTCATTATGTATCGATTTCATTTCCTGATTTTACTGTGCCAGTGTGTTTTGTCATTAATTGCATAACTGATACTCATGAGTTCATAGCCTGATAAGGCACACTTGTACTGTCCTCATGAAGGCAGTAATTGTGCAACCAGACAAGGTCAGTAAAATGGCTGTTGCCAATATGCCTGAATATTTAGGCAATCATTAGTTTTTATGAGCATTACTATAGCTCTCTTGTGCACATAGAATTAGAAATAAAAAATCTGCTTTGGGACTCACTTTTTATAAGCTCACCCTACTGAATTTGCACAGCCTGACACAGCTATTGTAAGAGATTGTATTTTGTATTCGTTGTCCTATGTATGTATCACAAAATGAGCTGTGGCCTGTGTAGACTTGTATCTTAGTGTATATAATCTGACTTTCACATTCAGGCTTTCATTGGACTGCACACAAGTGTACCTTATGTGCAAGAACTTGCCAGATAAAATTGTGTGGTTTTTCTCCTTAAGTTCTTGAAGGTTGACATTCAAAGATCACTATGAAGGATACTGAATAATTATTTCACTGAACTATGGGGAATGACGGTAATTATTTGCATTCTCTTTTCAGGAAGGTATTTTGTGTGATATGTGAACTACTGATTGAGCTGTCACTCTTGTGAATTCTGTTCACTGAAGCGAAGACTTGTACAAGGGCCATGATCTCGTCTAAATTTTAGCCTTGGCCTCCTCATAGACACTGTCTGAGGAGCAAATAAGGGGAAAAATTGCGATATGCTAAGCATAGCTGATTGCCACTCGTTTAGTTATTAAAGGGGTATAGACACCTAACTTTGGTGGCATGTTTTCTTCTCTACAATGATGTGGAAGGCGCTACTACGCATGAATCGCCACGTGTTATTCACCTATGGCCGCTAAATCATTTATGATCATATTTTTCTTTCGGGGCTGCCGCGTTAGCTAAGTGGTTACGGCTCTCGGCTGTTGGCCCGAAAGACGCGGGTTCGATCCCGGTCGCGGTGGTCAAATTTCGATGGCGAAATTCTAGAGGCCCTTGTACTGTGCGATGTCAGTGCATGTTAAAGAACCCCAGGTGGTCGAAATTTCCGGAGACCTTCACTACGGCGTCTCTCATAGCCTGAGTCGCTTTGGGACGTTAAACCCCCATAAACCATATTTTTCTGTCGTGATGTTTCAGTTTCATTTCAATAGCCGAACGATGGCTGTGATGTCAAAGTGTGGTTTTCTGTCGTAGGAGGCATAGAAAAATGCCGATATATTCACCGCTTCATCATTTTAAATCATTATAGGGCTGAAGCCAACTTTCCTGAACAGCCAGAATGGCAACGAACATGGAAGCAGCGATTATATTGCAGTTTTTTCATACCTCACGTGACATGTAACCATGCTTTGACGTCAGAGTGCTTTTTACAGCTATTTAAGCCAATAACTGAAATTTCATTATAAATTGTTTAGTGGTCCTCAGAGAATACCAGGTGGTAATTAATGTATAATAATGGGTTATGTACCATAACAAGCAACAAAGCACTTCAAGCTCACATGGGTGGACTTGAGACACTGTCATGTTGCCAGTAATGCAATTTCAAGGGTGAAAGGCAGTGATTTTGCGTGGATTACAATGACCGACCTATATTTTGGCGATGATATTTAAAGCAGCCTGAATTTTCTCTTCCACTGCGTGCAGAATTCACTGTAGGGACGTCTCGCAACTGATCTGAATTCTTAAGGTTAACCTATCGAACTTTTGGTAAACACCCACAGCTTTTGATGAGTGCGTCCTCGACATCTCGCATTTCTAGCTCCAAGTGAACGGTGAAGTGTTGGTTGTTTTACTTTACTGAAAGTATTCTACCTTTTAAATGCAGGTTCTGTGGTCATGCAGACCAGACACAGTGCATCTTCTGGCCAAGATTCTTCCCATCTCAGCCATTGCATGGAATCTACTCCTGGCATGAGTAGCCACCAGGGCAAACCGGCAGGAAAGAACCTGCACGAATGCACCCACTGCAACAGGGGATTCAAACAGGAGTCCCATCTTGTGAAGCATCTCAGAGTGCATACCAATGAAAGTCCTTTTCATTGTGACCAGTGTCATAGCAGCTTTACACAAAAGTGCAACCTTGTAGCACATCTGCGCATTCACACCGGTGAACGTCCTTATCATTGTGACCAGTGTGGTAGCAGCTTTGTATTCAAGAAAAACCTGACAGAACACCTGCGCACTCACACTGGTGAACGTCCTTATCATTGTGACCACTGCGATAGCACCTTTACACAAAAAGGTATCCTGGTAGCACACCTGCGCACTCACACTGGCGAACGTCCTTATCGATGTGACCATTGTGGTAGCAGCTTTTCAAAGAGGAGTAACTTAGTGGCACACATCCGTACCCATACGGGTGAAAAGCCATATCAGTGCCAGCTGTGCCCCATGGGCTTTCCAGATAGGACAAGCCTTGTGAGGCATGTGAGATCCCATAAGGGTGAAAAGCGCTTCCAATGTGACTTGTGCCAACAGAAATTCTACAGGAGGTATATTTTGAAACACCACAAGGATGCAATGCACAAGGAATAGCAGTGGCCCATGATTCCCCTTATTAATATGTTTTGCTAGCTCCTGTTTTGTGTTCAAGCTAATGAGATTTAGCTGAAAGCCTTATGAAAGCCATTGGTAGCTAACCTCTGTTTGTTGTCTACATTTCTATTTTTGTGTTCATTTTGACAGACTTCTCGGATAACATTTGTTTTGCTTTTAGCGAATACACAGAAAGTCAGGCTAAGTCTTTCCTGAGCAAGGATTGCAAGCCTGCTAAGCTCGTAAACTTGCATGAGCGTACATAAAATCATGGCATACAGGGATGGCATGGCTACTTTTTGAAGAGAGACCTTGAAAGACTTTACACCCAATATTTATGGCTCGTGCCAGTGGTCAGCCTGGCTCAGTGAAGAAATTTGGGGGAGTCAAAATGTGCACAACACTTCTTTTTAATCTTGCGGTCTGAGTGGGCTATATTAAGTGACGTTCATTTTAAATTAGCTCATTACTATCACTGCCCCTATAATTGACAGTACAGGAACATCTGCTGCTGTGAAAATTTTTGTGTTTATTCAAGCAGTGTTAGTGGCAGGAACGATTGGGGACAAATAGGTGTTCAGCCACATAATGATGTGTTTTGTATTAGTTTGCAGGCTTTAAGAGCTCAGTGTTGTTTGGACCGAGAACTAATGAAAAAAGGTCGCCAGCATCTGCCTCATGATTTCTGAGAGCACTGTCTCTGCTGGATATAATGGCATTATATGCGTCGACTATTAGGTCCACAGCATTCTATTTACAATCTCTTTTGGTTGTCAGAAAATCAAATGCTTGTGAACATTTCAATTTGAGCAGGCTATCTTTGTTTTTTTTTTGTTATTTAAAAAGGCTATCTATTCACATAAGTTGCAATGATCTGTGCTTATTGAAATAAAAAATAATCTACATACTGGAGACAAAAACATAATTTTAATCTTGTGTATTGTCAAGCTCCAATTTAGGTCAATTGTGTGAAATTGCTTAGTGCACATGAGCATTTACTGCATTTGCTGTTACAAGATGTTGAATACATTCTGGCTGTTTGTACAATTCACATGACATACTGTGCATTAAAACTCAAAAGCAGTGCAGTTCTTTGGTTAGCCTGCTTCTTCACAAAGCTGCGGTTCATTTTTTTTCACTGTTATACTTCAAGCATGCACAGACATAATTGTGCCTTGCATCGACAATGGAATTTCTTTTGCTCTCTTCCGCACTCAGTGGTGTTCTTCATAGCAAGGCTATTCTATCTGATGAAATTGCTTTAACAGTCACACACCAACCTGTGGTAATAAAGGAGTAATTACTCCTTGACATCCACCGAAGCGGAACATTACAGCTACAAAGGAAAGCTATGCAGCTTCCACGAAAACCTCGTGGTTAAAGAATAATTAGTCATGGTTCGGGATTCAAACCCGGGACCACTGTTTTACTGAAGCGGTCGCTCTGTCAACAAATTTTATTTAACCAAGAGGCTTCTGTGGAAGCTGCATAGCTTTTATTTACCTGTAAGGCTGCGATTGGCTTAATCCTAATCACTTATTAGTAATTACACCCTCATTACAAATCTACTCCAGCTAGGCAAATTTCCCTAAATGATTTGACCAACTTGCATTAGTGTTAGTGGTTGCTTTGGAGGAAATTTTAAATCTGTCATTCTTTCAGCAACCATGAAAGCCCTTGCTTAGATCGATTCTAATAAAGAACAATGATAACTTTGGAAATTAAAGAATTGCCCCCGCTGTTTTATGTCGCACATGGTGCAGTCATCCACAAGCCTTGCATCCTTATTCTTTGCTGCTCGTGCTCAATTATGCTTCTTGTGCTTGCTTCTGTATGGCGCCTTACGAAGAGGTCTGTGATCAAGACGGACGTAGCAATCTGTTCCGTAGCGGCCAGCCTTCATGATGCCAGCCTCGAGTCTGACAAGGCGACATTGTCCTCCCTTCCAAGGCTGAGTGCCAGTGTCACGCCATTGAGGCCATCAACAGCAGCTTTGCCCATTTCAATGTGAATGTGCAAAAAGTGTGAACTGCGGCAGCGAGACTTTGCGCCGACGTGGGGATGACCAAGCTGGCTATCTCCATAAGAAAAAGTGATGTCTGAGCCTAGCCGTTTTCTTTTCATCCATGACTCGCATTAAGAAAGGGAAACCTTTTCTCGTCACTGTTTCCAAGAGGGACACATCGCAACACCAAGTGGGCAAGTACCTCCAACGTTCTCTGGCGCCCTTATTGACTATTCAGGATCCTTTCCTTATTTGCAACCCTCACGATGTTTCAAGGTTCTTGAAAGAATCAGCTCAAGGGGATTGGCACCATGTCCATCGATATCAATCTATTCTTTGGCCACATGCCTTAGCGACGCAGGGAACGAAGCCGTCGAGATGTATATGGGACTGTTAGGTTCTAGAATGACTGCGCATTTCCAACATTTCGTTCTATCTGCAGCCCACCTTCGTAGATTATGAAGAGCAGCTTTTCGTCCGAAGAGAAGCAATCTGCATTGCGTCATGTTTGGCCTGGTCTTCAGCTAGCTGATGTTCTGCTCAGAGGTGTCATCAAAGTTCTGATTAGTTGACTGCTTTAATAATACTTTACAAGGGCAATGTTCTGGGTCAGACCATAACCTCGGACGATTTTAACCTATTTTTTGACACCCTAAAACCTCTCAAGGTAACCAACGAAGCACCAATTGGAGGGCAAATTCGTTTCCTTGACCTCTGACAATTTCTCCCAGAGCACGTATGCTGGTGGTATGAACCACGCTAAACAGCTACTTCCATTCACATCGTCACATTCCAAGCTGGTGAAACGTGGCATTGTCAGGGCCATTGTGAAAAGTAGAGTCGACAGGTCCTGTGAGCATAAAATCTGCTCGAGACTTTGCACCCGGTTGCACAGGCTGGAATCGGCAGGGTACCCGACCCATCTGTTATAAAACATTGCAGATGTTTTGTTCGGAGAACTTCCGGGCAACTGTTCTATCAAGGCGAGAGGCGGTACTGAGGTGAAGACTGCGGTAATCCGGTATGTACATAACTTCTTGCATAGGCTAAGGAAGATTGTAGGCAAAGCAAGAGTTCATAGTTCTATTCTCGGCCCCGAATCAGCCTTCTCAGCTTTGCCGCAGGGTGAAGAGGAAAGTAGAGTGCCCTAAAGAGCACAAGGACCCCTTCAGTGCGTGCAGGACCGGAGTCATCTACAAGGTCCCCACCTTGTGTGGCTAGTAGGAAGGAAGGCCTCAGACGTTGCTGGCACATACCCATTGCGGGGGAGTGGCCAAGACACAGGCGGTTAATTGCTGGATACAGGAAAGTTTTGACGGGAAAAGTAGTGGTAATAGTATGTAGGCTGATAGATTGGAAGACACAAGGACAGGGGTCCTGTTAACTTGGAGATCGAAGACGGGACAATGGCTTAATGTGCATAATAGTATACACTGCCTGTAATGTTTCAATGTCGTACTGACTGAGAGCGGGAAAAGGAAATCAGAATGGTAGTCGCTGCGTTCCTTGAAGGAAATTTTGCACAGCAGAGCGCTCACTCCTGTCGCTTCGTCCAAGCAAAAAAGCGCCAATGGAAAGAACAACCGCGGAGGACACAGGCAAACCCAGTTGATGAAATGGAACTTGCAAAAGACGCTTCCTCAAATGAGAGAAGCGGCAGCAGAACAGCAGGAAGTGATCTATTGTTTCAGGCTCGGAACAAAAAGGGCACAATGGGGAAGCCGCCAGGCCAGATCTGTGAAGGTAGGAATTTAGAAGGGGAACCCGGCAACGCAAACGCGTGAAAGAGACTTCTAGTCTGCGCGAGCGCCAGTCTTTGCTACTCCAAGGATGCAGAAGATGCTGATATTCGGGAGATGATGTAAGAGCCGAGGCAGAAAATTCCTGAAATATTGTGTAGCTGCGAAACCTCACCGCAGCTGTATATGCACAGGTTGGCAGGGCATCAACAATTGGGCCGCAGAGAGAGGCTCTTGCTAAGAAATCTGCAACCTCGTTTAAGTGAAAGCCCATGTGACCTGGTACCCAAAGCAACCTTACCGAATTTAGATGGAGCGGAATCAGGAACTTAAAGAGGCGTAATGCCCGAGACTCAGTGGGTGAGGATAATGAAGAGCAAATGGACAGAGAGTCCGTCATAACCACGACCTGGGAAAGGTAGTTTCTAATTTTCGTAAAGCTAAGATTACTGCTAATAATTCTGCCAGATAAATTGGAGTGTAGTCAGGAAGACGGAGAGAAAAAGACCAACCCAGTGAAGGCGAAAGAATTCCCACACCTGCCTTTTCGCGATCCTGCGAGGCATCGGTAGCAATAAGAACCTGAGAGGGAGAGGACCTTAGGTGGTCCTGCAACAGACCCTGAAGAAGCGGGAAGGGCTGCAGCTTTGCATTCGATGGGAAAATGTCATCGAATTCAATCTGGACAGGTGATGAGTTGTTATACATTTGGCGGACATCTGTGAAATGAATGTTTATGGCATCAAGGAGGGACTGCACGTAACATATCTGCGGAGTATGAAAACGTGACCAGGCGGCACTAAAAAAGGCGGAAGGTTGACTAAGAAATATTGTACTGGAGGCGTGAAGAGCTGAGTCGCACAATTTTAAAAATGTTTGAACTGTTAAAAGGCGAAACCTAGCTGATAACGATGGGATTCGCGCCTCAAGGTGCAGTACAGCATTGGCGACATATTTTGGAAGCCCCAGAGAAAGGCGCAACGACTCACGCTCCGAGAGTACAAGAGGGCGAAGTTTATAGGCAGGAGCTCCTGAGAATAAAACACACCCGAACTCCAAAATTGGGCGGACGTACATTTTATAAATCATCAAAAGCGTATGCCTTCTCATGCCTGACCTAGCACTACAAAGCCTACTCACGATGCCAATGGCCCGAACTCCTTTTGCAGAAACTTGCTCAGTGTGTGGCCGCCAGGCAGGAAGGATAGAGTAGTGTCGTATATTACTCCGAGATACTTCGCCGTCTGTACTTGAGGAATTATGTTATTTCTATAGACAAGGCAAATATTTACAGGAACCGAAACCGGAAGTACTAACAATGCGCATTTCTTCACATTAAGGGACAGATGAATTCTTCCTAACCAGCTGTCAAGAGCACTGAGGTAATTTCGCAAAGTTTGATAAAGAGTGTGAACATCGCCAGTTGATGGTGGTGGTAGTGGTTTT
This sequence comes from Amblyomma americanum, assembly GCF_052857255.1. Lineage (NCBI taxonomy): Eukaryota > Metazoa > Arthropoda > Arachnida > Ixodida > Ixodidae > Amblyomma > Amblyomma americanum. The sequence goes on along the minus strand of NC_135497.1, from coordinate 70,417,726 downwards.
ATTAAAAATAATAGTAAAAATGAAGGAAAATATTTTTGCTAGCCCCGGCATCTGCCATCGATAGTGAAGAACCTGAGCTGGGGCAGCGGAAATAAAAGATAGCAGGCAGAATGGAGAAACGAAATGAAAGAGGTGAGGGGACAGGAAGAGAGGATAGAGGGAGAAGTAATATGTACAAAGTATTTACACAATAAGAAATGTGTCCAGGTTGTGCGCGTGATTAGTTCATTTTAGAGGAATTAAATCATACACGCGCACAGCACTGTGTTGGTTACAACTGGAGTGGGGCGTCCAGTTATTAATCGTTCAAGGTAGAACTCGCGGAGCGTTCGGTCACTGCGTGTAACTACCTGACGGAGAACAAACGGGACGTCAAGCCCGTGTGTTCGAGGAATGCACAGAGGCTCACCAAAGTTCGCTCACGAGTGCGCGCACTGCCCTGCGGCCACAATAGCGCCTTGATGGAGTCTGGTAGTATGCCCTGCGCCCTATAGGACGCGAGCATATCGCGACGAGCATCGGCGAACGCGGTACAGTGAAGGAGCAGGTGTTCTAGTGTTTCCACTGCACCGCATCCGTCACACACATCACTCGTCGCGATTCCGTGACGCACCCGTCGTTCCTCGGGCCACACGCAACCAATGCGCGCGCGGAGGATCATTGCACGTTGTGACCGTGTTGATGCAAAAATGAAATATCGTCCGCGCACACATATGTTTTCACATTTTGAATGCATGAAATTGGGCTTAGGAAATTATTAGAAAGAACCGGTGACAGAACTGATCCTTGCGGTACACCTCTTGTCTGTTGAAATCTCCTAGACGAAACACTATTTTAGCCGCAATAAAATTCTCTGTTTTCCAAAAATGCAGAAATCCCGGCTACAAAATAGTTTGGGGAGTTGAGTTCCTGTAATCTGAGTAACAGAGCCGAGTGCTCAACGCTGTCGTATGCTTTACTGACATCCAAAGTGACAAGCGCAGCAAACTGTTTACTGTTGCGATCGAGCTAATTTTATAGGACTCTCTAGGTCAGTATGAGCACACCAAATTGAACAGCCAGGCCTGAAACCAATTTGACACGGATTCAAGAGAGCATTTTAGAAATGAAAGACACGACACGACTGAGAAGGACCGTTTCCACCAATTTCACTAGGATCGATGTTAATGAAATAGGGCGTCTGTTGTCTAAAGTAAAACCCTCCCCTTGCTTTTTAAGCAATGGAACTATTTCAGCCAGACGCCACTCATGGGGTATCCAAGGGCGTTTAATGGAATGGTTAACCTAATAGGTCTTCAGTGAGATTCATTGAACAAAATTTTGATAATAGATGAAGTGACCTTATCGGGACCAGGAGCCGCTGCGGAAAAGCGCAGAACGATTTGCGACAGCTCAGGCATAGAGACCTCAGTTAAATCACTTGGGGTGCATGTGAATATAGCTGGAGAAGGTAGAGCAGATGTAAAGCGAAGCTCTAGGCCACACGCAATGCCCTCTAAGGTCTTGGCGATGTCAGCAGGGGATTGAACGAGGGATTCAATGTTGACAGCCGGTGGAATCACTTTTTCGCCTCATGAAATTAAACAAAGCTCGTTTATTTCATGATTGCGAAAGGAAATCATAACGATTTGTATTATACTCCTCCTTTGCGCGGGAGACAGTGCGCTTAAATGTTACTACAACACACTTATAATCCAACCAATTTTTTGGGCATTGGTTTATGAGAAGTTTCTTCCAAGCTGCTTTCCGTCGTCTATATGCACACAGCATTCCACCAATTGTTGGCGATAGCACCCTTGGTTCCCTTGACCAAAAATTCAGACTTTTGCCTTGCATGTTCCAGTACTGAACATACATCTGTAGCCTTGCATTCGGCACTTGTCTCAGCGCATCGGTCTAAAGTGATTTTGAGAGCTGATTTTAGCGTGTCTTTAAATTATTCCGGAGGCGCCCACTACAGCACCTCTTTCTCCCTTTCTTCTTTCACTCCCTCCTTTATCCCTTCCCTTACGGCGCGGTTTAGGTGTGCAACAATATATGAGAGATACTGCGCCATTTCCTTTCCGCAACAACCATTTTCATTTTCTGAAGTAGACAAGGGACAGTCGCTACACCGGCAACCTTTGCGGCTGTCTGAACGAAACTGGTCTTGACTCGCTCTTCTTTCTCCTACATTCAATTACCCCTTTTCAAACCATGCCTTATGGCACACTTCTAGAATTGGAAAAAAAGTTCTGGTTTGTGATCGAACGCGTGCACCGTCTACGAATAATTCGTGATGCTTTTCACTCTCATCTGCAGAAATAAACGATTGCGATTCCTTTTTTTTCTGTATTGACTGGCATTGGTACATAGCATTTAACCAAAAAATTGGCCGTGGTTTAGGTCTGGTTAACCCTAGTTGAATTGCGAAAGATTCGTTTCCTCGGCACGTCGTCTACGCAGCGTCTCATTCCGACGCTCTCGAGAACTCAAACCGGTCTCTTCCGCAGTTGAAGAGTCACTCCGGGACGTGGCACAACTTCTAGCCGCATCTTCGTTACGCAACTTCTCATGTCGTGCGGCGCGTTCTTCTAACGTCTCTTGAGCGCTCTCCATAACCACTACAATACACTGAGGCAAGGGCAGCAAGGGTGTGACATTCCCGTAGAGTCAATGGGGCCGATTTTTGAATGTGACGGTGGCGGTGCCTGGGAGCGGCGGTAAACACATGGATTGCTCAAAATTCTCTGAGACAAGCTCAGCGGCTCAGCCAAGCCAACCCAAAAATCCAATATGGCGGCGCGTGCTTAGGCGGTTGGTTGCGGCCGGTTGCTCGCGCGTTCGTGGTGCTGGCCGGCGCTAGCTGGATTCAAGCTTCGTGCATACTAGGTGACTAACTGCTCCCGCGCTGCTTTCCTCCATGATTTCCTATGTACTTACGTTATGTGCGGCGTGTATTTCGACGTGTCTGTTGAGGCGGCATGGTGCAGGGTGGCGAGCGGCGCGACTGCATAGCAGCTGCTTAAGGCGCTCGCTCGAGAAGGAAAAGCGCAAACACTTCAGTGCAAACGACACTTTATTAAAGAATACACAAGTTTTCTCAATAGATGTACAAAAGTGGTGATTCTAGGCATCAGTAGCATGTCAATATCAGTGGCAGCCACTCCAAAGAATCAGTATCGAAAAATTCCAGTATGGTGCAAAAAGTGGAGGTACTGTCAAAATAAGTATGGTATACATAACCAAATGGTGCATCAATCAATATATATGCATGCCAATAACTTTGCAGAGATTCAGGTAAATGGCAATGAAGTAAAACATTTCACTTGCATTGAAATATATAAATATATGGCAATGAGTATACGCATACAAAGTGAGCCAGCCAAAAGTTTCAGCCTTTAACTTGTGCAGAAGAATTCAGAGTGCATAAGTAGACAAAGGACAACATAATATCCTGCAGTGCTACATTCACATACACCAAGAAAAGGTCACCTTCTAACAATGTGCATGTTTACCTCCTTGCTAATGAGTTGCAGGCTTGCATGGTTTAGGGCATGGCTCGTCTGCCATGCCCTATTGCTGTTACTTGTTTAATGTAGACACAAAGGGAAGGGAAACGCGACCAAGGCAGGTCGAGAAACGAATTTTTGAAAATTCGCAGAACAATTGTGGCCGTGGCTGGCGCACAGTAATAATCGGAGGTCATTAATTCAGTTTGCAGTGATGACGCACAGGAGGGTTACCCAACATATGCATGCGTATAAATAGCTCATCAGAGAAATAACAAATATATTGTACAATGTGTATACAAGCCAGTAATTGGCGGAAAATCTTCAAGCGCCGACCAATCGTTAAAAAGGATGACGTTTCGGCCCCGGCTTACGGGGGCCTTGTTCACAATGAAAGAAAGACAGGAGTGAAGGTAAGTTATATAGGTTTCATGGTATGACGCAAGCAGCGGGAGTATATCGGGGGTAGATTGCCTTCGTTGCGATTAAGCGTGTTTGCCGTCGTCTGAATATAAAAAGATTCTAGGTAAAGCCTTGTCGTCTTGCTCTTTTCTTTTCCGATTATCTTCGAGCCGTCCCAGTCGATGTCATGGCCCTCGAAGATAGCATGATCAGCTAGTGCGTTTGTTGCCACGCGCTTGTTCTTGACATCATTGTGGTGCTGCTGCAATCTTTTCCGAAGATCACCTGTTTCACCGATATAGACTTGCTCGCAATCAGCGCAGGGAACCCTATACACGATGCCCGGGAACTTCTCCTTTATCTTGTCTTTCACTGTAACCAACGCGTGTCGCAGCTTCTGCGTGGGTACATGTGCGACGTCGACTTCGTACGACTGGAATATGCGGGATAAACTTTCACTTACTCCCGGGACGTAGGGTATCGGAATCCTTTTCTTCTTCTCTCGCTGGGGTTGCTGTGGCGGCGGGTGAGCTAGGCGATTCTCGGATTTTCGTATAAAAGAACTGGGATAGCCCGAAGCCATCAGGTCGCGGCGAACGGTGTCCAGATCTGTCTTTTTCTCTTCCAGCGTAGAGCAGAGGTTCTCCGATCGGCGGACAAGCGAGGCAACAACGGACTTCTTGTGACAGGTCGGGTGTACGGAACTGAAGTTGAGGTACATGCCAGTGTGCGTGTTCTTCCGGAATACACTGAATGATATTCCAGGGCCGTTGCGTTTCACCAGAACGTCCAAAAAAAAAAGGCAGACGGCCATCTACTTCCTCTTCCGTGGTAAACTGTATGGCCGGTTCCATGCTGTTCAGGTGCAAAAGGAATGTACTCACAGCCGATTTCTTGATTATGCAGAAACAGTCGTCCACATAACGAAGAAAGACTTTCGGGCGTGGCGTGAAGCATGAAAGGGCGCGGGACTCCAGTGACTCCATTGTCAAGTTCGCAGCGGTCACAGAAATTGATGCTCTCATAGCCGTACCATGAACCTGTTTATATATGCTCTCCCGGAACGTGAAATAGGTGTTTGACAAGCAGAACTGAAGAAGTCTGCTGAGGTTTGGAACTTCAAAGGGTGTTCTTTCCGGTAGGGTTGCATCCGCCTGGAGCGCATCTGTGCAAACCTTCACGGCCAGGTCAGTGGGCACGCTCGTAAACAGTGACTTCACGTCAAATGACACCAAAATTTCTCGTCCTCTGCAACCATGTTGCGAACCTTTTCAATGAAGTCGTGTGAGTTGCGCACGTGCGTTTCGCTTTTACCAACCAAAGGGGAGATAACACGATGGAAATAGTTCGACAGCTTGTGAAGCGGGGAGCGGGTGAAATCGACGATTGGGCGCATTGGGTTGCCTTCTTTGTGGATCTTTGGCAGTCCATACTGAGCGGGAGCGGAACCATTGTGGCAGAGGAGGAAGTAGTAGAGGGACTTGTGTTGTGGCGGGACAAAGGAGAAGACATCAGCCAGAAGTTTCTGCAAGTCCCTTTGCACCTTTGAAGTGGGGTCCCGATTAAGTGGCATGTAGGTTCTCTCATCTTCCAGCATGCTCGTCATCTTGTTCACGTACTCTCGTTTGTCCAAGACGACCGTTGCGTTTCCCTTGTCCGCGGGCAGGATCACGATGTTCTCATTGCCGCGCAATCTCTTTAGTGCCTTTCTTTCTTCGGGCAAAAGAGGATTAAGTCCTTGATGCCGGTTCAGCTTGGACAGCACGCTGACGACACGGGTGCGTGCCTCGTCGCGACGGGAAGGCTCCACATTCTTGACCGCAGTTTCCACGGCGCATACCATCTTTTTTATGTCCGGCTCTGGTCCCAAATTGAAATTGAGACCGAGGCTCAACACTGAGAGCTCAGCGTCGTCCAGTTTCTGTGACGAAAGGTTGTGCACAGTGGTGCGGTTAGCAGTTCTGGAAATGTCCATGCGACGAGGTAGTAGCCTTTAAAGCTTTCTCTCGTGCACGGCTTCGTCCCGACGTGAGCGGAGACCAGCATGGAAGTTGGCGTGCAGTTGGATGCTGGCAAAATCATCGGGGCACTTGCACTCGAGCCGGCGGCGTGCGAAGAAGGCTTGGTTTTTTAGTGAGCGGACCTGTTCTCTGCAGACCATGATCCTAGCTTGTAGAAGGCGTTCGGCTTTCGAAACAACGTGAACACCAAAGCGGCTTGCAACGGGCCTGTTCAGGCGTAAGGAGCGAGGAATCACATCCCGTGCCTTGCAGGTTAAGTTGAATTGAAGATGACCTTGAAATGCTGATGCACGGGTTTCTAATGAAATGAAGCGGCGAATCTCAGTGATGATCGGTTGGCCATACGCCTCACGATGTGCGATGAAATCCAGGGTTCGGCGGAAACCCGTCTGGTCGGGTATGTTCATGGCGGAAAATCTTCAAGCGCCGACCAATCGTTAAAAAGGATGACGTTTCGGCCCCGGCTTACGGGGGCCTTGTTCACAATGAAAGAAAGACAGGAGTGAAGGTAAGTTATATAGGTTTCATGGTATGACGCAAGCAGCGGGAGTATATCGGGGGTAGATTGCCTTCGTTGCGATTAAGCGTGTTTGCCGTCGTCTGAATATAAAAAGATTCTAGGTAAGATTCGTCGATTTCACCCGCTCCCCGCTTCACAAGCTGTCGAACTATTTGCATCGTGTTATCTCCCCTTTGGTTGGTAAAAGCGAAACGCACGTACACAACTCACACGACTTCATTGAAAAGGTTCGCAACATGGTTGTAGAGGACGACGAAATTTTGCTGTCATTTGACGTGAAGTCACTGTTTACGAGCGTGCCCACTGACCTGGCCGTGAAGGTTTGCACAGATGCGCTCCAGGCGGATGCAACCCTACCGGAAAGAACACCCATTGAAGTTCCAGACCTCAGCAGACTTCTTCAGTTCTGCTTGTCAAACACCTATTTCACGTTCCGGGAGAGCATATATAAACAGGTTCATGGTACGGCTATGAGAGCATCAATTTCTGTGACCGCTGCGAACTTGACAATGGAGTCACTGGAGTCCCGCGCCCTTTCATGCTTCACGCCGCGCCCGAAAGTCTTTCTTCGTTATGTGGACGACTGTTTCTGCATAATCAAGAAATCGGCTGTGAGTACATTCCTTTTGCACCTGAACAGCATGGAACCGGCCATGCAGTTTACCACGGAAGAGGAAGTAGATGGCCGTCTGCCTTTTTTTTTTTTGGACGTTCTGGTGAAACGCGACGGCCCTGGAATATCATTCAGTGTATTCAGGAAGGACACGCACACTGGCATGTACCTCAACTTCAGTTCCGTACACCCGACGTCACAAGAAGTCCGTTGTTGCCTCGCTTGTCCGCCGATCGGAGAACCTCTGCTCTACGCTGGAAGAGAAAAAGACAGATCTGGATTGCAGCAGCACCACAATGATGTCAAGAACAAGCGCGTGGCAACAAACGCACTGGCTGATCATGCTATCTCCGAGGGCCATGACATCGACTGGGACGGCTCGAAGATAATCGGAAAAGAAAAGAGCAAGACGACAAGGCTTTACCTAGAATCTTTTTATATTCAGACGACGGCAAACACGCTTAATCGCAACGAAGGCAATCTACCCCCGATATACTCCCGCTGCTTGCGTCATACCATGAAACCTATATAACTTACCTTCACTCCTGTCTTTCTTTCATTGTGAACAAGGCCCCCGTAAGCCGGGGCCGAAACGTCATCATTTTTAATGATTGGTCGGCGCTTGAAGATTTTCCGCCATGAACATACCCGACCAGACGGGTTTCCGTCGAACCCTGGATTTCAAGCCAGTAATTCTCTGTGTGGAATTACATTGCATCGACCACAATGCCGGGTGATCTACTAAATAGTAAACTGCAAGTGGTCCTTGTACTGTACAGTGTCCGCACATGTTAAGGGATTCAATATAACATGCCGACCACTGCTACTATGTCCCTCCTAGTGCATGTGTTGCTTGGCGACGTATAACCCTCAATGTTACAACTTACAGAAGAAATTCCTAAAAGAGACACTATATGTAACACTATCATAGTTTGAGAATGCCTGTTTTCCACACTAGCGTACATGACAACCAAGTCACATCTTATGTGTATAACCCATCTAAATTCTTACAGAGCCGAACACTTGGGCCAGCCTTTTTTTGCTGGCACTGGATTCCAGATGTTACTAATTTCCCCAACAGCAAAATAGAGTGCAACAGTCATGACCAGGGGATGGCAAATTATATACCACAAAACCCTTGGGTTCTGCAGAGTACTTTTTGGATTTTTTGAGCAGCTGAAGCCATGCATGTCTCAACATTAAGTTTCACTAGTTTATTTTTTTCAGTAATCACGCTACAACTGCTTATAGAGACTGATTTCAGCATACAGCTAATCATTATTAATTTAATTCTGGCATTTCTTGAGTGGCTGTAAGGCTCTGTGTTGTTGAACAGGAGGAGAAAGAAGCCATACAACACGGGGTTCCCTGGTACCTTTTGTAAGCTGTTAGTATTAGTCAGAAAAAAGTAAATTCAAAACCCCTGGTCATAACAATGCTCAGACTAACAAGGCACACAAGGGTTCCAGAAAGCAATGTTGCATTTCATAAAAAAAAGTAACGCAGCTAGGGCAAAAGCAAGTACAATATATGTGCAACCAGAGCAGAATTATAAACTAGCATAGCAGCCACATCACTCCCCGTGGTGAACCGTGTGTGTGAAAGACGCTTAGCAGAAGGGTGTTGTGGCTCAGCAGAAGAGCCACAACCCCCCTTACATAACAAATACAAAACATTTATGAACATAACAAATAAATAGTTCAACAAAAGTTCAAGAGAGATCACATAAGCAGTAGGTAGCAATAAAAAACTAAATATTTTAATCATTTACTAACACGATCCGTCATGAATATAAACAGTATATTTACACTTCTTTCTGGTGGGAGCATGTGTTTCGACTTTGTGTCTGTGCTTCTGTTGATGAATGAGGTGTACCCTTGCAGCCTTGTGTGGCACATTAAGAAACTTCAGACTTCAGCCTACTGAACAGAACATACCTTGCCGGTTTGGCATCCTTTCAACCAGATTCTTACACACATTTGATCTGTGGGCACTGGTCACACTAAGTAATTTCTTGTCCGAAGGCGGAATCTAATTCCTTTAATAATATAGACATTCTTCAGAGGTTGCGGCAGCAAATATGAAAACGCGCTTAGAATCACCATTCTCCTGAGTAGTATGAAAAGTTGGTGTCGCCCATGGGCAGAGCCACCGTCTGCTGCAAGCAGTGTTCCCTCACATGTACACTCAGTAGTTCTCAGATCAAAAAAGCTCTTCAAAAGAGTGACAGTGATATGATACACATTTCCATATACTATGCGAGGGGCATGTTGGGAAGACCCTTGCATGTCATATGAATTGGAGCCTTGCGGCCTGCTGTGGCTTGTGGTTAGTATGCTGCTTCATGACAACAATACGGAAACACCCTCCAAGTTAATGAGGAATGCATTTGTTGTCACTTCACAGTCTCCTTGAGAAAGCTTGAAAACTTTGCCAATCGAGATATGTTTTAGAGTGGCAACGAATTGCTGCATATTGTGTCTGAGTACGGTCTGTTTTTTTTATGAATAATTCAAAAAAGTTTGCAAAGGGTCTAGCAGAAATCAGCGAGTGAAAAGATGAGTAAATTGAAAATCTTCTTTCAGATAGTGCACAGCAGGAGCAAGGCTTTAATTGCAATCTGCCAACCTTTGATGTAGCGCGGTTACTTGTCCCGAGGGCAACCAAAATGCCATTGGGCAATTCTATTTAGGGGCAACTCAAGGAAGGCATGGTGTGCCGAACCCTCACACATGTGTACCACATGTGTCGCACGTGTACCACGTGTCAAAAAGCTGATCTGCCTTTTCCACGAGGAAAAAAGCTAAGGCGCCCGTGTGCTGTGCGATGTCAGTGCACGTTAAAGATCCCCAGGTGGTCGAAATTATTCCGGAGCCCTCCACTACCGCACCTATTCTTCCTTTCTTCTTTCACTCCCTCCTTTATCCCTTCCCTTACGGCGCGGTTCAGGTGTCCAAAGATATATGAGACAGATACTGCGCCATTTCCTTTCCCCAAAAAACAAATTATTATTATTATTATTTCCACGAACTCTGCTGCAAATTTGATATCAACAGGAAGCCCCTGAATGGTGATGAGTGAGAAGTGTCCCAGACACAGATTTGGGAGGTTAAGGTTTGTTGTTGTTAAGGTTTGTTGAAGTGCTGTTAAAAGAGCTGGGATCACGTCTTGTGACCAGCTTAACGGGAACCACTGTAACTTACAGAAACACAATGCATCCTTCAATTGGGGCAATTTGATTTTGCAGTTTAATGATAATTTTAATGTTGGATAGTTGCAATGCAGCTCTTGCTGTCTTATTAATATGAGGGGTAGACACCTTTGACGATGCCCTAAAATCTCAACTTGACAATTGTTATGGTCATGTTAGTGAAAGCTCATTAATTCGAACCTCGATAATTCGAATTTTCGGATAATTCGAACTACTATACTTGGTCCGGCCAAGCTTCATACAGATTTGTGGATAAAAAAGCCCGTTAATTGGAAAGCGAGTCGGTTCCGCTACGGATAATTCGAACTACGCGCCGCCCCGTCTGGGCGGCTTGGCACACAGCACGTGGCCAAAAAAAAAAAAGCGACTGCGCGTACTTAGAGGCTGCGCACGTGCTAAACTGGGACAGAAGATGGAACCAGATAAAACCGTGGAAGAGTGGGTAAAGCCTAAATGGCGCCATCACCGGCGCGGCGGCGGCTGCCTACCCTCTTTGCCGCGCGGGCTCCGAAGCTCGGAACTACCGTATTTACTCGCGTAATGACCCCCCCCCCCCCCCCCTGACACACACACACACACTTTTGTCGGCCAGAATTTACTTTGTTTTCCAGCCTAGCGGGTTCCTCAGTTTTCGCCCCCGTCCGCAGCGCAGACTTTGGCAGCGCGCCAAGATGCTGCTCGCCGCCGACATCACAACTTGTTTATCTTTTGAGAAGAGCTCCAGCCAGAGGGGAGGGGGGAAGCAATGAAGCGGGGGGATGGGGGGGGGGGGCGCAGCGCGGACCTTGGCAGCGTGCCAAGCTGCTGCCGCCGCCGTAACATCATTTGTTTGTTTTTTTTCTATAATTTGAGGAGAGCTCCTGCAGAGGGGTTGGGAAGTGGGGGGCGCTGCGCGCTCGGCGAACTTGGCAGAGCGCCAAGACGCTGTGCACTCTAAACTAAAGCTTAAATATTCGCATTAGACCCTCGTCACTGTATTGTTCTTAACCTCGCAGTAAGAAACGCGCGCTTGGCCTTCAGGGCCGGTGTTCAGCACGTTAGCGTTATCTCGCCGCCGGCTAGCACAAAGTTGCCGCGGATCTCGTCAAACTGAACGATGCTAAACACTAGCGGCACGAACGCGTCTGACCGCGTGCGTTTGTTGACGACGGAAGGACGGACGGAGATATATGAAATATCGACCCTTCCAAAAAAAAAAAATCTGTTGGAAACTTTTTCCGCGTAATGAACCCTCCCCCCAAACTGATGTCAACTTTTCTGGGAAAAAAAGTGGGTCCATTACGCGAGTAAATACGGTAAATATTCGTTAATTCGAGCCCTGTTAATTCGGAAATACGGATGAGTACTGTCGGGGCGGCCCCAGCTAATGCCCATGAAAGGCTATGACTTCAGACGGGCGCTACAAATTACGTGCGAAAAACTTTTTTCCTTTGCGAGTGTCCTCCATCCTTCCACCCATCAGTTGCCAACGGAACCACGCGGTCAGCCGCGATCATGACGCCGGCTTTTAGCACCGTTCGCTGCAAAAGGCGCAAGGCGCTTGCTGCTGTCGCGCGTTCCAATGATTGAGTGGCAGTAGACGGCGTCCGCCCCAATCGCCCATGGCACGATAAGCCGAATATAGTGAAAACGAGGCTTACACAAACGGACAAGCGCTGGCACTCTGCCAAGTTCGCTCCCCCCACCTATGATAGAGCTAACGTCAAAAGGTAGCTGCGCAGCTTCTTGGCGCAGTGCCAAGAAATGCGGTGTGGACCGTGAGGGTGCGAAACGGAGGGAAGCATTAACGACTGACGCTTTTTTTTTTCTTTCAAATTCTTAAGCAAAAATCGGGGGTGGGTGGGCTCCTTATGCGACTGGGTTCGTTACCGAGTTAATACGGTACACATACCGTAATGCAAATGATTCTTGTCAGTTTTTTCGAGGCCATTCGATAATTCGAACATCGGATAATTCGAACTTTTTTCCCGGCCCCGTGAAGTTCGAATTAACGAGCTTTTACTATACGGAAAGTGTTTCAAACTGCACTTATAGATATTACAAATTTTGAGAAAAATTTTGTCTTTGGCATTGGCAAAACAGCAAAGACAAATATTAAACTTAGATCAAAATAATTATTTTACTGCACATTTTAAAATTTCCATAATTCTTGCTGAAATTTGGAAGAGATATTAGAATGCCAAAATGTTTTAAACGTTACAAATGTCCTTTGACGCCAAATTTGTCATGACTGAATATTGATATTTCTGTTGTTTTACTATAAATTTTTGCTTTTTTTACCATTCAGTTTTGAACACTACAGTCAGTCTTGTTTTCTGTTTTACATTTACTTATTTCCACTTGTGCACTGATGTTCAGCTTTTCATGAGCACTACAATGAGCCCTACATTTTATCACATAATGATCAAATGTTGTGTTCTCTCATGTCATACTAATATATATTCCAATTCATTTTTTCAACACACAAGTAATGATTGCAAGCACCTTTTTTGCCTTCATCACTGTGATCGTCAATAACATCACCTTAAAGAAAACTGTAACTGATTTGTTGTGTTAATAATTTGTTCTGTTCACCCATTTCTCTTAATCCCTTGAGCCTTGAGAGTAAATAAGTAAGGTTATGAAACAAAATATTTGAATACATAATTTTTTTCAAATTTAAATTGAATTTTCTTCTCGTGCAAGGAGGGAGCAGCCACAAAAAGCTATTGCTCTTAGTGGCTTGATGAGGTGACCCAAAAGGTGATGACGGATGCAATGTATACACCAAAACACTGAATTAAAAGCATGGGCAAGCCGCCGAGGTGCCTTAGTGGTTATGGTGCTCAGCTGCTTACTTGAAAGACATAGGTTTGATACTGTCCCTGTTGGCCTCATTTCAATGAAGATGGAATGCTAGAGGCCTTTGTTGTGCAATAAGTCATAAACAACCCCAGGTGATCGAAATTATCCGGAGCGCACCACTACAGCGTCCCTCACACCCCGAGTCACTTTGGGATGGTGAACCCCATAGAGCCAAGCCACAGACAAGCGTGGGCTCGTTCAACTTGGACATAAACTGCACACATACTCATTGCTTGCATATTGAACAGCAGAACAAAAGCAAGTGGTCAACTGTCCTATATACAGCACAAAAAAAGAAGTAGGTGAATGAGGAGCATTATTTAAAGACATCAGACAAAGCAACAAATCATTGATTGAATTTATACAGAGGGAAGAAAGTTTGATAAATGGCACCCACCAAGCCAAAAAATAGACAAGCACTCCAATATATTCACCAGTAAACAAAATATATTAAGAGGAAAACGATGTTTCAGGCAAGTTGTTTTGATACTTTGGATGTAACTGCAGCACAAACATCCACATTCCAATTAAGGAAGACACGCATGGACGGATGCTGCAGCAGCCGCGTGTGTGTGTGTGTGAGAGAAAGAGAAACAGCTTTATTATGTTGCAACACAAAGAGCCATGGACATCCTGTGCCAGGGCCACCAAACCCAGCTGTTCAATATCAGCTTGTCCGAGGCTATCGGTAATGCTGCAATTGAAAGGCAACGGGGCAGGAGGAAAGGGAACGTTCCAGGTTAGCATAGGGATTGGTGCTAATGGGGCATGCAGGGAAGGCTCTGAGATGGTAGACGAAACAATAGCCAGGGGTGAGAGGTGTATCTTAAAAAGGATGCACTGAAGAATACGAAGTTGGGGGGCAGTGAGAGGTTTGTCTGGAACAGGAAGGCTACAAAAGAGATCCTCTCATGTTGCCACGAGACGATTATTTTGTGTCGGCTTTATGTGAATCTGGGTGCTTGTGCTGCAGTTGCATCTGAAGTATTTTAGAAGCCTTTCTTAGACATAATATTGTTTTAATGCTTATAAGGCATTATTATTATTGTTACTGTTATTATTATTGAAAAAAAAAAAACCCTGCAAAGATGTCACATATTAGCTCCTTCACAGAAGAGATCTCGCCTTGCACCGATGGTTTGCTGCATGATCCTGCATAAAAAGCTGATAATTTCAGTCAATGTTTCAGGCTTGCAGTGGGAATGGGATTAACTCAACAACATCTGCACACTAAAAAAAACCTTTACCTGCTTTAACATAGCTTCTGAGGCTCTCCAAAGGGAATCTGTCCAGGTTAGCACAGTTTCTTGTGAAATAAGCCCGCTTCACTGTTACCACAAAATAATCGTGCTTTTGCAAACATATTTTTGATTCGTGAGGTTCAGGAAAATGCTGCAATATGATCTGTAAAACTTCTATATGGGTCACTATTCAAGGGAAGGCAAAAGAATGCATTGAGAACTAATAAATTTACCTAGCTGTTATTGATTCCATCACAAATACTAAAAAAATTCCTATTTCAATGGATGACAAAATTTTTCCACATTCTCTGTTTTATCCAATTGTCAATATGCCTATATTACAGGAAGGGGCATTGCATTAATTCTTGGCAAATCTGCAGATGCGCTGTGTTTGTCATTTGAGAAACTGTTTAACTGCGCTTTCTTTCTCAATGTTCAGAAAATCATTGATGCGGTGAGCTATGAGAATTTACCAAGCAAACTGTACTCACTTGGCTTTTAAGGTCCCTTTTGGCTATCCTTAAGAATTTTTTGCATGACTGTTTATTATTAAATTAAATAACCAAACCGGACCTGGTGATCCACTGCCAATATATAGAGGCTGGTAAACCACTGGATTCTATTTCACCGTCCGTATTCTTTTAAAAAATTTAATAACTAATAGTTTCAGCTCGATACCTTAAGGTGCTTGGTCTTCCAGTGCATGGAGAGCACAGTTTTGCTCACAGATCAAGCACACTTTGAGACAGCAATGCATTAGTCGCAGTAGAACGTAAATTGTGTGATTAAATGGTCTTCTGACAATGGAATTTCAGTTAGCACACAAGAAAATGATCTGTTTCAGGAAGGCTTATAGATAGAGTGGTATTTTTACTTCGCCATGGCTCTCTCTCCTGCAGCTGTGTACCAATAGAACATGTGAACTGAATCAAATATCCTGGCATATTCTTTGATACTAAAGTAGTAGTTTATTATGACGAGACCACTTCATTTGTGTTTGCATCACATTACGGAAGATTCCATGGTTGCTCTTTAATGTGAAGTCTTTGGCTAGCATCCATGAAAGGAAACTCAAAAATTCAGACATAGCACTCTTAGATAAGGTATTACAATATTTGTTTCATGTCCTTCATGTTGATATTGCTATGTGGACAATATAGCTTGAAGAATGTTTGAAATGTGTTTTAATAGCTATCTTATGTCATCAATTGCTCACATTTTCCTCTTTCTAGGTCTTACATCTTTTCATTGTCTTTTTTCAAACAGTTACTCATCAGCGCTTTTAGAAATCAAACTTAAAAAAAAAAATCTACTTCTCATCGAAAGTTGCGGAACTGCAAAGTTTAGCTAGGCACAGGAAGGCAACACGCTGGCTTATATGTGCCTGACAACTTTGATGGGTCACCCAATGAGCTCTTTACTGTGACATCTGTGCACAGCCTGAAGGTGCAACTGAAATTGCTGTATTAATTTTCAACGTTTTATTGCATTACCACTCGCAGTCTTCTGGCAGTGAAAAAGCCGCTGTTGTCTGCGTGCATGTGTGTGTGGAAGGTAAATGAAAGTTTTTACCAGATGGCATCTTCAGAAAGAGCATAGATAAGGTGAGACTGAAAAAATGTTTAACCTCGGCACAATACAAACCATGTCATGTAAAAGCAATTCTACTTGATAGCACACTTCTTGTGAAATCACATTCCCACTGTGAGTGCACTATGATCAATTTGACTGCAATGTTTCAAAAAGAAAAAAAAAACTGTTGTGCCTGGGTAACTGTTCCTAGTGGCTTTTGCTTCTTTTGATTCTTCTTTTGCTTCCTGTTCCAGTAATTATATAGTCTGGCTTATCTGATGTATCTGCAATTGTCAGACTGGGAGAAGAATAGGAAAGAGGTCTAGTACATTGTCAGACATTCATGCCTTTCCATCAATGTATAGACAGGACGAGTGAAGTGCATTTTATTTTGTTCTGCTCAATAAATCACCTGATTTGAAACTTTGTATTCAGGCATTGTTCCAAACATATTGATTTATGATTGATTTATACTGCAATCTGGGCATTTAAATTCTTCTACAGGAGCTGCTGGCACTTTTTGTGCTGTCTGCATCATTTTTGCATTTTTGCACTGAGCACAGGCTCATCTGATGTACATTCATCCATGCGTCACCTTTAATGGGGTACAATGTATGTTTTACGTAGTTTTCTTGCCTCAGCAGCTTTGATAACAACAAATGTCAAGAGCTTTCAGCCTGACACCTTAATAATAAGGAAATTATTTCTACTTCTATTTAATGAGAAAAGTTCAGCTTTGTGATGCCGAAGTAATCATATGACCTATGTTCCGCATTGCAGTTTAATCCCTACTGTATCTTTCTGCTTGATAAAAATTCCATACCTTTCATTGAAAATGAACTGGGTCTTACATTGCTACAGCACTTACTTGAAGGAGCTTTAAACCTATTTTTCTCTACGGTCGAGAAGATATAACATCAGCTAGTTAAGGTGAAATATAATTTGCCTTCACTGGGTAATTGCCATCTGGATTTACATACACGCAAGGGAAACATCCTAAATTGAGAATTTGGCATAGTTGCAGCTCATATGAACCAAGATCACCCAGTCTCAACCAGAAACCTGTTGGCCAGTTTTAAACAAAGAATCGTAGTTGTTTGCTTATATGTGATGGCCCACCTTGTCTTCCAAAGCATTGTTCCAGTTAGAACTAAGTGAAACTATAATGAAAACAGGTGCACCTGAAATATAACGGCAAATAGTTCCAGTTAGCGACTTAATAGAAGCTAAATACTTCTGTCTTGGACCAACAGTAGGTCAACTTCGTAAGCATGGCTGATTTCCAACAGTCTCCAGCTATGGAAACCACAGGGTTCTATATGGTCTCAGCTTTGATATGTCAGATTAAACTGTCTACATTTTAAGTTGGTACCAGTCGAAAGCCCGCAGGCATACATTGCAGCTGTGTTAAGGCTTCTGCTGTAATCTTCGTGTGCGAGATGTGTCCTAGTTTTGATTACTTCTTTTTTATAAGGAATAGCTCTTAAAGAGATCTCTTTGACACCAGCTGAACCTGGAAAAACAGTAACAGGGAATAAAGTATATATACTTTAGTGCCCATGGCGGGAACTGCTAGAGGAGATAGCTGGGTATGCACTTGTAGGCGTGGCTGCAAGCCCCTCTGACCCATGCAGTTTTGCCCTTTTGGGCACCGTAAACTCACTGCGCTGCAGCCACGAGAATCATATATTGAAAAATCTAAAAACTGATGCGGATATTATGGTCAGCTATAATTAACCTTTCAATAAATAAGTCACATTACTGTAATTGGTAAAAAATTAAATCTTAGATTACCAGCCTGCTGGTTAAATAACTCATGTTAGTTTATTCTGACGCACTCTATTAACACAAAAAAATCTATTTAAAAATTATCACGTCTTCAGAGGAAACACACAGTAGACTATCAATTTTTCAGTGATTATAGCACGATTATAGTGATTATAGGGTACCTTCTAGAAAGTAAATTAGGCTCGGCATATATATACCTTGCCACTGAAAACTCTCACATGCACCTGCTGAATGGCATTTATTTTTTTGTTTTGTGCAATACCATGCCTTACTTATTTTCTTCTTCCGTAACTACTACATATTTCACATAGCAATAAAAACTAGTTCAGCTGTAGTTGTGAGTGCACATACAGGGATGCATTTCTCTAGTGATTATTTCTCTGTTGCAAGCTATCAACCTGCATCAGCTCGTCCTGTTACCCATTCTTCTGGTCGAAAACCTTAGCTGCAGCCATGGAATCGGCATTCTTGGGCGTGTGCGATATCTGTGGTCATATCGTCCAGGTGGTGATGTACGCGATTTGTGTGCATCTGGGAGAGGATGGCCCTATAGGCCATGTACGCCCGATATCTAAATATACGATTTTTTGGTATGCTAATGTGCTGAATCATAAATGAAATTTGGTATTCCAAAGATGATTTGATCTCATCAGATATACAGCAAAACATTACTTATTTTATTTAAAGTTCCAGAGACAATATGAAGTTCAATTTTTGGCCTGCATGTACAACCTGAGGTGAGAGTTGAGTGTGCACTCGTGTTTATATATTTGTTAAATGCAACAGAACATTACCGTCACGTTCTTCATAGGACCGCGAAAAGAAAAAAAACAACAGCCAGGAAACGTAGTAGCCGTATGTTTAGCGTGAAAAAAATTGTGCAGCGCTGCCTGCAGTTTTTATTATTGTGACATATGCACCATATATGCTTCTCTGGAATTAGCGTGTGGTTCTCACGATCGTTCTCCATATGTGCAAAGCTTCAGTAACGGGCTGTGATGAGTCTCGGTTAGCCTGAGCAGCTGTCTGTGGAAGAGATTTAGCAGTGAAAAGGGAGCATGCCTAGAGCGGTGCGCAGATGCGGTACGCATGCGCTTCTTCGCTGCTATAGCGGTGGCCGCATTAATCCCATAGAATCATTGCCTATTGGAATCTAGAAATTGTTTATTTTAAGGTGGTGCAGGTGACAAGAATAAAGTGGATGGCAGAAACTATATTGTCGGAGCCAACCCACGCAACCGCATTTCGCACAGCGCTGTTTGTGCCGTCTGCCGCAGCATAGTTCAGTTTTTGTCCTGTCGTTCGCGTTAGCATCGCAGCGGTGATGCAACTGTGCCAACAGACGCACAAAAAATCACATGGTCTGTAGGTGTGTTGGCGTTGGCCTGGGTGCTTTCTTCCAGAAGTCACCGAATGCAGCAACGAACAAAAATTAAGCACCTACATGGAGTACGTGTATAGCCTCGCTTTTTCTGGCCGGCGCCGCCATTACGCGTGCATTGAACGAATTCCGGGACGGTGTAAACTACCAACGTGAGATGACTTTCGCGATGTACGACAAGGGAACTATGCAACAATTGCATTATGTAACATATATAGGCGATCCAGTTTCTGTTGTAGGGGCTTCTGTGGCATCTGAGCTATCTGGTTCATATGAAAAAGAAACAAAAAACGTAGCACCGGGTAAAACGCAGCAACTGTGAACGTAACAACGGGGTTCTACTGGATGTTTGTTTTGCAAAGAAAAAAAACCAATCCTGCCTCTTTTCATTGCGGGGGCTAGAATTAAAGGGACTATGCAATAAATTGAGATTACGTAAAGCAGACGAGAGATAGGCATTCAATCACTCGTCATCCCAGTGCAAGAATTTTTGAGCTAGCATCAATAACAGCGAAGATATAGACTATTATAAATTGCGCTCCTCCTCTCCCCCCTCAACTCGTACACGAGGAGCACCAGAAAAAAATAAAGAAAACGGCTCTGGGACTAGGCCTTACCCATGAATACGTCATCCACTGACGTTTATTTTGCAACTTCCGGTTGTCGCTTCTAGCCCCCCAGCAGCAGCGTCGGTGGCGTGGCGGCATCTCTCCGGTCTCTTCGCCTCCCTGGATAGTGGCACACGTCGGGTTTCTTTGCTTGTCATCTGAGGTAATTAGCAGTAATAAACCCGGACCTCGAGGTGCGACTCCTCACTTTTACGGCCGCGATGGGCATCGAGCCGTATGCGTGCGCACGAAGAGCCGTGCGAGTGGCTCCGGAACTCTCGACAGAAGGAGGCGGCAGAGGAAAATTGAAACCATATGCATGAAGGCAATGCCCTGGCTCGCGCTTGCCCGAGAGGGTCGCGCGGCGGCACGAGCAGACGATTTTCACGGCTACCGGAAGTGTGCCCGTGACGTCGTGGCAGCCGTGGCTCCAGCGAATGACACCGTGTGGTGGCCTGGCGACGTCATGGGTAGAGTGACGTCTTTTTTCCCGATTTTAGTTCCAAAATCGGTCACTACGAGCACACCAAACGGCCCGCGAATTTTGAAAAACACGGTTTTTAAAAGTTCATAATAAACTGCCGGCTCAGTTCTGAAGACTCATACTTGGTGTGAATGCTTCTTAGCATTATTTCTAAGCATTGAAAACATTTACAAGTGACTTTTTATTCGTTGCATAGTCCTTTTAAGAGCCCCCCCAGCTGCGGAATTCCATCTCATATCTATATCACCGTTTCGCTGTGCCGCATGCAAGCACCATATGATCAGTGCGTTAAGTATTAACTAACCTTTTATGCGCGATCCTTCCTCAAACACACGCTCACCACGTGAACTCTCGTTTCGTGCTCGCTTTTATATAGCTCAAACTTTCGGTCAATCTATTGGAACTGAATCAAGAGCGCCAAGAGTGGACGCGTGTGTGCGACGGTGGTTTTGTAGATAGCGGCGCCTCATAGATTGCACCTGATCGGCCCCGCATGTGCGAAAATAAACTGGTCCTACATCGTGGCAGGAACAGGAGCGCATCTGGCGAGAGAAACTGCACTTCGAAAGCACTGTGTGACAGGGGTAGTAGACGAGTGGTTCTCCACGCTGGCTGCATGCAGCACGCTGCAAACATTGCCATACTTCATCGGTCAGGACAGGTAATAAGCTGTACGGCTGTTGCGTACGCTTACATTACCGGCAGCTTTGTCGCACTGAAATATGCGATTTTGATGGCAGCGAAGTGCCAGTTTGTAAATACCGCAGGTTTGAATTAAGCGCTTTCCTTGTCTTTGTACAGTACGCACCTTACATACCTCTCTGGCAATAATGACCCACAGCAGCTGAGAAAAGTTAGAACCAAGAAAAAAAATAATCTGACATTAAGAGGTGATGCGAATTAATCACTCAGACATCTAGCTCAGGCCACTGTTCTGCTTGAGGAAAGATATCTCACAACAGTAAGAGAAGACTATAAATCAAATTTAGCAAATATTTAGGGCCTTTTGTTAGCAGTTAAAGCCTGATATTACCCGGTTTGTGCACCCGAAGCATAAATCATGAAAACCAGGTTAAACCCAATTTCTGCTCAAAAAGTGCCTTCAAGAGAAATGTAGTTTTCCAGTGCAACAGTCTGAAGCTACCGTACAGAAACTGGCAGATGTCTTGAACCTGAAGGCAATGGATAAAATGGCCAAGTGGTGGTTTCCATGTCATGTTGCATGGCATGAATTACTGTAGAAGACATCGTTTTCTTTATACTCTTTTACAGCGCAGTTTCGGGTAATACCAATTTCACAAACTGCCAGCAAGAGGCCAGTGCTACAGAGTCCGCCTCGTTTGCAACGAGTTGCAATCTCAGTAGCACTGTTAGGACAGTTACCTTGCCTTTGTAAAATATCTACAAGGAATACTCAATTCAAAGGGCCTCGATTACAATGTTCAGCAAGAGCTTCCCTAGCACTGTCAATGCTCAAGTGCTGAGTGAGGTGGTGGTATCGGTACAAGCAGCCCACACTCAGTGGTGATGCAATTAGAAAAGGTGCTACCCACCTGTAAAAAAGTTGAAACTGTCCCCTCCTACGCATTAAAAGTACACACGTGCAGTGCCCACAAACATCCTGTTCATTACCTGATTTACATTTTCATTGGGCTTCAGCACCCTTTTCGTAGTTGCCTCAAAGCAGCATGTTGTTGAAATTTCTTTTCCTCATAACCTTTGTGGAGAATTTTCTGCTGCAATTGCATAAACAGGAAGGCAATATGCGGTTCTGCAGCAACACTTCAGACTGTGATGCGACACACGGCAAGCACTTACCGCAAAGATGAGTAGGTTACTCGGAGGAAACAATGTGGTGGCTGGGTATGGTCTTAAAAAAAAAAAAAAACTGCTTTGTGACACGTTTTTTCTATAGGGCCAATGAAGTTGTTACTCATTTATTCATACGCTTCATTAATTACTGAGAAGGCGCGTCGGTAGGAATACTTTGTTTGGCATGGAAGCCCTGGCCAATGTGGGTCTAATGCGACTCTGCTTGTAGGCAAAGGTGCAGACTTGTGGGCACAATCTTGAGCCAGTAGCCTGGAACCAGAGAATGCCGCGCCATGCAAGGTCAGCTGCTGCAGTCTCTCCACTAGTGTCAGTAATACACAGGGTTGGATGCCATGAAAAGAGAAAAAAAGTATGCAAGCTCAGAACAATAAAACGCAACTAACAAACCACTAAGAGAAGCCCACAAACAAATACACAAAAAATGGAGTGCATATGAGAGAAAAAAAGATGAGGACATCTCCCAACAGACTATAGCAGCAGCCCACGCACTCCTGTAGTGGCTTTGCGTATGGACACTAGAAAGGTCCTCAAAAAAGGATAAAAGGAACATTGTTAAAGATGCGCCGGAGAAATCACACACAAAAAGAAGTGTGTACAAGGCAGAGACCAAGGATGAATGAAAATAGTCAAGACAAACAATGAAAAAGTTCCTGAAAGGCTTCTGACACTGGCACACAGGAGGTCACAAGCTCCATATGCTAAACCCAAAACCTTAAATAGGCGGAGACACCAAATTTTTGGTTGGAGTGTTCTTAGTTTCAAACATAGCATACTCCTACCAGGCACGTGGTACGTGCTCCGCGATTCAAATATGTGCATTAAATATTATCACATTACTTATACTGAGCAATTTCGGTTTCTGAGTGTCAGGGTGCGTTACGACGTCCCTCCCGAGGAAGAGCAGCAACCCTGGTCATGTGGGCTCCAAAAGTAGTGCCACAGGGACCGCTGCATCGTCTGCTCTCGTATACATGCTGCGCATACCAGGGCCTTTCGAAATGCCGGCCAGTACTGTGAGATGCTTTATTTTCGAGTAGTTCAAATATTAAAACAGATATTTGAAATTACAATACAAACATGTTTCCACGAAATGCAATGATGAAAAGAAACATTTCACACAAATATTTTATTCCTCCTCATCATTTATCACATCCTAAAGCTTATTGAGCATCGCAATGAATGAGGGGAAATCATGTAGAATGGTACAATTTGTCTGAGCCACAACTGTGTTCAGGAAAAAAAATGACAGCTTGACTTTGTAAGCTGCCGAACGACAATCTTTCGGCTTTTCACTTCTCGACCTTTTGGCGAAGATCATAGCACCGAAGCACGGCCTTGTGGTAGAGCATCCGCCTCACATTCAGGAGGTGCTGTGTTCAATTCCCAGTGCCGCCAGGGGTACCCACTGGTTTTTTAATGGGTACAAGATTTCCCCCGGCATGGCGCTCAGCTCATCTAGGGTGAGGTGCTTGGAAAAAGGGTCTTCGACCAAACCGATGCCTTGACGGATCAGAAATAATTTCCGCCATCAAGCAACCCTAAATCCACCTTGTGCGGTAGAAGCCCATTTTTTTTGTAGCGATAGCTACACTACGGTAGCATTTCGAGCCTTTAGCATGGCGGCACCGCCATGCTGTCACGTGGTGCGGAGCAGCTGCTGGCGGCGCGACGCCGTGCCTGATCACGTTGTTCATCACGTGACCAAGTTCCACTCAGCCAGCTGTAGCTATCGCGTCACTCCAGGTTTAAGCAAAGCTAAACCACCGCCAATTTTTTCCATAACCTGTCATGCACACCTGCCGATGTGTGTGAGCCAGCCGCAACGGTAGCGAGCAAATACCGCTGCACTTTGCTCGAAGAGGGTTTGTGAGCGGAGAGTGCTATGGCACATCTCTCGTGAGGCTAGAGAAGTGAACGTTTCATGAAATTTTGTAACTGGCACAAGGCGAGAGTTTTGGACTGCGGGTTTTAACCACGTGAGGTCAATTTTGCGCCCACATTTGACGGAAATTTTGAGGCGCAGGCTATCCTTCCCACGCGGTCCACCCCTCGAGAGCCGAGCACTAGGCCAGGGCCTGTTCTGGATTAACCGGCTGGTGGACCGGAGACCGCGAGAATCGAACCCACGACCTCCTGTAGTCAAGGCGAGCACACAAGCACGAGGCCACGGCTGCGGTGGAGATGCTCTTCTTGTCACAGTTCAGACAATGAAAAGGCATACGACGTGATGTGGCATTGTTGAGAAACATAAAATGACACAAAAAATCGATGAACAGCAGCTTAAGCTAGAACAAGAGTGACAGCATTAACAAGACGACCTCTTCCACACTCCCTTGTGACACCTCCAGCCATGGAATGCTGCCCCAGATGCAGCATTCTTGACGGGACATGGCCCACTTAACTCTCGTGCATGGGTTTCACCACACTGGAATCCCTGGCCGTAACGGACCCACAGATGCTGGCACATTTCAACTAGGAATCTGTGCAGGAATTTCAACAGCTGTTTTCCTTCTCACTGGACGAAAAGTGTGTGTTGTGTTTTATGGCACATAGGCAGCTAAGGCCATCATGCGCCAAGCTCAAGGTATAGAAATGGTTTTCTGTAGAATGTTTAGGAATATGAAAAATCGTCGATGGTGTAGATGGCCTAAATATATTGAACTGCCCGGTAAAAAACAGAGAAGGTAAGGTAGCCTCAGCGGCTATCCTTGGCTGGGCAAGGATCCTGAGGCGCCCAACTAATCAAATAAAAAGCCTCAGCCTTCTCTGGAATGAGAAATTGGCTGAGATGTACCAAGCAATAAAGTGAACAAATGGTTCAAAATTTAGTTTTTCAAGTGCCCCTGCTTCTTTTAAAAAGCTAAAAATGGAAGGTATGTTAACAATGGCATTATCATCTAAGAGTAGTGCTGGATGAAAAGGAATGCATTCATTATAAAATTGAGTAAAATACTTTTTTTCTTAGTGTTTCAAGTTTCACACATGAAAATAAAATGTGATTAACAGTAAGATCATCTCCGCATTAACAAAGAGGTTTGCCTTGCATTGTTAGCAGGAAGTTGTGTGTAAGGTGCGTGTGGCCTATCTGGAGACGGCATAAAATCACTTCCTTAAAACGTTCCCGGTGAACATATGATTAAAATTCACCTAAAACCGGTTTCACCAAGTGTAGTTTTTCACTTCGCCATTCCATGCAGACTGCCATTTTCTCTTAATTTACAATGTACTAAGTTCATGCAATCCTTAAAAGGTATATTTACTTTTTTATTTCCTTGCCACGAGCTTTAGCAGCGCAGAAATCCGCCCTCTCGTTGCCTCTTATGCCGACATGACTGGGAACCAAGCAGAGTTTTATGTTTTGTCCTCGGTCCTCGAGCTGTCGCTGTTACTATCTTGTGTATGATGTCACCAAGAATCGGAGTGACTGCACTTCTGGAGTGCATAGCTGTAAGTATACTGAGGGAATCTGTGTAAATAATACTGTTTTTGTTTTCTATTTTTTCTACGGCCACACAGACTGCGCAACATTCTGCAGCGAAGATGGAAGAGCACGTAATTTTGGTGGCATAGGCACGTAATTTTGGTGGCATGTTTTCTTCTCTACAATGATGTGGAAAATACTACCACGCATGAATCACCATGTAATATTTGGCCACGGCCGCTATATAATTTATAATATTTTTCTCTCATGCTGTTTTGGTTTCAACAGCCGAACAATGGCTGCGACGTCAAAGAGTACTTTTGTGTCACGTGAGGCATGGAAAAACACCCATATAATCGCTGCTTCATCGTTATAATTTACTGCAGTGCTGAAGCCAGCCTTCCTCAAGAGCTGGAAGGACAACTAATGTGGAAGCAGCGATTATATTGCAGTTTTTTTCATGCCTCACGTGACCTGTAGGCACATGTTGGCATCAGTCCTCATTCGGCTGTTGAAACAGACCGAAACAGCACTAGAAAGAAATGCGATTATAAATTATTTAGTAGTTATAGGAGAATACCAGGTGGTAATCCATGAATAACAATGCCTTACGCATCATTACAAACAAAAAACAAGCACCCAAAAGTTAGGTGTCTATACACCTTTAATACTTTAGACCCACCATTCTGCTCACTGATCTTGCTTTGCAGTTGATCTCTTGAGCGACTTAGCGATATCTCCTGCGAATCGCAGATTACTAAGGTGTTCTCCTTAACTCTTATCCCCAACTGTTCCCAATCCAGGCCTCGGAATATAGCAGGTACTCCTAACTACCTCCTGTTTACAGGATTACAGGAGGTATTCTGTTGCAGAGGAGGCATTGTAGACACTCATTTTTCTGCATGATTGGTGATGTATTAGACACTGCAGTCCAAGACTTCTTCAGCCCAGTTTGGTATTGACACTGTTGCTTCCATCAGTGGCAAAACGCCATCCAATGAAAGTAACGCCTACATGGAAGCTGAAGACAGCTAAACCCGTACTGCTGGAAAAAACCGCATGCGTGCTAGACACTTGGTTGTTCACTCAAATACAGCTTAATAGAGCAGCTGGGACACGGGACCTGGCTTACATGCCTTCGAGGCTGCACTCGTAGCTATGTGATTAAAAGGTTTCGCCTGCGCATTAATAGAGCAGCTGGGACACTGGACCTGGCTTATATGCCTTCGAGGCTGTGATAGTAGCCATGCGATTAAAAGGTTTCACCTGCGCATTCTTTGAAATGCCTCAGGTATCATCTTTTACCAGGTCAACGGATATACTCAGGCTGCTTTCAGTTTGGGCATATTGTTACGTGGCGACCAGCCGAATAATAAGAGGCGATGAACGATGGCAGTGAGATGATTTTAATGGCTGCTCGCCTATAGCGCGACCTTTTTGTTCCCGCGCCACTGCCAGCTTTGTCATTTTCGTGACACTACCCGGGGCTGCCAAGCGATCGTCCTGATAGTGAATAGAAGAAGACAACAACGGAGAAACGCGCTCAGTGGAGATGGGTTCAGAGGACGGTACAACAGAAATGGCATGGGGGGAAGTGCTCACCGCCACGATGAAAGATATGTGTGAATGAATCCTGGTCCACGAAGCTTCTGGGTCACAGGTCGCCAGGAGCCGACGGCTGAAGGCCTTGGACGCACCGAATGGCATGGGCAGGGGGGCGGTGTCCTCACGTGTGGGCGGCGTCTCGGGTCGCCCCAGCGTAGTCATGTTAACATGTCATGTGGCCAGGGTGGGGGACGGGGCTGGGGTGAGCGGCGAGGTCAGTTCAGGTCTGGTGGTCTGGGGCACAGCTGGGCGGGGCGAACCAGGTGCACACAGCCGCCGATCATGGCAGGCGGAGGACTCCAAAGCTCCAGGACCAGGATGAGGATGATACCCCGCATCGCACACCAACTGTTACGTGGCAACCAGCCGAATAATAAGCGGCGATGAATGATGGCAGTGAGATGATTTTAATGGCCACTTGCCTATAATGCGACCTTTCCGTTCCCGCACCACTGCCAGCTTCGTCGTCTTCGTGACAATATTGCTGCTTTGCACATAGTTTTTTCCGCAGTGCCACGAGGTACGTCTTAACGAGGTTTTACTGTACCTGTGAGTACTAAGGTTGCTGAATTTGATATGTCTCAATGTGAAATCTGAACCGATTCATACACCTCCTGCAGTAAGGCCCATGAGCCAACTATAAAATTGAAGTTCTGATCTACTGCTACGCGATGCGTTCAGAACAGGTGCTGCCGTTGATGGTCTCACAGATTACTTTGACCACAATGGCAACACAGGCATCAAAGGTTGCCTCCAAACTATAGCTCTCCACCCTTCGTGGCATGTTTTTTGCTGCTCTACTGTCTTTTTCCACAGTGGCCCACTCATAACTCACCTCAGTTCTGACTGCGGGGCCAATCCAGCAAACAAGCCTTACGCAGTGCTGTTCGGATGGACCTTATGGCCATGCCACTGCTCTTAATTACACCACACCACTTTCACTCGGCCCCATGGCGACATTACTAACAGAGGTGGGGGAAGGAGGAAGTTGGAGCAACACGAAAGCCAAATAGCAACAAGGACATAGTGCAGTGGCCTTGCTCAAAGCTCTTACCCTGAGCTCAAACAGCACAGGTACTTCTGGTTGATCTTACAACTTTGTCATGCCCGAGCTGACAGCTCACCAGCCACACACATCGAAACAAATTTTTAATTACACATGCCAACAATGCCACATCTATTAAGATATGGAAGATGATGTTAAGCTATCTATGCTCTAACCAACCCAAAGTTCTTACCACTGTCAAGTAGATGACCTCGTTCTCTTCGGCAATGCATCCAGCTCATTACTGTTCACAGCCATGATAAATTGTCATTTTGACCTCTCAGATTTCCTTATCAAGAGGCACAAGGGCAATTGGTTAGCTGTCTGGTCCTTGGGACCAAGTGACATTAAGCAATCACTACAAGCTCTGGGCAAACACTCCCTGAAAGGGCCACCGAAAATCTTGCACCAAAGTTGCAAATTATACTGTTTGAAAGGGCACTACTTTTCTTTCTTTATTTGTACCTCAAAGGCCCACAAGGGAGTATTACATGAGGGGTGGGCTGACATGTATTAAAGCCTCCTGTCACAGAATTTTTCAGAACAGGGAAACTGAAGAGCTAAACAATTCATCTACATCTTTGAGGTTCCTTTGCTCCCATAATTCCTACTGCACTAGAAGCCGTGTGCTGATGCTTGAATCTGAATGCCACACACCAATATGCATGCACCACACATCCTTTACCAGCATAGCACCACGTAAGATCATGTCAATACCTCATTTGGGGGCAAGGGGTGCAAGCACACAGAACAGTAGGAACAAAACGCAAACACTAATGTTGTGAGAGTCACTCCTGTGCTCTGTCTTTTGGGCCACATGTCGCAAGATGAACAACCCCCTCCCCATTTTCTCAAAGAGTAAAACTACAATAAACATCTACTCCTAAACTGTGAAAACAAAACGACGAACATAGAAGGAAGAACATAAACATGTCTCATCCTTGTCTTTCCATGTATTCTTCAATTATGGGAACTACTTCCTCGTTCAGCTACCTGTCCTACCTACATTCGTCCGTGGCTTCTCGCCTCTCGCCACTGCCTGTATCTAGGGGCACAAACGTTGCCAGTTTCACAGCAGGAGGCCCACTTTCAAAATTGCAATTTGATAGATCCGTGACAGCCTAGTTGCTTTATTCACTATACAGGCAGGCTTTGTTCATTTGGGGTCTGCAGGTGAAAGCTCATAATGGAGACAAGTTTCGCAGCATGAATAAAACGCACACAGAAGACAAGGAACAAACAAGACAGGACTGTGCTAGAAACAATATAGCAGCACAGTCCTGTCTTGTTTGTTCCTTGTCTTCTGTGTGCATTTTATTCATGCTGCGAAACTTGTCTCCATTATGAACTGCAACCAACTAGCCCAAACCACCGTGTTACTTCAAGGTGAAAGCTGTTGTCTTAATAGTGAATGTTTCCACGTTTACTTTGTTTCTTCTTTCTATGTAATGGCTAGGACAAACTGTCGCCCACCCAATGCAAAGGAAATAGCCACATAATCATAAGTTCTCTTCCATTTGGCTGCACTTTCTGCACTAGTTCAAAAAGTGCAGCACGAGTTCTAGGCTGGCTTGCACTCGCCGAAATGGAAGCGCAGCTGCGGTGCAGCAATATGGCGGTGCCCATGTGTAGGTTGAAGAAGCGGAGAAGGTATGGCACTAGTTATTTATTGAAATTTGTTGAAAGGTTTATGGCTTACGGGGGTTTAACGTCCCAAAGTGACTCAGGCTATGAGGGACGCCACAGTGAAGGGCTCTAGAAATTTCGACCACCTGGGGTTCTTTACCATGCACTGACATCAAATTACACGGGCCTCTAGAATTTTGATGGAGGCAAAATTCTAGGGGCCCGTGTACTGTGCGATGTCAGTGCACGTTAAGGGATCATATAGACCTAATTTTGGTGGCATATTTTCTTCTTTATAATGATGCCGAAGGCACTACAATGCATGAATCACCATGTGGTATTCGCCTACGACCACTAAATAATTTATAATCGAATTTTTCTGTAATGCTGTTTCGGTTTCAACAGCCGAATGAGAGCTGTGACGTCAAAGAGAGGTTTTAGGTCATTAGAGGCATAGAAAAACTGCGATATAATTGCTGCTTTATCGTTTTAATTTACTGCAGTGCTGAAGCCAGCCTTCCACAAGAGCAGGAATGACAACAAATGTAGAAGCACCAATTACATTGCAGTTTTTCACGCCTCACATGACCTACAACCTCTCTTTAAGGTCACAGTCATTGTTCAGCTGTTGAAACTGAAGCAGCACAAGAAAGAAATTCCGTTATAAATTATTTAGCAGCCGTAGGAGCATACCACATGGTAATCTGTGCATAATAATGCCTTACACTTCATTACAAAAAAGATTGGTTGGTTTATGGGGGTTTAACCTCCCAAAGAGACTCAGGCTATGAGGAACACTATAGTGAAGGGCTCCGAAAATTTCAACCACCTGGGGCTCTTTAACGTGCACTGACATCGCACAGTACACAGGCCTCTAGAATTTCGCTTCCATCAAAATTCGACACCTGCAGCTGGGATTGAACCCATGTCCTTCGGGTCAGTAGCCGAGCCCCATAACCACTGAGCCACTGCAGTGGCGTCATTACATTAAATAGAAGAAACCATGCACCCAAAAGTTAGGTGTCTATGCTCCCTTAAAGAACACCAGGTGGTCAAAATTTCCGGAGCCCTTTACTACGGCGTCCCTCATAGCCTGAGTCGCTTTGGGACGTTGAACCCCCGTAAACCATAACCTTTCAGCAAATAACTGTCATCATTTCATTAAATTACACGTGCCATAGCTTCTCTGCTTCTTCGACCTACACATGGAGGAGGTGAGTGACTGTTTGAGGCGTCATATTGAAAACCTAAGCGGTCACGTCGAGTCGCATGGGCAGCATTTCAGCGCTAATTCGTAAGTCGCCTGTGTGTATACAAGCAACGTTTTTTTTTTCTGTGAAATGACAATTTCCTAGAGAAGGTTCATGGTAAGACTTCTCTGCGATTTGCTGCTTGAAAATTCTTCCAACTGTTTCAGGATTGTGGAGGTCGTTGGTGTCGGCGGCATGCAGCTGGCTGTAATTTCGTGACGACAGCAAGGCTATCAGACAATCGGGCCTGCACTCAGCCATTCGTTTTGGAAGCGGCCAGTGCCAAACTGCACTTGAACTGTCTGAACTGACGCTGCAGGCACCACCGCGGAACTTCACAGAACTAGTGCAGAGAGTGCAGCCAAATCAAAGACGCCTATCATGACCACAATATTGACAATGTGGTATTTGGGCTTGTTGGTATAGCATATTAGAAGACATAGCACAGCACATCAGGACAAAGAAAAGGAGCACACAGGACGAGCGCTTATCCTGTGTGCTCCTTTTCTCTGTCCCATTGTGCGGTACTATGTCTTCTAATATCACCACAATGACCTGTCGCACACTGCAACAGTGCCTTGTGAGCTTTATGCACCTCACAAGCTTCCAAACAGTCAAAGGACATCAAACACATTGTCCACAATGTTCATCTCTTTAAGGCCTCTTTACAGCATCAGCCGTAAAAAGGTCTTAAGATTAGACACCTTAAAAGGAAGCTTGCTTTTCCAGTTGCCTCATGCGTTCCATGCTAGTTGGCCACCTGGGTCCAAACACCTTCCCCACGTAAAACCGATGTTCGATGCAGGTGGCACAGCACTCATTTTAAAATTCTCACAGAAGGTGGAGGGCTCACCTTGTGGCACCTTTGCTGCCTCAGCATTTTAACGTCCCATTTGTTCAGCCTCTGCACCAGCAAGCGAACGCCGGACTCGAAGCAGGAATCGGGAAGGCCCGTGCATACCAGAAAACTGCCTGCCAGTTTTTCAAGTGCTGTTTTCTGAAACAAATATGAATTTAAAAGAAGAACATGTTTCTCTCTGCAGACACCAAAGCGTAATCGCTTATCTCGCCGCAACTTTTGCACCTGTTTTAGAAAGCGAAATGTAACCGCAGCACACAATTGTAAAGTGCAATTAACACTCTACAGACTTTCCCAGCCGCGGGGCCACAAAAAATCAGACCGCGTATAAAACTAATCGCACAAACGGTTTGTTCAACTCACGACTGGCTTTATTAGTAATAGAACCGGTTGTGGTTCAACTGAACTGTTGTCAAAAGCTCCCCGCCTTTTTACGAGAGCACGCAAAAGCTGGTAAATATGCGTGTTTTACATGACCATGAGTTACGCTGGGCTAGGTTTAAAAAAATATAAATACAGGCTCAGCGCTTGCTCTTTTCCGTAGACCTGCACAGAGCTTTTGAGCAGAACTTACGATAAAACAGATGAGTCTTTCCCTCCGGGTCTTTGGGTCCACTGCCGGGCAAGCGGGCTCAGTGCTAGTCCTAGGCTATCTGCTAACACAAAATATTCGGGCACAAGGAAGTTTACAACGGAATGCCGAGTGTCAGATAAAAGGCAATCACTCAGTGTGTGCATACCAAAAGATTGAAAGCACAAATTACTCACGTGCAACACGATCGCGCGCACTTTCCGGCGACCGGCCATAGAGCGACTGAAAGCAATGCTCGGCTCGGCTCAAACATGGCTCGAACAACACTAAAAGGAAACTGCCGGACGTGACGTCTTTTTTCAAAACAAATTCGACGTCATGGGTTGCAATAACGCCAATAACGCGTGCGTTATCTGGAGCCAGATTACGCAACTGTGACAAATTTTGTAAAAAGTTATTGACGAACATGCCTGAAGCGTCTCCTCGATATCAATGGGCCCCGAGATCGCCACAACATTGCGCTTACTGGCCGCTAGGCGGCGCTAAAAATTGAACCCTCAATTTCGGTTTCAATGTCTGGGAGACTGTGATGCGCGGAACCCGAACATGCTGTTTCATCCTTTTTTCAGGCAATGAGCAATAACTTTTATTTTGTTAATGGCAAAAATTATGTTTTCTAAAGGCTTAGAGAGCAACAATTGCTTAGAAAGTCTGACCTGACTTCCACAAAATACTGCAAGAGGATCATCAGTTTCGTTTTCGAAATCTGAAAGCGTGCTCTGCACGCTGTTCTATCATGCCGTTAGGACATTTTGTCTGCTGCATAATCAGTAACCTTGGAACGATTTACAACGAAGTGAAGACGTACGAAACATCCATATTGCAACAATTGCTTGAAGTGGCTAGAAATGCCGCAAAATAAGTATTTATACTGCATGATTCATGGTTGTATATTGTACTACTGCCAATGGCAAGAAATCAATAACTACTTCGGACAAGCAAAAAGGGAAAATAATTAATGAGGTAGAATAAGGACAGGAGGAAGTCCGGAATTATCTAAGCTCTCAAATGTAGCCTGGTGACCCGTGGGAAAGGAGGACTGCATGGCGCTCAATGGTTGGAAGCCGGAGGCGTCAGCAGTAATCTGTCCGGGAAGTCGTTAGCCCGCAGGGGGCACATCCCTCATATCTAACGTTCTTAGAACTTTGCGAAGCGCGCGTCTGTTATAATCTTGCTGCGGAGCATTGCGAGAGATGTTTCGATCGGGTGAAGCAGATCTTAAAGGGCCCCTGCAGCCTGCGCTGTTTCTGATCATTTTTCCGACGAGCTTTCGCCGAATGGTACTTCCTTGAATAACGTTGACGAATTTCATATAAACCCATGCCCCTTTTCTCTATTCTTTCCGCAAGAAACACAGCTCACTAGGTTCCTGTGTGATGCACACGCGCACAGTGACTTTGGGAGTAACACAGCAGACCTGACTGACCGGATTTCTCGAAATGACAAGCGCGTGCGTTGATGAAATGACAACTGAAACAAGGAAAGTATCAGACATGGCGAACGACTTGTGAATATTAAAAAAAAAACTGTGCTTGAAGGCACAGACACAAGCGCACTTACAAGGAAAAATGGCATGCGTCGGCGCGATGAAGGCGGCGGAAATCGTTTCTTTCTGCAGTTTCAAGAATTTTCGGGAAATAGGATTCTTGTACATCTTCGCAACTCCGTTCTTGTCCGTTACGTCAAGTGCATGGTTTGTTAGATATGGTTTGATGAACTTCTTGCATATAATCTGCAGTAGTGCTTCGCTGTGGCCGCTGTCCTTGTTCTCACAGGTCAGGACTGCAGGGAAACCCGCGATTTTATTCACACTAGTTGTAATGCAAGCATGTGTCCAGTGGTCTTTGAAGATGCGTTAGGTCTTTGAGCATGACATCGGCGAACTTCTTGAGGCCCTGTAACAGTCTTAGGAGTGCTAACGTCGGCTAAAATAATCCACCCCTGTCTTGGTGGGCAGTCAAACTGTCTACAAGTAGCATTTCCTTGGCTGGAAATGCAAGCTACAAACTGCAGAATAATTTGATGTTGTGTTTGTCTCCAAGTTTTTTCTTCAAATTAACTTGAGCCGTCTTTCTCGGAGTTCTAAGTCGGCAGGAATTTCATGGAACGAAACGCCGGGCTTCTTGTTTCGCTGACTGGACATGCAAAGCGGAACGCAACAGCAATGCATTTGTGCTCGCTACTCCCTCCAGCAACTGCAGTCATCGACGCGTCACTTGTCAAACGGTAACACTAGACAAATATCACAAACAATATCAGACACAGCGCACCACAAGCCCTAGTTTTTGCTGCAACGGCAGTCACCAGAAAATTCTGTGCTGCAAGCGTGTCGTCTGCTAGAGGGTCATCTGACAGCGCCGCCATACGGCGGACGCGCGTCCTTCTTCTGTGATTCTATTCTTGGAAATATTTCTGTGCAGCGGAAATATACGGCGGGCAGAAAACCCCCTACGCTTCAGGCATGTTCTTCAGGAGGCATTGGACAGTGACGTCAAAATGACGAAATGATGAGACCACCACGTGACTCAACGAGGAATCAGACAATAATTATAGCAGGGCGGCGCCCCAGAACATTCGAGGGGCCGTATGCAAAACTTTTTTGTAAAAAGAAGTAAGAAATAAGCAACGATGAATATAACTATATAACATTTATTTTGCCAAAACATTGTGTTTAAAGTTCGAAAATATTAAGCAAAACAAAAAGCGTTCGAAATTGTGCTATTAAATTGGCTGGTGGGTAACTTTCGGTGCCGCGGGGGTTTGCTGACGGCAGTAAAAAGGCCGATTTGCACGAAAGGAGCTGTTTCACGCCATGTTATTGTTTTTTTGCGGGGCGTCTGGAATCGAGCTACTGTGCGGTTGACCTAAGTGCGCAGAAAAATTTCAGCGAATGCAGTGAAGGCTACCGAGCGAACTTGCAAGAAGCGCTTGGTACGAAATCGACGAAGACAACTTCTTGAAGTATGTGTTGTTCGGCTCTTTCTATCGATGACAAAAATGCCAAAGGGTGATGTGTTGCAGTATGTGATGTGTGGTTGTTTGTTTCTTTCCCCTTGGGAAACAGAAGACGACCACGAAGTGCCATTTGCTGGGAAAAATAAAGGGCTTTGCCAGCATAAGCGTGTCTTATTTATATGTAGCTGTGTGTCACAGAGGTGACGACGGCACCCACCCCTTCTGCGCACTAACTTTACAAATTGCCTCAAACACCCGCTGTACGCATTTGCTCATCGCCGGTTGTGCGATGCAGACGTACGCCTCATTACCAACGGCAGCTTGAAAGCCGCCGGTAGCAAAGAACCGCAGTGCACATATAGCACTTGCCGCCGCACCGACAACGTGCTCGCACGCGCACCTCCCAGTTCATCGGCGACTTCGTCGCACAGCCGCTCCACCGTCTGCTTCTCCAGTCGAAAAAGGAGTCGAAACAGCTCGTCCGGCAATTTTCTGTCACAAACGCAACGGTCAAATTGACGGCCTCAAAACTGTCACAAAAACTGTCAATTAGCGGCTGCAGTGCAACGTCACCACTTCTGCCATATTCCGTGACATAATCTGCTGCCACCCATGACGCAAAAAAGCAAAATGGCCGCCGGCCACGACCGACCAATAGGAGCGAGGCTTATTGACACCTTTTTACAAGTTTTTGACAATTTTCCTAATTGGCAGTTGCGTAATCTGGCCCCTGGTTGCAGCAGTCACTGCCTCTCGGTCGGTCGGTTGGTCGGTCGGTTGGTTGGAAACATTTGTCTTAAGGGGACTATGCAATAAATTGATTAAGATTACGTAAAGCAGACGAGAGACAGGCATTTCATCACTCGTCACCCCAACGCAAGAATTTTTAAGCTAGCATCAGTAACAACGAAGATATAGACGATTAAAAATTATGCTCCTCCTCTCTCCCCTGAACTCGTACACGCGGGGCACCAGAAAAAAAAGATAAAGAAAACAGGTCTGGGACTGGGCCCTGCCTATGAATACGTCACCCGCTGACGTTCCTTTTGCAACTTCCGGTTGTCGCTCCTAGCACCCCAGCAGCAGCGTTGGCGGCGTGATTGCGGCGTGCGTCGGTTTCTTTGCTTGTCGTCTGTTGTAGTTAGCAGTAATTAACCCGGACCTCGAGGCGCGACTGCCTGCTCTTACGGCCGCGATGGGCATCGAGCCCTATGCGTTCACGCCGTACCGGCTGAACGCCAGCGACGACAGTAGCGACTCGGCGAGCGACTGCGAGTGGCTCCGGAACTCCCGACAGAAGGAGGCTGCAGAGGAAAATTGAAACCATAGGCGCGAAGGCAATGCCGTGGCTCGCGCTTGCCCGAGAAGGTCGCGCGGCGGCACGAGCAGACGATTTTCACGGCTACCGGAAGTGTGCCCGTGACGTCGTGGCAGCCATGGCTCCAGCGAATGACAGCGTGTGGTGGCCTGGAGACGTCATGGGTAAATTGACGTCTTTTTTCTCGATTTTAATGTCAAAATCGGTCACTACGATCACACCAATCGGACCGCGAATTTTAAAAAAAGCCCTTATTAAAAATCAGTGTTGTCGGTAACGCGTTACAATTAACGGCGTTACCGGTGACGAGTTACTTTTTTCGGTAACTTAGTAGCGTACTCGTTACCAATTCGGAACTGTAACGGGTAACGTACTTACGTTAACATTTCTCGGTAACGTGAGGTGTCACGTTACAAGTTACTTTTTGTTCCAGTTGTGACCCACTCCGCTCCCTTTTCTAGAAAAAAAAAGAGCAGAGCACCTAATGCGATGTAAATAAACGTCACGTTACAAGTTACTTTTTGTTCCAGTTGTGACCCACTCCGCCCCCTTTCTTAGAAAAAAAAGTGCAGAACACCTAATGTGATGTAAATAAACAAAATGTACAGGTGCTCCCGACAGGCCTTGTTGGGGCTCGCATGCATGCCAGAAAACAGCTGCCCTTGACAACGCACCCAACTAAATAAAAAAGACGGAATAGCCATAAAGCACGAAAAACCTGCACGAACACGCATTCACACACTCGCCTTCGCCTACCTCCCCTTCTCAAACCACTCTCACACACAACTCTACAGAGTGGAAGCATGCCGAGCATTTTGGGACATCACATTTTTCAAAATTACTCTAAATCTGTTGAGAGTTCAGCGATGTTTTCTTTGTGAAGTTAGAATCGATGATGGAGTGTCATTTTGTGTTTAATGCCACATTCAGAAGATGGCTTCATCATGTGCCAAAAAGTTAGAATCCAACACATGTAACTCTACAAGCAACTTTAGGCCACTAAAACATTGCTAAGCTCCTGCACATTTGTGCAAAGTATTCTCGTTAAATCAGGATATCGCGCAAAATCGTTGTTCGGGCTAGATGTTATATGTGAAATTTGAGCTTAATAAAATTGTTATCGTAAGTTCTTAAGATGAAGAAAACTTAAAATTGATGGTCATGAAGTAACGGCAAAGTAACGTGCGGTACTTTTTTTCCGGTAACGGTAACGATAACGCGTTACCTTTTTTGTAGGTAACGTAGGGCGGTAACGCGTTCCTTTTTTTTTAACATAAGGAGTAACGTATTTAGTTACTTTCGGTAACGCCTACAACACTGTTAAAAATTCAGAATAAATTGCCGGCTCAGTTCTGAAGACTCATACTTGGTGTAAATGCTTCTCAGCATCATTTCTAAGCATTGAAAACATTCACAAGCGACTTTTTATTCATTGCATAGTCCCTTTAAGCGTTAATTGCTGATTTGCCCCCTACTACTGTCCAGATATTGTCAATTTTCTAGTTCGCTTTCCCCATTTCGTGTCAACATTCCTTACATTCCAACATTCCTTAC
This sequence comes from Amblyomma americanum, assembly GCF_052857255.1. Lineage (NCBI taxonomy): Eukaryota > Metazoa > Arthropoda > Arachnida > Ixodida > Ixodidae > Amblyomma > Amblyomma americanum. Next base: position 70,379,492 of record NC_135497.1, on the reverse strand, counting down.
ATTACAACATGTACAGGTATCTGAAAACTTTCATAGCCCACCGCTTTTCCGTCATCTTTCTCAATCGCTCCTCAAATGCTATCTTACTGCTAGTTTCTCTGCTATCGAACGACGCCCATCCCATATCACCCTGTACCCCCTGATTTGGTGTATTGCCATGTGCTCCCAAAGCTAGCCTCCCTTCGCCACGTTGTTTAATTTCTAACCTTGCTTGAACATCTGGTCTCATGCACAGGACCGCATTACCGAAAGTCAGGCTAGGAACCATCACCCCTTTCCAGATCCCTCTTACCACTTCATACCCATTGTAATTCTACAGTGCCCTATTTTTCATGACAGCTGCATTCCTACTAGCTTTATTCATTACATATTTTTCATGCTCTGTCAGATACTCAGCACCGTAATTTATCCACACCACAAGATACTTGTACTCATCCACTACTTCTAGAGTGAACTCCTGTATTCTATGCTCGCCGCCCTCATCATTAAATATCATGACTGCAGATTTTTCCTTACTAAACTTGAAACCTAATCTGTCTCCCTCTGTTCTACAAATGCCTATCAATTCTGCAAATCTTCCTTGTTGCCAGCCATTAGCACTATACCATCCGCGTACATTAGTCCCGGTAATGACTGTTTAATCCATTTTCCTTGCTTGAAAAAAGAAGGGTTGAAGCCTAGTCCGCTCCTCTCTATAGCTTGGTCTCCAACCCTTGCAGGTACAACATGAACAACAAAGGAGACAGAGGACATCCTTCATGCTTGCCTAAGCCCCCGCTGTATCTATCTATATAGGCCCTTACACATTTTTTTCCCCATTTTATAAGCAATCTGTAACCTTTATATATACATATATATATACTTATAAAGGGAGCCCACAGCCACCGAAACCAAGGAGCAAAGGGGAATGTGTAATTTTTTAATGAGTAGTGCTGATCAGTGGAATAATAATACTTCGATTAATCTATCGCTTAACGAAAATTACTTATAAAGCAGCAGAAAAAACAACCATGCCGCCGGTGGGATCCGAACCCACGACCTCCGAATATCGCGTCCGGTGCTGTACCAACTGAGCTACGGCGACGGCTGTCCAATCTGCTGCTTTCGTGGGTATTTATTTTTGTTGGGTGTAAGCGAACCTTGAGACTGTTCACCAGCACCACCCCCGTCCATAGCGGCGGACGTAGCACGTCCTGTATTACCACGAGTGTGACGTGGAACGTCATCTAACGGCGAGGGCGGAAACTGTGCGAGAGCCCTCTTATGCTACCTATGGCATGAAGACTGCCAGAACCGAGACTCTCGTTAAGCTATTAGCAGACAAAGTTAAGGAAATGAGGGGCTCGTTTGACAAACTTATGAAGGGAGCCAACAGTCACCGAAACCAAGGAGCATAGGGGAATGTTTATTTTTTTAATGTGTAGTGCTGATCAGTGGGATAATAATACTTCGATTAATCTATCGCTTAACGAAAATTACTTATAAAGCAGCAGAAAAAACAATCATGCCGCCGGTGGGATCCGAACCCACGACCTCCGAATATCGCGTCGGGTGGTCTACCAACTGAGCTACGGCGACGGTTGTCCTATATATATATATATATATATATATATATATATATATATATATATATATATATATATATATATATATATATATATATATATATATATATATATATATATATATATATATATATATATATATATATATATATATATAGTATTGTGCGTTTTTATCGTGAAGACTTTCAAAAGTTTCCCCGCCTCAACCGCTGGCTCATTTGCGATGAAACTGCACACAGAGCTTGCGTATTATGGTAACTTTTGTATCGTAGGAAGTTTGACAACGGTACTTACTTAGTTGAGCCGTGCATGATGCGAAAACATAATCGTCTACGTAGAGATCGGCAACCAAAACCCGCAAACTACCCTTTTTCGCTGAAGGGCGGCAGTGGCGCCATCTGTTTGCGGTAGCGCAAAGTGTCACGACAAGGCCGTCGAGGAGAGCGTTGCAAGGAGCGCGGGCTGTTTGAATATGCCGTTCCTGTCGTTTCGTCTGCTTCTACTGAAGCGCTCACAACATTTTCGACTAATTAAGCGGAAAAATATCAGAACAAATGATTTAACGAGGCTTTACCTTTTATAGAATATTGTTTGCAATGCTCGCCTCGGCGGCCTTGTTGTGACGGTTTCCACTGCCCAAAACAGATGCCGCCACTGCCGCCCTTCAGCGAAAAAGCGTCGTCTGCGGGTTTGGTTGCCGATCTCTACGTAGACGATTACGTTTTCGCATCATGCACGGCTCAACTAAGTAAGCACCGTTGTGAAACTTGCTACGATACAAAAGTTACCATAATACGCATGCTCTGTGTGCAGTTTCACGGCAAATGAGCCAGCGGTTGAGGCGGGGAAATTTTTTAAAGTGTTCACGATAAAAACGCACAACACTGTATATAGGTCAACCGTATATATTATATATATATATATATATATATATATATATATATATATATATATATATATATATATATATATATATATATATATATATATATAATATATATATATATATATATATATATATATATATATATATATATATATATGGGCATGTTCAGATAAGAACGGTAATCGAGGTCCCATGGCCATTTTTTGTTTTCAATTATATTTTTATATGTGATGGGTAAATGTGTCCACACAAAGGAATGAACCTTAGTTTTGCAAGGAACTTTGTAGTTTTCTCGGAAAAAAATCGTATGTCACAAGAGGTAGAGAATGTCGTTTTTGCCACTTCTCAAGGTTGCAAGTTTGGAGCATCACTGCATGCACAATAAGTTGTTTTCGCGCATAATTATTTTTTCAGTACTTTATTACAACTTGTACTATACGAAGAAATAAAAAAACGTTTTCTTTCTCTGTCAATCTTCTGAGTAAAAAATCGCAAATTTCGCTTCCGGAGCTGTGCGGTGCCAAAAAGGCACTTTTCAGGGCAGCCTTAGGGCAAGATGCGTAAAGATCTCCCGGCTGAATCTTTTTTCTCTGTATTTTTCAGCTACTTTTAATCACTTCAGGCAAGTTTTTAGCTCTTCACTTGACCTATGTTTTTCAATATGGCCTCAAATTGGCATAAGTTCAAAAACGTCAAAAAAGTGACAACTTTGACTTGAATTTTAAAAAAAAAACATCATCATCGAATTTTATTAAAATTTGCCCTTATAATACTCAACATTTCATAATTCTAAGGCTTTAAAAAAGTATTGCATTATATTGTTTTAAAGTATGGAAATAATACAAAACGGACTTTATGATCTCAATCCCTACGACTGCTCAGTATTCTCTCTTAGAATGCGCAATCGTCAGAAGCTGGTTTTAGTATTGGTATTTTGTAAGTAAATTTAAACGCTACAGTTGCTGAGTTCATAAGTGTAATTTGTAAGCATTTTTTTTCTATTACAATCAAAGGTCTAAAGCTCCTATTCGCTTTCGTACTGTTCTAACGGTGGGACCTAAATTACTGTAAGCATATTCCAACACGTTATTTTGGAGTGACGTGTGTGTAGGAGTAGTTTATGCAAACAATTAATGCACCCGTGGCACTTTCAAGGTGACTTTAACTGCTACCGCCGCTCCAGGGATGAACCGCGCTTTGCAGCCGCTCCTATAGCTATATAACGCCCGGCGCGACCCTGAAATTCACAGCATCATGTGTGCCGCCGCCGCACCGAGGCTTTAGCCGCCGCTATCATCTTTTCATCGCAACGCACCGAACGCCTAGCAGTTATGCCTCAGCCTTCGACCTTCGACCGAGATAACCCTTGTGAGCGGATGTTGTTCGGATCTCGAATTTTGTGTGTCGTTTTCCAGGCCTGGTAGACCCGGTGGGGTCGTTTTCTGTACTCACGTGTTTTCTCTGCGCTGGAGCGCTCCCTCGACAAGCATACTTGGTATATCAGTCTCAGCTCGTACGCCAGACCGAAAGAACATCAGTGTCGACGGTGGGCAGCCTGTGCTAAAAATCCATTCATTTGTCCATCTCCTCTTTTTGGAAAAGCAGCTCTGGGCCCTGCATCCGTCACCTGCTCTTCTGTCTCGCGATAATCTCCGGAAGCGGTGAGCTTTTGCATTCATGAAGAGATTTCCGCGGCGAACGTTTTGTGCCGACTACTCAGAAGGCACAAACAGAGAATTGAAAAAGGACGCAATTTTCGCAGTGTAAAGACACTCAATGTCGCTGCTCTCAAAAAAGTCCTACTTCCCGAAGAAGCTCTCCGAGTACGAGAAAGTGACTTCATCTGTCAGAATTGTTACCGTCGGTTCAAGGAAGACATAGATAATATGCAGGCAGAGTCAACCGAAACATTAGAAGAATTCCGCCCTGGGGAAGAAATCGTAGAAAATTTAAATTCAAGTGTCAGCCTTACCTCCGAAATCTCGCCCCTAAAGCCACCGAGCGCTCTAAAAAAACGCCTCAGACTTTCCTATGCAAAGCGAAAGCAGGAAGAGGTGGCAAGAGCTATGGTGACGAAAATACGATCGGGGATACAGGCAGCATATAATGTCCCAGAGACTTCGCGTGCGTCAGAAGAAAAGTGTGCGCAATGCAGCAGTTGGGAGGACAACCTACATGCTGCCTACAATAGGTGCACGTCCTTTCAAGAGCGTTGCCAGCTGCTGACACTGCTACCACGCAACCTAACCGTGAAATATGTGCAGGAAGTTATTCCAGAGGCAACGAGGTACGTTATCCAAAATCGAAGAAGATGGTGGATGAGGAAGGCGTATGGTCAACACAGGAGAGATATACAAGATGTAAACTACAACAGGAAGACATTACCACCGTTTTAGAATATTACACCATGGATGAACTCGATTGCTCTAGACAGACTCCGAACAAAAAAGGATGTTGTGAGAATCGAGAAGGAAGGAGAGAAAGAATGGATACCTAAACGCTTCATGACGCGGTCCTTGCGAGAAGCATTCCGCCTCTACAAGCAAGCTCACCCTGCCTCCCAGGTTGGCCTCACAAAATTCATATCCTTGCGTCCTAAGTGGGTGAAATGCTCGCCACAGTGGCAAGTGTGTGTTTGTGTGTGCTGTGCAAACTTTCAGTTGTGCCTCGTGGGACTGCAGAACGCGTCCGGAAGGTCGCTTTCTCCCGAAGATATGCAGAGCCTCTGCGTATGCCAGGAACCTACTGCGTCGTGTTTCCTTAGGAATTGTGAGCACTGTCCACAAGATGGCATTTTCACTTCGGAAAATTTTGAAATGAGCAGCGAGGACGAGGTGTTGATTGCTTCATGGGAATACGGTGAGCTCGTTAAAAAGACTCTGACCGCTTCATCATTTATGAGAGAATGTCTAAGAATGACCATGAAATGGATTCCCCACAACTATATTAGATCTGTGCAAGCAAGAGCAATACATGAAGAAAAACACAGCTGCAAGAGAGGTGCAATTGTTTTGCATTTTGATTTCGCCGAAAACTGGACAGTTGTGCTTCCAGACGCAGTACAAGCTTACCATTGGCAGAAAAAGCAGGTGACCGTGTTTACCTGCGTTGTCACGTCAAGAAAATCGACTCGGAACTACGCCGTAATTTCCGACGATATGTCTCATGATTCAGCTCATGCATGCTTGGCTCTGTCAAAAATCAAAGCACACCTCGAAGACAACGCGCCAATCTACACCAAGGTAACATATGTGAGCGACGGGGCTCCCGCTCACTTCAAGAATAAATATCAGTTTCATGAGCTACAACGCAGTGAATGTCGAGAGACGAAATGGATGTTTTCGGCCACTGGACACGGCAAAAATGCTTGCGACGGCGTTGGTGGGTTTGTCAAACATCGAGCATCACACCACAACTTGCGGAAGCCTGCAAGTGAGTCCATACAAACAGCCAGCGGCTTCGTAGACGCAATTAAAGGAACGCTAAAGAACATCACCATTCTGGAGCTCCCACAGAGGGAGCTTGCAGACTTTCGCGAAACGAAGAAGGAAGAATGGAAAATGGCAAAGAAAGTGCCTGGAGTTCAGACGCTCCATATGTGGAAGTACGTTCAAACAAATGAAGGCAGTGCATCCTACGTGGCCTCCACCGCTGCTTCGGAATGGAAGAGACTGTGATCTGGTTTGTGCTTCGTGCTGGACAATATACTGTGCGCATACCGACTTCAACTGCTGCCGTTAATTTCTTGTTACGATTTTCTGAATTGCAATCTGCATATAAAGCGGCATCCCATTTGTAAATTGCGTTCCTATTAAAACTCCTCCTGATTAAAAATCTCGCAGATAAATTGTTCCTCTCAGAAGACGACGTTCTGTCTCCTGACATTGCCCTGTAGAACCTTTGAACACAGAGGTAAACAGATGCAGGTACGGAAACGTCGGCTTCAGAAATACATTAATATAAATTTTTATATATAAAATTTTTTCTAGGAACCCACAAATTATCTAATATTTTTAAAAAATCGATTACATACCAATGTACCTTACGATGATAAATTAGAGAATACAAAAAAAAAACGTTTGACCGCCAGCAGTCAGTTCATCAGGTGAAATAACGAATTTATTCCAATTTTGACGCATTAAGAACGCCGCTAACAAGCGAGCAGAAGCTGTACAAACATTCAGGATGGTTCGCATATTGTGGTAATTGAAATGTAACCACGTTCAGTGAGTGCTAAATCAAATTTCTGACAGTTACTATTTCTAAGAGGCAGTAATAAGCAATTCTAGGTAACAAAAACATAAACTCAGTTTTGCATTTATTTTTATACTTTAAAACAAAATAATGCAACACTTTTTTGGTGTTTTAAAATTATCGAGTATTGAGTAATATTAGGGCATTTTTTAATAAAATTCGATGATGATGTTTTTTTTTTAAATTCAAGTCAAAGTTGTCACTTTTTTGACGTTTTTGAACTTCTGCCAATTTTGAGGCCATATTGAAAAACATAGGTCAAGTGTAGAGCTACAAAGCTTGCCTGAAGTGATTAAAAGTAGCTGAAAAATACAGAGAAAAAGATTCAGTCGGGAGATCTTTACGCATCTTGCCCTAAGGCTGCCCTGAAAAGTGCCTTTTTGGCACCGCACAGCTCCGGAAGCGAAGTTTGCGATTTTTTACTCAGAAGACTGACACAGCAAGAAAACGTTTTTTATATTAATCGTATAGTGCAAGTTGTAATAAAGTGCTGAAAAAATACTTATGCGCGAAAACAACTTATTGTGCATGCAGTGATGCTCCAAACTTGCAACTTTGCGAAGTGGCAAAAACGACATACTCCACCCCTTGTGACATACAATTTTTTTCCGAGAAAACCATGAAGTTCCTTGCAAAACTAAGGTTCATTCCTTTGTGTGGACACATTTACCCATCACATATAAAAATTTAATTGAAAACAAAAAATGGTCATGGGACCTCGATTACCGTTCTTATCTGAACATGCCCATATATATATGATATTACACGGCGAATTAGGGACTTGGATTCAAGAATAGGTCACTGCTATGTCACAGTAAAAAGTGCGTTCCGGTACCGCAGTCGCCTCCGGTAAAAGTCGCGCGTGCGCAGTTGTGTCCCCGGCACTCCGGTAACGCTAACGGTAACAAGGTACATGGTATGCTAAAGGTCTCTATTACTGGGACTCAGGTAGCGTTGTCGGGTTGGAAGCAGGATTGAGGAAGCCTTCGGTGTGGTCCGGCTGCCACGTGACGGCGTCCTTCGGTGTAGCAAAGACAACGTGTCGTCTGAATTGTCCACACTTCCTTGCTAGACCCACAAAGTTTCTCAGCATTTTCTAGGGGGAACGCTGGCACCACCGTCTATGAGAGATTTAGAAAAGCACTTCATCCACAGGGGGGATGCCGGGAAGACGTTGTACTTAACGCGGCTAGTGTTGGGCGGAAAAACGAGTATTGTGCCTCCGAACCTCTAGCTGCGCAGCGATGCCCTCTGTGTGGTTTCAATAGCGCATTTTTTCCTTCTTCAATGAACTTAACGCCAGTGAAAGGTCGGTGTTTGGCCGGTGTGGAAACTTTCACAGCATTTATTGGAGGTTTCCCTTCAGAAGGGGCGCATACTGTTACGGCCGAATCCACGTTTCGTGCCCAACAATAGCCAAGGCCCGCCGCCGCGGTGGCTCAGTGGTTACGGCACTCGGCTGCTGACCCGAAAGACGCGGGCTCGATCCCGGCCGCGGCGGTCCAATTTCGATGGAGGCGAAATTCTAGAGGCCCGTGTGCTGTGAGATGTCAGTGCACGTTAAAGAACCCCTGGTGGTCGAAATTTCCGGAGCCCTTCACTACGGCGTCTCTCATAGCCTGAGTCGCTTTGGGACGTTAAACCCCTATAAACCATAAACAATAGCCAAGCCAAATACGAACCCTCACCTTTCCGGCAATTCTGCGCTATTCCATGGTGGATGAAGTGCAGCGCCGCCAGCTTTCCCACATATCATGTAATTATCGCAAGTTACCGCCACGTAGTGGTAATGGAATCATTTGATGTTGGCTGTTACCTTCCTTCAGTGTAATGCCCTCGTTCGCGGCATTTATGTTTTATTTAAGATAGGGGAATTTTCAGTCCGAGCTCGAACATGTACCCGACGTGAAACTGCGAAGTCGGGCTGCTGTCCCGCAAATCAAACTAGAAAAGGTGGAATCGCTTTCGAAAAATCTCAAATGCCATTATAATCTACGCTGCACTTGAAATCGCAGCTTGGCAGTGCCATTCTGTTCATAATTAATGAAGTCGAGCTGTATTTTCCTTCACTTTAGACAGTGTAGTTACTGCTGCATTTGACCCGAAACCAAACTGGCTTCTGAGTGCTGAAGGCACAGGTGTTCACCCCTAACGCCGCATGATCCTGAAGAATGCGTGCCACATATGTCGTTGCAGGCACATAAAAGCTGCGTGACATGAGCTTCATTATTGGCTAAAGAATTTCAGATAAATTGGTTTGGATTCAAATTCTAGTTAGTTCTATATAAACCACTAAACGTCCCAAACTTGGCTGCAGCCAAGCAAAGAGTGACATCGTATTATTAACCTCGCTTAAGGCGCCGCGATGGCTCAGTGGTTGCGGTGCTCGGCAGCTCACCCGAAAGACGCGGGTGCGGTCCCGGCCGCGGCGGTCGCATTTCGATGGAGGCGAAATGTTACCGGCCCGTTGTCTGCGATGTCAGTGCACGTTAAACAACCCAGGGTGGTCGAAATAATCCGGAACCCTATCCCTCATAGCAGGAGTCGCTTCGGGACGTTAAACCCCATAAAACCAAACCAAACCTGGCCTCACTTAAACTTGTTCAAAACGATAGGATAGGATAGGATAGAATAGGATAGGATAGGATACACTTTATTGATCTAACAAGGTCTTTCTGTCAGACAGAGGTCTTCATCTTCAAGCAGATGTCTCCCTCCGTCTTGCAGAGGTCGGCGCCCCTATTCCAGGGCACCGCTGAGTTTGGCCGCTCGCTGGGCATGGATGGCCAATCCTCTTTGTTGGAGGATTGGGTTGCCGCTGGAGAGCACACTCTCCCACCCTTCTCGACCCTTCTCGCTTTATAATTTTAACTAATTTTGTTCTTGCATCATTCGCACCTCTCGCCGACAGGTTTATCATTTAACCTTATTTTGTACGCTGTATCATTCCGCATTGCACAATGAGAATTCGATCGAAGACCGCATTACATATCGCATCGCGTCCATCATCGTCACAAAGTTGGCATCCCATTATTTGAAACGCTTTATTTTTTTGTAATTTCTAGCGTCGTACATCCGAATAATAGAATTATCTTCCCCAATTAAGTGAAAAAAAAAAGTGGAAGGTGGTGGGGTATCTATTTCCGATAACTATGGTTCCTGCGAAATTTTAGCTAACGTTGTGCAAGCAGGAACAATCCTCATATACTAATGGATTCTGCATGTCCATATTTCTGTGAAACTTAAGCTAGCATTGTATGAATTGGAACAAGCTTATGCATGCTAATATCTTTCGCGTTTGTATACCTCATTAATTTTTTTCTTGTAACACCTGCCTCTGTAATGCCTGTTGGTAGCTAAGGGTAAAAAAGTAGTAAGCCGGGTGTTAGCCTACGAAAAAGCCCCCTGTTAACAATACACTGCACCGCAATTACATAAACAGGTTAGGTGACTCAATTTCTAACAAGTCTCTACTTCAACTTTCTCAAATTTAACGTATTGCACTGCGCCCATCTCGACAGCAAGACTTGTATCCGCATTGCCGCCCAGCCTTCAAGTTAAAGTCTAGCTCTAGTAGAAGTCCTCTTTCTCCTTCCTTATGCTCGCTTTTCACTTATTTCACTTGGACCCGCTTCTTTTATTTGCCCGTGACGGAACTTCACCCTCACCCTCGCTCTGTAATTTCTAAGAACAGAGATAAACTTTTGCGTACTTAAATATATTACAAATTGTGCAAAGTCTCTTTCGTATACTAACCGAAAACAAGAAATTCTCGTAGGGTTTGGGGGGGGAGGCACTTGACGTTTCAATTGCATGCGTTATGAAACTCCATTCATAGAAAGTTAAATGAGGTTAGAGATCAGCGGCGTGACAACCGTTGAAAGGAACTAACTAGTTTTGTAAATTACCGCACCCTGAAATGGCAGTCGATGCGGCAGAACTCCACCTTCTCGCCGCGTCCAGAGAAAAAAAAAATATCCGCAACAAGCGCGACGGACGGCAATATATACGAGCGCGCCTCCCCGCAGCGGGTTTCACAATGATTATATGGCATTCGGCTGCTGAGCACGAGCTCTCGTGTTATATCGCCTCCACGTCGACTACGCTTACATGTGGCGCCCGACTGCAAACGATGCATTTGTACAGGAATTGTGGTGAACGTTGAAATACTCCGCGTAATTGGAATTACTTCTGAACACTTCGCTCTATAAGGTCTAGCTTTGGCGAGTAAATTTTCACCAGTTAATTTCTGGAACCTCCCCCGCTATGGTTTCTGAGGGTTCCGTACCGTATCCTCTGTCTTTCCCGGATGCAATATCGTCCACCGGCAGGCCTTCCCCTCCTAGTGGGAAGATTGACGTCATTTCGGATTCCGGGGATTAGTGGCGGCACAGAGGTATTTATGCCGACCCTGTGCCCTTCATGGGTGCGCGCTTCTCCGATGTCTCGTGTTTTCCCGCTGAGGTTGTTCTTCTATAGGGATTGCTGCACAAGAGCGTATAGGTGGGCAGAAACCGAGCCAGTTTCCAAAGCCGTCGTTTCCGGGACTCTAAAATCGGCCGCTCAGTCCACCGCCGTCTCGTCTGAGTTAAAATGAACCGTAGCCACACCAGGCAGGTCGGATTCTCCACAGGCTTTAAATCCGCATCTTTTTTACATTTCGTACTTCGCCGACGTCTTTCCTGAGTTCGCCTCATGCTTGTGGTTTGCCTCTCAGATGGGGTGCCCTTTGTGCTTCTCGTTCTACGGCATATGATTATACAGCGTCGAAAAACTTTCACCACTTCTTTTCAGCTTTCTAAATATTGTGAAGGAAGACCCAGAAAAGCGACCTGGATTTCTTTCTTTTTAGCGTTAGAAGAAACATTAGTATGCTGACGTTTTCCGCTAGACGCACTTGCATACTGCCCGATGCATAAATTGGCACAGCGACGCGTAATTGGGGAGAGGTTTGCTAGAACAGTGATTTTTTGGTGTTTTCTGGCGTGAAAGAAGAACGTGTGTGCATCAAGTATAGCGCACATTGCTGGGCTAGTTGGTGGTTTGAAGAAATTTGCGCTTTCTTTTGAGAAAAGCAGCAACCAGAAACTGCTACAATGCTTCGAAGGCCTTCAAGAAAGACGTTCGGAGGCAGATGGGGTTGACGAATGGATTTGCTCGGTTTAAGCGTTACATATGTCGCTTGAATACGAACCGCTCTGTGGGCGTTCTTCAGCAAGCAAAACCCTGAAATACATCTAAAGATTTCGTTATTCGATAATTTATATTTGTTGCCGATAATGTTTGATCGGCTGTCTCCATTAACAAGCCACGCTCTCAAGAAATTATTGCTGAAAAGTAACGCTACCAGTTACCACCAAAGAGTAAATTACTGCAGTTTTGTGGCTCTAATGCCACCACTGTCGTGCCGTGTTGGGACACGTACCAGTAAGCTTGTTCAAAAAAGATCATGTACCAACTTCCCTTCAGCAAGTCTTGTTCAGTAACGTTCCACAGAGCGGAAAATAGGCGAATAAAACGCCAGCACTACACTTGATGGAAGGAATTAATAGGGATCGGGGATCCTCGCGTAGCGCCCCAATTTTTCGAATTTACTGGGCTGGTGCAGAACGCCACTTTGAAATATCCAGTCAAGTTTGCATTAGAAATTAATGGACTGCATAAATTGAAATTATCCAGGGTTTTGAATTAACAGAGTTCAAAATATCGAGGTCTTACTGTACATTGTTTTCAATATAATAAAGGTGTTTGTCCATTGATCTTTTTCTGACCAATTTTATACTGAACAGATATGCAATCTTCGCGATATTCGAAGCCCATTTCTCGTCATGTTCGTATTCCAGTTATATTCGAAAAGTTCGATAATCGTGTGGTTCAAATCCATATGTCTGTATGGACAGATGACCACTGCATCATTTCTTTTGTATTTGATGTTCGGATGACAGTGCATAAGCAAGCCAAAACTAAAAGTTTATTCGGTTCAGTTATACAAACCTATTAAGAGTACAGCACTAAAGTACATTTCAAACACAAGTATTTTTTTCCAGAATCCTTCCCCCCATCTAATTCTTTGTGCCCACTCATTACTAATATCCTGGAATACCTTCTTTCAGCGCATCAGTAGCCAAAGAAGTTGTTGCGAGGGGGCAACGAAAGGGGCCTTTTCTCCTTAGTAGTGGTTTATCTCTTGCTTTTCGTATTTTTTGTAAATAACTCATCATTGAGGAAAACAGGCTCATTTCATTGGCATCATGCAGCAACATTAGGGAAATTCGTCAGGCATGATTCTAGGCAGATATGCCCTAAAGCTTACTTCTTTTTTTGCCTCTTGATGACAGCAGCGGGGATGACAGTTGCCCGTCGTGTTCACTCGTCCGTGTCGTCTGCACGCTTATATACGTCGAACGTGGTTTTTGTAACTAACCCAGACCCATACCTTAGTGAGCGATATCTAGTGCATTTAAAGCGAAAGCTGGGCTAGATGGGGATCTTTAGATTCAAGCCACATGGTAACTAGAGCTAAAGGCAAGAAAGGTGGTTTCTGTCTTCTGAAATGTGCGGCAATACTGAGCAGGATCCAGCCATCTGGCAGCACGTATTCTGCAGAAAATTCGTATCGAGGGATACCACGTGACCTCCTTGGCTCCTAAAGCCATGCAGACTCTGCGACATGCCAAGCAACACCAACCACGTCATTGCCTCGGTTACATGTGCTCTCATCCTTCCATGTGTGGTAACCCTCCCCTGCGGTCTTACCAGTGCAGAGGAGGTTGCACTTCGAAGCATGTGGTTCACGTCCTGCCTGCTGTGAAAGTTTCCGAAAGAAGTTCGATATTTAGTTAATGTCAATCGATCCACTCTCTGTTACAATCCTCTATCGCACGAGCCACTGGCCGCATTTGATTTTCAGTCCTGGACTACTTAATTGTTGACTCCAGCTCGGCATACGAATTTCCAGGGCAGCCGTAAGCAGGGGGGTGAAACCCGCAAGCAAGGCGCCAGGTGCACGGGCCCTTGGCAAACGCCTTCCTCCTCACTCTCACATAAACACTGACCAGACGACGACTCCAGTTGCAAGCGTCTCCTCTCCATCCGCTGCGCAGCAGACTCGTCGCTGTATTCCTAATAACCCCAACTTAATGAGGTAGCCGAAACAGAGATAAAATCTCGGTTACCCCTAGCGAAGAGAAGTCTTAAGTTTATTAACCTATCCTACAGTAAACATGCAGGCACGAAACAGCACAGATGAGGCTCTGGCCTCTCTCGAGACCCTGATTAATGACCGGCATAGTGCACTATAGTACAGTGCTACTGCAATATACTCATCCAGTTGGGTCCAATTAGTCGGGCGGCTAAAAAAAAAAACACCTAGAACCAATCGGAAAATCCATTTCGAACCAATTGAAATATCAGTTGGTTCCAATTGAAATTTACCTTTTTTTTTTCACTGGCAAAGTTATTTCTTTACCCCTGCCAGCGCTTTCAGTCAATCGTAAACATGCAGTTCATTTCCGGGACTGCTGAACATTTCTTGTGTTTTCTGCATATTGATTTTTAGACCCACCGTTCTGCTCTGCCTGTTAAGTAATAATTATTAATTATGTTTTGCAGTACATATCCCCTTGTGACTTAGCAAGGCAATGTCATCATCGAGTGCATATTAGTGCGATTTTCTCCAATGACTCTTATCCACAATTCCCAACATAGGTCTCTGAATACTGCCTGTTAGAGTGAACTCCGGTAAATAGGTGGTGAACAAGATCGTGTCACCCTGCCTGACATCCTTCCTTATTGAAATTTTAATGCTCGCAGAAATGGAAGCATGCAATGAAATCTTGATGTATTGCATACAAGAAATTTGCAGATGTCTGTGACTACTGTTATCCTTCATACATATATAATTGACCTCGATGAAGCAACGCTGTCTTAACTGCGTGATCGACGAAGGACCAAATACGAGACTCACGCACTTGGAAACCGGTGAGTTTAAATAGCGCGGCGTTGCAGAGGCTTGTTTGAATAACACGTGGAACAGTGATGCCAACTTAGGTCAACGTTTTATCCCTAAAATGAACACCCAAAAATATCTAGATTGAAGAAAAATCCCTAGCTTTTAGTTCTTTACTTGTTAATGGGGCGATTACAGTTTTAACAAAGTCTCAACGCAGTTCACGCTTTATTCCATGTCTTGTACATTTTATCAGAGATAAATAAATGTGTGTTAGCCGCAACTGTAGCTTTTTTAAAATTTTTTGTAGAGTTACCATGCATAGAATGTCCACAGAAGGCACCACCAGATAAAGGGGGAGTCAGCAACGACGCTCTCCTGACTCCCCCTCTATCTGAAGTAAAATTCGAGCAAACGACTCCTGTTTCACCGCACCGCCTTTTGAGCTGCTCCTTCAGCAGGCTCATCTTTACGCGCAAAGAACCCTTGCAGCCCTTTGTAAATAGAATGGAGTTGAACCCAAGTTGAAAGAGCGTACATTGTTTGCTAAGCCCCCTTAACGCATCAAAGTATTTTGTTCAGACAACATTAACAGTCTGTTTAAGATGCAGACAGAAAGACGAACACGTTTGACTTCGTGAAAGTTCCCTTCTCGCCTCAAACAGAACACTCAGAAGCTGTGAAATGGCGTACCTGACCGCCCAGTACTTTATTTATCAACGTTTCAATCAAAGATCGTCAAACAGTAGTTGGAGCGACTAAGAAATGACATCACGAGAACTTGACATCCTCAAAAATCTAGTCCTGCTAGTTATATAGCAGTGATTCAGACGTAGAGTTGGTAATTACGAAATCAGAAAATGGTTCCTTAAAACTGAGAATATATATGTTGTTTTGGAATTGAGCAGCACGTTGAGACGAAGCGGTCTAGCAAACGTGAAGAATGCTTTTCTTTTTTAAAAAAAAAAGCTGCACACATCGAAGCACTTTCTTCAATAACATAAAAACACGCACGATGCAAATGATACTGTATTCAGAAATAACGTAAACGCGCGTGCAGTGTCGATGCTGACGCTTTAAGGTATATATTTCTTAACTCTCTAGATTTATTATATGGCGCACGAACAATTAAGGAATTAGACGCGCACACAATCTTAGTCTTAATCATCGTACATATCTTTGTTCATCCTCTTCAAATGAGAAGGAGTGATCCTGAACTTGTAACAGCAGCTGTCCATCAAGGCTCTTTTTGCACAATGCTTCTGTTGCACAACCGCACAACGCTTCTGTTGACAATCTGTTTCTCTGCTTTGTTTTCACCAAGTTGACTTGCGAAAACACGCGTTCGACAGCGGCGCTGGAATGTGGCAGGCACAAAAGGTTCTTCATAAAACTTGACAGCAGGGGGTACTCTTGTGAACCGTCTCCTTTTTTCATTTGAGACACTTTGTGCCAGAACTGGCTCGCAGTCAAGTCAGCGTAGTCGCTCAGCTCCATGTTGCGGAGAAGTCGCCATTCCCTGTCCAGTTCATTCACTTATTCGTTTTCTTTCACTATCAGAGGAAAGGAGACCGCAAGCGACGCGATTGATGGCACTGTCTTTCCCAGGACAACTTTCGTGTCTATGACTCGAAGATTTTTCATCTGTTCACTTTTTAGGGGGAACCGCAGGTAGATCTGATGAGCTGCTTCAATAAAAAAAAAACTCTAAACACCGCAGCCGAAAGTTGTGAACCTGATTATCGTTTAAGCCGTGCGTGTTACCGGCTACTGCGGCAGTTGGCTTTGCTCCGAGGTAAATTTCTTCCAATGGCAGGAACTTGGCTGGGTCTTTCTACCGCACATCGGACAACGCTGTGGCCTCCAAGTAGTCCCGCTTGATGTAGCATTCAAGTATGCATTTCAGCATGGCCGAAACTTTTTCATGGAGCAAGTGGATTCTGGTTTCTTCCGACTGCATTTCCTTATTTAGGTTAGTGAAAAAAGGCAGGACATACTCAAGGAACTCGAGGTAGAGTTTTGTTGACGGGTCAATCAGTTTTTCCAGAATGGCTTCTGCAGCAAGCAGGCGGTCGTCAGTGGCGGCTTTTTTGAAAAACAAAATCAGGGCAAGCATCTACTCAAGTAAGCGTGTCACAACAACTTGTAGGGACAGCCACCTTCTTTGGCTTCGGTGCAACAGCTTGTGTGGTTTCACCTCTGCAAGCTTCTGGAATTCTTGGAAGGCAGATGTCTGCTTCGGCGACAAAAAGTAGTTGAAAACATCGCATGCCAGATCCTCAACTCCTCTCGGAAGTGTTTTACATGCATACGAGGCGCACAGATGGAACGAATGACAAACGCACTTCAAAATGAAGAGGCCTGCATGGAATTTCTGCCTGTAGCAGCGACGCGACGGAATGATGTGCACCCATCATCACGTTCGCTCCGTCGGCCGCAAAACCAATCAAATTTTTGTCGTACGGAATTTCCGCAGCACTGAACACTGCCTTCAGGCTAGTGTATAGAGAGAGCTGGCAGTCGCATCACTGAGTGGTACTAAGTCCAAAAACGCATCTATTATGCCGCCGTCGACGCATTCATTACTCGGGCGACTAGAAGGGAGAACTTTTGTTTGCGCAAAAGCTCACAGAGCTCTTCGCGACTCTCCTCTCCAAACACATTATGATGGCAGCGCACTTTGTCCGGCGGCAACTTAACTTCTTTGCAATCAGCGAGTCATCACACGACGCTTTGACATCAACTAAATGCCCCATGGCATTAAAGGGTAGATTGTGTTCCGTGATAAACGCCGCAAGTCTTATTTCAGCCTCTTTGACAGATTTGTCTACTTGAGTTTGCCCACTTATTGAAGGCATGGATGTCAGCGCGCGGGTCGATTGCAAGCTCGCAGCGCTTTTTTTGTGTTTGGAGCTCGCAAGGTGGCGGTCGATTTCGGATTTTCCCCCTTTGTAATCGGATCTGCATGCTTTGCAGGAAAAGAACAAGGGCCCGTTTTTACTGGCTGACAACCAGCATCTGTACTTTGAATCCGCCTCCCATTTTGTCAAATATTTTTGGTCGTATGCTTTCGCTTTCTTTTTGCTTGGCTCACCTTCCTCAAAGTATCCCGGTCCAGAAGTTGCCATCTGACATGCAGCACGTTTGAACGGATAAGGTACGCGGTGAGTGTAAACGTAGCGCGTTGATCGAAACAATACAAGTCAAAACTCAACTTTTTTCTTTCGTAGAGCAGCAGTCCCTCGTAGCGCCTGTGATGACACGCACGATTAAACAATTTGAAAGTCATATGGTTTCGTTTCTCCTCTCTGTGCAGCAGCCAATTATTTCGCGTTGCAGAACTGCTGTTGCCATCTATCGGCTTGGCACAACACCAGATAGAGGAGCAGTAACTAGGATTTCACAAAAAGACGCTAAATCCCTAAAGCAAAGAAAAAATCTCTAAATCTAGGGATAAATCCTTAGGGTTGGCATCACTGACGTGGAATGACAGCACGACTAGCAGCGTAGGGCTAAACGGAGGAACCTGATCCTCATGTCACGTGGTTTTTAATGACGTCATTTCAAAATGGCGTTTATCTCGGTACTTTTCTGGGTACTTTTTGTCGCAAAATTAGGTAAAAATGGCGCTGAAAACTTTTGAAACGTCCCTAGCCACAGTTCCTAGGTCGCTGGCGTCTCCATGGTTGCCACGGTGACCATCGCTGCCATCGCCACGGTGGTTTGTTTACATGGTTGTTTAGCGCGCGGTGCATTGACGTGTGAAAGAAGTGGTGTCGTCAAAGGCATGGAAGGTTAGCGCAAGGGCGAGTGATATTGACCGCGCTAACGTCCGGACTTGTGCCCTAGTGCTGTCTTTATTATGTAAGCTTGCAGTGCGACCGGTTCCAGCTAGTGGTATGATATGGGAAGCTCGTAAAGACTACATTTTGCAAGGCGGTGCCTGCATTGAATGAGTGTGTCGAGAATTATGGTTTCCTTGTGTTCCGCGTAACTGATTCTGACCTGTACGTACTGATACGGCAACCTCGCATGCATAATGTCATCTCTATGCCCTGTGCGATGTCTGTATTCTGTCATCCCATTTGTCAGTTGTGGTATTTACCATGTTCCTATAGTCCTGCATATGTGCCCACCGGCGGCAAGCTATGCGCAAAAAAGGCACTTGTGTACCGAAGGAAGGCGGACAAGGAGTACTGCACTAGCCTGTGAAAGGACATATCTTCCGTCTTACATGTTTGATATGCCTGCAAAGTCTAACCACCAACTAGCCAAGCTGTAATGGATTACTTCGCATTGACGCCCATGTTGCGCAAAGCACATGGTAGGCCACAGCTGCTTTGCACGACGCCGCAGCGTTTCCCGCGGAGAGACCTCACGCAACGCGACGCATCGTGCCACATATGAGCTGTGGTCCCTACGCCGCTTTCTTCACTGATAGGCTTTTAGCGAATTTTGTAGTATGGTCACACCACCTAACCTTGTAATATCTGTGAAAGCTGTTGGTGAAGTGTTTTTATAACCTATAAGTAGAACTTGTGAAAGTAACATGGTTCTTGGTGTATTTTTTCTAACGTTCAGCATTGGAATGAAGCCAGACAAGGCTAAAACTTGTTTTGCTGGCTCTGTCATTCCTGTAGTGGTTTGTGATAATGTGGGAGGCATGACAGGCTTTCAGCATCTGCGTAGCCAGAGTCAGCACAATGTGGCCTTAGGGTTCGCTTGGAAACGTTGGGTTATTGCATGGTAAGTAAAACATAATACAGAGAGAAAAGTAAACACTCTGAATGAGCAGTCTCTTGCACCTTCTGTGTGTAACATTTTCTGAGCTTAAATTCCTAGACACCATGAATGCATTCCAAATTTCACAGCTGTTGTTTCTGCTGCTGCAGTTAGTAAAAACTCAGACTGATAGGCTAGTTAGTATGGCATAATAAGGATAAAACAGCACACCTGTACAAGGGCGAGACTGTGTCTTGTCTTATCTTCCTTTGTCCTTGTGGAGGTGCGCCGTTTTAGCCTTATTAGTAAAAGTATGCTGTACATATGGACGTTGGATGCCATGCATGCTGTAATCTGTTGCATGAACTTTGTGCTAGCATTTGTAGCTAGAAGGGTTTCTTTTTGACGTTAGCGCTGTATAAGTGAATATAATTTATGCACGTACGTGAACAACATGCTGGCTTGGCCTTATGTAGGTCAATGGATCATTACGAAGTGCATGAGGTGTCACATTAATTGCATGCCTGGTATTACAGCATGTTGCCACTTTTGAGGGGAAAATCTGTTTTTTTTGGAATGGGTACTCAGAAGTGACTAGGCAAGCTACCTTTAACTTCAAATGAGCTTGCACCTTAGATGGCAGCTCTATGGGGCAATGGACGCTAAAAAAAAGAGTAGCCATGATCTTTTAATATAAAGTGAAGAACCAGCATAAACCAATATCAACACATCATACATGTGACATGCTTCTGTGCATATAGTGAAGAGCTTAAAAATGCATGAAAATGTAAGCATGGCTTGTCTACTTATATTTGGTTATTCCTTGTAGAAGGAAGCGTGTTGACAAATTTTTCTATGGTTTAAGGCAAACGTCTAGACTGGAGTGCAATTTCAATAAGGAAACAGTTACAATTGGCCACATATGAGTATGAAGTCTTCAACTTGGAAGGTCTGAAAAAACTGTGTGCCTTTCCTTTCTATCTGCATTCTATTTTTACTTCCTCACTTGACATGCTGCTGAATGGATGGATCTGCTGGTTTCTGAATTACTGGTTCTGTAACATGCACAGTCAGAACATATGCAAACCACAAGTATGAGGCAACATGGTTAAAAGTGCAATGAGAAAAGAGCTTATCGATACATTTTTGAAGGTAGACAGCTCAGTTTGCTGATATGTTTAGGTGCGTTTTATATTGTTAAGGCCCAGTAGGTATTAAAGGAGCAGAGGCACCAAAATTTTAGTTGTTTTCTTTCAGTTAGAATGATTCGCAGTAGCTTGGAAAACCTAGACAACTGCATGGATTGCTCCAACAAGAGACAGTATATTTATAACTATTTTTCTCTCACACTGTTTAGCTTAAACAACCGAACGACGACTATGAAGTCAGCGGTGCGTTCAGGTCACGTGAGGCATGCAAAGACTGCAGTATTGTCACAACTTTGTTCGTTGTTATTTATATCAACTCGTACACAAACCTGCGAAGAGTTGGAATGACATAAAGTGAACTGGCAACGATTATATCTCAATTTTTTGCATGCCTCACAGGACCTGAACTGACGAAAAATTAAAAGGCTCAAGTGTGTAGCAAACCAAGAGCAATGGAAACCAAGGAGGGCTTTGGGCAATTGTAATAATTTAAACGAAGTGGGGAAATTGCCTTTTGTTAATTTTTACATTGCAGGTATAGTAAAAGTACACTATGCCACCACCGTCGTGCCGCCACAGTGGCAGCCGTGTTTCAGTGGAGGTGAAATGCAAAGCGCCTGTGTACTGAGTGATATCAGTGCACGATAAAGAGCCCCATGTGGTCAAAACTAATCCGTAACCCTGCACTATGGTATCCCTTATAACCCTGTTGCCTTGGGGCATTAAACCTCATATTCCATACCATACCATAACTTTGGTGTGTGTTCTGTGTGCTTGACCATTTAAGCTGCAGTAATTGCTAGCACTCTTGAATTTTGACGCCATCAGATGTGCGTACACGTACTCTCACCTCTCTTCTCACCAGATCGGCACCCATCAGGACCCTCTTTCTTCTCCTCCTCCCCTTCCTGAGTGCAGAGAAGCAGGCAAGATATCAATCTTTCTGGCCGACCTCTTTGCCCTCGTTTCATTAAATTTACCTATCTTAAATTTTCATGAGTATTTGTGTGTGCAAATGCACAATATGTGGTGTTGACGAGGTGCATATCAACTATTACATATGCATGCCACCCATGCTATGATTGGCATGCATGTGTGCATTCATGCCTGTCATGTAAATAAATGTAAGTAGCACAGGCTCCATACAGTGGCCAGAGAGCGCTGCGGAGCAGCACTGCTTTCAGCACTACCGTGGCAGGTATGACGATACTGGGAAGGCGAACACGCTGGCTGCACTACTTGCTCTCAAGTTTTTGCTGCGTTTTGTACATGACCGCCGGCCGTGTTCTTGCTGCATCATGCGCTGTGCTTTCCAATGTCGCAAGTGGCCTTTTCTGGTTTTAAGCCTATTAAAGGCTTTTAACAATGCGTTGTTCCCACCGCTCTGAAGGGCTTAATTCAGTTGCGCTTTATTTTATTGCGGAAATTCACTCTTTGCCATCAGTGGAATGTAGGACTCCAATGAGTAGTGCATACCATGGTTGTTAAGGAACGATTATGGTGTATGAAACATGTCAGATACCTATCATCTCTTGAAGGTCTCTTGGTTGCATAGACTCGGCTAACTGTAGTAATTGGCATGCGTTCAAATTGCACTTTTTTGCATATTTTCACGAGGTGGTTAGTGTAGATGCTTGTTGACTAATTCGACACAAATTTGCAGCCATCGCTCTGAATATAAAATAAGATGAAATAAAGCGACAACAGCTAATTTGCACTATGGCGCGGTATGCGTAAGCCGCGCGACACAGGCAAACACTAAAGTTTATGGGACATACAGATTTAAAAAAAGCCCAATTGCTTGGCACTCGATCTAAGCATGCAGCCACAAACTGGAACATGTTCGTTACACTTCCCTGCACGAACTGCACAGTGCACCCCTCCTCCAGCAGGCGAGGAAATCCAGCTTTTTCGTGATTTCGATATTCAGAAAACTTGTGGGCGTCAGTACGTGCTATTGGCAGCAAAGGTTACAGGACGCAAGTTCTCGGATTTAAAAAGAAGTTGTAGCGCTACCTCTTACCCAGTCGCTAGGTAGTATTACCAGTGGAAGGAACGCCCCGTCATGCATTCGTACATTTCAGGTGATATGCTTGCGTGCTGAAATAATCCCACTGTGCTGAAATAATCCCACCCCCTCCTCGCATTACGTTAGCTTCTGATTCCGACAGCACGTACGTGTTTGATATGATCACAAACATCAAAGAAACTAAAGCACGGTGAGAAGCCACACAAACGCCGAAAGTGCGGTTAGATGCCCACAATTAGAAAGTAGCTCTAGCGCTATCAAAATTCTAAATGCATGTTGCAGGAGTTGTAACGTGTATGCAATTTGAAAATGTAGCTTTAAATGCGCGGCAGTATGACTGACGTTGAACTTGACAGAGGTTGTTGACTTGACTCTCCGTACTGCTACAGTCCACCTCTCGGTCGTGCAGCCTACCAGAAAACTTGCACATTTTGATGCCAAGCTTCCTGCCCGGCTGTAATAATTCTGGACGCAGCATAACCGGCAGTAGTGTATTTTGCTTCCTGAAATTTCTTAGGTCGTTTCCGCTAGTACTCGCAATAGTTGCAGTGCCGTGAAAGCATCTGAGAGAGTGCTGCAGCACACGGCGCTTCCGCTCCCCCGCCCCACAGTTTTGTGAAAGCTGCGCTAGTTGGCGCAGGGCTCGTGACCAAACTTGACTGTACGGAGCCTATAAGTAGTGAACTAGGCGTGGTGTCAAAATGTGTGTAAAGCAAAAAATTCTCGTGTTTACATGTGCTGATGAGTCATTTTCATTGTAATGGCAAGCATGATTATGTTGAAGATTGCAGCAATATATCAGCACACTATGATTTTGAATGGTCAAATCTTTTGACTTGCATCTGTTGCAGTGTAAAGTACACATTACTGCCAATTAACATGATTAGTGTGAGTGGTTTTATTGTACACTGTTGGGAGTGAGGCTTCCAGTCCATCCGAAGTGCTCTGATGAAAAGTACCTTTTATAATGGTACTTGTGGTTGCTTCATGTCATTGAAACTAAACTCGAATAACAAATAATGTGATTTTGAGCCGCATAAGTGAAAATTATGTGACCGCTTTGTTCATGACACTACATTTGGTTTGGTTCTATCCGCTACAATGATAGAAGACTGTGCTGCTTTGGAACAGCAAAGAGACATGCACTGAAGCCTTGGATGCGCAGCAAGAGACAAAGCGTGCATATTGTTGACCATGCAATGTTGACCCTTTTGTGTCGTAAGTTTCCAGCGCCTATTACAGTTTTTTCTTGCTTAATTTTCTTATGGGCCGATTTAGAAATCTGCTAAACATGGTCGCACGTCTCAGCTTTAGTCTAACCAGGCAGCTTTGGAGAAAGCGCACATATTTATAATGTTTTGGTTTTATTTTCGTGAATGACACTGCTGTATCAATTTTATTGGCGCTTCCTTTCAATGAGTGTGTTGATTATCGACAGCTGCATAAGTGACTATCTTATTTATAATGTAAATTCTAACTCATTGTTTTTTTTTCTAGTTCATTCCCAATATAGGCTATTTTTATTTGCGCCTCTTTGAGGAAGATCGCGATGATGATGATGTTAGCGCTCTTAAAGCGCCCCCTACAGTCAGTGACTGAGCTAAGAAGAAAAAAAACAACATGGCGGTTGTTTACGTGTTTGGAATCGCGGTCGGCGGTCGTTGCGAGTGAAGAATTCGCCGGCGTCGCGTCTTTGTGGCCTATGTAGATATTTAAATTTGCCCTTTTTGTTTGTGACCAGCAGACCGCCCGTAGAATGCGTGTTTACCTCCCTCCCATGCGCCCCTAAAGGTGAGTGAACAGGATGCAAGCGCGTGCCGTCCAGTATTGGCGTCCCAGATCTGGGTGTTTCAAGCTCATTGCGGAAAAGATCTGTACATATAGCTCTTGTTATAATCATCACGATGCAGTGTGTAGGCTGTGATACGTCATCTCATGGAGCAAGGGTTGGAGAACGTTGCAGCATGTCTTTTCTAGCCCGCCCTCTAACAGTCCAAGGCACTGATCTGGACACCAAATGGCGACAGTACCGATTGACGACTGTTGTGGGTGCTTGTGTGCGAAATTGCATTGATCTGCCAGATCGCAGAGTGAAGCAATTGTCGGCAGAACAATCGCAAGGCTTACCCGACTGTAGCTTGCAACCACCTCAGCGGTCCCAATGCTTGGGACAGAGCGAAGAAATAAAGCTGCACAGTGCGAACGCTGGATTATCGAAAACCGTGCTTACGTCTCGTATAGTAGCTATTGGAATTGAGTATTCTGGAATGCACTGGCAATGCGTACTTCTGCTCTTGGGGCCGAGTGACCCGTCTTCCTTTATGGCGCAGGCAGAGTGTACTGAACGCGTGTGCACACGCTGAGCGGCGCATCTGAAAAAGTGAAAAGTGTTTCCATGTTCACTGCACGCTTTCATCGACGTAGGAGTTCTAAGGTAATCCTGTGAGTTCACGTTCTGTTGGTATACAGTCATATTTGGTTTGTGCAATCAGTGACTGCCCACATACTGTTGAAAAGCGAGATTTTTATTGTCTGCCAAAGATGATGTGGTGGAATGTATAAATTAATATAGCATAGTAACAATGTGACACTGAACACTTTTGTTAAGATGTAATAGCAAGTAATTTCGATGTTTGTGTAAGCCAGTGTGTTTGCCTTCATTGCTAAAGAGACTGAAGCAAGTGTTTGGGTGTTTATGAGTGGGGACAGAGCTGGTGTATCAAGTAGGTGATAGACAGGTGCCCAGACCATGCATACTCTGATGCTATGTACAAGTGTCGCATTTTGTCAGACTTCAGCTGCGAGTGATTCTTCGTGTCCTGCATCTTTTTGTTCAATGTAAAGAAAGTTGGTAATAACAAAGCAGAGTAGCTCAGAATGGAATAGGCTTGGGCAGGTTGGTAATTCATTGTAACACAGTGAGCATAGCACGGGAAGAACGAGAGGGGACAAGCACTATTCTTGTCCTGTTTCCTCTTCGTCCTGCGTTCTTTCCGCGCTATGCTTACTGCGTTACAGAGCAGCTCAGTGCGGCCAGACTTCACGGGATACCAAGGAGGACACATTAGAGTTGGGTCATAGCGATGATAGGTTACGTCATTCTAATGAAAAGGGGCTGCTTTTGCTGAGGATGAAGCTTTTATAGGCTATAATAGGCCAAAAGGTGAAATGGAAGTGTCATCATCCTGGCCGTTTTTACAAGCAACCTGTGCCAAGTTTTTGAGCGCAGTGCACCAAAGCCAGACAACATTGCTATTCACTTTCTAACAGTAATCACGGAGCCCTTCTCTATGTTTATATCACGAGTTTGAATCGAGTGCTCGGAAAAATTTGTAAATCTGATTTTATTTTTGGTGAATGCAGCAAACATCAACATAACCAGAAGACCAGACGTTAGATGGAGTTGTGCTGGCATGGTCATACTTGCCAGCCTAATTTAGAAGACTGTCAAAAAATGGTCGCGCATCTTAGGGTTTAGTTGTAATCAAGCAGAGTAAGGAGGAAAAGAATCTGGAGTCGTTTTTGCTGTGAATTTCGTGACTAGAGGAAAGGGGAAAAGAGGGAAGGTAGTGCTGAAATTAACTAGTGTTCAGCGTTAGTAAGGCAAGTCAGGAGGCATGCTGGGTGCATTCCGGTAAGTTGCACGTTGTGAAGACAGCTGTGCCAGACTGCACCAAGCGCGCATCAACTCCACTGGCCGCACTGTGCTCTGCTGGTTTTGCACCGGTGGCTGAAGTGGCGGGCTGTGTGATTTTGAGCTTTGTTCGGAACTCCCTACTTGTCTGCAGATGGTATAGCTGTGAGCGAAGTTCTCAAGGAAGCCAGTGAAGTGCGAATGCATGTGAAGGCTGCTGGTGATGCGGTATGTTGTAACCACCTGCTGGGCAGTGGGACTCGTAAGAGCTTTTGCATGGCATGCATGCAAATTCGAGAGCCTATTGTAGCAAGTGCAGGAGGGCGGAATTATGGGAATTTTCGTGCTTTAGAAGAAAGTGTTATATAATGCCTAGCATTTGTGTTTTCAAACCTGTTATGAGCTCTGTGTGCTGTTGTAATGCTTTTGTTAATATTCTGTTATGCTTTTATTAATTGTGGTGTCATCTGGGCACGCCGTGCCCGAAATTTTAGGCAAATGGACCACGGAGTAGGCACTCCTGGGACTGTATGTAACCTAATTGGCTCTTGCATGGGTTTACACATGTGTAATACTAGGTGTTTGCATGAACCTGACAATGTCGGGTCAAGTTGGCCGTTCAGGCTTGTGTAAATGCTTAGTAATCGTTGGGTCGGGCTAAGTCAACCAAATTGCAAGCAGTTCGTTGCTCAGCCCCATCTTCTTGGCAATGTGCACACAAGCATCGTCAAGTCATAGAGTCAGATCATTCGGAAACTGTTTTGTACTGGCACTTCTGGGACAGAGGGAGCATGCCACAGTTGTGGGTGGCACTTTTGCATGTTCTGTCTTGCTTAACACTGGGCATTACTGTACCTACGCCGGTCCTTACTCACCAAGATTAAGTTCAGGAAAATTCGCCATCAAGTACAAGTGTTCTTGTTGAGGCCTTTTCCCGACTTACCTTGGGCTCCTGTAAACGAAGCTGTAGTAGTAGACTCCTGCCATACTTAGGCATATGCATCATTAGTGGAAACCACTGCTGTATGGTTCACTTGTGTCCCTTAAGGATACGTTTGTTGTTTACAAGCACATGATGTTAGCTTTATATTGGCTGCATCAACGAGATGTTGGCTCTGAATTTATCGTATGGAAGCTCATTTGCCATTTTGCTGGATAAATAATCATGTTCTTAAATGTGGCAGGTTTTGATTGCTGATATTAGCACCATTGCATTGCTGAGTGATAGTAACAAACTGGTAGTCGTGTTTGTGCAGTAACCTTTTCTGTGGCACTGCTGTGCCAGCAATAGCTCAGCAAGTCTAGTAGGCAAGTCTGATGCGTCTTGCAGAATGTTTTAGAAGTTTGCAGGCATCACAGAACACCTTTGTGTCATGCTGGTATGCAGAAGGGTTGAAATGCGGGCCAGTTGGTGCATTGTACCTTGAAAAAAAAAACAGTCACAAAAGACAAGGGACAAGAGAAGGAGCGTTCACGCCACAACGACAGGACCAGTCGTTGGACCAGTCGTGAACACTCCTTCTCCTGTCCCTTGTCCTTTTGTGACTGGTTTTTTTTTCATGCTGGTAGTGTGAGGTGCTGTAACTTCGTACAAGTGAGCCAAATACGGTTTAGCATTGAAGTATTATTAGGATGGTTTTTGTTGGCTTTTCTCAGAAAGGAGCAGGAGGTATGTGCACACTTTTCATTTCTACACTTTTCACATCCATTTTAGACCGCCACTCTTTGCCACCCGTTCTTGGATTCCACGTCGTAGTCGGCATTACACGCCACCTGCCACGGCAAGAGCGGATGAATGGAAAACTGGAAGGTGGCTGCCACGGGAAGATCCCGGAGGGCGGCTAGTAGTGTAACGCGCCACCTCCCAGCTGTGGCAGGTAGTAGCAAAGCGAAATGCCACCTATCACTGAATCTTGCCGTGGCAGGTGGCTCTCTTAAATTTTGTACCTTAGCATATTGCAAAACTAAAATACATAAACAGCTGCGCTTAAAATTCGCATTACCGACTATCGCAATTGGCTGTGTATACATACAACCTTTGTCCGTAAAGTTCCGAGACTTAGTCCATTAAAAAAAAATGCGTTGAAATCATTGAAATCATTTGTGCAGCACCCCTTCGAAATAATCTCCCTTGCAGTCTATACACAGCTTCCAACGCTTCTTGAGGTCTTGGAAACAGTTGGAAAACGCTTCTTTTGGCAGGGCTGCCAGCTCCTATGTCGTGGCGCCTTGAATGGCCTCCCCACTCCCCATCCAGCGACCTTTTAGGGCTCTCTTCACACGAGGAATCGGGAAAAAATCGCATGGGGTGAGGTCAGGCGAGCATGGCGGATGGGGAACTACAGTAATGCTGTGCTTGGCGAGAAATTTTGTCACGCTGAGAGTAGCGGGCGGCCTTGCGTTATCGTGGAGAAGGCTCCATTGTCCAGATGCCCATAAGTGAGGGCGACGGCGTCGCAGTGCATCACGCATGTGTTGGAGCACGCGGATATAAAACTCCTGATTCACCGTCTGCCCTTGTGGGACGAACTTGTGGTGTACGACACCTCAGGCATCGAAAAAAACTATCAGCATCGTCTTTGTTTTGGTCTTCTGTCGCTGCACCATTCTCGACGCCGGAGAGCTTGTGGACCGCCATTCGGCGTTCTGCCTCTTTGTTTTGAGGATCGTATTGAAAACACCATGTTTCGTCTTCAGCAATGATGGTGTCGACGAATGCCAGCATCCTTCTCTGCCTCAGAGAGTAAATCAGCGCTCACTGATGCCCGCGTGCGTGTCCTTCTGGTCCTGTGTGAAGGAGTGCGGCACAAGTCTGGCATTCAGCTTTTGTTTCCCCAAGTTCTCACATAGAATTTGGTGGCATGTTGTTCTTACTAATGTCGAGAGCATCTGATAGCATGCGGATTGTAATGGTGCGGTCTTGCTGTATGATTTTCCTGATCCGAGCCACGTTGTTTTCATTCTGTGAGGTTTAAGGGTGCCCCTGCCTTGTGTTGTCTTCCACAGACGTTCTCCCCGAAACGAACCTCTTGTGGAACTCGAAAACTTGTGCCCACGATAATGTCTCATTGCCGTAAGCGCCACGAAGGAGCTGCTACATCTGTGTGGCTGTCATGCCAAGCTTCACACAGAATTATAAGCTTACACGTCCATCTCTCCACATTCACTCACAGTAGAATGTGCAGACAAGTGACAACGTATTTACATGTAGTGCCATCTAGCGGCTCCCTCAGCAACTAACATAAATAGCTCAGGTTAGCCCGAAAAGATTGTGCTACACATACGCACCAACATTTGTTTTGGGGAATTATTTCTATAGAAGAAAATAAATCAGTCTCGAAACTTTACGGACAAAGGTATTTTTTGCCCGTGGTTTACTGCTGCTACAATAGCACACATGGCTCAGTCTGTGCACTCTACTGCGTGCTAGCGCATGGTATGCTTCAAAAGCAAGGGTTCGGGCAAGTTGTTTGGGTGCTAGCGCATGGTATGCTTCAAAAGCAAGGGTTCGGGCAAGTTGTTTGTTTTAGTTAAGGTTGGTCGCAGAACAAAAAGGGATGACACGGGAACCAGACGCATAGCACTGACCATCGAAGAGTTGAGTCAGTGCTGTGTGTTCGGTTCTCGTGTTTGTGCTGTCTTTATTCGTTGCAATGTGATCAACCTTAGCTTCAAAAGCAGTCTTCACACTCTGTACAGGGGGAGTGCACATGCAACTGCTGCACAGAAAAGGCCTTAATAAGGTAATAAACATTGTCCATTTCGCGCTCGTGTCTGTGTACAGCACCTGGTGCTAACTGCTCGCTACACTGCACATTTCAATTTAGGCGCCAAATGTACTTCCTTGTGATGCATGGTGTAGCGAGTACTTTTCTACTTGGCATGTAACAAACTGTAGCTGTGATTCAAAAATATCATTGTAATGCGTCAGCATCAGAACCCCCATGTTGGAATAATTCGTCTATCCATCCGTCTGAAGCCTCAGGTGGCAAAGTGGAGAGAGTGGAAAGAGAAGAGAGGGTAGGTGGAGATGGTTGGCAAGCGGTTGACAATCACAGTCGAGGGGTGGGGAGAGTGGATGTGTCACAGATAGCTGGATTTCATTAGGTGAGTGGAGTGGGCGTGTCACGTGGCGATTGATGGGACCCATTCGTAGTCTGAACCTGTCAGCAGCTGCTGCGCTCCGTCTGGCAGGAACATAATGCTGACGCATACTGTGCCGCATGAGTCGCATTGATGGTCTGTGATTTATTTTTAGCCTTAATTGATCAGCATTTAACACATGTACCATTCGTGATTAAATTTTATCGGTTTTCATGCGGCACTGCAGGGACCAGCTTCGCGATATTCATGCGTATGCCATCTTCACGTTTGCTACAAGTAACAAGCTCATGCATTTTGTACTATATTTCATGATTAATTTCAAAAAAACCTAATTAATGTAACAGTCTTTATTTTGACATCACCTTATACTGACACCACAGGCCGATTGTGACCATTTAGATTGAACTAGCGAGAAACTATTTTCTGCAAAAGAAGTGAGATACTACTACACGTGAACAATATTGACAAAGGCTTTGACCCTACAGGCACGTTTTGTTCAAATGAAAGAAACTTTTCTAATCTTCAAGTATTCCCATCATTATTGTGTTCGGACAATAACTGGAAGTTGCAGCAAGAATGCTGTTAATGAACATGCATTGAACACCTTGTCAGTTGTGCCCATGTGATGTGGGTATTGCAATTAATAGACAAGTTGGTTGTTTGGTTTATAAGGTTTAACGCCCCAAAGCGAATCAGGCTACGAGGGGCGTCGTAGTCGAGGGCTCCGGTAATGTCGACCACCAGTGGTTTCGCACAGCACACGGACCTTTAGCATTTTGCCACCATCAAAATTAAATCACCGCAGCTGGGATCGAAGCGGCGTCTAATGGAATCTATTGAATTTCAACGTTACACACACAGATTAGTTTTTGCTATGTGCAAGTTGTATTTAATGTCTGTACTAGGAAGGGCAGCTTTCTAAAGCCACAGATGGGCTTGTAGGGCATCGTAAACATCCATTAGAATCAATGTTTTTGTACAGTGATCACACAATGGCAGCGTAT
Organism: Amblyomma americanum; assembly: GCF_052857255.1. Classification (NCBI taxonomy): domain Eukaryota; kingdom Metazoa; phylum Arthropoda; class Arachnida; order Ixodida; family Ixodidae; genus Amblyomma; species Amblyomma americanum. The sequence continues at coordinate 70,348,198 of NC_135497.1, read as the reverse complement.
CTATGACTGCAAATGTTTAAATCAAGCGTAGTATCTTGAAGCTTATTAAAAATAGATCATATGTAAAATTACCTTCCAACTTCTCAGAAGTACCACATTCGTGGAGAAATGCAATTGAAAATTGCCAAAATGCCTAGGAAAAGAAATTTTGGCAGCCAAGAAAGGAAAAGGAGCACTTTATGCGAGGACTGTGGAAGGATGAGTTGCACCCAATTGTGGAAAACGATGAACCCTAAGAAATGATATGTGAAGGTGTTGCAATTCACATTTCGTGCATACTGGGCTGCCTTGCATTACGACAACTTGTCCAGGTTGACTGCCACAAGTCAAGGAAAACCCCTGATACATACAACCGCAGCTTTCTGTTAGACATTTTATTTGCAACATTCGTTATCTAGCTGACAGGTTATCAATATCCCGAGGTGAATGTGAGGTGCAGGATGAAACGGGTGCCATGTCTGGATACTGGAGAAAATGTGGTGTGATGAGCCTTGGGAGCCTTCCTCTTCACGTGGCTCCAGGCAGTTTTGCGGCCACATATTACGGTTGACAGTGCTTCATTCTGTAACCTAATACCACAGTTACTTGCATAATGGATGCAGTCTGTGGGAAAAAATTTGAATGGTAATTTTGGTGCATTTATTACATGCTGTAAAACTTGGTGTGGTCAATTAAACTTCCCCAAATTTTGGCGACTGAAGTAGGCAAGGCATTTATTATGCAAGTGCATCCATTATGTAAGTAAATATGGTGTACGAAAGCCTGAAACAAAAATAGAAATAAGTATCTGCATGAGTGGAACAAATTCCTAGCAACTTTGCCACAGCACCATACCTATGATTGCCAAGCAAATTCATTTATGAAGTGCTTTACTATTGTGAGGGAAGGCCATTCTCAACTAGTTCTACCACGGCAATATAAGTCCGTGTGACAAATTGCACCAGCAATGTTCCGAAAAATGAGTAATACTGTTTGTCTGCTGCAGCAGTATTGTCTTTGTTAAATAAGATGAATGGTAGTTATGTGCTCCACGATAACTACATATTCTCAACTGTCCTCTAAAAGGGCAGTTCACTGTGACATCACGACATGACAAAGAGGTATGTATGCAGCATGGAGTGCCACTTGATACTGCTTTTCCTGAAGTGCACCACATGCAAACAAAAATGATAGTGAATGCAAGGCAGGTATGAACAAGCAACAGAGTGCACTAATTGCCTAAAGATGAGAAATGCTTGCTAATTGTCAAGAGGTTCTCTGTTGAGCAGCACCAGAGAAAATTTACTCACACATGCAGATTCTGAGTGGGGAATGAGGGGCCTGAAATATCTTATTTTTAAACTGTGGGGTTTATATTTGAGAGCGACACATGGGCTATGAGGGACACCATAATGGAGGTCTCCGGATTAATCTGCACCCCCTGGGGCTTTTTAACGTGCGCTGACTTTGCACAACATATTGGCATTCTTGTATTTTTCCTCCACTGAAATACAGCCGCCACGGCCAGGATCAAACCCTGGGGTAAGCAGTCTAAAGACGCCAGAGCCACTGAGGTGCCATAGCGGGATGAGTTCTCCATTCCTAGGAGGAAAATTTCGGGAAGAAAGAATGACTAGAAAGGAATTACTTGAGGCCTGTAGTGTACCCTTACTGGTGCTGCTTGACATGGGTGGGATATCAGTTCCCTTGTTATGACCATGCGGGCTTCACGAAAATTAGCAAATGGCACTCCTCTTCCCTGCTGTGTTTTGAGCTTGCTATGCTGAAGAACTTTGTCAAAGCAGCCCAGCAACTACCTCACAAAATAATCCTCACCTGAAATCTGCCATCTTCAGTTGGCAGGGTCTACAAACAGCCAGCACATTCAGGTGCTACTTTCTGCATTAAATATTTTCCCTCATCAAATCTGCAAAAAACAAACACAAGCAAGGCAAGCACACAACTTGTGAAAAAGCTACATTTTCTCTAGTCAAGGACAAGTGAGCACCTGTCCCTATGACCAGTGTGGTTCAGCCTAAAATTTGGATGGCTAGTCTGGTGTAAAAATTTAGTTCTCTATAAAAAAGTTTTGCAGCCCATTCTGCTCTGCACACAAAGATACAGCAAGCTTCCTGCAATGCAAGCATGACAAGGACTATGTATTGCTGGATTAAAGCAACAGCATGCATGTGCTTGCACATGTGCGCATGCATTGCATGGTCAACACATGTGCATGTGAACATGTTGTGGCAAGCCTCACACTGCTTGCAATGAAGCTCACAGCCACTGCATGATTTGCTAGTCCTTTGCACTGTGTGCTTGAAGTTCACCAAGCTTTGTGACTTTACATGCCACTGGCCATCTCCCACTCTCTCAGTACTGGTCTTACAAAGCTCAATCCCCACTTTATGCCTCCCAAATAGGACAGATTTGCGGTGGTCTGCTCCTCCTTTCATAAGTGCAATAGCCCTGTTGTAAAGCTTGTCAGACGTCAAATAAAAAAGTACTTTGATTAATTTATCCAGTCGCCCATTTATCTTGCCACCAAAGTGAGAGTACTTCAGTGTCTTGTGCATTGACTCCAAGTGATTATTTGTTGTTAATCCAATGTACTGCTGATAGCAGTAAGCCCACTGACATGCCCTCTTTGCGTATGTTTTTTCAAAATATCTGATGAAGCCATCCAGCTCTTCCAGCTCCTTTGGAGCAAGGCGATTAAGCTGCTGCTCTTTGGAATAAATGCTAAGAAACGCAGGGAGCAACTGTTGAAACTCTGTCTCATCTGTGCACTTCATCAGAGTGTGTAGCATGTCCCTTATTGTATCCCTGCAGTCCTTGTTCGGGACCGTATTCAGGCGTGCGCCCCAGTTGTGCAGCACGTGCCAGCTGCAAAGCAGTCGACTCTTCAGGGTACCCATCACCTGCTCCCATGCATTGCCATAAACAGGGGCATCATCAGACATAAATGCCTGACACTGTACTGTGTTTGTTTTTTCTTTGATGGCCTCGAAAAACCTCACCATGGTGCCCATGTTCACCCTTTTTGAAATCACATAGGCACACGGGATACCAGATCCGTCTTCAGAAATTGTGAGCAGGGTTGTCAGTTGAAATTTGTACTTATTTGTGCCATGGGTGGAGTCAATGCACAGTTTCTCTGTCCCCAATTTAGAAAGTAACTCTCGTTGTGGGAATGTCATTAACGCTAGCTCAAAGTCACCATCATGACTGTTGGGGTCACCCTTCTTCATGTAATACAACAGTGGTGACTCGTTTTCCGCCCTCATTTCTTCGACCCATAAGTCAACACTTTTAAAATCGTCTGGATCTCTCTGCTCTTCTTTGCCAATCCTAAACTTATCTGCAATGTTGCGGAGGTCCTTAGTGGTCACAAGTTGCATCCGTGGGCTTGATCCACTTGTGTCTGCTCGGATGTTGTGCACAACGGTTTTTGCGGGCACTCCTTCTGCTAACCGACCTGAAAATTGTACAGAAAAAAAAAACTGTTAGCATCTCTGGTACATTTGCTTACTGCCATGTAATAAAGTGACAGATACTTCTTGTCAGATTCCTTTGTCTTCAGCCTTGTTCCTTTTTTACAGATGACACAAATTACATCATAACATTAATTTCACTTTTGTGGCACTGCACAGCACACGACAAAATGCTTGTTTCACAGCCAGATGGTATTCATTTTATGTGCTTGAGTGTTTAAACATGCATAGAATGCAAAACAGGAAAGTTATATACAGCCTGTTATAAATGCAGGATATAAAAGCTCTGAAAATGTGGACAAGAAAAGAACAAGGACATCTGGTTCTCATTCAGTCCCGTTTCATTCTACATATTCAGAAAGTGCACCAATTGACCTGACTGCACCTTTAAAGGAGTAGACAAACCAAATTTCTGAATGCGTTCTTTGTTTCTTTGGACTGGAGCACAATACTGTGCATGAGGCGCAATGTAAAATCCTGAATAATTTCTAAGTGAATATTTTTCTCAAGCTGTTTCGGCTTCAGCAACCGAATGACTGCTGCTAAGTAAGAGACTATTTAAGGGTGTGCAAGTTATGCATAAACTGCAATATAATCTGCTTGTTCTTTTTTTTGTGATTTGAACTCTTGTCCAGGCTTGTGTTTAGTGGTTTTTGAGGAATGGAAATGGCACTGTGGGCACCTGAACGTGCCATGAGGGAAGGCAGGAACGTGGGAGTGAACGAAGCAAGGGAAAGCCGTAGTGGAGGGCTCCGCAATAATTCCAACCATCTTGGAATCTTTGGGCACTGACAATGTGCAGCACATGGGCACCTCTTGCATTTCGCCTCCATCGAAACGCAGCTGTTGCGGCCGCGTTCGAACCCGGGTATTCCAGCTCAGTAGCATTCAAACCACTGAACCACTTCAGCGGGTTAGGCTTGCATAACAAATGCTGCGAATTAAAACGACGAAAGCAGTGACCATCAAATCATCTGTGACGTCACAGCCACCGTTCAGCTGTTGAAACCGTAACAGCATAAGAGAAAAACATTCAGTTATTGTCGCTTGTTGGTACAATTCACATGGTTGTCAATATCTTCTCATGTGCTGTGCATCGTTGCAAAGACTGAACGTACAGCTAAAATTTGGTATCTCTACTGCTTTAATGCAGCCTGTTATAAGTACTCTAAACGGCTTATTAACATGGGTTCACGAAACAAAAATTTTCTGCACGTAGTACAAAATTTGGAGAGGATAGAAATGCAGTTATGGTCACGCAAAGTAATACATGAAAAAACAAAACCTTTAACTGATACCATAATAACCTTTAACTATTTATGTGGCAACAGCGGACACTGGTGTCTCCCACCTGCACAACTTTACAATTTGTGTATAGCTTGTGAGATGGCCATTGCCACTCTAGGACCGGAAATTCCTCATATGAACACTGCACTGAACTATAAATGTATTATTTTTCTTTTGTGTCATGGTGAAAGCAATATCAGCAGTTAAACTTCGTGCTCATTTCTGACGAGTGATGTTTCCAGCTGGCATTTTTTGGAAGCGACACAATCTTTATCCGGGCTTCCAAGAACATTTTTGTTATATTCCGCATGTCAACAGGAATGTCGGGACCCTGTTTGTGAGTGGATTTCGTAACTGGATGCACACTACTCTGTTTTATGTTTGAAAGTGTGGCCGTCAGTGAGGAATCATTACGATTAGCAATGACTGTTCCAGGCATACATTTTTAATGCAACGAAACTCTGCAGCGGCGTTAACCAGCAGTGATACCAAAAATCCCAGATGATGTCTCTATGACATCAAATAAAAATAAAATTTCGAAGGTGCAGGGAATTGAGCCCAGGACTTCCAGATTGCAAAGCGAGCGGGGAACCCACAGGCCACAAAACCATGTTGCGTCTGGGCGAGCAGAGGTGAACCAAGTTTATGCGTTACCTTACAAATGTATGCTAATGAGTAGGTGTGTAAATAGAAAGAGAAAAATTTGAAATGAAAAGGAACTGAAATAAAAATGCTTTCACACTCATGTAAGTAGTTTAAGCGCCCTTAGTAATTTTTCTTGGTATTGCATTCACCTAGTGACCTAACAGGTTTTCATTGTTCATAGTTAAGGGGGATCCGATAACCGAGGAGACCTTAGAACTGTTCTTCAGCTTTCTAGACGATTAAAAGCAAGGCACTGAATGATTTGGGCAGTGGTTTTCGAGCACCCTCCACTTTGGTTCTCACGGAGACATTAGATTGTGCAAAGCCAACACCAAAGGAAGCTGCAGGATCTCTAAATGCATGCTCAACCAGTTGGCGATGGTAGGGAAAATGACAATGGGATGGGCTGCTGTAAAGCTTACTGACATTCCTGCGAGCATTAGTAATGAAGTGACAACACAGTGAAATAGTCCGAATTAATGAAAGTTCACTGCAGACGAACCTGTCTTGTGAGAAAAAAACATGCCCCTTATACAACCGTTAGCCTGGTAGCGTTGTTGCTCTTATCAGAACAAAATGCCTACGCTTTCGACAGGCGGCCAAAATGGGGGCTAGCATTTAATTTTTTATTTGGCTCTTGATGCTGCAATTGTCATTCAAGACGCATTTCATGGAGCTCAAGCCAAATTCTTGTGGCTGAAGTTTAATGTCAGCCGACTGAGAGACAAACCTAGGATAGTCAATGAAACCAGCAGAAAAAAATTGGCGGTGGTTTAGCTCTGGTTAAACCTGGTGTGACGCGATAGCTACAGCTGGCCGAGTGGAACTCGCTTAGTCGAATTGCAAAGTCAGTCTTTCGCCGCTCCGTTTTGCTGGGCGTTTCATCTTCACCTTCGTCCCACTTGACATGGCGCATGCGCACAAATGTTGCAGCTCGGTTTCGCCTGCTCTGCACCATGTGGCTGGTCAGGTGACGAACCACGTGGCCATGGTCACGTGCCACCACCACGCTAAAGGCTCGAAATGCTACCGTAATGTAGCTATCGCTACAAAAGAAAACAGACACTGCAGTGGTTCAGTTCTAGACGGCATTCCTAATCATGTTCAATTCGAAAGACTGGACCACTTCCACAAAGCATCTCTAAACTAAACAGCATGAAGTTCGTACGCGCAATGCGCCTGCAATGTGCCATTGTGGATCAATTGTTTTTCACCCTTCCATGCGACCAAGCAAGCTCAAGTGTATTGCACTATAGTCAGATACAGCTCAAGAACAAAGTGGCTCATGGCCCTCAAAGAAGACCCTCCATTCAATGGTATCAGCTGATTTTCATGACCCAGCAGTTAAGCCGCAACTAATCCCCGTTCATCTGCCACCATCCTGCAATGCTACTCCTTAGGATTAACGTGACATCATAAGAATTGGTCGACACCACTGCCTAGAAGGCTTCCTTTGAGGGGCATTGGTCACTTGGTTCTTAAATTGTATCCTACTATAACTTATTCTGCCCCCTCGTTTTGTGGGACATACCTTTTCCCACTTTACAATAGGTGTTTTCATGTGTCGTACCACCTCTTTTGTGCCATGAGTGCATTGCAGGAGAATGAAAATTCATTGTAATGATCACTCTTCAGTTCAATGAACAAATTATTTCCCTAAATTTCTAGTAATGCACTTTTGTCTCACACCATATGAAGGGTTGATAGAGTGTAGCCTCTAAATGTTTTTACATTCTGGTACAGTGAACACTGCATGCACAAACGCTTTGTACAAGAGGAGTGGCTAACCTGCAAGCACTCTGGCCTCATCCTGGGACAGCCTCTGGTGGCAGACTTCATTGAAGTGTCCGTAGTGTTTCTTTTGAAACACTACATATACTTTGCTGTCTTTCTCCGTAACCTCTAGAGTTGCAGAGCAATGCTTGCCAATTCTGCAGCTTCCTTGCCCCTTTTTCTGCCTTTGGCGCTGTTCTATAGGAAGCTCTTTGTGCGTGCCGGAATGGTGGCAATGCAGGTAGCGTTTGAAAACGCTTGATGCGCTTTCTTTCCTTCCTGTTGAAGCTATGAAATGACAGCAAGTTCTGCTTTCTTCTCCATCTTTCCAGGTGCAAAATTCTGAAATGGAAAAATTATAAACATAACTAAGCACTCCACACAGTAGAAATTAATTATTGGTGCAAGAGCACTATTCTGATGCGTAAACACCCGAGCAAGATTTTGTGAAGTATGTGGGTCTGTGCCAAGAGCATAGCAACGGCAGCATAGCAACCACAGTGTCATAGCAGCATTACAGCATAGTTATGACGTGATCAAAGTCCATGACTAAAAAAGTAAAAGAAAAAACAGGCCTGAACATACATGTGCTTCATTTTGATAAAAATGTACACAATGACAGTGCATGAAAAACGGCATAAGGCAACATTAGAAAGCCAACAGTGAAGTAACAAGACAAGGCAACGTTCATGCAATTCTGCTTTTGCATGTTTATAGAATTTTGGCAAAAATTCTCTTTTTTTGTGCATCACACCACTTTCATTTTTTTGAAAGGCAAGTGCAAAGTGAAGTTTGCTCTTTTTACATAGACTAATGAAAAATGCAAGCACTATGGATTGGGAACACGGGCCATACTCCCGCGCTACTACTGGCGCTCTGCTTGTGCCAAGTGCACATGACAATCACGGATTTAGTTGACCATTTTTTGCCTTTTGCCAGTAGTGCAGAACTGCGTTTCCCAGCTTATTTTTACTATTAAAAAATTGATCAGTCATTCACTTACGGGTTTTTCATGCTACTGGTGCATGAGCAACAATTTCTGGAGAATATTGTTTAATATACTAGGTTAACTGATTACACGAACTGTTACATAGTCTACCTCTGCAAAGCTCATTCCTGCATGGCAACCTTTTACGTGGCCCTGTCCTTGGACCACAAATTCAGGGCAGCTTTGTTGACTTCCAGAGGCTAGAATAACACTGGGCATTCCTCCTGCACACTTCTGTGTGTTGCAACAGCGATGGCTACAGCACTGCCAAGCCAGTGCATGCCGCGACAATGTCGTGTGTCCTGTATGTGTGTACCTCTGTCACATTGCGGTTGTGATGGAGATATGAAGTGCAGTTCGGTCAAGACATCGCAGGTGCAACAGAGCATAAGCAAGGCCTGTAGCACCGAGTCTTGCTGCTAGGATAGGCTGCACGAGCAGTTTTTTTTTCCTGCAGTGGCTAATTTAAATATGAAAGAGAGCCCCTTATGGAGGACCTAGGATACCAAAAAAAAATCTGCAAACACACTTAAGCGAGAATGCGAAATCATTGAGTCACGGCTACGCAGCATGACTAAGCAAACTTTGTACAACCTCTGTACACATTGCATTACTTAAGTGCTGAGTCATGCTATGCTTCATAACCATTATGAGTCGCGGCTATGACTACGCATACTTTACGTCGCTTGTATGATGATTATCGATTTCTATGGCGCAAAGGCATCTATGGCCAAGGAGCGCCATGACACAAGGTATTTTTGACTTCTCAGGGTGGGGTCAAAGACCCCGTTTCCAAGCAGTTCACCTTAGATAAGGCGAGCACCAGGCCAGGGGAAAACTTGTACCCATTGTATCACCGGTGAGTGCCCGGCGGCACTGGGGATCGAGCCCCGCACCTCCCGCATGCGAGGCGGATGCTCAACCACTTGGCCACCGCGGCGGTCATTACGTCGCTTGTAAAGTGCCGAGTCATGATACATTGCAGAATGACTGACTACAATCATGACTTCCATAGGTCAAAGTACGCTGCGTTTCAAATTTGACTAAAACGCGCATGTCATCGCGAAGTTTTTATGCGCAAAACCACGTGCACGTTTCACCGGGTGAGTGTAAGCCCGTAAATAAAAATAAAAAACGAACGGGCTTTGTATTAACACACTTCAAAAGCGCGCACTCGAAAGGTCAGTAAACTGCAACTTTTAAAACAGTAATCGAAGCTATAACGAGCGTCCGACTGCCTCCCGCTCTGCCCCTTTGTTGTCGTGACCACTGCGTGCATGCATGCAATAGCATCGACTTCGTTTCTTACCTGTATTAGAGTCGAAGACTAGATTCTCCACTTCTTCCTCGAAGTTGTGTTCGTCCACATGGTGCCGCCGCAGGTCACGAAGAATGACAAAATGCTTCGACACAAGTCGCACGAGAACGACCGTACCTTCATCGTCAGCGCTTCCTCGTCTTTTACATGCTGCAAAGCTCCTTCCCCGTGAACGTTCTTTACGTGTTTTCTTAAATTACTAGTGTTGGAGAACGCCTTGTCGCAAAACTTGCACCACTTCCGTTCGGAATTTTTGCCGGTGGTCGCTGAAGCAGCACCAGCGCTCACGTCCGTCTGCATGCTTGAGGCGAAAGGAAATGGCGGGAGAGAGAGAGATGCACCTTGGGATATGGGCACCTATCGTACCAAGGAACGCGGCGCAAGCAAGGATTTTCGCAAAGAGTTGAAATTCTCCCTATCGGTTGAAGCACAATGCTCCCCAAAAGTCCCCACAGAGTGACGTAGCGCAGAGCAGTGACGTCTAATACTCTCAGTGAGATCATCGACCAACGGGTGGCAAATAGAGCTCGAAAACAGTCTCTCAAACTTCATCGTTTAAAGACACTTCCACCGTGGTCCTATTGCCAGCTCACTGACAATCGCCCCACTGTTTCCCCGTCGGTATCAGCAGCGTATCTGCCTGAAGGGTGCATATTATACACGGATGCATCTCATTCTGCAGAGAGGGGAGTTACTGCTGTGTACAGTCCATCTCATCCGCATCTCAACTCTCGCGCGACGTATACTGCGGATACGTGCACTCCCCTGGCATTGGAACTTCAAGCCATTTACAATGCCATTGCTTCCCTTCCGCTCGTTCCAACATTCAATACAGTTCACATTTACACCGACTCCCGCGCCGCCCTTAAACAGCTGAAGGCTGTTCGACGAACGTTCCAGATTTCACAATCTATTCATGTGCTCTGCGCAAAGTATCCATGTCCTGTGCGCATACACTGGATTCGCGGCCATGCTCAGGATCCACATAACATTCAAGCGGATGCTATGACTCATCTTCATACATTAGACGATCCGCCACCTTCCCCTCTTCCCCCAGATCCGTTCCTGTCCCACGTTTCCGATTCCGAAGTTCTGCGCCAGCGAACACGCGCTCTAATTCCTCCGTGTTCGCACCCTCTCCCCCGTAGTCTTACTCGGCAGGAGGAGGTATCCGTGCGCCGGATTCGGGCAGGGGCGGCTCTGACACCATCTGTCCGTCATCGGTGGCGTGCCAAAGATCTGCCACTACCTGACAGGTGCCCTCACTGTGGCGCTGCACCGGACATATGTGATGTGCGGCACTTGTTGTGGACGTGCCCAGCGACGGCTGCTATCAGAAAACGGCTCCTCAGGGAGGTGGGCCTGCGGTGGAACCGCGAAAGTGACTTCGTGAAGTGGACAATGGACAACCGTTTCATTAACAACCTCTGCGACTACCTCAGCGCAACGGTTCTTCACTCCTTCTTTTAACTTTCAATCCCGTGCATTCCTTCCCCCCTTTCCTTTTTCAACTTATGCCTCATGGCACACTTCTCGAATAAAAAAAAAAAAACTGTAATTTTTTTTCAAATGATTAGAGGCAATAACATCAAAAACCTTATGCTTGTAGTTTTGGCATTGATTAAAAAAAATTGAAGTTTTGTTTCTACCAAAATTTACTGGTAGCGCTGCGTAGGCTTTGGTTTTTTTTTTTTTTTTTTTCACTGTCGCGAGCCCAGCAGAGCTGCAGTGCGCTGAATGAAATGTGTTCTACGCCATGTTTGGCTTGCTATTGTTCCTGATTACTGTCCTTTTCGTGCTTCGCTGCGCCTGTCGTATGCTTTCTTTAGTTGCTTTCGATGCTACCGAACCATAAAATGGCTTTGTTCGACATATCGCTGCAGTGCCGACGAACCTTCCACGCAATGAGCATCATTTTGGTAAGTCCAGCTAGACTACTGGTAGTTTTGCGGAAAAAAAAGGTGGTGGGTGTTTAAAATGATTGATTTCTCGAATTTCAGCATACTTGAATGTCATGGCGGCAAGTTCGGTACCTGGGCTAGAAGGTACCATACAGCAGCCCGCATAAACACGAACGCTCGAGCGCGTGTCTTCGACTGACATTAGCGCGGCTGGGTCCGAGTCTCCGAGACAATACTAGGCCGTTGGCAGGGCACGAGCTGTCTCCAACCTACGCAAACACACCGTGCAGCATAGTCTCGGGCTCGATGCCCATCACTCAGGGGCTGTAATAACAGTGCAAGGCGCGCAATCGAGCGTTCGTGTTCAGCGTGCTGCCGACGGTACTTGCCGGTCGCGCTTCTTCCGCAAATCGTTTTGTGAAATAGGCGGGAACGTTTTGCTTCGTGAGGTTAAATTGCACGCAACTTAGTGGATTGCATATGAGCTTGTCTGTGCAGGACTTATGCCAGAAATTCTTTTACTTGAATTCGGCATGAGCGTGATGCACGCGGCTTTGACGGTTTTCGCATCATCGAAACCAACGTCGGCTTTACACTCGCAGCTGACATCGGACGCAACATTTTGAGCTCCTATTTCAAGTGCGCGTCTCAGTGCTTGATCAGCGTACGGTAGCAGCCTGCCGACTAATTGAAAATGTATACTTTAAATCTGCCGGCCACCTCTTTTCATTATTAAGTAGAATGCTAATTCACTTTCAAACAATAGTGCAACGCAGTGTAAGCTACGGAAATATTCCGAAAAAAAAAATGTGTATCACTCCGCGCTGTTCTGTGGCCGTGTGCTCTAACTCGTCGGTTTGGAAAATCGACATGCAACTGGTGGTGCGTTGGTTCAAATCCCGCATGGTGAAACTTTTTTTTTCGCACATTTTTTTTTCATGGCAAGTTACATTTCGCGACTTGAATGGGAAATCTCGTTTTGTCCAGAATCGCTTGAATATTATGCCGCGTTCTAAAATGAGCTGCATGCATCTGTTCATTTGATTCATACCGCAATAATAGAGAAAACGAAGCGACTTAAAAACCGAACGCGGGAAAAAGACCGGTGTGTTTCAAGTTCTTGGCGCAGCACTTCTGTATTTCCACGCCCCTCCACGTGTGGCACACATCTGGACCGACGGGCCAACGCTGCACGGTCATCACCGATAACCCTGATATCTACCTCGTCTGCTGGGTACCACGAGGGACTGTGACGTCACCGCTCGCCTATATAAACTCTGTGCTATCCCTGGACGCGCCATTTGGCAGCACCGACGACGCCTGAAGGCACCACTTTGACAGTTGCCTTGTCGACTACGCAGGTTCTTGGCGCAGCACTTCTGTATTTCCACGCCCCTCCACGTGTGGCACACATCTGGACCGACGGGCCAACGCTGCACGGTCATCACCGATAACCCTGATATCTACCTCGTCTGCTGGGTACCACGAGGGACTGTGACGTCACCGCTCGCCTATATAAACTCTGTGCTATCCCTGGACGCGCCATTTGGCAGCACCGACGACGCCTGAAGGCACCACTTTGACAGTTGCCTTGTCGACTACGCAGGTTAGTTGCAGTCTGTCTGTTTTTTTTTTTTTTTTAGTAAGGGCGTCGTTGCTGCTGCTGAAGTGTTGTTGCATTGCCGTTACATTTGACTTCTTTGAAATTGTTTGTAGATTCTTGTTGTGGTAGCTCTTCTATCAGGAGGACCTGTCTAGAATGGGAAAGGGCCCTAATTCATCTGAAAAGGGCGCCCGGAGCGACAGTCGGGAGGAGAGGGCTGAGATGAGAGAAATGGTCAAAAGTATGGAGTATATTAATAAGGATCTTGAGCAATTCAGAAAAGACTTGGGGGAGGTCCTTGCCGAAAATAAACAGCTTAAGAAGGAAAATGAGTGCCTTCGGAAGAAGTGTGAGGAAAATGAGAAACGCATAAAAGATCTTGAAAAAATGTTTGTTCACAACGACCAGTACTCTCGGAAATCCAACCTTGAGATCAAAGGTGTAATTCAAACAGAGGCGGAGGATGTTGTCGAGCTTGTTGGTAAAATTGGTACTGCTGTCGGCGAACCTGTCTCGCCTTTAGATATTGAGGCCTGCCATCGTGTGTCAGCGCGGAATGCTCGACAGAGCGTCATTGTTGAGCTGAGCGAAAATCAAGAAACAAAAAAGTTCACTGCGAGCAATATTGTTGTGCAGTTCAGAAGTCGCCGGAAACGTGACCAAGTTCTAGAAAAATCAAGGAAGAAGCGCATCACTAATGAAAGTCTAGGATTGTTTGACAGCAGTGCTGACGGTACAGATAGCTCTGCAAGCAGCCATCCAGTGTTCGTCAACGAACACTTGTGTCCAAGCCTAAAAAAGCTGCTGTCATCGGCCATTGCACGTAAGAAAGCATGTGAATGGCGGTTCGTGTGGACACGCAATGGCAAAATATTGGCACGGAAAACTGAGGGTAGCGATGTTGTTCACATTGAGTCTGTGGACGACCTTACTAAGATCTCCTGAATGGTTTTGTTAATGAAGCGGTGCGAATTGCAGCTACCATAAAATGTTCAGTCTTTCTGATGTCTTATACCAGCAGTTTGTTGAACCTAGAACAGCTAAACTGTGCTCATCTGCAAAATGCACAGTATCCTTTATTCACCTTAACATCCGTTCTCTGGCAAAAAAACACGATGAATTTGCTCTTTTCATTGATCAGTTTTCTTTCCGATTTAATGTTATCATGCTAACTGAAACTTGGTGCACAACGAGCAACTGTGCGCCTTTGTTACCCGGTTATAATAATTTTTTTATCAATCGAACCGACATGCGTGGTGGCGGCGTTGGCATGTACATTTCTGACAGTTTATCAAGTGAGAAGGTGTCCCAGTTTACCGATATCACCAAACATTATGAAGCACTTTGTTTGCAACAAGAGAGCACTCTTTTCGCTGTCGTATACCGACCTCCTTCAGGCGATGTTAAAAGATTCATGGACTTTGTGGATAACCTACTCGAATATGCATCCTTCGAACGATTGCGGCTAGTTCTTGGTGGAGATTTTAATATTAATGTTACTGCAGGTAATACCTCTTCTACTGAACTGAACAACAAACTTGCAGCCTGTGGGTTTCAAAACGTCATTAAAACACCAACGCGTGTCACATCAACAACTTCATCGGTTTTGGACCTATTGATTACGAACAGCAACACACCAGTAACCGCAGCCGGAACCGTCAATTGCAGCCTCAGTGATCATTGTCCTGTTTTTATGGCTTATTGAGACGTCGCTGTGCGTCGCAAACCTTCTCGTTCAAAGTTCATTTTTCAATCTATAAATGACACCAGTATCGATGATTTTAGGAATAAAATTATTAGCACTGACTGGTCTGAGGTTTTTGCAGAAAGTACTGCAGATAAAGCATACGACACTTTTATGACTATTTTTTCTGCCCATTACAAGGCATGCTTCAAACTTAAATCTGTTAGGCAGCGTCGATCGATAAGAAAACCTTGGATCGGCATCGAGCAGGTAAAAATGATTGAAGATAAAAATAAGCTTTTCGCCCTGTTCTTAAAAACGCGTAAGCCTTCCATATTAGCAGAGTTCAAGAAACTACGCAATCGAATCACATCAGAACTAAGGAAAGCCAAAGTGCAGTACTTTCAGCAGCTGATTCAGGATGCCTCGACATCTCGTCCTGATCGGATCTGGAAGATTGTGAACGACGCACTCGGCCTGCGTACAGCTGCGCCTAATCAGTTTCAGATGACTGTCCAAGGTCAACTGCTCACTGAGGGTGCTCTAGCAGAGCATTTCAACACCCACTACATAACTGCCATGACTAACAATGCTGCTCCTTCTGTAACGTCTTGCGTCCTTGACGACAACCTCTTGAACACTGTTTTTATGGTGCCAACTAATACAGCTGAGGTTTACAACATATTTACGTCACTAAAGAACAGTAAAAGCCTTGACATAGATAATATCCAGGTCCGACCGGTCAAATACGTCCTCGACGTCATCTGTCCAGCCCTCGTACACATTTATAACCTTGCTTTGGAGGCTGGTTTTTTTCCACTAAACATGAAACGCGCAAAAGTTTCAGTTATATATAAAGGCGGCGACAAAAATGATGCTGCCAACTACCGACCAGTGTCAGTTCTCCCAGTGTTTTCAAAAGGTCTTGAAAAAGTTATTCTGTCTCATCTCGACCCCTTTTTTACCAAGCATAAACTTCTTTCTGAATGTCAGCATGGGTTCAGAAAAGGGTGCTCTACCGAGTCCGCCCTTTTGATTCAAAAGGAATTGATACTCAAAAACATGGATGCGAATAAACTGACGCTTGGGGTGTTTGTAGATTATAGCAAAGCTTTCGACTGCCTCACCCATACTGTTCTCCTTAATAAACTGTATCACTATGGCATTCGGGGCGTACCCCACTCACTATTAAAGTCGTACCTTGCAACACGCATGCAATCTGTAGTTATCGATGGCAGTCTGTCGTCCTTTAAAGAAATACCATGCGGCGTCCCTCAAGGCAGCGTTTTGGGACCGTTTTTGTTCAATATCTATGTTAACGATGTGGTTCGTATTGATAAGCATGTCAAGTTTGTTTTGTACGCTGATGATACCAGCTTGTTTTTCACATCAGATAATAGTTCTCACCTACTGCATACCGCTAATGAAACTCTCTGCAAATTGCTTGATTGGTCGAGCAAAAACTATTTAAGAATAAATCCTAAAAAATCAAAAGCCATTCTGTTTGCTTCAAAAAACCAACCAGTAAGTTTGATTGGCGAGCTCCGCTTGGGCAGCTCTACAATCGATATAGTCAAAGAGCACAAGGTTTTAGGAGTGGTACTATCGCACCGTATGACTTGGGATGCGCATATACAGCAACTGGTGAAAAAACTCTTCCGCTGTTGGCTTAATACGTCGATCTCGAGATATTTTTCCAACTAACATTAAACTTCAAAGTTTTTCACTCCGTCTTTCGGTCCCACATTAACTACTGCACGTTAATTTGGGCCACGACTACTAAAAAAAACATAACTATACTACATAGGCTCGAAAAGAAAGCTGTTCGTTGCATCGCTAATGTTTCATACTTTCACAACACTCATGACCTCATTACTCAGTTCAAGTTGGTCAGTATACAACAGATTTACGATTACCGTCTACTATACCTGCTGTACTTCTCTAGTGTATCTTACCAGCAGTTCCTGAAGGAGCTGTGTACTCTTACTTTGCAAACTCGCACATATCGAACCAGGTCGTCTGAGGAATGGTTTGTACCGCGGCCACGCACTAATTATCTTCTGCAAACATTAACGTACAACGTACCATTTCTATTAAACAAGATTAAAACGCAATTTTCTGGTTCCATTGCCCTAATGCACACCGCATTGCGCAGCATGTTTGTTTCTGGGCAATTTTCTAAGACTGTTTTATGATTTTGAGTGGTAATTGTGAAATTGGGCATACAGAGTGAGTGTGTGTGTGTGTTTGCCTTCTCATCGGGATCTCACATGTCAAACTCTTTATGGTACTAATTTTTATTCGTTTGTTGCGTAGTTTGATTGTAGTGCACATTGTTCTTTTGTGGCGTAGTTAAGTTGATGAATGAAGTCCGTGTATTCGATTACAATATTCACTTGCATTTTAACTATTGTACTCAGTAAGTAGGACAATGTATGTAGTCTGTTGCACATTTCATTTGTATTTGAATTATTGAAGTGCATATGAAGTCGCTGCTGCCAAAATGGTTCCCTGACCTAGTCAAGCTGTCCTCACAGCTCTTTGTCACGGAAGCCATCAACATTGTATCAATGTTGAAAATAAATTTTTTGATTTGATTTGATTTGATTAATGTGAGCTGTCTGAAATCCATTGTCAGTGAGTTCGCACCGGCTTTTGGTCAGCAGTGGCGGTTTTCCTCCCGATTCTGCAGCATTGTGACTATACTTTGCGAGATTTGTGTGAAAAGATGACGTTCATTCGTCAGGCTTAATTAGCGCAGTGATGAGTGCTCCGCCGTGCCCCGATTAACAAGTGGGCTTCTGCAACTTTCTATTTCGCTGTTGCCGAGGAACCCACTCCTTTGTGGGCCTCTCTTAAGGTACCTGATAAGTAGTGAATTGTTCCGTGCAACAGGTTAGCGACGGATCCAGTTTTCGCCAGAAGCGACTGGGACAGACTTTGGCCCAAACGACTTGGCGAGAGCAATTATTTTTTACTGATCGTAAAGTTCGGAAGGAAGATGTGTGTTAATTTAGAAAGCTGGTGTAGCATACATGAGCTCAGAAAACATATTCTAGAGCTCTTAATCGCCTATTTTCTGACATTATATATGCAACATTCTTGTGCATATCTGTAATTCTTTTGTTTTTGTTAAAATATTTTTCGCTCTTAAGCAAAGCACGTTTTTCTTTGTCATTGAAAAGAGAGCTCTATAACTGGGCTACAATATGTGGCAGAAGAGCAGTATATTTAAACTGATGGGTTAAATTACTTTGCACACGTCACCCAAATATGGCCTGTTTTCCCGTGTTAAGTGTTAAATTTAAAACATAATCTTGATTCACACTGTGACAGAAAATAGTACTGCTTCAAGAGTTGTTAAGATTTGTTGTCGTGCACCAATGTATTAGAATGCATTACAGAGGCAAGTCAGCTTGTCTCGATTTCCTTGCTCTCCTAGAAGAGCAGAAGCAACTCAGGCAGGATTTTCATGTAGCCAGGCAAAAAGAGTTTCGAGCTGTGGGAGCGCCAAGTAAGAATGCAGTAAAAGTTGTACAACACTGTGAAGAAATATTTCTAAAGATCAAACAATAAATGAGACAGGACTATAATGTTGGCCCCGCAGTGTTTGCAAGAAATGTTTTTTCTGGAAACAGCTGGTGGCATGGATTCCAGTGCATACAAATTAAAGGACACGTGCAGTGGAGGTACACCAGCACATGGTCAGTCAAGTGCTCCAAAATTGAAAAAAAAAAACTACAGGCCATCGAACAACATAATTTCATGCAACGAGAACCTGACCAATATCTGGACAGGGTTCAAAAAGCAGTGCGTTTTCAGTCAACAAAATCAAATTCCTGGGACATGTACTAACAAAGACATGACTCGAAACACAAATTCACACTGAACCGAGCAAGAGCCAGCTTGAAATCATTTACAGCCCCCAAAATTAAGGACAAAACATACTGTACTGGCTACCTCAACACTGGCACCGCAGCATTGCATAACATGTCTAAACGACCAGGGATTGACAGTAACGCAAGGCAACACCAAACCAGGCCTCCCTTTTCAGGACATGAAGATCAGACACCCATACATACCATTCCCAACTCTTACACACAAAATGAGGCCCATTCTTAAGGGTGTGTGAATGTTCGAAATTTTTGGAAATGGAATAAATTTCTGTTCAATTAGTGAAATGAATCAAAGTACATTTCAAAATTATTTTAAACGAATCGAATTTGCTCTCAGATTTTCAGATATTTTCAAGTAATTGACACAACCCTTGATTAAGCTGCACTGTATTTTTCTGCAATGAATCTCTCAAGAACTGCACGCATTGACGACGTGTAACACTATTCATATTCTAATTGAAAAAAGTACTATTTGCACTCCCTTACAAATTTTACTTCTATACAGACACCATTAATACGACCACGCATGGCCACCAACACCACCACCTCCTCCTCCACTCCCAACTTCACGTCCTTCACATCCACCTCGACACCTGCACTACAAGTTACTGCCTGATACAATTTGATGCTAAGGAGCGTGTGCTTTTACACACATGCACACGCAAGAGTGATCACAGCATGCCGATGAGTCCTCTCTCTTTCCTCGGTAGACTTATCAACACAGACACCCACATGCACACACATTTTCTCCTTTCCACCCACACACGTACAAAGGTGATGACAGCATGCTGTTGAGTCATCTCTTCTCAGTAGCATGTGTATTACACATCCATTCGTCCAAACCCAGACTTGGTCTCCTGGCTTGTATTCCGCATTGCGTCTTCGTAGGTTGTAGCGTCTGGCGTCGGAGCGCTGCTGATCTTTGATCTGTAATCGGGCAAGCCTTCGAGCTGCTTCTGCACGCTGAAAGTAGGCGGCAACGTGGACGTTCTCTTCTGTAACGTTGGGCAGCATGGCATCTAGCGTTGTTGTGGCCTCCCTGCCATGGATGAGCCTAAAAGGCGTCATCTGAGTGGTCTCCTGTACTGCGGTGTTGTAGGCGAAGACGACGTAAGGCATGATGACATCCCAGGTTTTGTGTTCGGCACCGACATACATGGCGAGCATATCGGCGGTGGTTTTGTTCAGGTGCTCGGTCAATCCGTTGCTCTGCGGATGGTATGCAGTTGTCCTCCGGTGGCTGGTTTGGCTGTAACGCAGGATAGCTTGCATTAGTCCGTGATGTCCGTGATGTCCTCTGTCCGTGATGAGCACATCGGGGGCGCCGTGTCGAAGAAGAATGCACTCCATGAAAAATTTGGCGACTTCTGCTGCTGTTCCATTCGGTAGGGCTTTCGCCTCGGTGTAGCGGGTCAGGTAGTCGGTCGCTATGATGATCCACTTATTTCCAGATGTTGGCGTTGGAAAAGTGCCAAGCAAGTCCTTGCCGATCTGCTGAAAGTGCCTTGAGGGAGGTTCAATGGGGTTCAGAAATCCTGCTGGTCGTGTGGGAGGGGTCTTTCGTCGCTGACAATCTCGGCAGGTTTTCACATAATGTGCGACATCGGCAGACAGTCGGTGCCAGTAATACTTGTCTTGAATGCTTCGGAGGGTGCGAGTAATCCCGAGATGTCCAGCGGTCGGCTCGTCGTGTGAAGTGTGTAGAACTTCTTCGCAAAGACAAGCAGGTACAACAATAAGGTAGGCTGTTTTGTTCGCTGCAAAGTTCTTCACAAGGACCTCATTCTGCACACAGAAGGAAGGCAGTCCTCGCTTGAATGAAGCGAAGGATGAAGAAACCTTGCCTTTCAGGTACTCAATGAGGCTTTTTAGATCGGGATCCGAGCGTTGCTGCTGAGCAGAAGAGCTGGGGCTGATGGGTCCCAGGAAGGCGTCTTCGTCGTCCGGCGGTGGTGTATCTACAGGGGCTCGTGAGAGGCAATCGGCGTCAGAGTGCTTGCGGCCGGGCTTGTAAACGACGGTGATGTCAAACTCCTGGAGACGCAGACTCCATCGAGCGAGTCGGCCAGAAGGGTCCTTCAAATTGGCAAGTCAGCACAGCGCCTGGTGATTGCTGACCACCTTGAACGGTCGTCCGTACAGGTAGGGGTGGAATTTTGACGTAGACCAGATGATGGCAAGGCGCTCCTTCTCAGTTGTCCAATTGTTATCCTTAGCCTTGGAAAGGGAACGGCTAGCGTATGCGATAACTTTCTCCAGCCCGTCGCTTTTTTGAACGAGAACGGCCCCTAGGCCCACGCTGCTTGCGTCGGTATGAACATCAGTATCGGCGTTTTCATCAAAATGTGCGAATAATGGTAGGAAATGTAAACGACGCTGAAGAGCCTTGAAGGCTTCTCCTTGCGGCGCTTCCCATTTAAACGGCACGTCTGCTTTCGTCAGTTGGGTCAGGGGCTCGGCGATGCGCGAGAAGTTTTTCACAAATCGTCGGTAATATGCGCACAGTCCGAGAAATCTGCGCACTGTTTTCTCATCAGCCGGCGGTGGAAACTGTTCAATAGCAGCTGTTTTCGGCGGGTTCGGGTGTACTCCCTCCTGGCTAACGATGTGGCCTAGAAACAGCAGCTCTTCGTAGGCAAAGTGGCACTTCTCTGCTTTCAAGGTTAGGCCAGACGACTTGATGGCGTCTAGTCCTGTTCGAAGTCTTTTGAGGTGCTCTTCAAAGTTCGAGGCGAAGACAACGACGTCGTCTAAATATACCAGACAAATTTTCCACTTCAGGCCTGCCAGCACTGTATTCATTCTTCGCTGAAACGTCGCTGGTGCGGAACAGAGACCAAATGGCATCACCTTGAATTCAAACAGCCCATCCGGAATGATAGATGCTGTCTTCTCGCGATCTCTTTCGTCCACCTCAATTTTGCAGTAGCCGCTCTTGGGGTCCATCGACGAGAAATATTTGGCATTGCAGAGGCGGTCCAGTGTGTCGTCGATGCCGGGGAGGGGGTAGACGTCCTTCTTTATTATGTTGTTCAAGCGGCGGTAATCAACGCAGAATCGAAGTGCGCCGTCTTTCTCACTAGAACAACTGGTGCCGCCCACATGCTGTTTGAAGGCTGGATGACGTCATCGCGAAGCATTTCTTCGACTTGGTCCCGGATGGCTTGTCGTTCTCACGGTGACACACGGTACGGGCTTTGACGGAGAGGTTTGACGTGTTGGTTCGTTATAATGCGATGCTTAGCAATTGGCGTTTGTCTGACCTTCGGCGATGTCGAAAAACACTCACTATGGCTTCGAAGCAGATTGCAGATCTGGTCTTGTCTGTTCCGGGGCAGGGCTGGGTTGATGTCGAAAGTGGGCGAGTTCTCTTGGTCAGGCGAATTTTCTGCGGAAGGGTCGGAGAGGGCGAAGGAGTCTGGTACATGGGATATTTCGTTGAAGAAACCAATCGTTGTTCCTCTGCTAATGTGCCGGTATTCTATGCTGAAATTAGTCAGCAGCACTTGGCCTGGCCATTGCGGAAACGTGCGATGACTCTTGCGATGCTAATTCCTCGGTCTAGAAGCAACTGCATGTTCCCCTCGATGATGGCTTCAGCGTGAATGGCTTTCGTTGCACCTACGGTCACGATAACGCTTGAACGGGATGGGATGCTCTGTTCTTCCTCCAGGACAATAAGGGCAACGTGATTTTCCCGAGTTTTTATCGAAGCAATGGCTTCGTATGTCGAAAGCATGATCATCTTGGATCGAAGGTCGATGATCGCCTGATGCTCATTAAGGAAATTCATACCCAAGATCACTTTGCGGGAGCATTGCGGTAGCACAACAAAGGTCGCAGGATAGGTATGTTCTTTGATGGTCATTCGCACTGTGTATCGTCCTGATGGCATAATGAGGTGGCCCCCTGCGATGCGAATGTGTGGGCCGTCCCAAGCCGTTGTGACTTTTCTCGTATACGCAGCGAATGTTCCATTCATCACCGAGTAATCGGCTACTGTGTCGACTAGAGCGGTAACTTTCCGGCCGTCGATAGTCACTTCTAAGTCGGAGGTCCTGGCTCTTGCATTGCATGTCGCTCTCGGCGTCGGGTCACGGCTTCGTCGTGCATGAGAGTTGCGGGTGGGCTGTGTGGCCAAAGCTTTTCTGGGTGGTGTCGTCGTTTTGAAGGCAGTTTGCGTCGTGGTCGGGGTTGTCATTTTGTGTGGCGTCGGTTCTTCAAGCGGCGTCGCGGGTGCAGCGTCTTCATGGGGCGTGGTCGGTGGAGGATCTTCGGTGCTTCGCTCGGGAGCAACCTCACCTCCAGACGTTGCTGTCTTTAGTTTCCCCTACGGGGGCTGGGAGACCTTCCTCGTACCGCGGCTGCGTAGTTTCGGCGTGTTGACGCAAAGAGCGAGGTTGACAGTGATGGCGAGCACGAAAAGCGGATTGGTGTGTGCTCCTCTCGACACAGGTACTCGTCGATTTCGTGCGGACGTTGGCCGAAGTGTGGTCGTGGGGCGTTAACGGAAAATCTTCGAAGACCGATACATCGGTATGGGCAGTGACGAAGAATATGGCCGACCTCACCACAATGGAAGCACAACAGCCGGTTGTCAGAAGTCCTCCAGGCGTCGCATTTCCTAGGGCTTGAGCATCGATCGTAGGCTGGGCGGGCGGGGGCAGGGAGGTGGCATTCGGGAACAAGTTGTTCATGTCGGACAGGATGCAGGGGTTGTCGTTGGGGCTGAGAAGTCCTTACAGCAGCGGCATAGGTCATAGCCCGGGGTTCTGTGGCCGTCGGGGTACCAAGTGCCTGTTGCACTTCTTCCCGTACCACATCCATCAGAGTCGCTGCTTGTGTCTGTGGGGAGGATGGCAGTAACCGGCGTAGCCCCTCTCGGATGATTTCGCGGGCAACTTCCCGCAAGCTGTCGCTGGTGGTGGCCATCGTGTCCGAACGGATTGCACAGGCAGAGGAAGGGCGATTGTACTGCCGAGCTCGGACGTCGAGGGTCTTCTCAATCGTGCAGGCCCCTTGCATGAATCCCTCGACTGTTTTTGGCGGCTGGCAGACGAGGCTGCCAAAGAGTTGTTTTTTTACGCCGCGCATTAAAAACTGAACTTTCTTTTCCTTGGTCATCTCGGGGTCGGCGCGGCGAAATAGGCGCTTCATCTCCTCGACGTAACTGCGGACGGGCTCATTCGGAAGCTGGATCCTGGACTCGAGGAGTCGTTCGGCTCTTTCTTTTCTCACGACACTGGTGAATACCTTTAATAGTTCTCTCTTCAATAGCTCCCATGTCGTAAGGGACGACTCGTAGTTTTCGTGCCACGTGCGTGCGAAGCCCTCCAATGAAAAAAACACGTGTCCAATTTTAGCCGCATCATCCCACTTGTTGAATGACGCCACGCGGTCAAATTGGTCCAACCATTCTTTAGGGTCTTTGCCTAGGGATCCATTGAAAGTTGGCGGCACCTGCGGCTGCTGCAGTATGATCGGTGTTGATATCTTCGGCCAGGTTGCGGTGCTTGTAGCAGCGTCTTTTCGCTCTCTGGTGCAGTCCGGCAAGGTCCTGAATTCAGGCTCCTCTATCTGGAGACGTCGGCTGGTTCGCTGAGCTGCTGGCTCGTCATAGGGGGCAAAGCTCTGAGGGCTGGCTTCACGACTTGAAAGGGGCGTCCGGAACATGGAAGGCTACCCAGCACCTCCACCAGATGTCACGTAGTGGTGACGGCAGTCGAAGCAGCGATGAAGACGGACAAAATGTCTTCTAAAAGAAAACTGTTTATTGGGCTGACTTGCACCCAAAATGGACTGAATCACTCGGCGGCGGCGAAGCGACAAGCATGCTCGGCGGTCGTCGAACAGAATGCCCGCCGCTGTCAGCTGTGCTCAATTTAAAGTTGATAGCGAACTTTCGAGATAAAGCGTGCAAAGTTAAAGAACATTCCGGAACAACGTAGAATCAGCTCTGCCTGGCTGCGATCAATCGAGATAAATCTAGTCGCATCTTGCGTCGCAAACAAAGCAATAAAGTTGTTTGGCAGCAGATTTGAAGAATGAACAAACACTGCAAATATTTGCGGAAATATCCGCATGCTCATATCCTTTTGAACTGTGTATCTCGTGCTCTTAATTTCTGATGACCGCATCCTAAATCGGGCACATCACAACCCTCCTGGGTAATTTGTGATAAGAACTCAAGGGGTCTTTATTTGCCAGCACCTGTATATGGGCTGCATACTGTTTTGATGCCTACGTTTACGACTTTTTGTGCCATTTCAGTCCTGTTCATTGATATCGTATTTGGCTTTGTTGAGCTGCGTGGATTGAGAGTTTTTTTTTTACAGCAAAGATCATCCGCTGTGCCACAATATATAGGGGTCTCAAACTTACAGGGCTGAGAAAAGGAAATTGTTCCCATCATCCCCTGAATACCGAATCAGTTGCGTTTCTTGGGAGAATCGCAGCCCAATGATATTCTTGGGTGCTGCCAAAACAGACTGCTCTTTATTCTCACGTATATACATTTTCTTGGGATCCTAATCACATACCCAATGAAGGAGTGGAATAGCCACTATTACCCATGGCTGTTGAAGTTAACTAAGTGCCTCTTGAAATCAACACTGGGGTGCCAATTAATGTTTGTTGAATCTACAGAACACTTATGCACTTCCGCTTGCGGTAGTTGGGTTTTTTCCTTACTTTTTCTGTCTTTCCTCTACTTGACTTTGCAGATCAGTGTCGGCCACAAAGTACAAGCTCCCAACATTGGACCTTTCAAACTGCTTCCAGCCCTTGCTTTCTAGGTGTCTTACTGTTGAGAGGCTGTAAATTCACATACTCTGTTGTAGCATCTGGTAATGCATACGCATTAAATGGGGGAGACGCCAAATTTTTGGTTGGCGTGTTATTTGTTTCAAACGTTGCGTATTGCCCCAGGACGCGTGACACGCTGCCTGATTCATATATGCACTGTAAATAATTTTTTATTGAATTATTTATACTGAGCGATTTCGGTTTCTGAGCTCCGGGGTGTGCTGCGATGTCACGATCAGGGAAAAGCAGCAAGCCGGGTCACATTGGCCCCAAAAATTGTGACGCACATATTGCTGTGTCGTCTGCTCTCATACACATGCTGTGCATAGCAGCGCCTTTCGAAATCATAAGCCGACAAACTTGGTCGGGACTGCGAATCTGCTTATGTTAAGAAAAACCAAGTGAGCGAGGAACGAAATCCTGAAACCAAGCGGCTCACTTCGGCCGATCTCAGTTGCCATAGCACGTATGCCAACGCGGTTTCAGCGTTCTATTTCGCTTTGCCACGCCGATGCTCGGCGGACATCTGTGTCAGTGGCCCATAGCTGACCCTGGTCACATTACAGTGATACGATGCCTCACTTTTCCTACCGAGCAATATACCCGTCTCTGTCTTCACTTCGCTCCGCCTGCGCAGCTGCACTGCGAGACTGCTCAGGGTCCCGTGGCTGCTGATCGATGTATCTGCTGCTTGTTTAGCAGACAGTCCATGTATTGGCTAAATGAATGCTTCCAGACAATTGTACAGGATTCAGCAGTTACCACACGGGTACGTAACTCCTCCAGGAATGCGACCATAACGACGACTGCATCTCTGCGCCACTTTTGTTTACATATCTGCATCTGTGTACAGGCAGCAATTGCGCGTTATTTCGGCAGGAATTGCAAGCTGCATTTCACTTAGGTTAAGCAAGCTCATCTCTTTTGCGCTGGCTGCGGGTTTACTTGTTTGCGCAGTGCGATAACTGCTAGAATCGCCGAAGAATGTGAAGCACCAGCCTAGGGAATGCTTCATAGCCAGGTTGTGCACAACGCGTAGCACCGGTGTTTCCGACTCGCTGTAGCGTTTTTGCTTTTTTCGATGTCCAGTAGTTGAATTTAAATTGGTTTATCTAGAGGTATGTTTGGCACTCATTTGAGATAAACAAAATGGCATAATTTGTTGCCTTCAAGTGAGGATGACGTATCTGCCGTGGTGGGCGCCTGCAGCATTGACCGACAGACTGAGCCACACCGCCTAGCAGCGGCACTTCACGTTTGATATATTTGCGTCCTAAGATGTAACCAATCCTCGATTTAAGGTCACTGTTGTCAAAAGCACACTTGATGACCATATGTATTCGCTAAAACTTGTCAACTTGCTCTCCACAATCGCCGACATCGCACATATGAACCCGGCAGACTTGCTAGGACTATTCGTACTGCAGCCGAGCCGAAGGGTGAACATATGAAATGTAGTTGCTCGTTTCGCTCTTTTGTATTATGGAGAAGGTGCAAACAAGAGAGTCATCGTCTCATTGACGTGAAAGGTCCGCTTGGCCGCCGATATAAGGTACGGGCTGGTGTGTCAGCAACGACATATATGCTGATCAGCACACCGATCACTCAGTCGCCGAAGCAGCGCCTCGCTGATGTCGCGTGTCGCCGTTCAGAGTACGTCACGTTACTGTGTTGTGATGTCACGGCTATTTACTGATATCGTTCCCAGGACTCTACGTCACCATCTATAGCACTAGCGATGGGCATCCATCGAGAGAAAGAGCACTTAGGGACTCTTTGGAGCTCAATTAAAATATATTTTAAGTGTTTGTTGCATCCAACACTTCGCTATAGGTGACCTTACATACAGAGGAAGCCTATAACAAGCTTAATATAGCCTCAATATTTGATGTCCCAACCCCTTTAAGCTATGAACATAAAGAGATGCCTTTTTAGACACTTAAGTGCCTGCTCCATTATACGCGTTGAGTGCACAAAGCAAATATACAATGCTGTTGTGTGGAGAAATCTCATGCTGCGATGCTCTGTTTCGATTTGCAGGCATGAGGACCAGTATTATGAGAACAAAGCATACCTACATGTCTGAAGAACCTTTGAAAGCAACTTACTGCACCAAAATTGTGCAGGAGCTTACCTTCATTTATTTGCCTGTGCAAAGTTAGGTGCATAAGAATCCATCTGGCTCTGTCAGGAGAACTATTGAAGACAGCTGTGGCTAAAAGTATCACAATTGACATCGCATTTTAGCTGTTAGAGAACGTCAGTTTCAAAAGCTCGTTCTCATAATTTGTCCCTGCAGAAGTAATAAAATGACGGAGTGTGCAGTCAGATGTGGTTTTTGGGAATTCTCACTTATGCTTTGTGCATTGTCATTTATACGAAAGCAGACTGGCACCGCTGCTCGTGGGATTTCTTTTGTAGTGACTCTTTTTCTTCATTATTTTCCAGGCCATTATTGAAAAGACAATGCATACAAGCTTCCACAGAAAAAACCTTGAATACCACACCTGGCTCTATTGCTTCATGCTCACAACCTAGAAAATTGCATGTGCAGTCATCCCAGTGCATTGTGTCTACGTACAAAGTTGGATAGAAATTGTTTTGATGTAGTTGCTTGATCTGAATGATAAGGAGAAGGGCACTGTCCTCAAAGCAGAAAATTTGTTTATTGAACTTGTTTCGTAAATATAAGTCCACAGGAATGACAACAGGTTTTGGAAAAGAGAGGGAATAATGGATCACTGCATAGTTGTGGCTTCAGGGGTTGCTGATGATAAGGGGGCACGAAGTTCTTTTTTTCCTTTTGGCTCAAGAGTCTTGGAGCAGAAATCGTTGTACTTTGGGAGAACAGTTTTCATTGAGCTCTCAGGTTCCTATTTCAGTTGTGGTACATACAGAAGACCTGACATGCACAGCCGTCAAGCAGAGCTTCCGACCTGTGTATTCTTGTGATGTGCACTTAGTAGCAGTATTAGAAACACATTATTTGAACACTAAAAATCAAGCGCCAGAAATGAAGTCGGCCTGGTGCACAAATGTCAGGTGGTCTTCCAGCTATCCAAGGCATATCAGGCACTCCATGAAGAAAAAGGTCGAGAGGGGAGGCGAAGAGGTTTAATGGTTTGGTTGGGATTTACAGGTTTTAACGTCCAAAAGCAACTCAGGTTATGAGGGGACGCCGTAGTGAAGGGCTGCGGAAATTTCAACCACCTGGGGTTCTTTAACGTGCACAGACATCGCACAGTACACGGGCCTCTAGCCATGGGGAATTAGAGGTGGCAATGGGTGAAATTGGGATGTGTTTCAGGGCAGTTATAACTGTCAAAAGATGTCGCATACTGTTGGAAGAAAGTGTGCTGGTGTCAGAGTCGATTGTCAATTGACTTTGTTACGTGTAGAATAGATAAAAAATAGGCAGCTGGAGATCACACGTGTCTCAGTAGTATACGGATTGATTCTTTCAGTTATACTATATTATTTTCTGTTTTTCATTGGAAGATCAAATATCAAGGGTGAAAATTGAACGCGCTGAAATAATGGCATTTTTGGTGCATCAGTGTTTGGTGCATCAATTTTTATCTTTATTCTTGAGCTGTACAGCCTTGAATGGGCAAATTGTTGCCTACATTATTCAGTGCGACTCCATCACCTTGCACTGTTGCTTTTTCTGCTGGTTGGGGCTTTGTGAAGAGAGTAGCTCTGCCAGTTTTGTGCTCTAGGCATTGTGTGGTGAATTCTACATGGTATGTTATTTGCTGCTGTTTACTGGCCTGGGAATTCTCTTTCCATTGCTAAAGAGTACTCTGTTATTGCTCTTGGTTGCTCATAAACGACTGACCTTCTTTCTTGAGGCGCATAGCATTACTGACTGTCAGAACAGTATTCATTCCTTTTTGCATTCAGTCCACACTCTGACATCTTGCATTTTGTTTTGAGCCGTTTTTAATAGGCGGCAATATATCTGTATGGAATGCACTGTGACAGTTTTTTGTTTTCTCGCGATAGTGAATGCTCTTCTGCGCCTCTGTATTTCATTATGTACGAATTTCAATTCATGGAGGTGGTATCCCACTGGGCATTGATACTCTGCTGGCTGTCCCATGGACATCCTTTGGATGTCCTAAATGTCTGCAAGGCGTCCAAAGCTGTTTTATTGCCCATTGGGATGGACATTCAATCAACTTCTTGTTGGAATTTTTTACTTACTCTGCGAAGCTGTTTGTAAAGAATTGCTTGCTAACTGTTTCTGTGTAACCCTTTACTTTATTGATGTTACACACTGTGGCACAAGGCAGCTCCAGTTTTGCAAGACTTACTTGCCTGCAGTGTTCTTTTTTAGTTTTGCCCGACTGGGGCTCTGACAAAAGTCAAGTCTTCATGAATTTTAAAATGCCTGTAAAAGTAATGTGTTGCTGCTGCGATTGTACTGAGAATAATGCAGCAGCTAGGAGGTGACAAATTGCAGTTTTATTCACTATATTTTCCACATTCACTCTCTCTGCAGTCAAGGCCTTGTCATATGAGCTGGATCCTCTGCAGGGTGTGCGGGTTCAAATCCCAGTGCCACTGAGCACCCACCAGTGATAATGTACAGTATAATACACTGTTAAAGGGAACAGGCATTCGCGTGAAGTTGACTTTCCACTAGGCGGTGCTGCAGAAAGCCGGAAAGAATGCCGAGCTGATAATGGTCCGGAATTTTTTGTATGTACATGTACTGTACGCATTGAGTGGCATGTGAACCAAGTCACTCACACGTGGATTATCTAGCCCGGAGAATATGTTGCTTATTTCGCACGAAACGCGACCACAGAATGGAAAAAGCCAATTCAGCAGCGAGAAGAAGTAATAGATGCGTTATGGGTGTGAAAAATGAAATCCATGCATGGGGACGGAATGCCGAAAAAAACTCCGGACCATAATCAGCTTGGCATTCTTTCCGGGTTTCCGCAGCAGCGCCTTGCGGGAAGTCAACTTCACGCGACCGCATGTTTCCTTTAACAGTGTTCCATACTGTACAGGCGCTTTCCCCCTGGCTTATACTGGATGTAATGCTTGGAAATGGGTCTTTCACCCCACCTTATATAGACGAAAGTGGCTCATGCTATGGTGCTCTTTGGCTAAAGCTGCCCTTGCACCTTTTGAATTTATTGTCATCATCAACTTCCACTCTCGTTGCTGTCCGTTGAGCTCCCCTCATCAGCATGTTGCCAGGGATTGGTCTTCTCTGTGCCATCCGTGGTTTTGAAAAAGCCTGTCAAACCCCTCCAGGCAGCGCACTGATTTACTGATTACCATAAAGTAGCACATTGAGAAACTTGGTCATGACAGTTTCTTTTCATCTCCCCAATTTCTCATCCCAGAATTATGGGCGGAGGTCTTACGTGAGTAAATATGGTATGCTATAACTGCACTTGAGACACAGTAGTGTCGATTCTCAGATGTGGTGCTTCTTTCTTGGTTAATATCACTTTTGGAGACACTGCAGGGGGAAACATGTTAAGAAAAATTGGCAACATTCCTGGGCAGCTGTAATCGGCTTTTCTACCAGTAGCAATTGTCTGAAAGTTTTTTCCATGTGCAGTGGAAATAGTATAAGTTCAGTAAAGAAAAGAAGCGCTGTAGGAATGTGTTGTGTCATTATGCATAACTTACTCGCATGAGTTGATGAGCCTGCACAGGTAGACTTATGCTCTTACCCATGATGCCAGTAATTGTGCTCGTGAACAGGTCAGTAAAGTGGCCATTGACTTGAATCTAATGTCTTAATTTGTAGCCAATCATCAGTTTTTTGTGAGCGTAAGTGTGGTTCTCTGCAAGTAGAACAAGAAGTCTGGAATGTTTGATTTGGAATTCACTTTTTTTAATCTTGTCCTGAATTGACATGGCCTGCCACAGCTGTTAGATGAGAAATTGTTGTATACCCACCGTTTCATGCACGTAACATGAAATGAGCTGTGGCTTGTGTAGACTTGTCTCATTGGATATGATCTGGCTTTCATGTGCAGGCTTGAGCTCCAGGGACTGCAAACATGGCGAACTTCCTGGGCAGAACTCAGCAGGTTAGAATCTGCAGTTTTTCTCCATTCCTGCTTTTCTGAAGGTTGTCTTTCAATAAATAGTGTGAAGGGCACAGAAGATGCAGTTCAGTGAATCGTGGTGAATGACTGTGATAGTTGCCTTTAAAATATTTTGTGTGATATGTGAACTACTGATCGAACTGCCACCCATATGAGTTCTCTTCATTGATGCGATAACTTGTATAGGCGTCAAGGCCTCGTCAGACTTTTAGCCTTTAGCCTTTTTTTCCTCTTGTGCTCTCTCAGAAAATAAAGCAAGAAAACATGCTAAACATAGTTCTATCTGAGAAAATAAAGCAAAAAAAACATGCTAAACATAGTTAACTGCCACTCGTTTAGTTATTAAGCTCACTTGGATGGACTTGAGGCAGTGACATGACGTCAGTAATGCAATTGCAAGGGTGAAAGGCAGTGACTTTGCATGCATTACAATGGCTGACCTATGTTGTTGGCAATGATGATATTTATAGCAGCCTAAATTTTCTCTTCAACTGCATGCAGAATTCACTGTAGAGACTTCTTGCTACTGATCTGAATTCTCCTTAAGGCTTATCTACTGATTAAAACTTTTGGTAACACCCACAGCTTTTGATGAGTGTGTCCTCCACATTCATCTAGCCATAGCTCCAAGTGAACAGTGGAGTGTTGGTTGTTTTATTTTACTGAAAGTATTCTACCTTTATGCAGGTCTGTGGTCATGCAAACCAGACACAGTGCATCTCCTGGCCAAGATTCTTCCCATCTCAGCCATTGCATGGAATCTGCTCCTCCTGGCATGGGTAACCACCAGGGCAAACCGGCAGGAAAGAACCTGCATGAATGTACCCACTGCAACAGGGGATTTAAACAAAAGGCCGATCTAGTGAAGCATCTCAGTGCATACCGGTGAAAGTCCTTTTCATTGTGACCAGTGTTGTAGCAGCTTTACACAAAAGGGCAACCTGGAAGCACATCTGCGCACTCACACTGGTCAACATCCTTATCATTGCAACCATTGTGGTAGCAGCTTTGCACTGAAAAACAGCCTGGTGTTATCCGTACCCACATGGGTGCTAAGCCATTTCAGTGCCATCTGTGCCCCATTTCCTTTCCAGATAGTTCAGGCCTTGAGGCATGTAAAATCCCATAACGGTGAAAAGCCCTTCCAATGTGACTTGAGCCAAAAGACACTGTAGGAGGGAAAATTTGAAACACCACAAGGATGCAATGCACAAAGAATAGCAGTGGTCCATGATGCCTTTCATCAATATGTTTAGCTGGCTGCAGTTTTGTGTACAAGTTTATTATAAATTTGCTCATTAATATCACTGCCCCTATAGCTGACACACAGGAAAATCTGTGAAAATCTGTGTTTACTCAAGCAGTGTTAGTAGCAGCAACAAGTGGGGACATGTAGGTGTCCAGCATAAAATTGATACGTCTTGTTTTAGTTGCCAGGTTTATAGAGTTTTGTGTTGTCTGGAACAAAAACTAACAAAAAAAATCAACATCTGCATCTTTGTCAGAGCATTGCATCTGCTGGATATAGATTGCATAATGCTTGTGGAATATTAGGTCCACTCCATTTTAAATCTGTTTGGTTGCCAGAATATCAGCTGTTCAAGATCATTTCACTTTGATTCAGCTATATTTGATGTGTTAGTGCCCCTTGAAAAAGGCTAATCTATTCATGCAAGGTGTTCATGATAATAAGCTGCCATGGTCTATGGCTATTGAAAAATGAGATACTCTACATACTGCAGGTGAAAAATATTGTAATCTTGTAGTGTATTGTAAAGATTCTAATCTAGGTCAGTTGTGTGAAACTGCCTAGTGCACAATAGCATTTACTGTGTTTTCCATTACAAAATGTTGAATGTGTTCTGGCTCTTTGTAAAACTTCCTTACTTGGCATATTGTCAGTTACAATTCAAAAAAGTTCACTTCTTTGGTTAGCCTGCTTCTTCAAAAAGGTGTTCTTTTTTTTTACTATTATACGTCGAAATGCACAGACATCATTGTGCCTTGTATCTAGGACAAAATTCCTATTGCTCTCGTCAGCACTCGGTGCTGTTCCTCGCAACAAGGCTGTTCTGTCTGATGGCATTGGTTTATAGTGCAACGCCATCTTGTAGTAATAAAGGGGCAGTTACTCCTTGGCATCTACCCAAGTGGAGCCTTCAGCTGCAAAGGAAACCTATACAGCCTCTGCAGAAACCTTGCGGTTAAAGAAAAATTCGCCCTGGGCCAGGGTTCGAACCTGGGACCGCCACTTCTCCAGAGCGGTTGCTCGACCAACAAATTTTTCCTTAACTACGAGTGGGCACCGCGGTGGCTCTGTGGTTACAGTGCTCGGCTGCTGAACCGAAAGACGGTTCGATCCTGGCTGTGTCGATCGAATTTTGATGGAAGCGAAATTCTAGAGGCCCGTGTACTGTGCTTTGTCAGTGCACGCTAAAGAACCCCAGGTGATCGAAATTTCTGAAGCCTTTCACTACGGCATCCCTCATAGCCTGAGTCGCTTTCGGACGTTAAATCACCATAAACCAAGCTTAACTATGAAGCGTCTGTAAAAGCTGTACAGCTTTCCTTTGTAGCCATATGCCTGTGCTGGTGTCGATGCCAATGACTGATTACTTCCTTGTTACAATATACTTCATGTTTCAGGATTCCCATCAATCATTTGGCCATACTGCTGTTTTGCTTGTTGCTTTGGAGACAATTTTTTAACTTTTTGTACTCCCAGCAGCCGCTCTTTTACATAGACAACCCCTTGCATACATCACTAACAAACTATCATAACCTTCTCGGTAAATTAAAAAAGATGACACCATTTTTCTATTTTTTGCTCATTGTGCAGTCCTCGCAATGTTTAGCAATGTTATTCTTTGAAGCTCACAGTTTCCAATCAACAATACCTTATGCACAGATAAAACTTTCTGCTTCACAAGATATAGTTAATCTAGGTTCTCCATGAGGTCTTCAAAGTGTTTGTTTATTTAAACAGGCCCATGCTAACCATGCTCATAAACTATGATGACACAAGCTTGATCGACATTAGCAGAAAATCCTTGCATCACCGGTTCCAGTTGCACTGTGTGGTGCTTTACGTATTCCTTTTTGTGTGTTATTAGTCTGTGCGAAGAAGGCAACGCTTCGGAGGAAGAAATTCATGTGTCCACAGAGAATGGGGAATTGTGAGTGACTTGGGGAATATCACTATTGCATTGCGTGCCAGTAAAAATGTGGTTCGTCTTTGCACCACCGCCCAGTCAGGACAGATTCGGCCTTGTTCACGCGTTAACCTCTAAAGCTGGAAAAATGTATAGCTGCAATTGGAGACTAATTTCCTTAGCTGAAACTTGCCGGAATTATCTTTTAAGCCGGCTATTTTAACATGTGCATCTGTGTTCCAAGTAAACACTTTACAGGCTGAAAGGGTGGGACTGACATTAACCTATCTAAATTTATTGTGTGTGTGTCTTCAGCCATGACAATATCACTGACTCGGTCTCCACTGAGCTTTCCACACTTTATTTCTCTTGTAGCATGTTTTAGTAAAAGATGGCAGGTTCGTAGAGATTGCACCGTTTGCAGTTCTTCTGATATGTACATGATCTTCTGTGTCCTTAATTGCATAACAAAAGAAAGTTATTTCTCGAGTTGCCTTGGAAAGTGTAGTCCTTTATGATTTCTGCATCGGCATGCCTGAAAACAGTTCACGGTGCACTATAGTGACTTGTGGAAGCTGGTGAGCCATATCTTGATTACTGTAGCCAGCAGCTTGCGTCAAAAACTGGTACAAAAAGCCACTAGTTACTGTATAGCACTAAACATTTTTTTTATATGGAGGTCGTCCCCCTGTGCATGCTCGCATGACATACAACTCTAGAACCTCTTTTTCCGTGTCTTAAACCCACAAGCCAGGAATGAAAAATGTGTGCTACCCTTTGATTGCACTAAATGGTCTAGTTCAAAATGCAGGGCTACCTGCCATATTAAACAATGTTGATGTCTGTTATAAGCTAGCACCTATAATGGTCATTCCCAGCATTTAGCCATTGCGTGTTTGTCTGTATACTTGCCTGAACCCTGCTTTGTGCCAGACTGCTCAATGGTTGGTGCCACCTGCCCGCTGGGTTGTGGGGAACCTGCCCAGTTTGTGTGTGTGTGTGTGTGTGTGTGTGTGTGTGTGTGTGTGTGTGTGTGTGTGTGTGTGCACATACACCTAGCAACCTGCTGACAGTGACAGGTTCGCAAGAGGTTGTGTGGGGAGAGGCCCAAGCAAAACAAGTCGCACTGATGGTAGCACCTGCCATAGTAAGGCAGTGGTGCCTCGCTTAACAGCTCTGCCACTGCACGAGTAGTATGAGGACTTCTAGGGATCTATGAATGTAAACTTGAGAATGAGCAATTCCTCATATATGAGCATTAACCTTTTATAGCTATCCGAACAGCTGCCTCCAATGAACACCAGAAAAGTGAAAATTGAACTGGTAGAGCACTTGAATCCCATTTGCCTTACTGTGCTTAACGTAAAGTAGAGAACGACCAATTCCACATACTGACTCAGTAACCCTGTTGCCTCCTAGCTTTAATGTCGGGCTAAAGTGTCCCCTCCAGTTTCTTTTTCAGTAGGAATGCAATGAAAATTTTCTTTCAGCTTGTAGGCTTAGTTATGGGAGCACTTTTGTACATAACATGTGCAGGCAACGGCACTTTGCTGCTGGGGTACGAGCTGCATATTATGTTATGACTGCATATTATCGACTGTCTTTCCAAATTTGCCTCGGAGATGACATCCACAAGGATAGCTTTGCTTTGAAATGCATAGTGCATGTTGTGCTGATAAAATAGGCAACAGCTGCAACATGTATGATGTGCAATTTAGGTTTGACTCTGCTGGGTTGTGGCACTTCCTTGATGTGGTGGATCTGAGTTTTACCTTAGCCAGTTGTCTGCATCTAAAATCACATCAGCGTTCCCTAGATGCATCACACCACGGGCCTCGTGTGTATGGGAGTAGTCTTTCTGCTGACGTGGGTTTATCGCAAGATTAAATGTATTCTTGGATTTTGATGGCTGCTGCTGAGACATTAAGGGCCTATGGTGCCTATTGATCACGCTAAATATTCTCTGCCTTAACCATGCACAAGTGGCTGCTTTTTAAACCCTGGTTTGTGTAACTGACACTTTTTCTTGTGCACATTCTGCTTTTCTGTGTGTTATCTTGCAGGCAAATCAAAGAGGTTTGCCGGAGACAGTCTGCTAGATCATAGAGGAAAAACCTGCATGGACAACTGCTTCCAAACTGCGCAGATAATATCCTCAGGCTTATATCCTCTCACTGTGCATTGTTATGCTCTGAATTTCGGACTCTGTGCTCAGTTAGGCACAGCAGAACCCTTCTGGGTAATTCGTGACAATGACAGGTCTAGATTTGGCAGTGCCTATATAATGCTGCGGACCACTTCGGAGTTTACGGTTACGGTCTTTGGTTGGATTTGAGCTCAGTTCATTGCTTGTACTTTTGGCTGTGCTAGGTTGTATTTATTGCGAGTTCTTTTTTTCAGCCGAGATAATCTGCTGATCCTGCAATACACAGGTGTTGCAAAAATACAAGGCTAAGAACAGCAATTTATTCCCATACTTAATCAGTTACGTGTCCTGGTAGAATTTTGGCCCAATGATCTTCTCGGGTGCTGGCAAAACAGACTACGTTCATTTATTCTCTCATGAAGGCATTTTCATGGGATCTTAATCACACACCTAATCATGGAGTGAGTTTGCTGCGGTTTTCAATACAGTCGGGCAGCTTTACTATGACAGGCATGAAAAGGCAATGCTATGTTATGTGCCACGCAATTCTATGTCCACTCTGGAGGTTTATAAAGCTTGGTAGCGGCATTTTAACAGGTTTTCAGGCATAGAAGTCCTCCCTTTCACCTGCGATCCTTTTCACACTATGATAAAATGTGTCCCTCCTCCAGTAAAAAAATCATTCCATTGTACCCAATGCATATCTCTTTATAAGCACTGCTGCTCCACAGATAACCATCATTACTCATGGTTTGAAGTTAACTAATCTGCTCTTGAAATCAACACCTAGATGGCAATTATGATTGTTAAATGTACAGAACATAGGCACTTCCACCAGTTGCAGTTGGGTTTTTTTCTTTCCTTTTTCTGTCTGCTCTACTTGACTTTCTAGGCCAACGTATGCCAGGGAATAGAATCTGCCAAGAATGAACCTTTCAAGCTGCTTCCCGCCCTTACTTTCTGGATGCCTAACGGTTGAAAGGCTGTAAATTCACATACCCAGTAGTAGTATCGGTTATTGCTCACTCATTAGGCCATAAACAGAATGTGGTGCCTTTCAAGCAATATACATGCTCAATACACACAGCATATAAACAGTGTTGTTCCTTTGGAGTCTCCTGCTTTGGCTATTGTGCTTTGTTTCAATTTGCAGGCATGGGAACCAGTGTTACGAAGACAAAGAGTGTATGCCTGAGGAAGAACCTTCGAATGCAACCGAGTGCTGCGAACTTGTGCAGAAACTTACCTTTATTTATTTGCATGTGTGAATTTAGGTGCATGAGAATCCATCTGTCTTTGCCAAAAGAACTATCCTGACCAGCTGTGCTAAAAATACCACAGTTGACATTGCATTTTAGCATGATAGAAAACATCAGTTTCAAAGCTCGTTCTCATATTTTGCTGCACAATGCCAGGTGCACTTCTTTTTCTTGTTCAGATCCTTTCACATTTGGTATCTGCAGAAGTAATAAAATGACAGAATGTGCAGACAGATGTGGTTTTTGTGAATTCTCACTGCTGCTTTGTGCATTGTCATTTATACGAAAGCAGACTGGCACCGCTGCTGGCGGGATTTTTTCTTTTTGTAGTGACTCTCGTTTGTTCTTCATTATTTTGCAGGCCACTATTGAAAAGCCAATGCATACATGGTTCCAGAGGAAGAAACCTTCAATACCGCACCGGCGAGCTTTCTATGACTCCATTGCTTCATGCTCATAGTCTTGAAGATTGCATGTGCAGTGCTCTCAGTGCATTGTGTATACAGTCAGAGTGGAATCAAAATGGTTTTCATGTAATTGTCTGAATCACAGGGATCTAAATCGTGCAATGAAATGGGCATCACCCTGAAAGCAGAAATCTTTTTTATTGAACTTGTTTCGTAAGCAATATAGTTCTTTCCACAGGAATGACAATAGGTTTTGAAAATGAGAGGGAATAACAGGAGTAATAGATGGCTGCACAGGGGTCTCTTCAGCTGTTTGTGGGGCTGGGGGGTACCTTGTTCTATATTTTTGGCTCGAGAGTCGTGGAATACAAGCCATTGGTGCACATTGGTTGAACAGTTTTCACTGAGCTCTCAGTCAGGTTCCCACGTCAGTCGTAGGAGATACTGAACACCTGACGTGCACAGCAGTCAAGGCGACCCTCCAACCTGTGCACTCTTTTGATGTGCACTTAGTAGTATTACTAGTATTAGAATCACATTATTTGGTCACTCAGTATCAAGCGCCAAGAAGGGAGTAGGCCTGGCGCATGAGGGCCAGCTGGTCTTGCAGTGATCGATGCAAGCCAAGCACTCCACGAGAATAAGGAGGAACAGGAGGCGAGTGGTCTGATTGGTTTGGAAGGGCATTCCAGAGGAGAATAGGTCATTTTGGCGTGTGTTTCAGGGCAGTCATAACTTTCAGGAAATGCTGCACATTGCTGCAAGAAAGTGCGCCGGTGTCAGTAGGACGTTCCATGTCACCGTCAGTTGACTTTGTGATTGGAGAATAGAAAAACCTAAGCAGCTGGAGCTCACCGTTTAGCAAAGGAAGCTCATTTGTTCCAAATCTTTATGTTGAATTAAAGTTACAAATGAGAGAATATGGCGGCTTTATTTTAGGTGCTAAATTTGGTGAATCGGACCCTATTGGGTGTTTCAAAGCAAGATCACTTGATCGCCATTGTGAAAACATGTGTCACATCATATATCAGAAAGTTCAAAATGCAGTTATGATGAAGAATGTTTGGTCGTTCTCTTAAGCCTGCAATTTGATTATTTCATTTATACCATGTTTCTGCCATGTTATGCTTCCTTTTGTTTTTTTCACTCAAAGCAGAATTATCAAAGGTAAAAATTGCATGTGTTGGAATAATAACCCTTTTGGAGCATCTATGTTTGACATAACATCAATTATTGTCTTGATGATTGTGCTGTACAGCCATGAATCTGCAATTCTCTTACATCATTTTATGTGGCTCCACCACTTTTCACTCCTGCTTTGTCTGCTGGCTGGGGCTTTGTAAAGACTGCAGCTATGCAAAACCTGTGCTCTCAGTATTGTGTGCTGAATTCTATGTGTTATTTTGTTTGTAACTCGTCACTGGTTTCAAAGAATTGTTTTGGCAGTGCTGAAGAGAACACTGAAATGGCTTGTGGTTGATCACAAATGACTGACGTTCTTTCCTCATGCACATAGAATTACTGCACTGTGAAAACAGTATTTGTTGCTGTGTGCATTTATCCTCACTTTTGACATCTTTCATGCTATTTTGCAGCATTTTTAATAACAGACGATACTTGGCTGTATGAGGCATACTGTGTACAATCTTAGTTTTCTCAAGATACTGATTGCTTTGCTGAACATCTGTAATTCATTATGTATCGATTTCATTTCCTGATTTTACTGTGCCAGTGTGTTTTGTCATTAATTGCATAACTGATACTCATGAGTTCATAGCCTGATAAGGCACACTTGTACTGTCCTCATGAAGGCAGTAATTGTGCAACCAGACAAGGTCAGTAAAATGGCTGTTGCCAATATGCCTGAATATTTAGGCAATCATTAGTTTTTATGAGCATTACTATAGCTCCCTTGTGCACATAGAATTAGAAATAAAAAATCTGCTTTGGGACTCACTTTTTATAAGCTCACCCTACTGAATTTGCACAGCCTGACACAGCTATTGTAAGAGATTGTATTTTGTATTCGTTGTCCTATGTATGTATCACAAAATGAGCTGTGGCCTGTGTAGACTTGTATCTTAGTGTATATAATCTGACTTTCACATTCAGGCTTTCATTGGACTGCACACAAGTGTACCTTATGTGCAAGAACTTGCCAGATAAAATTGTGTGGTTTTTCTCCTTAAGTTCTTGAAGGTTGACATTCAAAGATCACTATGAAGGATACTGAATAATTATTTCACTGAACTATGGGGAATGACGGTAATTATTTGCATTCTCTTTTCAGGAAGGTATTTTGTGTGATATGTGAACTACTGATTGAGCTGTCACTCTTGTGAATTCTGTTCACTGAAGCGAAGACTTGTACAAGGGCCATGATCTCGTCTAAATTTTAGCCTTGGCCTCCTCATAGACACTGTCTGAGGAGCAAATAAGGGGAAAAATTGCGATATGCTAAGCATAGCTGATTGCCACTCGTTTAGTTATTAAAGGGGTATAGACACCTAACTTTGGTGGCATGTTTTCTTCTCTACAATGATGTGGAAGGCGCTACTACGCATGAATCGCCACGTGTTATTCACCTATGGCCGCTAAATCATTTATGATCATATTTTTCTTTCGGGGCTGCCGCGTTAGCTAAGTGGTTACGGCTCTCGGCTGTTGGCCCGAAAGACGCGGGTTCGATCCCGGTCGCGGTGGTCAAATTTCGATGGCGAAATTCTAGAGGCCCTTGTACTGTGCGATGTCAGTGCATGTTAAAGAACCCCAGGTGGTCGAAATTTCCGGAGACCTTCACTACGGCGTCTCTCATAGCCTGAGTCGCTTTGGGACGTTAAACCCCCATAAACCATATTTTTCTGTCGTGATGTTTCAGTTTCATTTCAATAGCCGAACGATGGCTGTGATGTCAAAGTGTGGTTTTCTGTCGTAGGAGGCATAGAAAAATGCCGATATATTCACCGCTTCATCATTTTAAATCATTATAGGGCTGAAGCCAACTTTCCTGAACAGCCAGAATGGCAACGAACATGGAAGCAGCGATTATATTGCAGTTTTTTCATACCTCACGTGACATGTAACCATGCTTTGACGTCAGAGTGCTTTTTACAGCTATTTAAGCCAATAACTGAAATTTCATTATAAATTGTTTAGTGGTCCTCAGAGAATACCAGGTGGTAATTAATGTATAATAATGGGTTATGTACCATAACAAGCAACAAAGCACTTCAAGCTCACATGGGTGGACTTGAGACACTGTCATGTTGCCAGTAATGCAATTTCAAGGGTGAAAGGCAGTGATTTTGCGTGGATTACAATGACCGACCTATATTTTGGCGATGATATTTAAAGCAGCCTGAATTTTCTCTTCCACTGCGTGCAGAATTCACTGTAGGGACGTCTCGCAACTGATCTGAATTCTTAAGGTTAACCTATCGAACTTTTGGTAAACACCCACAGCTTTTGATGAGTGCGTCCTCGACATCTCGCATTTCTAGCTCCAAGTGAACGGTGAAGTGTTGGTTGTTTTACTTTACTGAAAGTATTCTACCTTTTAAATGCAGGTTCTGTGGTCATGCAGACCAGACACAGTGCATCTTCTGGCCAAGATTCTTCCCATCTCAGCCATTGCATGGAATCTACTCCTGGCATGAGTAGCCACCAGGGCAAACCGGCAGGAAAGAACCTGCACGAATGCACCCACTGCAACAGGGGATTCAAACAGGAGTCCCATCTTGTGAAGCATCTCAGAGTGCATACCAATGAAAGTCCTTTTCATTGTGACCAGTGTCATAGCAGCTTTACACAAAAGTGCAACCTTGTAGCACATCTGCGCATTCACACCGGTGAACGTCCTTATCATTGTGACCAGTGTGGTAGCAGCTTTGTATTCAAGAAAAACCTGACAGAACACCTGCGCACTCACACTGGTGAACGTCCTTATCATTGTGACCACTGCGATAGCACCTTTACACAAAAAGGCATCCTGGTAGCACACCTGCGCACTCACACTGGCGAACGTCCTTATCGATGTGACCATTGTGGTAGCAGCTTTTCAAAGAGGAGTAACTTAGTGGCACACATCCGTACCCATACGGGTGAAAAGCCATATCAGTGCCAGCTGTGCCCCATGGGCTTTACAGATAGGACAAGCCTTGTGAGGCATGTGAGATCCCATAAGGGTGAAAAGCGCTTCCAATGTGACTTGTGCCAACAGAAATTCTACAGGAGGTATATTTTGAAACACCACAAGGATGCAATGCACAAGGAATAGCAGTGGCCCATGATTCCCCTTATTAATATGTTTTGCTAGCTCCTGTTTTGTGTTCAAGCTAATGAGATTTAGCTGAAAGCCTTATGAAAGCCATTGGTAGCTAACCTCTGTTTGTTGTCTACATTTCTATTTTTGTGTTCATTTTGACAGACTTCTCGGATAACATTTGTTTTGCTTTTAGCGAATACACAGAAAGTCAGGCTAAGTCTTTCCTGAACAAGGATTGCAAGCCTGCTAAGCTCGTAAACTTGCATGAGCGTACATAAAATCATGGCATACAGGGATGGCATGGCTACTTTTTGAAGAGAGACCTTGAAAGACTTTACACCCAATATTTATGGCTCGTGCCAGTGGTCAGCCTGGCTCAGTGAAGAAATTTGGGGGAGTCAAAGTGTGCACAACACTTCTTATTAATCTTGCGGTCTGAGTGGGCTATATTAAGTGACGTTCATTTTAAATTAGCTCATTACTATCACTGCCCCTATAATTGACAGTACAGGAACATCTGCTGCTGTGAAAA
This sequence comes from Amblyomma americanum, assembly GCF_052857255.1. Taxonomy (NCBI): domain Eukaryota; kingdom Metazoa; phylum Arthropoda; class Arachnida; order Ixodida; family Ixodidae; genus Amblyomma; species Amblyomma americanum. The sequence goes on along the minus strand of NC_135497.1, from coordinate 70,304,986 downwards.
TTTTTGTGTTTATTCAAGCAGTGTTAGTGGCAGGAACGATTGGGGACAAATAGGTGTTCAGCCGCAGAATGATGTGTTTTGTATTAGTTTGCAGGCTTTAAGAGCTCAGTGTTGTTTGGACCGAGAACTAATGAAAAAAGGTCGCCAGCATCTGCCTCATGATTTCTGAGAGCACTGTCTCTGCTGGATATAATGGCATTATATGCGTCGACTATTAGGTCCACAGCATTCTATTTACAATCTCTTTTGGTTGTCAGAAAATCAAATGCTTGTGAACATTTCAATTTGAGCAGGCTATCTTTGTTTTTTTTTTTTTGTTATTTAAAAAGGCTATCTATTCACATAAGTTGCAATGATCTGTGCTTATTGAAATAAAAAATAATCTACATACTGGAGACAAAAACATCATTTTAATCTTTTGTGTATTGTCAAGCTCCAATTTAGGTCAATTGTGTGAAATTGCTTAGTGCACATGAGCATTTACTGCATTTGCTGTTACAAGATGTTGAATACATTCTGGCTGTTTGTACAATTCACATGACATACTGTGCATTAAAACTCAAAAGCAGTGCAGTTCTTTGGTTAGCCTGCTTCTTCACAAAGCTGCGGTTCATTTTTTTTCACTGTTATACTTCAAGCATGCACAGACATAATTGTGCCTTGCATCGACAATGGAATTTCTTTTGCTCTCTTCCGCACTCAGTGGTGTTCTTCATAGCAAGGCTATTCTATCTGATGAAATTGCTTTAACAGTCGCACACCAACCTGTGGTAATAAAGGAGTAATTACTCCTTGACATCCACCGAAGCGGAACGTTACAGCTACAAAGGAAAGCTATGCAGCTTCCACGAAAACCTCGTGGTTAAAGAATAATTAGTCATGGTTCGGGATTCAAACCCGGGACCACTGTTTTACTGGAGCGGTCGCTCTGTCAACAAATTTTATTTAACCAAGAGGCTTCTGTGGAAGCTGCATAGCTTTTATTTACCTGTAAGGCTGCGATTGGCTTAATCCTAATCACTTATTAGTAATTACACCCTCATTACAAATCTACTCCAGCTAGGCAAATTTCCCTAAATGATTTGACCAACTTGCATTAGTGTTAGTGGTTGCTTTGGAGGAAATTTTAAATCTGTCATTCTTTCAGCAACCATGAAAGCCCTTGCTTAGATCGATTCTAATAAAGAACAATGATAACTTTGGAAATTAAAGAATTGCCCCCGCTGTTTTATGTCGCACATGGTGCAGTCATCCACAAGCCTTGCATCCTTATTCTTTGCTGCTCGTGCTCAATTATGCTTCTTGTGCTTGCTTCTGTATGGCGCCTTACGAAGAGGTCTGTGATCAAGACGGACGTAGCAATCTGTTCCGTAGCGGCCAGCCTTCATGATGCCAGCCTCGAGTCTGACAAGGCGACATTGTCCTCCCTTCCAAGGCTGAGTGCCAGTGTCACGCCATTGAGGCCATCAACAGCAGCTTTGCCCATTTCAATGTGAATGTGCAAAAAGTGTGAACTGCGGCAGCGAGACTTTGCGCCGACGTGGGGATGACCAAGCTGGCTATCTCCATAAGAAAAAGTGATGTCTGAGCCTAGCCGTTTTCTTTTCATCCATGACTCGCATTAAGAAGGGAAACCTTTTCTCGTCACTGTTTCCAAGAGGGACACATCGCAACACCAAGTGGGCAAGTACCTCCAACGTTCTCTGGCGCCCTTATTGACTATTCAGGATCCTTTCCTTATTTGCAACCCTCACGATGTTTCGAGGTTCTTGAAAGAATCAGCTCAAGGGGATTGGCACCATGTCCATCGATATCAATCTATTCTTTGGCCACATGCCTTAGCGACGCAGGGAACGAAGCCGTCGAGATGTATATGGGACTGTTAGGTTCTAGAATGACTGCGCATTTCCAACATTTCGTTCTATCTGCAGCCCACCTTCGTAGATTATGAAGAGCAGCTTTTCGTCCGAAGAGAAGCAATCTGCATTGCGTCATGTTTGGCCTGGTCTTCAGCTAGCTGATGTTCTGCTCAGAGGTGTCATCAAAGTTCTGATTAGTTGACTGCTTTAATAATACTTTACAAGGGCAATGTTCTGGGTCAGACCATAACCTCGGACGATTTTAACCTATTTTTTGACACCCTAACACCTCTCAAGGTAACCAACGAAGCACCAATTGGAGGGCAAATTCGTTTCCTTGACCTCTGACAATTTCTCCCAGAGCACGTATGCTGGTGGTATGAACCACGCTAAACAGCTACTTCCATTCACATCGTCACATTCCAAGCTGGTGAAACGTGGCATTGTCAGGGCCATTGTGAAAAGTAGAGTCGACAGGTCCTGTGAGCATAAAATCTGCTCGAGACTTTGCACCCGGTTGCACAGGCTGGAATCGGCAGGGTACCCGACCCATCTGTTATAAAACATTGCAGATGTTTTGTTCGGAGAACTTCCGGGCAACTGTTCTATCAAGGCGAGAGGCGGTACTGAGGTGAAGACTGCGGTAATCCGGTATGTACATAACTTCTTGCATAGGCTAAGGAAGATTGTAGGCAAAGCAAGAGTTCATAGTTCTATTCTCGGCCCCGAATCAGCCTTCTCAGCTTTGCCGCAGGGTGAAGAGGAAAGTAGAGTGCCCTAAAGAGCACAAGGACCCCTTCAGTGCGTGCAGGACCGGAGTCATCTACAAGGTCCCCACCTTGTGTGGCTGGTAGGAAGGAAGGCCTCAGACGTTGCTGGCACATACCCATTGCGGGGGAGTGGCCAAGACACAGGCGGTTAATTGCTGGATACAGGAAAGTTTTGACGGGAAAAGTAGTGGTAATAGTATGTAGGCTGATAGATTGGAAGACACAAGGACAGGGGTCCTGTTAACTTGGAGATCGAAGACGGGACAATGGCTTAATGTGCATAATAGTATACACTGCCTGTAATGTTTCAATGTCGTACTGACTGAGAGCGGGAAAAGGAAATCAGAATGGTAGTCGCTGCGTTCCTTGAAGGAAATTTTGCACAGCAGAGCGCTCACTCCTGTCGCTTCGTCCAAGCAAAAAAGCGCCAATGGAAAGAACAACCGCGGAGGACACAGGCAAACCCAGTTGATGAAATGGAACTTGCAAAAGACGCTTCCTCAAATGAGAGAAGCGGCAGCAGAACAGCAGGAAGTGATCTATTGTTTCAGGCTCGGAACAAAAAGGGCACAATGGGGAAGCCGACAGGCCAGATCTGTGAAGGTAGGAATTTAGAAGGGGAACCCGGCAACGCAAACGCGTGAAAGAGACTTCTAGTCTGCGCGAGCGCCAGTCTTTGCTACTCCAAGGATGCAGAAGATGCTGATATTCGGGAGATGATGTAAGAGCCGAGGCAGAAAATTCCTGAAATATTGTGTAGCTGCGAAACCTCACCGCAGCTGTATATGCACAGGTTGGCAGGGCATCAACAATTGGGCCGCAGAGAGAGGCTCTTGCTAAGAAATCTGCAACCTCGTTTAAGTGAAAGCCCATGTGACCTGGTACCCAAAGCAACCTTACCGAATTTAGATGGAGCGGAATCAGGAACTTAAAGAGGCGTAATGCCCGAGACTCAGTGGGTGAGGATAATGAAGAGCAAATGGACAGAGAGTCCGTCATAACCACGACCTGGGAAAGGTAGTTTCTAATTTTCGTAAAGCTAAGATTACTGCTAATAATTCTGCCAGATAAATTGGAGTGTAGTCAGGAAGACGGAGAGAAAAAGACCAACCCAGTGAAGGCGAAAGAATTCCCACACCTGCCTTTTCGCGATCCTGCGAGGCATCGGTAGCAATAAGAACCTGAGAGGGAGAGGACCTTAGGTGGTCCTGCAACAGACCCTGAAGAAGCGGGAAGGGCTGCAGCTTTGCATTCGATGGGAAAATGTCATCGAATTCAATCTGGACAGGTGATGAGTTGTTATACATTTGGCGGACATCTGTGAAATGAATGTTTATGGCATCAAGGAGGGACTGCACGTAACATATCTGCGGAGTATGAAAACGTGACCAGGCGGCACTAAAAAAGGCGGAAGGTTGACTAAGAAATATTGTACTGGAGGCGTGAAGAGCTGAGTCGCACAATTTTAAAAATGTTTGAACTGTTAAAAGGCGAAACCTAGCTGATAACGATGGGATTCGCGCCTCAAGGTGCAGTACAGCATTGGCGACATATTTTGGAAGCCCCAGAGAAAGGCGCAACGACTCACGCTCCGAGAGTACAAGAAGGCGAAGTTTATAGGCAGGAGCTCCTGAGAATAAAACACACCCGAACTCCAAAATTGGGCGGACGTACATTTTATAAATCATCAAAAGCGTATGCCTTCTCATGCCTGACCTAGCACTACAAAGCCTACTCACGATGCCAATGGCCCGAACTCCTTTTGCAGAAACTTGCTCAGTGTGTGGCCGCCAGGCAGGAAGGATAGAGTAGTGTCGTATATTACTCCGAGATACTTCGCCGTCTGTACTTGAGGAATTATGTTATTTCTATAGACAAGGCAAATATTTACAGGAACCGAAACCGGAAGTACTAACAATGCGCATTTCTTCACATTAAGGGACAGATGAATTCTTCCTAACCAGCTGTCAAGAGCACTGAGGTAATTTCGCAAAGTTTGATAAAGAGTGTGAACATCGCCAGTTGATGGTGGTGGTAGTGGTTTTATTAAAAATAATAGTAAAAAGGAAGGAAAATATTTTTGCTAGCCCCGGCATCTGCCATCGATAGTGAAGAACCTGAGCTGGGGCAGCGGAAATAAAGGATAGCAGGCAGAATGGAGAAACGAAATGAAAGAGGTGAGGGGACAGGAAGAGAGGATAGAGGGAGAAGTAATATGTACAAAGTATTTACACAATAAGAAATGTGTCCAGGTTGTGCGCGTGATTAGTTCATTTTAGAGGAATTAAATCACACACGCGCACAGCACTGTGTTGGTTACAACTGGAGTGGGGCGTCCAGTTATTAATCGTTCAAGGTAGAACTCGCGGAGCGTTCGGTCACTGCGTGTAACTACCTGACGGAGAACAAACGGGACGTCAAGCCCGTGTGTTCGAGGAATGCACAGAGGCTCACCAAAGTTCGCTCACGAGTGCGCGCACTGCCCTGCGGCCACAATAGCGCCTTGATGGAGTCTGGTAGTATGCCCTGCGCCCTATAGGACGCGAGCATATCGCGACGAGCATCGGCGAACGCGGTACAGTGAAGGAGCAGGTGTTCTAGTGTTTCCACTGCACCGCATCCGTCACACACATCACTCGTCGCGATTCCGTGACGCACCCGTCGTTCCTCGGGCCACACGCAACCAATGCGCGCGCGGAGGATCATTGCACGTTGTGACCGTGTTGATGCAAAAATGAAATATCGTCCGCGCACACATATGTTTTCACATTTTGAATGCATGAAATTGGGCTTAGGAAATTATTAGAAAGAACCGGTGACAGAACTGATCCTTGCGGTACACCTCTTGTCTGTTGAAATCTCCTAGACGAAACACTATTTTAGCCGCAATAAAATTCTCTGTTTTCCAAAAATGCAGAAATCCCGGCTACAAAATAGTTTGGGGAGTTGAGTTCCTGTAATCTGAGTAACAGAGCCGAGTGCTCAACGCTGTCGTATGCTTTACTGACATCCAAAGTGACAAGCGCAGCAAACTGTTTACTGTTGCGATCGAGCTAATTTTATAGGACTCTCTAGGTCAGTATGAGCACACCAAATTGAACAGCCAGGCCTGAAACCAATTTGACACGGATTCAAGAGAGCATTTTAAAAATGAAAGACACGACACGACTGAGAAGGACCGTTTCCACCAATTTCACTAGGATCGATGTTAATGAAATAGGGCGTCTGTTGTCTAAAGTAAAACCCTCCCCTTGCTTTTTAAGCAATGGAACTATTTCAGCCAGACGCCACTCATGGGGTATCCAAGGGCGTTTAATGGAATGGTTAACCTAATAGGTCTTCAGTGAGATTCATTGAACAAAATTTTGATAATAGATGAAGTGACCTTATCGGGACCAGGAGCCGCTGCGGAAAAGCGCAGAACGATTTGCGACAGCTCAGACATAGAGACCTCAGTTAAATCACTTGGGGTGCATGTGAATATAGCTGGAGAAGGTAGAGCAGATGTAAAGCGAAGCTCTAGGCCACACGCAATGCCCTCTAAGGTCTTGGCGATGTCAGCAGGGGATTGAACGAGGGATTCAATGTTGACAGCCGGTGGAATCACTTTTTCGCCTCATGAAATTAAACAAAGCTCGTTTATTTCATGATTGCGAAAGGAAATCATAACGATTTGTATTATACTCCTCCTTTGCGCGGGAGACAGTGCGCTTAAATGTTACTACAACACACTTATAATCCAACCAATTTTTTGGGCATTGGTTTATGAGAAGTTTCTTCCAAGCTGCTTTCCGTCGTCTATATGCACACAGCATTCCACCAATTGTTGGCGATAGCACCCTTGGTTCCCTTGACCAAAAATTCAGACTTTTGCCTTGCATGTTCCAGTACTGAACATACATCTGTAGCCTTGCATTCGGCACTTGTCTCAGCGCATCGGTCTAAAGTGATTTTGAGAGCTGATTTTAGCGTGTCTTTAAATTATTCCGGAGGCGCCCACTACAGCACCTCTTTCTCCCTTTCTTCTTTCACTCCCTCCTTTATCCCTTCCCTTACGGCGCGGTTCAGGTGTCAGCAGATATGTGAGACAGATACTGCGCCATTTCCTTTCCCCAAAAACCAATTTCAGTTTTCAAAAGTGAACAAGGGACAGTCGATACACCGGTAACCTTTGCGGCTACCTGAGCGAAACTGGTCTTGACTCGCTCTTCTTTCCTCTACATTCAATTACCCCTTTTCATAACATGTCTTATGGCACACCTCTAGAATTAAAAAAAAAGTTCTCGTTTGGGATCGAACCCATGCACCGCATACGAACGAATCTTGCGGCTTTTCTTTCTGATCTGCAGAAATAAACGATTGCGATTCCTTTCTTTTTCTTTATTGCCTAGATCTGGCACAAAACATTTAACCAAAAAACACTCAACAAAAAGACACAAAACGCTATGTACATACCGCACTGTCGTGATCAATCAGCATGATTTCCGTTTCGTCATATTAAAATTCACGTAACATACACCACGGCCCTAGTCTTGAGAGCCACTCGGGAGGCACCGGAGCGGCTATCTGGATGGCAAGAAACCAGTCCATTCCCGAAAATAAATTCGGGCAGCACCCGGGTTCGAACCCGACCGCGGCTCCAGCGCTTCGAAGGAGGGGAAACGCACAAGGCGCCCGTGTGCTGTGCATGGCAGTGCACGTTAAAGATCCTCAGGCGGTATAAATTATTCCGGAGCCCTCCACTACAACAGCTCTTTCTTCCTTTTTTCTTTCACTCCCTCCTTTATCCCTTCCCTTACGGCGCGGTTTAGGTGTGCAACAATATATGAGAGATACTGCGCCATTTCCTTTCCGCAAGAACCATTTTCATTTTCTGAAGTAGACAAGGGACAGTCGCTACACCGGCAACCTTTGCGGCTGTCTGAACGAAACTGGTCTTGACTCGCTCTTCTTTCTCCTACATTCAATTACCCCTTTTCAAACCATGCCTTATGGCACACTTCTAGAATTGGAAAAAAAGTTCTGGTTTGTGATCGAACCCGTGCACCGTCTACGAATAATTCGTGATGCTTTTCACTCTCATCTGCAGAAATAAACGATTGCGATTCCTTTTTTTTCTGTATTGACTGGCATTGGTACATAACATTTAACCAAAAAATTGGCCGTGGTTTAGGTCTGGTTAACCCTAGTTGAATTGCGAAAGATTCGTTTCCTCGGCACGTCGTCTACGCAGCGTCTCATTCCGACGCTCTCGAGAACTCAAACCGGTCTCTTCCGCAGTTGAAGAGTCACTCCGGGACGTGGCACAACTTCTAGCCGCATCTTCGTTACGCAACTTCTCATGTCGTGCGGCGCGTTCTTCTAACGTCTCTTGAGCGCTCTCCATAACCACTACAATACACTGAGGCAAGGGCAGCAAGGGTGTGACATTCCCGTAGAGTCAATGGGGCCGATTTTTGAATGTGACGGTGGCGGTGCCTGGGAGCGGCGGTAAACACATGGATTGCTCAAAATTCTCTGAGACAAGCTCAGCGGCTCAGCCAAGCCAACCCAAAAATCCAATATGGCGGCGCGTGCTTAGGCGGTTGGTTGCGGCCGGTTGCTCGCGCGTTCGTGGTGCTGGCCGGCGCTAGCTGGATTCAAGCTTCGTGCATACTAGGTGACTAACTGCTCCCGCGCTGCTTTCCTCCATGATTTCCTATGTACTTACGTTATGTGCGGCGTGTATTTCGACGTGTCTGTTGAGGCGGCATGGCGCAGGGTGGCGAGCGGCGCGACTGCATAGCAGCTGCTTAAGGCGCTCGCTCGAGAAGGAAAAGCGCAAACACTTCAGTGCAAACGACACTTTATTAAAGAATACACAAGTTTTCTCAATAGATGTACAAAAGTGGTGATTCTAGGCATCAGTAGCATGTCAATATCAGTGGCAGCCACTCCAAAGAATCAGTATCGAAAAATTCCAGTATGGTGCAAAAAGTGGAGGTACTGTCAAAATAAGTATGGTATACATAACCAAATGGTGCATCAATCAATATATATGCATGCCAATAACTTTGCAGAGATTCAGGTAAATGGCAATGAAGTAAAACATTTCACATGCATTGAAATATATAAATATATGGCAATGAGTATACGCATACAAAGTGAGCCAGCCAAAAGTTTCAGCCTTTAACTTGTGCAGAAGAATTCAGAGTGCATAAGTAGACAAAGGACAACATAATATCCTGCAGTGCTACATTCACATACACCAAGAAAAGGTCACCTTCTAACAATGTGCATGTTTACCTCCTTGCTAATGAGTTGCAGGCTTGCATGGTTTAGGGCATGGCTCGTCTGCCATGCCCTATTGCTGTTACTTGTTTAATGTAGACACAAAGGGAAAAGAAACGCGACCAAGGCAGGTCGATAAACGAATTTTTGAAAATTCGCAGAACAATTGTGGCCGTGGCTGGCGCACAGTAATAATCGGAGGTCATTAATTCAGTTTGCAGTGATGACGCACAGGAGGGTTACCCAACATATGCATGCGTATAAATAGCTCATCAGAGAAATAACAAATATATTGTACAATGTGTATACAAGCCAGTAATTGGCGGAAAATCTTCAAGCGCCGACCAATCGTTAAAAAGGATGACGTTTCGGCCCCGGTTTACGGGGGCCTTGTTCACAATGAAAGAAAGACAGGAGTGAAGGTAAGTTATATAGGTTTCATGGTATGACGCAAGCAGCGGGAGTATATCGGGGGTAGATTGCCTTCGTTGCGATTAAGCGTGTTGGCCGTCGTCTGAATATAAAAAGATTCTAGGTAAAGCCTTGTCGTCTTGCTCTTTTCTTTTCCGATTATCTTCGAGCCGTCCCAGTCGATGTCATGGCCCTCGAAGATAGCATGATCAGCTAGTGCGTTTGTTGCCACGCGCTTGTTCTTGACATCATTGTGGTGCTGCTGCAATCTTTTCCGAAGATCACCTGTTTCACCGATATAGACTTGCTCGCAATCAGCGCAGGGAACCCTATACACGATGCCCGGGAACTTCTCCTTTATCTTGTCTTTCACTGTAACCAACGCGTGTCGCAGCTTCTGCGTGGGTACATGTGCGACGTCGACTTCGTACGACTGGAATATGCGGGATAAACTTTCACTTACTCCCGGGACGTAGGGTATCGGAATCCTTTTCTTCTTCTCTCGCTGGGGTTGCTGTGGCGGCGGGTGAGCTAGGCGATTCTCGGATTTTCGTATAAAAGAACTGGGATAGCCCGAAGCCATCAGGTCGCGGCGAACGGTGTCCAGATCTGTCTTTTTCTCTTCCAGCGTAGAGCAGAGGTTCTCCGATCGGCGGACAAGCGAGGCAACAACGGACTTCTTGTGACAGGTCGGGTGTACGGAACTGAAGTTGAGGTACATGCCAGTGTGCGTGTCCTTCCTGAATACACTGAATGATATTCCAGGGCCGTCGCGTTTCACCAGAACGTCCAAAAAAAAAGGCAGACGGCCATCTACTTCCTCTTCCGTGGTAAACTGTATGGCCGGTTCCATGCTGTTCAGGTGCAAAAGGAATGTACTCACAGCCGATTTCTTGATTATGCAGAAACAGTCGTCCACATAACGAAGAAAGACTTTCGGGCGTGGCGTGAAGCATGAAAGGGCGCGGGACTCCAGTGACTCCATTGTCAAGTTCGCAGCGGTCACAGAAATTGATGCTCTCATAGCCGTACCATGAACCTGTTTATATATGCTCTCCCGGAACGTGAAATAGGTGTTTGACAAGCAGAACTGAAGAAGTCTGCTGAGGTCTGGAACTTCAATGGGTGTTCTTTCCGGTAGGGTTGCATCCGCCTGGAGCGCATCTGTGCAAACCTTCACGGCCAGGTCAGTGGGCACGCTCGTAAACAGTGACTTCACGTCATATGACACCAAAATTTCGTCGTCCTCTGCAACCATGTTGCGAACCTTTTCAATGAAGTCGTGTGAGTTGCGCACGTGCGTTTCACTTTTACCAACCAAAGGGGAGATAACACGATGGAAATAGTTCGACAGCTTGTGAAGCGGGGAGCGGGTGAAATCGACGATTGGGCGCATTGGGTTGCCTTCTTTGTGGATCTTTGGCAGTCCATACTGAGCGGGAGCGGAACCATTGTGGCAGAGGAGGAAGTAGTAGAGGGACTTGTGTTGTGGCGGGACAAAGGAGAAGACATCAGCCAGAAGTTTCTGCAAGTCCCTTTGCACCTTTGAAGTGGGGTCCCGATTAAGTGGCATGTAGGTTCTCTCATCTTCCAGCATGCTCGTCATCTTGTTCACGTACTCTCGTTTGTCCAAGACGACCGTTGCGTTTCCCTTGTCCGCGGGCAGGATCACGATGTTCTCATTGCCGCGCAATCTCTTTAGTGCCTTTCTTTCTTCGGGCAAAAGAGGATTAAGTCCTTGATGCCGGTTCAGCTTGGACAGCACGCTGACGACACGGGTGCGTGCCTCGTCGCGACGGGAAGGCTCCACATTCTTGACCGCAGTTTCCACGGCGCATACCATCTTTTTTATGTCCGGCTCTGGTCCCAAATTGAAATTGAGACCGAGGCTCAACACTGAGAGCTCAGCGTCGTCCAGTTTCTGTGACGAAAGGTTGTGCACAGTGGTGCGGTTAGCAGTTCTGGAAATGTCCATGCGACGAGGTAGTAGCCTTTAAAGCTTTCTCTCGTGCACGGCTTCGTCCCGACGTGAGCGGAGACCAGCATGGAAGTTGGCGTGCAGTTGGATGCTGGCAAAATCATCGGGGCACTTGCACTCGAGCCGGCGGCGTGCGAAGAAGGCTTGGTTTTTTAGTGAGCGGACCTGTTCTCTGCAGACCATGATCCTAGCTTGTAGAAGGCGTTCGGCTTTCGAAACAACGTGAACACCAAAGCGGCTTGCAACGGGCCTGTTCAGGCGTAAGGAGCGAGGAATCACATCCCGTGCCTTGCAGGTTAAGTTGAATTGAAGATGACCTTGAAATGCTGATGCACGGGTTTCTAATGAAATGAAGCGGCGAATCTCAGTGATGATCGGTTGGCCATACGCCTCACGATGTGCGATGAAATCCAGGGTTCGGCGGAAACCCGTCTGGTCGGGTATGTTCATGGCGGAAAATCTTCAAGCGCCGACCAATCGTTAAAAAGGATGACGTTTCGGCCCCGGCTTACGGGGGCCTTGTTCACAATGAAAGAAAGACAGGAGTGAAGGTAAGTTATATAAATTTCACGATATGACGCAAGCAGCGGGAGTATATCGGGGGTAGATTGCCTTCGTTGCGATTAAGCGTGTTTGCCGTCGTCTGAATATAAAAAGATTCTAGGTAAGATTCGTCGATTTCACCCGCTCCCCGCTTCACAAGCTGTCGAACTATTTGCATCGTGTTATCTCCCCTTTGGTTGGTAAAAGCGAAACGCACGTACACAACTCACACGACTTCATTGAAAAGGTTCGCAACATGGTTGTAGAGGACGACGAAATTTTGCTGTCATTTGACGTGAAGTCACTGTTTACGAGCGTGCCCACTGACCTGGCCGTGAAGGTTTGCACAGATGCGCTCCAGGCGGATGCAACCCTACCGGAAAGAACACCCATTGAAGTTCCAGACCTCAGCAGACTTCTTCAGTTCTGCTTGTCAAACACCTATTTCACGTTCCGGGAGAGCATATATAAACAGGTTCATGGTACGGCTATGAGAGCATCAATTTCTGTGACCGCTGCGAACTTGACAATGGAGTCACTGGAGTCCCGCGCCCTTTCATGCTTCACGCCGCGCCCGAAAGTCTTTCTTCGTTATGTGGACGACTGTTTCTGCATAATCAAGAAATCGGCTGTGAGTACATTCCTTTTGCACCTGAACAGCATGGAACCGGCCATGCAGTTTACCACGGAAGAGGAAGTAGATGGCCGTCTGCCTTTTTTTTTGGACGTTCTGGTGAAACGCGACGGCCCTGGAATATCATTCAGTGTATTCAGGAAGGACACGCACACTGGCATGTACCTCAACTTCAGTTCCGTACACCCGACGTCACAAGAAGTCCGTTGTTGCCTCGCTTGTCCGCCGATCGGAGAACCTCTGCTCTACGCTGGAAGAGAAAAAGACAGATCTGGATTGCAGCAGCACCACAATGATGTCAAGAACAAGCGCGTGGCAACAAACGCACTGGCTGATCATGCTATCTCCGAGGGCCATGACATCGACTGGGACGACTCGAAGATAATCGGAAAAGAAAAGAGCAAGACGACAAGGCTTTACCTAGAATGTTTTTATATTCAGACGACGGCAAACACGCTTAATCGCAACGAAGGCAATCTACCCCCGATATACTCCCGCTGCTTGCGTCATACCGTGAAACCTATATAACTTACCTTCACTCCTGTCTTTCTTTCATTGTGAACAAAGCCCCCGTAAGCCGGGGCCGAAACGTCATCCTTTTTAACGATTGGTCGGCGCTTGAAGATTTTCCGCCATGAACATACCCGACCAGACGGGTTTCCGTCGAACCCTGGATTTCAAGCCAGTAATTCTCTGTGTGGCATTACATTGCATCGACCACAATGCCGGGCGATCTGCTAAATAGTAAACTGCAAGTGGTCCTTGTACTGTACAGTGTCCGCACATGTTAAGGGATTCAATATAACATGCCGACCACTGCTACTATGTCCCTCCTAGTGCATGTGTTGCTTGGCGACGTATAACCCTCAATGTTACAACTTACAGAAGAAATTCCTAAAAGGGACACTATATGTAACACGATCATAGTTTGAGAAAGCCAAGACGCTGTGCACTCTAAACTAAAGCTTAAATATTCGCATTAGACCCTCGTCACTGTATTGTTCTTAACCTCGCAGTAAGAAACGCGCGCTTGGCCTTCAGGGCCGGTGTTCAGCACGTTAGCGTTATCTCGCCGCCGGCTAGCACAAAGTTGCCGCGGATCTCGTCAAACTGAACGATGCTAAACACTAGCGGCACGAACGCGTCTGACCGCGTGCGTTTGTTGACGACGGAAGGACGGACGGAGATATATGAAATCTCGACCCTTCCAAAAAAAAAAAAAATCTGTTGGAAACTTTTCCCGCGTAATGAACCCTCCCCCCAAACTAATGTCAACTTTTCTGGGAAAAAAAGTGGGTCCATTACGCGAGTAAATACGGTAAATATTCGTTAATTCGAGCCCTGTTAATTCGGAAATACGGATGAGTACTGTCGGGGCGGCCCCAGCCAATGCCCATGAAAGGCTATGACTTCAGACGGGCGCTACAAATTACGTGCGAAAAACTTTTTTCCTTTGCGAGTGTCCTCCATCCTTCCACCCATCAGTTGCCAACGGAACCACGCGGTCAGCCGCGATCATGACGCCGGCTTTTAGCACCGTTCGCTGCAAAAGGCGCAAGGCGCTTGCTGCTGTCGCGCGTTCCAATGATTGAGTGGCAGTAGACGGCGTCCGCCCCAATCGCCCATGGCACGATAAGCCGAATATAGTGAAAAGGCTTACACAAACGGACAAGCGCTGGCACTCTGCCAAGTTCGCTCCCCCCACCTATGATAGAGCTAACGTCAAAAGGTAGCTGCGCAGCTTCTTGGCGCAGTGCCAAGAAATGCGGTGTGGACCGTGAGGGTGCGAAACGGAGGGAAGCATTAACGACTGACGCTTTTTTCTTTCAAATTCTTAGGCAAAAATCGGGGGTGGGTGGGCTCCTTATGCGACTGGGTTCGACACATACCGTAATGCAAATGATTCTTGTCAGTTTTTTCGAGGCCATTCGATAATTCGAACTTATTTCCCGGCCCCGTGAAGTTCGAATTAACGAGCTTTTCGGAAAGTGTTTCAAACTGCACTTATAGATATTACAAGTTTTGAGAAAAATTTTGTCTTTGGCATTGGCAAAACAGCAAAGACAAATATTAAACTTGGATCAAAATAATTATTTTACTGCACATTTTAAAATTTCCATAATTCTTGCTGAAATTTGGAAGAGATATTAGAATGCCAAAATGTTTTAAACGTTACAAATGTCCTTTGACGCCAAATTTGTCATGACTGAATATTGATATTTTTGTTTTACTATAAATTTTTGCTTTTTTTACCATTCAGTTTTGAACACTACAGTCAGTCTTGTTTTCTGTTTTACATTTACTTATTTCCACTTGTGCACTGATGTTCAGCTTTTCATGAGCACTACAATGAGCCCTACATTTTATTACATAATGATCACATGTTGTGTTCTCTCATGTCATACTAATATATATTCCAATTCATTTTTTCAACACACAAGTAATGATTGCAAGCACCTTTTTTGCCTTCATCACTGTGATCGTCAATAACATCACCTTAAAGAAAACTGTAACTGATTTGTTGTGTTAATAATTTGTTCTGTTCACCCATTTCTCTTAATCCCTTGAGCCTTGAGAGTAAATAAGTAAGGTTATGAAACAAAATATTTGAATACATAATTTTTTTCAAATTTAAATTGAATTTTCTTCTCGTGCAAGGAGGGAGCAGCCACAAAAAGCTATTGCTCTTAGTGGCTTGATGAGGTGACCCAAAAGGTGATGACGGATGCAATGTATACACCAAAACACTGAATTAAAAGCATGGGCAAGCCGCCAAGGTGCCTTAGTGGTTATGGTGCTCAGCTGCTTACTTGAAAGACATAGGTTTGATACTGTCCCTGTTGGCCTCATTTCAATGAAGATGGAATGCTAGAGGCCTTTGTTGTGCAATAAGTCATAAACAACCCCAGGTGATCGAAATTATCCGGAGCGCACCACTACAGCGTCCCTCACACCCCGAGTCACTTTGGGATGGTGAACCCCATAGAGCCAAGCCACAGACAAGCGTGGGCTCGTTCAACTTGGACATAAACTGCACACATACTCATTGCTTGCATATTGAACAGCAGATCAAAAGCAAGTGGTCAACTGTCCTATATACAGCACAAAAAAAGAAGTAGGTGAATGAGGAGCATTATTTAAAGACATCAGACAAAGCAACAAATCATTGATTTAATTTATACAGAGGGAAGAAAGTTTGATAAATGGCACCCACCAAGCCAAAAAATAGACAAGCACTCCAATGTATTCACCAGTAAACAAAATATATTAAGAGGAAAACGATGTTTCAGGCAAGTTGTTTTGATACTTTGGATGTAACTGCAGCACAAACATCCACATTCCAATTAAGGAAGACACGCATGGACGGATGCTGCAGCAGCCGCGTGTGTGTGTGTGTGAGAGAGAAAGAGAAACAGCTTTATTATGTTGCAACACAAAGAGCCATGGACATCCTGTGCCAGGGCCACCAAACCCAGCTGTTCAATATCAGCTTGTCCGAGGCTATGGGTAATGCTGCAATTGAAAGGCAACGGGGCAGGAGGAAAGGGAACGTTCCAGGTTAGCATAGGGATTGGTGCTAATGGGGCATGCAGGGAAGGCTCTGAGATGGTAGACGAAACAATAGCCAGGGGTGAGAGGTGTATCTTAAAAAGGGTGCACTGAAGAATACGAAGTTGGGGGGCAGTGAGAGGTTTGTCTGGAACAGGAAGGCTACAAAAGAGATCCTGTCGGCTTTATGTGAATCTGGGTGCTTGTTACTACATATTTACTACATATTTCACATAGCAATAAAAACTAGTTCAGCTGTAGTTGTGAGTGCACATACAGGGATGCATTTCTCTAGTGATTATTTCTCTGTTGCAAGCTATCAACCTGCATCAGCTCGTCCTGTTACCCATTCTTCTGGTCGAAAACCTTAGCTGCAGCCATGGAATCGGCATTCTTGGGCGTGTGCGACATCTGTGGTCATATCGTCCAGGTGGTGATGTACGCGATTTGTGCGCATCTGGGAGAGGATGGCCCTATAGGCCATGTACGCCCGATATCTAAATATACGATTTTTTGGTATGCTAATGTGCTGAATCATAAATGAAATTTGGTATTCCAAAGATGATTTGATCTCATCAGATATACAGCAAAACATTACTTATTTTATTTAACGTTCCAGAGACAATATGAAGTTCAATTTTTGGCCTGCATGTACAACCTGAGGTGAGAGTTGAGTGTGCACTCGTGTTTATATATTTGTTAAATGCAACAGAACATTACAGTCACGTTCTTCATGGGACCGCGAAAAGAAAAAAAACAACAGCCAGGAAACGTAGTAGCCGTATGTTTAGCGTGAAAAAAATTGTGCAGCGCTGCCTGCAGTTTTTATTATTGTGACATATGCACCATATATGCTTCTCTGGAATTAGCGTGTGGTTCTCACGATCGTTCTCCATATGTGCAAAGCTTCAGAAACGGGCTGTGATGAGTCTCGGTTAGCCTGAGCAGCTGTCTGTGGAAGAGATTTAGCAGTGGAGAGGGAGCATGCCTAGAGCGGTGCGCAGATGCGGTACGCATGCGCTTCTTCGCTGCTATAGCGGTGGCCGCATTAATCCCATAGAATCATTGCCTATTGGAATCTAGAAATTGTTTATTTTAAGGTGGTGCAGGTGACAAGAATAAAGTGGATGGCAGAAACTATATTGTCGGAGCCAACCCACGCAACCGCATTTCGCACAGCGCTGTTTGTGCCGTCTGCCGCAGCATAGTTCAGTTTTTGTCCTGTCGTTCGCGTTAGCATCGCAGCGGTGATGCAACTGTGCCAACAGACGCACAAAAAATCACATGGTCTGTAGGTGTGTTGGCGTTGGCCTGGGTGCTTTCTTCCAGAAGTCACCGAATGCAGCAGCGAACAAAAATTAAGCACCTACATGGAGTACGTGTATAGCCTCGCTTTTTCTGGCCGGCGCCGCCATTACGCGTGCATTGAACGAATTCCGGGACGGTGTAAACTACCAACGTGAGATGACTTTCGCGATGTACGACAAGGGAACTATGCAACAATTGCATTATGTAACATATATAGGCGATCCAGTTTCTGTTGTAGGGGCTTCTGTGGCATCTGAGCTATCTGGTTCATATGAAAAAGAAACAAAAAACGTAGCACCGGGTAAAACGCAGCAACTGTGAACGTAACAACGGGGTTCTACTGGATGTTTGTTTTGCAAAGAAAAAAAACCAATCCTGCCTCTTTTCATTGCGGGGGCTAGAATTAAAGGGACTATGCAATAAATTGAGATTACGTAAAGCAGACGAGAGATAGGCATTCAATCACTCGTCATCCCAGTGCAAGAATTTTTGAGCTAGCATCAATAACAGCGAAGATATAGACTATTATAAATTGCGCTCCTCCTCTCCCCCCTCAACTCGTACACGAGGAGCACCAGAAAAAAATAAAGAAAACGGCTCTGGGACTAGGCCTTACCCATGAATACGTCATCCACTGACGTTTATTTTGCAACTTCCGGTTGTCGCTTCTAGCCCCCCAGCAGCAGCGTCGGTGGCGTGGCGGCATCTCTCCGGTCTCTTCGCCTCCCTGGATAGTGGCACACGTCGGGTTTCTTTGCTTGTCATCTGAGGTAATTAGCAGTAATAAACCCGGACCTCGAGGTGCGACTCCTCACTTTTACGGCCGCGATGGGCATCGAGCCGTATGCGTGCGCACGAAGAGCCGTGCGAGTGGCTCCGGAACTCTCGACAGAAGGAGGCAGCAGAGGAAAATTGAAACCATATGCATGAAGGCAATGCCCTGGCTCGCGCTTGCCCGAGAGGGTCGCGCGGCGGCACGAGCAGACGATTTTCACGACTACCGGAAGTGTGCCCGTGACGTCGTGGCAGCCGTGGCTCCAGCGAATGACAGCGTGTGGTGGCCTGGCGACGTCATGGGTAGAGTGACGTCTTTTTTCCCGATTTTAGTTCCAAAATCGGTCACTACGAGCACACCAAACGGCCCGCGAATTTTGAAAAACACTGTTTTTAAAAGTTCATAATAAACTGCCGGCTCAGTTCTGAAGACTCATACTTGGTGTGAATGCTTCTTAGCATTATTTCTAAGCATTGAAAACATTTACAAGTGACTTTTTATTCGTTGCATAGTCCCTTTAAGAGCCCCCCCCGCTGCGGAATTCCATCTCATATCTATATCACCGTTTCACTGTGCCGCATGCAAGCACCATATGATCAGTGCGTTAAGTAATAATGAACCTTTTATGCGCGATCCTTCCTCAAACACACGCTCACCTAGTGAACTCTCGTTTCGTGCTCGCTTTTATATAGCTCAAACTTTCGGTCAATCTATTGGAACTGAATCAAGAGCGCCAAGAGTGGACGCGTGTGTGCGACGGTGGTTTTGTAGATAGCGGCGCCTCATAGATTGCACCTGATCGGCCCCGCATGTGCGAAAATAAACTGGTCCTACATCGTGGCAGGAACAGGAGCGCATCTGGCGAGAGAAACTGCACTTCGAAAGCACTGTGTGACAGGGGTAGTAGACGAGTGGTTCTCCACGCTGGCTGCATGCAGCACGCTGCAAACATTGCCATACTTCATCGGTCAGGACAGGTAATAAGCTGTACGGCTGTTGCGTACGCTTACATTACCGGCAGCTTTGTCGCACTGAAATATGCGATTTTGATGGCAGCGAAGTGCCAGTTTGTAAATACCGCAGGTTTGATTTAAGCGCTTTCCTTGTCTTTGTACAGTACGCACCTTACATACCTCTCTGGCAATAATGACCCTCAGCAGCTGAGAAAAGTTAGAACCAAGAAAAAAAATAATCTGACATTAAGAGGTGATGCGAATTAATCACTCAGACATCTAGCTAAGGCCACTGTTCTGCTTGAGGAAAGATATCTCACAACAGTAAGAGAAGACTATAAATCAAATTTAGCAAATACTTAGGGCCTTTTGTTAGCAGTTAAAGCCTGATATTACCCAGTTTGTGCACCCGAAGCATAAATCATGAAAACCAGGTTAAACCCAATTCCTGCTCAAAAAGTGCCTTCAAGAGAAATGTAGTTTTCCAGTGCAACAGTCTGAAGCTACCGTACAGAAACTGGCAGATGTCTTGAACCTGAAGGCAATGGATAAAATGGCCAAGTGGTGGTTTCCATGTCATGTTGCATGGCATGAATTACTGTAGAAGACATCGTTTTCTTTATACTCTTTTACAGCGCAGTTTCGGGTAATACCAATTTCACAAACTGCCAGCAAGGGGCCAGTGCTACAGAGTCCGCCTCGTTTGCAACGAGTTGCAATCCCAGTAGCACTGTTAGGACAGTTACCTTGCCTTTGTAAAATATCTACAAGGAATACTCAATTCAAAGGGCCTCGATTACAATGTTCAGCAAGAGCTTCCCTAGCACTGTCAATGCTCAAGTGCTGAGTGAGGTGGTGGTATCGGTACAAGCAGCCCACACTCAGTGGTGATGCAATTAGAAAAGGTGCTACCCACCTGTAAAAAAGTTGAAACTGTCCCCTCCTATGCATTAAAAGTACACACGTGCAGTGCCCACAAACATCCTGTTCATTACCTGATTTACATTTTCATTGGGCTTCAGCACCCTTTTCGTAGTTGCCTCAAAGCAGCATGTTGTTGAAATTTCTTTTCCTCATAACCTTTGTGGAGAATTTTCCGCTGCAATTGCATAAACAGGAAGGCAATATGCGGTTCTGCAGCAACACTTCAGACTGTGATGTGACACACGGCAAGCACTTACCGCAAAGATGAGTAGGTTACTCGGAGGAAACAATGTGGTGGCTGGGTATGGTCTTAAAAAAAAAAAAAACTGCTTTGTAACACGTTTTTTCTATAGGGCCAATGAAGTTGTTACTCATTTATTCATACGCTTCATTAATTACTGAGAAGGCGTGTCGGTAGGAATACTTTGTTTGGCATGGAAGCCCTGGCCAATGTGGGTCTAATGCGACTCTGCTTGTAGGCAAAGGTGCAGACTTGTGGGCACAATCTTGAGCCAGTAGCCTGGAACCAGAGAATGCCGCGCCATGCAAGGTCGGCTGCTGCAGTCTCTCCACTAGTGTCAGTCATACACAGGGTTGGATGCCATGAAAAGAGAAAAAAAGTATGCAAGCTCAGAACAATAAAACACAACTAACAAACCATTAAGAGAAGCCCACAAACAAATACACAAAAAATGGAGTGCATATGAGAGAAAAAAAGATGAGGACATCTCCCAACAGACTATAGCAGCAGCCCACGCACTCCTGTAGTGGCTTTGCGTATGGACACTAGAAAGGTCCTCAAAAAAGGATAAAAGGAACATTGTTAAAGATGTGCCGGAGAAATCACACACAAAAAGAAGTGTGTACAAGGCAGAGACCAAGGATGAATGAAAATAGTCAAGACAAACAATGAAAAAGTTCCGGAAAGGCTTCTGACACTGGCACACAGGAGGTCACAAGCTCCATATGCTAAACCCAAAACCTTAAATGGGCGGAGACACCAAATTTTTGGTTGGAGTGTTCTTAGTTTCAAACATAGCATACTCCTACCAGGCACGTGGTACGTGCTCTGCGATTCAAATATGTGCATTAAATATTATCGCATTACTTATACTGAGCAATTTCGGTTTCTGAGTGTCAGGGTGCGTTACGACGTCCCTCCCGAGGAAGAGCAGCAACCCTGGTCATGTGGGCTCCAAAAGTAGTGCCACAGGGACCGCTGCATCGTCTGCTCTCGTATACATGCTGCGCATACCAGGGCCTTTCGAAATGCCGGCCAGTACTGTGAGATGCTTTATTTTCGAGTAGTTCAAATATTAAAACAGATATTTGAAATTACAATACAAACATGTTTCCACGAAATGCAATGATGAAAAGAAACATTTCACACAAATATTTTATTCCTCCTCATCATTTATCACATCCTAAAGCTTATTGAGCATCGCAATGAATGAGGGGAAATCATGTAGAATGGTACAATTTGTCTGAGCCACAACTGTGTTCAGGAAAAAAAATGACAGCTTGACTTTGTAAGCTGCCGAACGACAATCTTTCGGCTTTTCACTTCTCGACCTTCTGGCGAAGATCATAGCACCGAAGCACGGCCTTGTGGTAGAGCATCCGCCTCACATTCAGGAGGTGCTGTGTTCAATTCCAAGTGCCGCCAGGGGTACCCACTGGTTTTTTAATGGGTACAAGATTTCCCCCGGCATGGCGCTCAGCTCATCTAGGGTGAGGTGCTTGGAAAAAGGGTCTTCGACCAAACCGATGCCTTGACGGATCAGAAATAATTTCCGCCATCAAGCAACCCTAAATCCGCCTTGTGCGGTAGAAGCCCATCTTTTTTGTAGCGATAGCTACACTACAGTAGCATTTCGAGCCTTTAGCATGGTGGCACCGCCATGCTGTCACGTGGTGCGGAGCAGCTGCTGGCAGCGCGACGCCGTGCCTGATCACGTCGTTCATCACGTGACCAAGTTCCACTCAGCCAGCTGTAGCTATCGCGTCACTCCAGGTTTAAGCAAAGCTAAACCACCGCCAATTTTTTCCATAACCCGTAATGCACACCTGCCGATGTGTCTGAGCCAGCCGCAACAGTAGCGAGCAAATACCGCTGCACTTTGCTCGAAGGGGGTTTGTGAGCGGAGAGTGCTATGGCACATCTCTCGTGAGGCTAGAGAAGTGAACGTTTCATGAAGTTTTGTAACTGGCACAAGGCGAGAGTTTTGGACTGCGGGTTTTAACCACGTGAGGTCAATTTTGCGCCCACATTTGACGGAAATTTTGAGGCGCAGGCTATCCTTCCCACGCGGTCCACCCCTCGAGAGCCGAGCACTAGGCCAGGGCCTGTTCTTACTGGATTAACCGGCTGGTGGACCGGAGACCGCGAGAATCGAAACCACGACCTCCTGTAGTCAAGGCGAGCACACAAGCACGAGGCCACGGCTGCGGTGGAGATGCTCTTCTTGTCACAGTTCAGACAATGAAAAGGCATACGACGTGATGTGGCATTGTTGAGAAACATAAAATGACACAAAAAATCGATGAACAGCAGCTTAAGCTAGAACAAGAGTGAGAGCATTAACAAGACGACCTCTTCCACACTCCCTTGTGACACCTCCAGCCATGGAATGCTGCCCCAGATGCAGCATTCTTGACGGGACATGGCCCACTTAACTCTCGTGCATGGGTTTCACCACACTGGAATCCCTGGCCGTAACGGACCCACAGATGCTGGCACATTTCAACTAGGAATCTGTGCAGGAATTTCAACAGCTGTTTTCCTTCTCACTGGATGAAAAGTGTGTGTTGTGTTTTATGGCACATAGGCAGCTAAGGCCATCATGCGCCAAGCTCAAGGTATAGAAATGGTTTTCTGTAGAATGTTTAGGAATATGAAAAATCGTCGATGGTGTAGATGGCCTAAATATATTGAACTGCCCGGTAAAAAACAGAGAAGGTAAGGTAGCCTCAGCGGCTATCCTTGGCTGGGCAAGGATCCTGAGGCGCCCCACTAATCAAATAAAAAGCCTCAGCCTTCTCTGGAATGAGAAATTGGCTGAGATGTACCATGCAATAAAGTGAACAAGTGGTTCAAAATTTAGTTTTTCAAGTGCCCCTGCTTCTTTTAAAAAGCTGAAAATGGAAGGTATGTTAACAATGGCATTATCATCTAAGAGTAGTGCTGGATGAAAAGGAATGCATTCATTATAAAATTGAGTAAAATACTTTTTTTCTTAGTGTTTCAAGTTTCACACATGAAAATAAAATGTGATTAACAGTAAGATCATCTCCGCATTAACAAAGAGGTTTGCCTTGCTTTGTTAGCAGGAAGTTGTGTGTAAGGTGCGTGTGGCCTATCTGGAGACGGCATAAAATCACTTCCTTAAAACGTTCCCGGTTAACATATGATTAAAATTCACCTAAAACCGGTTTCACCAAGTGTAGTTTTTCACTTCGCCATTCCATGCGGACTGCCATTTTCTCTTAATTTACAATGTACTAAGTTCATGCAATCCTTAAAAGGTATATTTACTTTTTTATTTCCTTGCCACGAGCTTTAGCAGAGCAGAAATCCGCCCTCTCGTTGCCTCTTATGCCGACATGACTGGGAACCAAGCAGAGTCTTATGTTTTGTCCTCGGTCCTCGAGCTGTCGCTGTTACTATCTTGTGTATGATGTCACCAAGAATCGGAGTGACTGCATTTCTGGAGTGCATAGCTGTAAGTATACTGAGGGAATCTGTGTAAATAATACTGTTTTTGTTTTCTATTTTTTCTACGGCCACACAGACTGCGCAACATTCTGCAGTGAAGATGGAAGAGCACTCAGTGTCCCTTTAAAGGAGAGCATAGGCACGTAATTTTGGTGGCATGTTTTCTTCTCTACAATGATGTGGAAAATACTACCACGCATGAATCACCATGTAATATTTGGCCACGGCCGCTATATAATTTATAATATTTTTCTCTCATGCTGTTTTGGTTTCAACAGCCGAACAATGGCTACGACGTCAAAGAGTACTTTTGTGTCACGTGAGGCATGGAAAAACGCCCATATAATCGCAGCTTCATCGTTATAATTTACTGCAGTGCTGAAGCCAGCCTTCCTCAAGAGCTGGAAGGACAACTAATGTGGAAGCAGCGATTATATTGCAGTTTTTTCATGCCTCACGTGACCTGTAGGCACATGTTGGCATCAGTCCTCATTCGACTGTTGAAACAGACCGAAACAGCACTAGAAAGAAATGCGATTATAAATTATTTAGTAGTTATAGGAGAATACCAGGTGGTAATCCATGTATAACAATGCCTTACACATCATTACAAACAAAAAACAAGCACCCAAAAGTTAGGTGTCTATACACCTTTAATACTTTAGACCCACCATTCTGCTCATTGATCTTGCTAATCTTGCTTTGCAGTTGATCTCTTGAGCGACTTAGCGATATCTCCTGCGAATCGCAGATTACTAAGGTGTTCTCCATTAACTCTTATCCCCAACTGTTCCCAATCCAGGCCTCGGAATATAGCAGGTACTCCTAACTACCTCCTGTTTACAGGATTACAGGAGGTATTCTGTTGCAGAGGAGGCATTGTAGACACTCATTTTTCTGCATGATTGGTGATGTATTAGACACTGCAGTCCAAGACTTCTTCAGCCCAGTTTGGTATTGACACTGTTGCTTCCATCAGTGGCAAAACGCCATCCAATGAAAGTAACGCCTACATGGAAGCTGAAGACAGCTAAACCCGTACTGTTGGAAAAAACCGCATGCGTGCTAGACACTTGCTTGTTAACTCAAATACAGCTTAATAGAGCAGCTGGGACACGGGACCTGGCTTACATGCCTTCGAGGCTGCACTCGTAGCTATGTGATTAAAAGGTTTCGCCTGCGCATTAATAGAGCAGCTGGGACACTGGACCTGGCTTATATGCCTTCGAGGCTGTGATAGTAGCCATGCGATTAAAAGGTTTCACCTGCGCATTCTTTGAAATGCCTCACGTATCATCTTTTACCAGGTCAACGGATATACTCAGGCTGCTTTCAGTTTGGGCATATTGTTACGTGGCGACCAGCCGAATAATAAGAGGCGATGAACGATGGCAGTGAGATGATTTTAATGGCTGCTCGCCTATAGCGCGACCTTTTTGTTCCCGTGCCACTGCCAGCTTTGTCATTTTCGTGACACTACCCGGGGCTGCCAAGCGATCGTCCTGATAGTGAATAGAAGAAGACAACAACGGAGAAACGCGCTCAGTGGAGATGGGTTCAGAGGACGGTACAACAGAAATGGCATGGGGGGAAGTGCTCACCGCCACGATGAAAGATATGTGTGAATGAATCCTGGTCCACGAAGCTTCCGGGTCACAGGTCGCCAGGAGCCGACGGCTGAAGGCCTTGGACGCACCGAATGGCATGGGCAGGGGGGCGGTGTCCTCACGTGTGGGTGGCGTCTCGGGTCGCCCCAGCGTAGTCATGTTAACATGTCATGTGGCCAGGGTGGGGGACGGGGCAGGGGTGAGCGGCGAGGTCAGTTCAGGTCCGGTGGTCTGGGGCACAGCTGGGCGGGGCGAACCAGGTGCACACGGCCGACGATCATGGCAGGCGGAGGACTCCAAAGCTCCAGGACCATGATGAGGATGATACCCCGCATCTCACACCAACTGTTACGTGGCGACCAGCCGAATAATAAGCTGCGATGAATGATGGCAGTGAGATGATTTTAATGGCCACTTGCCTATAATGCGACCTTTCCGTTCCCGCACCACTGCCAGCTTCGTCGTCTTCGTGACAATATTGCTGCTTTGCACATAGTTTTTTCCGCAGTGCCACGAGGTACGTCTTAACGAGGTTTTACTGTACCTGTGAGTACTAAGGTTGCTGAATTTGATGTGTCTCAATGTGAAATCTGAACCGATTCATACACCTCCTGCAGTAAGGCCCATGAGCCAACTATAAAATTGAAGTTCTGATCTATTGCTACGCGATGCGTTCAGAACAGGTGCTGCCGTTGATTGTCTCACAGATTACTTTGACCACAATGGTAACACAGGCATCAAAGGTTGCCTCCAAACTATAGCTCTCCACCCTTCGTGGCATGTTTTTTGCTGCTCTACTGTCTTTTTCCACAGTGGCCCACTCATAACTCACCTCAGTTCTGACTGCGGGGCCAATCCAGCAAACAAGCCTTACGCAGTGCTGTTCGGATGGACCTTATGGCCATGCCACTGCAATTACACCACACCACTTTCACTCGGCCCCATGGCGACATTACTAACAGAGGTGGGGGAAGGAGGAAGTTGGAGCAACACGAAAGCCAAATGTGCAACAAGGACATAGTGCAGTGGCCTTGCTCAAAGCTCTTACCCTGAGCTCAAACAGCACAGGTATTTCTGGTTGATCTTACAACTTTGTCATGCCCGAGCTGACAGCTCACCAGCCACACACATCGAAACAAATTTTTAATTACACATGCCAACAACGCCACATCTATTAAGATATGGAAGATGATGTTAAGCTATTTATGCTCTAACCAATCCAAAATTCTTACCACTGTCAAGTAGATGACCTCGGTTCTCTTCGGCAATGCATCCAGCTCATTACTGTTCACAGCCATGATAAATTGTCATTTTGACCTCTCAGATTTCCTTATCAAGAGGCACAAGGGCAATTGGTTAGCTGTCTGGTTCTTGGGACCAAGTGACATTAAGCAATCACTACAAGCTCTGGGCAAACACTCCCTGAAAGGGCCACCGAAAATCTTGCACCAAAGTTGCAAATTATACTGTTTGAAAGGGCACTACTTTTCTTTCTTTATTTGTACCTCAAAGGCCCACAAGGGAGTATTACATGAGGGGTGGGCTGACATGTATTAAAGCCTCCTGTCACAGAATTTTTCAGAACAGGCAAACTGAAGAGCTAAACAACTCATCTACATCTTTGAGGTTCCTTTGCTCCCATAATTCCTACTGCACTAGAAGCCGTGTGTTGGTGCTTGAATCTGAATGCCACACACCAATATGCATGCACCACACATCCTTTACCAGCATAGCACCATGTAAGATCATGTCAATGCCTCATTTGGGGGCAAGGGGTGCAAGCACACAGAACAGTAGGAACAAAACGCAAACACTAATGTTGTGAGAGTCACTCCTGTGCTCTGTCTTTTGGGCCACATGTTTCAAGATGAACAACCCCCTCCCATTTTCCTCAATGAGTAAAACTACAATAAACATCTACTCCTAAATTGTGAAAACAAAACGACGAACATAGAAGGAAGAACATAAACATGTCTCATCCTTGTCTTTCCATGTATTCTTCAATTATGGGAACTACTTCCTCGTTCAGCTACCTGTCCTACCTACATTCGTCCGTGGCTTCTCGCCTCTTGCCACTGCTTGTATCTAGGGGCACAAACGTTGCCAGTTTCACAGCAGGAGGCCCACTTTCAAAATTGCAATTTGATAGATCTGTGACAGCCTAGTTGCTTTATTCACTATACAGGCAGGCTTTGTTCATTTGGGGTCTGCAGGTGAAAGCTCATAATGGAGACAAGTTTCGCAGCATGAATAAAACACACACAGAAGACAAGGAACAAACAAGACAGGACTGTGCTAAAAACAATATAGCAGCACAGTCCTGTCTTGTTTGTTCGTTGTCTTCTGTGTGCATTTTATTCATGCTGCGAAACTTGTCTCCATTATGAACTGCAACTAACTAGCCCAAACCACCGTGTTACTTCAAGGTGAAAGCTGTTGTTTTAATAGTGAATGTTTCCACGTTTACTTTCTGTTTCTTCTTTCTATGTAATGGCTAGGACAAACAGTCGCCCACCCAATGCAAAGGAAATAGCCACATAATCATAAGTTCTCTTCCATTTGGCTGCACTTTCTGCACTAGTTCAAAAAGTGCAGCACGAGTTCTAGGCTGGCTTGCACTCGCCGAAATGGAAGCGCAGCTGCGGTGCAGCAATATGGCGGTGCCCATGTGTAGGTTGAAGAAGCGGAGAAGGTATGGCACTAGTTATTTAATGAAATTTGTTGAAAGGTTTATGGCTTACGGGGGTTTAACGTCCCAAAGTGACTCAGGCTATGAGGGACGCCACAGTGAAGGGCTCTAGAAATTTCGACCACCTGGGGTTCTTTACCATGCACTGACATCAAATTACACGGGCCTCTAGAATTTTGATGGAGGCAAAATTCTAGGGGCCCGTGTACTGTGCGATGTCAGTGCACGTTAAGGGAGCATATAGACCTAATTTTGGTGGCATATTTTCTTCTTTATAATGATGCGGAAGGCACTACAATGCATGAATCACCATGTGGTATTCGCCTACGACCACTAAATAATTTATAATCGAATTTTTCTGTCATGCTGTTTTGGTTTCAACAGCCGAATGAGAGCTGTGACGTCAAAGAGAGGTTTTAGGTCATTAGAGGCATAGAAAAACTGCGATATAATTGCTGTTTTATCGTTTTAATTTACTGCAGTGCTGAAGCCAGCCTTCCTCAAGAGCAGGAATGACAACAAATGTAGAAGCACCAATTACATTGCAGTTTTTCACGCCTCACATGACCTACAACCTCTCTTTAAGGTCACAGTCATTGTTCAGCTGTTGAAACTGAAACAGCACAAGAAAGAAATTCCGTTATAAATTATTTAGCAGCCGTAGGAGCATACCACATGGTAATCTGTGCATAATAATGCCTTACACTTCATTACAAAAAAGATTGGTTTGTTTATGGGGGTTTAACCTCCCAAAGAGACTCAGGCTATGAGGAACACTATAGTGAAGGGCTCCGAAAATTTCAACCACCTGGGGCTCTTTAGCGTGCACTGACATTGCACAGTACACAGGCCTCTAGAATTTCGCTTCCATCAAAATTCGACACCCGCAGCCGGGATTGAACCCATGTCCTTCGGGTCAGTAGCCGAGCCCCATAACCACTGAGCCACTGCAGTGGCGTCATTACATTAAATAGAAGAAACCACGCACCCAAAAGTTAGGTGTTTATGCTCCCTTAAAGAACACCAGGTGGTCAAAATTTCCGGAGCCCTTTACTACGGTGTCCCTCATAGCCTGAGTCGCTTTGGGACGTTGAACCCCCGTAAACCATAACCTTTCAGCAAATAACTGTCATCATTTCATTAAATTACACGCGCCATAGCTTCTCTGCTTCTTCGACCTACACATGGAGGAGGTGAGTGACTGTTTGAGGCGTCATATTGAAAACCTAAGCGGTCACGTCGAGTCGCATGGGCAGCATTTCAGCGCTAATTCGTAAGTCGCCTGTGTGTATACAAGCAACGATTTTTTTTTTCTGTGAAATTTCCTAGAGAAGGTTCATGGTAAGACTTCTCTGCGATTTGCTGCTTGAAAATTCTTCCCAAGTGTTTCAGGATTTTGGAGGTCGTTGGTGTCGGCGGCATGCAGCTGGCTGTAATTTCGTGACGACAGGAAGGCTATCAGACAATCGGGCCTGCACTCAGCAATTCGTTTTGGAAGCGGCCAGTGCCAAACTGCACTTGAACTGTCTGAACTGACGCTGCAGGCACCACCGCGGAACTTCACAGAACTAGTGCAGAGAGTGCAGCCAAATCAGACGCCTATCATGACCACAATATTGACAAAGTGGTATTTGGGCTTGTTGGTATAGCATATTAGAAGACATAGCACAGCACATCAGGACAAAGAAAAGGAGCACACAGGACGAGCGCTTATACTGTGTGCTCCTTTTCTCTGTCCCATTGTGCGGTACTATGTCTTCTAATATCACCACAATGACCTGTCGCACACTGCAACAGTGCCTTGTGAGCTTTATGCACCTCACAAGCTTCCAAACAGTCAAAGGACATCAAACACATTGTCCACAATGTTCATCTCTTTAAGGCCTCTTTACAGCATCAGCCGTAAAAAGGTCTTAAGATTAGACACCTTAAAAGGAAGCTTGCTTTTCCAGTTGCCTCATGCGTTCCATGCTAGTTGGCCACCTGGGTCCAAACACCTTCCCCACGTAAAACCGATGTTCGATGCAGGTGGCACAGCACTCATTTTAAAATTCTCACAGAAGGTGGAGGGCTCACCTTGTGGCACCTTAAAGCCTTTGCTGCCTCAGCATTTTAACGTCCCATTTGTTCAGCCTCTGCACCAGCAAGCGAACGCCGGACTCGAAGCAGGAATCGGGAAGGCCCGTGCATACCAGAAAACTGCCTGCCAGTTTTTCAAGTGCTGTTTTCTGAAATAAATATGAATTTAAAAGAAGAACATGTTTCTCTCTGCAGACACCAAAGCGTAATCGCTTATCTCGCCGCAATTTTTGCACCTGTTTTAGAAAGCGAAATGTAACCGCAGCACTCAATTGTAAAGTGCAATTAACACTACAGACTTTCCCAGCCGCGGGGCCACAAAAAATCAGACCGCGTATAAAACTAATTGCACAAACGGTTTGTTCAACTCACGACTGGCTTTATTAGTAATAGAACCGGTTGTGGTTCAACTGAACTGTTGTCAAAAGCTTCCCGCCTTTTTACGAGAGCACGCAAAAGCTGGTAAATATGCGTGTTTTACATGACCATGAGTTACGCTTGGCTAGGTTTACAAAAGATATAAATACACGCTCAGCGCTTGCTCTTTTCCGTAGACCTGCACAGAGCTTTTGAGCAGAACTTACGATAAAACAGATGAGTCTTTCCCTCCGGGTCTTTGGGTCCACTGCCGGGCAAGCGGGCTCAGTGCTAGTCCTAGGCTATCTGCAAACACAAAATATTCGGGCGCAAGGAAGTTTACAACGGAATGCCGAGTGTCAGATAAAAGGCAATCACTCAGTGTGTGCATACCAAAAGATTGAAAGCACAAATTACTCACGTGCAACACGATCGCGCGCACTTTCCGGCGACCGGCCATAGAGCGACTGAAAGCAATGCTCGGCTCGGCTCAAACATGGCTCGAACAACAATAAAAAAAAAACTGCCGGACGTGACGTCTTTTTTCAAAACGAATGCGACGTCATGGGTTGCAATAACGCCAATAACGCGTGCGTTATCAGGAGCCAGATTACGCAACTGTGACAAATTTTGTAAAAAGTTATTGCGAACATGCCTGAAGCGTCTCCTCGATATCAATGGGCCCCGAGATCGCCACAACATTGCGCTTACTGGCCGCTAGGCGGCGCTAAAAATTGAACCCTCAATTTCGGTTTCAATGTCTGGGAGACTGTGATGCGCGGAACCCGAACATGCTGTTTCATCCTTTTTTCAGGCAGTGAGCAATAACTTTTATTTTGTTAATG
Source organism: Amblyomma americanum (assembly GCF_052857255.1). Classification (NCBI taxonomy): domain Eukaryota; kingdom Metazoa; phylum Arthropoda; class Arachnida; order Ixodida; family Ixodidae; genus Amblyomma; species Amblyomma americanum. Next base: position 70,273,720 of record NC_135497.1, on the reverse strand, counting down.
GCAAAAATTATGTTTTCTAAAGGCTTAGAGAGCAACAATTGCTTAGAAAGTGTGAGCTGACTTCCACAAAATACTGAAAGAGGATCATCAGTTTCGTTTTCGAAATCTGAAAGCGTGCTCTGCACGCCGTTCTATCATGCCGTTAGGACATTTTGTCTGCTGCATAATCAGTAAGCTTGGAACGATTTACAACGAAGTGAAGACGTACGAAACATCCATATTGCAACAAGTGCTTGAAGTGGCTAGAAATGCCGCGAAATAAGTATTTATACTGCATGATTCATGGTTGTATATTGTACTACTGCCAATGGCAAGAAATCAATAACTACTTAGGACAAGCAAAAAGGGAAAATAATTCATGAGGTAGAATAAGGACAGGAGGAAGTCCGGAATTATCTAAGCTCTCAAATGTAGCCAGGTGACCCGTGGGAAAGGAGGACTGCATGGCGCTCAATGGTTGGAAGCCGGAGGCGTCAGCAGTAATCTGTCCGGGAAGTCGTTAGCCCGCAGGGGGCACATCCCTCATATCTAACGTTCTTAGAACTTTGCGAAGCGCGAGTCTGTTATAATCTTGCTGCGGAGCATTGCGAGAGATGTTTCGATCGGGTGAAGCAGATCTTAAAGGGCCCCTGCAGCCTGCGCTGTTTCTGATCATTTTTCCGACGAGCTTTCGCCGAATGGTACTTCCTTGAATAACGTTGACGAATTTAAAATAAACCCATGCCCCTTTTCTCTATTCTTTCCGCAAAGAAACACAGCTCACTAGGTTCCTGTGTGATGCACACGCGCACAGTGACTTTGGGAGTAACACAGCAGGCCTGACTGACCGGATTTCTCGAAATGACAAGCGCGTGCGTTGATGAAATGACAACTGAAACAAGGAAAGTATCAGACATGGCGAACGACTTGTGAATATTAAAAAAAAAACTGTGCTCGAAGGCACAGACACAAGCGCACTTACAAGGAAAAATGGCATGCGTCGGCGCGATGAAGGCGGCGGAAATCGTTTCTTTCTGCAGTTTCAAGAATTTTCGGGAAAGAGGATTCTTGTACATCTTCGCAACTCCGTTCTTGTCCGTTACGTCAAGTGCATGGTTTGTTAGATATGGTTTGATGAACTTCTTGCATATAATCTGCAGTAGTGCTTTGCTGTGGCCGCTGTCCTTGTTCTCACAGGTCAGGACTGCAGGGAAACCCGCGATTTTATTCACACTAGTTGTAATGCAAGCATGTGTCCAGTGGTCTTTGAAGATGCGTTCGGTCTTTGAGCATGACATCGGCGAACTTCTTGAGGCCCTGTAACAGTCTTAGGAGTGCTAACGTCGGCTAAAATAATCCACCCCTGTCTTGGTGGGCAGTCAAACTGTCTACAAGTAGCATTTCCTTGGCTGGAAATGCAAGCTACAAACTGCAGAATAATTTGATGTTGTGTTTGTCTCCAAGTTTTTTCTTCAAATTAACTTGAGCCGTCTTTCTCGGAATTCTAAGTCGGCAGGAATTTCATGGAACGAAACGCCGGGCTTCTTGTTTCGCTGACTGGACATGCAAAGCGGAACGCAACAGCAATGCATTTTTGCTCGCTACTCCCTCCAGCAACTGCAGTCATCGACGCGTCACTTGTCAAACGGTAACACTAGAAAAATATCACAAACAATATCAGACACAGCGCACCACAAGCCCTAGTTTTTGCTGCAACGGCAGTCACCAGAAAATTCTGTGCTGCAAGCGTGTCGTCTGCTAGAGGGTCATCTGACAGCGCCGCCATACGGCGGACGCGCGTCCTTCTTCTGTGATTCTATTCTTGGAAATATTTCTGTGCAGCGGAAATATACGGCGGGCAGAAAACCCCCTACGCTTCAGGCATGTTCTTCAGGAGGCATTGGACAGTGACGTCAAAATGACGAAATGATGAGACTTCACCACGTGACTCAACGAGGAATCAGACAATAATTATAGCAGGGCGGCGCCCCAGAACATTCGAGGGGCCGTATGCAAAACTTTTTTGTAAAAAGAAATAAGAAATAAGCAACGATGAATATAACTATATAACATATTATTTTGCCAAAACATTGTGTTTAAAGTTCGAAAATATTAAGCAAAACAAAAAGCGTTCGAAATTGTGCTATTAAATTGGCTGGTGGGTAACTTTCGGTGCCGCGGGGGTTTGCTGACGGCAGTAAAAAGGCCGATTTGCACGAAAGGAGCTGTTTCACGCCATGTTATTGTTTTCTTGCGGGGCGTCTGGAATCGAGCTACTGTGCGGTTGACCTAAGTGCGCAGAAAAATTTCAGCGAATGCAGTGAAGGCTACCGAGCGAACTTGCAAGAAGCGCTTGGTACGAAATCGACGAAGACAACTTCTTGAAGTATGTGTTGTTCGGCTCTTTCTATCGATGACAAAAATGCCAAAGGGTGATGTGTTGCAGTATGTGATGTGTGGTTGTTTGTTTCTTTCCCCTTGGGAAACAGAAGACGACCACGAAGTGCCATTTGCTGGGAAAAATAAAGGGCTTTGCCAGCATAAGCGTGTCTTATTTATATGTAGCTGTGTGTCACAGAGGTGACGACGGCACCCACCCCTTCTGCGCACTAACTTTACAAATTGCCTCAAACACCCGCTGTACGCATTTGCTCATCGCCGGTTGTGCGATGCAGACGTACGCCTCATTACCAACGGCAGCTTGAAAGCCGCCGGTAGCAAAGAACCGCAGTGCACATATAGCACTTGCCGCCGCACCGACAACGTGCTCGCACGCGCACCTCCCAGTTCATCGGCGACTTCGTCGCACAGCCGCTCCACCGTCTGCTTCTCCAGTCGAAAAAGGAGTCGAAACAGCTCGTCCGGCAATTTTCTGTCACAAACGCAACGGTCAAATTGACGGCCTCAAAACTGTCACAAAAACTGTCAATTAGCGGCTGCATAATTAGGTGTGCAACGTCACCACTTCTGCCATATTCCGTGACATAATCTGCTGCCACCCATGACGCAAAAAAGCAAAATGGCCGCCGGCAACGACCGACCAATAGGAGCGAGGCTTATTGACACCTTTTTGACAAGTTTTTGACAATTTTCCTAATTGGCAGTTGCGTAATCTGGCCCCTGGTTGCAGCAGTCACTGCCTCTCGGTCGGTCGGTCGGTCGGTCGGTCGGTTGGTTGGAAACATTTGTCTTAAGGGGACTATGCAATAAATTGATTAAGATTACGTAAAGCAGACGAGAGACAGGCATTTCATCACTCGTCACCCCAACGCAAGAATTTTTAAGCTAGCATCAGTAACAACGAAGATATAGACGATTAAAAATTATGCTCCTCCTCTCTCCCCTGAACTCGTACACGCGGGGCACCAGAAAAAAAAATAAAGAAAACAGGTCTGGGACTGGGCCCTGCCTATGAATACGTCACCTGCTCACATTCCTTTTGCAACTTCCGGTTGTCGCTCCTAGCACCCCAGCAGCAGCGTTGACGGCGTGATTGCGGCGTGCGTCGGTTTCTTTGCTTGTCGTCTGTTGTAGTTAGCAGTAATTAACCCGGACCTCGAGGCGCGACTGCCTGCTCTTACGGCCGCGATGGGCATCGAGCCCTATGCGTTCACGCCGTACCGGCTGAACGCCAGCGACGACAGTAGCGACTCGGCGAGCGACTGCGAGTGGCTCCGGAACTCCCGACAGAATGAGGCTGCAGAGGAAAATTGAAACCATAGGCGCGAAGGCAATGCCGTGGCTCGCGCTTGCCCGAGAAGGTCGCGCGGCGGCACGAGCAGACGATTTTCACGGCTACCGGAAGTGTGCCCGTGACGCCGTGGCAGCCATGGCTCCAGCGAATGACAGCGTGTGGTGGCCTGGAGACGTCATGGGTAAATTGACGCCTTTTTTCACGATTTTAATGTCAAAATCGGTCACTACGATCACACCAATCGGACCGCGAAATTAAAAAAAAGCCCTTATTAAAAATCAGTGTTGTCGGTAACGCGTTACAAGTAACGGCGTTACCGGTGACGAGTTACTTTTTTCGGTAACTTAGTAGCGTACTCGTTACCAATTCGGAACTGTAACGGGTAACGTACTTACGTTAACATTTCTCGGTAACGTGAGGTGTCACGTTACAAGTTACTTTTTGTTCCAGTTGTGACCCACTCCGCTCCCTTATCTAGAAAAAAAAAGAGCAGAGCACCTAATGTGATGTAAATAAACGTCACGTTACAAGTTACTTTTTGTTCCAGTTGTGACCCACTCCGCCCCCTTTCTTAGAAAAAAAAGTGCAGAACACCTAATGTGATGTAAATAAACAAAATGTACAGGTGCTCCCGACAGGCCTTGTTGGGGCTCGCATGCATGCCAGAAAACAGCTGCCCTTGACAACGCACCCAACTAAATAAAAAAGACGGAATAGCCATAAAGCACGAAAAACCTGCACGAACACGCATTCACACACTCGCCTTCGCCTACCTCCCCTTCTCAAACCACTCTCACACACAACTCTACAGAGTGGAAGCATGCCGAGCATTTTGGGACATCACATTTTTCAAAATTACTCTAAATCTGTTGAGAGTTCAGCGATGTTTTCTTTGTGAAGTTAGAATCGATGATGGAGTGTCATTTTGTGTTTAATGCCACATTCAGAAGATGGCTTCATCATGTGCCAAAAAGTTAGAATCCAACACATGTAACTCTACAAGCAACTTTAGGCCACTATAACATTGCTAAGCTCCTGCACATTTGTGCAAAGTATTCTCGTTAAATCAGGATATCGCGCAAAATCGTTGTTCAGGCTAGATGTTATATGTGAAATTTGAGCTTAATAAAATTGTTATCGTAAGTTCTTAAGGTGAAGAAAACTTAAAATTGATGGTCATGAAGTAACGGCAAAGTAACGTGCGGTACTTTTTTTCCGGTAACGGTAACGATAACGCGTTACCTTTTTTGTAGGTAACGTAGGTCGGTAACGCGTTCCTTTTTTTTAACATAAGGAGTAACGTATTTAGTTACTTTCGGTAACGCCTACACCACTGTTAAAAATTCATAATAAATTGCCGGCTCAGTTCCGAAGACTCATACTTGGTGTGAATGCTTCTCAGCATCATTTCTAAGCATTGAAAATATTTACAAGCGACTTTTTATTCATTGCATAGTCCCTTTAAGCGTTAATTGCTGATTTGCCCCCTACTACTGTCCAGATATTGTCAATTTTCTAGTTCGCTTTCCCCATTTCGTGTCAACATTCCTTATGTACAGGTATCTGAAAACTTTCATAGCCCACCGCTTTTCCGTCATCTTTCTCAGTCGCTCCTCAAATGCTATCTTACTGCTAGTTTCTCTGCTATCGAACGACGCCCATCCCATATCACCCTGTACCCCCTGATTTGGTGTATTGCCATGTGCTCCCAAAGCTAGCCTCCCTTCGCCACGTTGTTTAATTTCTAACCTTGCTTGAACATCTGGTCTCATGCACAGGACCGCATTACCGAAAGTCAGGCTAGGAACCATCACCCCTTTCCAGATCCCTCTTACCACTTCATACCCATTGTAATTCTACAGTGCCCTATTTTTGATGACAGCTGCATTCCTACTAGCTTTATTCATTACATATTTTTCATGCTCTGTCAGATACTCAGCACCGTAATTAATCCACACCACAAGATACTTGTACTCATCCACTACTTCTAGAGTGAACTCCTGTATTCTATGCTCGCCGCCCTCATCATTAAATATCATGACTGCAGATTTTTCCTTACTAAACTTGAAACCTAATCTGTCTCCCTCTGTTCTACAAATGCCTATCAATTCTGCAAATCTTCCTTGTTGTCAGCCATTAGCACTATACCATCCGCGTACATTAGTCCTGGTAATGACTGTTTAATCCATTTTCCTTGCTTGAAAAAAGAAGGGTTGAAGCCTAGTCCGCTCCTCTCTATAGCTTGGTCTCCAACCCTTGCAGGTACAACATGAACAACAAAGGAGACAGAGGACATCCTTCATGCTTGCCTAAGCCCCCGCTGTATCTATCTATATAGGCCCTTATACATTTTTTCCCCATTTTATAAGCAATCTGTAACCTTTATATATACATATATATATACTTATAAAGGGAGCCCACAGCCACCGAAACCAAGGAGCAAAGGGGAATGTTTAATTTTTTAATGAGTAGTGCTGATCAGTGGAATAATAATACTTCGATTAATCTATCGCTTAACGAAAATTACTTATAAAGCAGCAGAAAAAACAACCATGCCGCCGGTGGGATCCGAACCCACGACCTCCGAATATCGCGTCCGGTGCTGTACCAACTGAGCTACGGCGACGACTGTCCAATCTGCTGCTTTCGTGGGTATTTATTTTTATTGGGTGTAAGCGAACCTTGAGACTGTTCACCAGCACCACCCCCGTCCATAGCGGCGGACGTAGCACGTCCTGTATTACCACGAGTGTGACGTGGAACGTCATCTAACGGCGAGGGCGGAAACTGTGCGAGAGCCCTCTTATGCTACCTATGGCATGAAGACTGCCAGAACCGAGACTCTCGTTAAGCTATTAGCAGACAAAGTTAAGGAAATGAGGGGCTCGTTTGACAAACTTATGAAGGGAGCCAACAGTCACCGAAACCAAGGAGCATAGGGGAATGTTTATTTTTTTAATGTGTAGTGCTGATCAGTGGGATAATAATACTTCGATTAATCTATCGCTAAACGAAAATTACTTATAAAGCAGCAGAAAAAACAATCATGCCGCCGGTGGGATCCGAACCCACGACCTCCGAATATCGCGTCGGGTGGTCTACCAACTGAGCTACGGCGACGGTTGTCCTATATATATATATATATATATATATATATATATATATATATATATATATATATATATATATATATATATATATATATATATATATATATATATATATATATATATATATAGTATTGTGCGTTTTTATCGTGAAGACTCAAAAGTTTCCCCGCCTCAACCGCTGGCTCATTTGCGATGAAACTGCACACAGAGCTTGCGTATTATGGTAACTTTTGTATCGTAGGAAGTTTGACAACGGTACTTACTTAGTTGCGCCGTGCATGATGCGAAAACATAATCGTCTACGTAGAGATCGGCAACCAAAACCCGCAAACTACGCTTTTTCGCTGAAGGGCGGCAGTGGCGCCATCTGTTTGCGGTAGCGCAAAGCGTCACGACAAGGCCGTCGAGGAGTGCCGTTCCTGTCGTTTCGTCTGCTTCTACTGAAGCGCTTACAACATTTTCGACTAATTAAGCGCAAAAATATCAGAACAAATGATTTAACGAGGCTTTACCTTTTATAGAATATTGTTTGCAATGCTCGCCTCGGCGGCCTTGTCGTGACGGTTTCCACTGCCCAAAACAGATGCCGCCACTGCCGCCCTTCAGCGAAAAAGCGTCGTCTGCGGGTTTTGGTTGCCGATCTCTATACGTAGACGATTACGTTTTCGCATCATGCACGGCTCAACTAAGTAAGCACCGTTGTGAAACTTGCTACGATACAAAAGTTACCATTATACGCATGCTCTGTGTGCAGTTTCACGGCAAATGAGCCAGCGGTTGAGGCGGGGAAATTTTTTAAAGTGTTCACGATAAAAACGCACAACACTGTATATAGGACAACCCCATATATATATATATATATATATATATATATATATATATATATATATATATATATATATATATATATATATATAACACTGTATATAGGACAACACCATATATATATATATATATATATATATATATATATATATATATATATATATATATATATATATATATATATATAACACTGTATATAGGACAACACCATATATATATATATATATATATATATATATATATATATATATATATATATATATATATATATATATATATATATATATATATATATATATATATTAAAAGATTAATTACTCCATCTTCCACATCCAATGTGCCCAGTATGTCCGAAAGATACTCTTGAATAACGTTGCCGTAGGCTCGCCTGATATCCAGAAATGCTAGCCATAGGGGCCTGTGTTCCTTTTCAGCAATCTCTATACACTGCGCCAATGAAAATAGATTGTCCTCCGACCTCCTTTGTTTCCGGAACCCATTTTGTAGTTCCCCTAGCACCCCCTCGTTCTCCACCCAAGCCTGCAGTCTGTCCTTTAAAATCTGCATCACCACCCTGTAAACCACTGAACCCACAGGGTGGCTAGAAGCGTAATACGCCGCCTGTCAGTAGTGGCAGGTGGAGTGTGAAGAGCTGCGCTGAAATCTCGCCTTACCGAGTATCGCAATCGTCTGTCAATTTTTTTTTCAAAGTTAATAGACACTTGCCATGATTCACACCATGCAGTAACCTTTTGCAACACATCATTCAGTTGTAGTTGGTCTGAGACACTTGTCACTTCTGTATAAATGACGCAATCATCAGCGTAAAGTCTGATTTTCACAGAAATGTTAGCGACGATATCGTGAATGCATATTAAAAACAACAAAGACCCAAGATCAGAGTTAAAAACATCGAATTGATGTCTATTTGCAAGATAGGCTGAAAAACAATTTACTAGTTGTTTGTTATGAATTATTGTGTATAATTAGAAAACATACCCAGCAATTCTGGAAAAAAGAATTTTTCAACATGTAAAAGTTTACGAAAGCAGTTTTTGCATATATTGAAAGATTTCACTGTAACGATCAATATATCCGCAGGTCTCCCTTCTGCAGGCTTGCATTTTTTTTTCTATTAACGTTCTTGCTATCGTCAAAAACGCTCCCCTTTGGTTCTATGTGGCAGTCTTAACTGTACTCGATGCGATCGCTGGAAATACTTTAAAACAAAGATCTTGTTGCGTATCGGGAGAATGGACCATTACCTGAAATCTTCCCATAACAGGAGAATACAATATTCATATATCCAAATTTTTGTCCAAGAATGCTGGGCAGAAACTTTTCACGAGGGACCCGGTCGAAGGCTTTCGAAAAAGCCATAAATGTTGCATCAATCCGCGTTCCATCGTTAAATAACGAAGAAAAATAATGCGTAATTTCAACTTGCTGTGTACTATGGTACACAGCAAGTTGAAATTACGCATTATTTTGCTAGTTAAATAGTTAAATGAGCGGCCCTGAGTCCGTGCTGATATTTGGTAAAAAAAAGTTTAGCTCCGAGGAATTTCGATATGTGATTGTGAATTATGGGTTCAAGTAGTTTACAAGGAGTCGATGTTAGTGAAATTGGTCTCCACTTTTGGGAAGCGGTTGATGAGCGGCGATGATTTCATAAGCATATACAATTTTGTTTCCGAGCGTGTATGAAATCATCGTCATTATAATAAAATACGTCCGTAATATTATTTTGCTAATTAGCTAGAAGAATCGCACTTTTGCCCTTGATTTTTCTGTCTTTTCTTCTCAACTGCTATACGCAGCTGCGTTTTTACTATAATGATGATGATTTCATTCGCATATACAATTTTGTTTCCGAGTGCATACCCGCCGCGGTGGCTCAGTGGTTAGGGCGCTCGGCCACTGATCCGGAGTTCCCGGTTTCGAACCCGACCGCGGCGGCTGCGTTTCGACGGAGTCGAAATGCAAAGGCGCCCGTGCTCTGTGCGATGCCAGTGCACGTTAAACATCCCCAGGTGGTCGAAATTATTCCGGAGCCCTCCACTACGCCACCTCTTTCTTCCTTTCTTCTATCACTCCCTCCTTTATCCCTTCCCTTACGGCGCGGTTCAGGTATCCAACGGTATATGAGGCTGATACTGCGCCATTTCCTTTCCCCAAAAACCAATTATTATTATTTCTGTGTGCATTGGGCTTTTGATGCTTATATTTGGACATAGCCTCCTATATTTTTCTATGCCTGCTCGTGCCCTCCGGCGCGGCCGTTCAACGCTCTATCCTGACCTCCTCTCTCTTCGCACGGGAGGCGTGCGTTTGAGGCGTCCATCGATAAGTGAGACAGTTACCCTACAGTTACTGCGCACGCTTTGCCTGAAGCTGTGACGCAGGACCACCGTCAAAGATTATGCGGCAGTCTTTATTAGCGCATTTCGCTGGCATACTGTATTGAGAAACCAGAAAAATGACCTACGAGCACGGATGGAAGAACCATGTAGAGTGAGTGAACCCGGAAAATAATCGCTTACGAGGGAAGGAAATGACCCGAGTTCGACTTTTCTCACAGCGCAACCTACCGAGTGTCAAAGGTGTGTTGTCAAATTCGCCCGTCCGCTGAAGAACAGTGACGTCACCAGACCGGAAGTGAGGTCACTTCCGGTAAAGGCATTAACCGCTGCTAATGCTATCACATTGCCAACACGTAATGAAATTAGGCGTCCCTGTAAATGTTTTTTTTTTTCTCCGGCAGGTGTGAGGGGAAATGGTTCACCGGCTGTTCCAGAGGGATCAGCTGAACGCCAGCTCAACTTGCCCCATAATGATTGCCATCTAATTAGCTGCGCATGCACTTATCCCAAAATTGAAGCAGTCGTGTCAGGTAATTCCGACCGCCATTCTACAGCCACCCATTATTAAATGGTTGTGGTACGCAGCATAAAGATAATTAAATTTGATCTGAAATGGTCTTAGGAGACAAATATGATACTATGATTCAAATGTAGAGGTCATGACGGACACATCACTGCAGGGGTCAAAGGGAAAAAAAATGTTTTATTGTTATACAATTGCTCAGGCAGCAACAGCTTTCAGGGCAGCGCCTCCCTCTTAAATATATCCTGCATTGAAAACTTTGTGAATACTGGGCGGAAAAATTTCGATAAAAACAGTGACAAAAATTGTGCGTAATGTGTAGGCACTGCCACTTCAGTATCTCTCGCTTCCTCAAGACTTCGGCGGCGCTATCGACCTGCCGCTTCCTTGAGAAGCTGCTTCAGAGTTCTCCTTTTTGCTCATTTAAAGGGGCTCTGAAGGGGGCTCTAATAAAGTTGCGGCATGCCTGGGATATTGAAGCACGCGCCGCTTCACGAATAGTGTCCAGCAAGGATTCTTTAAATGCGCTTTGTAGAAGCTGAGTAATCTGTAGTTAAAATTTGAATTTCAGCGTCTTCGCGCCTTTCCCTCTCCTCTCGTCACTTTTTGCACGCTGGAAGGTAGGCGCTCCTTCGCCGCCCCCCCCCCCCCCCCCCCCCTTTCTCTGGGAGCGGAGCTTCCCGACCCGCCGGAGATAAGCGGCTTATTAGCCACGGACATCTGAAAGAATGTAACCAATGGCCACCTCTCACATTGTCTACGCAAATGCGGTGGACGGAGGAGGGTGCGACCATGAAAAAGTCGCCGGAAAGGGCTCGCCAACTTTGACGCATGATTGTGGGTCGTCTGCTGCGTGTAGAAGAGTATTATTTGCCCCTGGTTTTCATGGCAACACAGTGCAGTGATTAAGTGAGTTAATGTGCTCTCCTCGGAAGGCGTTTCAGAGCCCCTTTAACTTCAATATGCAGGTGCGGACACAAGTGCACGGGGCACGCTATTCCATTCTGAGTGCAGTCACGCTTTCCCTATGGGAAATGAAGAAATGCTGTTTGCCCATGAGAAAGCGCACATGTGTATGCACATACCGTAGTTTCCATTATAAGCAACGCGTGAAAGATGTTAGAACGAAACTGTATGCTCCGTTTACTTCTGTCCGCACCTGTACATACCGCATATGGTAGTAGAGGGCCACAAGCAGCTCTCCAGAGGGTTACAGAAGTTCCCTGCCCTGAGGTCAATAAAGTCCAGATTTACTAGGTCAAAAATGCACAGGAGAGCACCTAATTTCCTTATGTGTCGGCCATGCGATATCAATGCAATGTTTACATAACACGCTGTGTACTCAAGAACACACTCTGTTTCATGTCCAACATTCTCGGAAAAAAATTTTGAAACTTAAAAAAAAAACAATTGTGACACACTGTTACGGAAATGTTGAAGGTAATGGATCATTATTCTGATGTGTAGCAAAATCTTTCTTCTAAAGTGTTTCCATCGATCGCATTGAACAGTTAAGACTGCCGTAGAAAACCAATGGGAAAAGCTTTTTATTATACCAAAAACATTAACAGAAAAAAAAAATGACTGCCGTCGGGTGATCTGCTGGTGTAAGGATTTTTTGGGGAAAATTTAACATTATATGAAAAAACTGCGTTCATAAACGGTTTCGCGCTCAAAGATGCTTTTGTCCAGAAATGTTGGGTATGTAGCAGTTTGCCTGGGAGTTATGCAAAAAACGTTTAAGAGAGCGTATATGCAGAGAGGACCGATTGACGACTCGAACGAATTCGGACACCTCTCCAACAATTTCGTCGCATCCGCACCTGTCTAAAATCCGTACAGTGTCTTTTCACTCATGCACGAAAAAAAAATCAATTGTTGCAACAATTGGACGCATAATATACAGCGAGGTCCCCAGCCTGCACAGTTTTTATGCACGTAAATTTGTCGTTTCGAGCACTGGATTAGGGCCCTCAGGGCGCTTAGACATCGCATAACGTTTACTTTTTCTGGCATGTTTGTCGTTTTTAGCCACGATTGCCCGCGTTAAAAACGCTCACCGCGTAAATCCCCCGTCATTAGCACCGCGTCGCAAAAGCCCTGGCAATATTTTCCCCGTGCACCGATCACCGCGCGCCAGAAGTCCTGTACCAGAATCCCCGGGTCAAAGCCCCGCATGATATTCCCGTTCTCCGCGACACAATGCGCATTGGTTGCGGGTACTCCTGCAGACACCCCTATAATATATGACTTCCGGGGGCAGATGTTCCGGTCTCTCAAGAGATACCCTCGACTCAGGGTGGCAAGCTCAGTCTGAAACCAGCCACCAGGTGACAAAGGGGGTGGTCTCTTGTCGCCCAGCTTTCGTCGGGCGCAAGCCAGAGAATGGATCGTAGTGTAAGGTTCGCAAACAAAAACAAGCTTTATACAGCAAAGAGACAATTCAGAGGAATTTCTAACCACTCGTAAGAACACATACACATACAACGCAGCACATACGCAAAGCAATACTAGCAGAGGCTACAGTACAAAGAAATATTTTACAACAAAAGTGTTGACCCGGGAGGCCTGCGGAAGCGCTTCTTCGAAGCTTGAACTATACGGCACGGGCTGACCGAAGGCTCTAAACGTCGGCGTCTGTTTTCCACTTCGCGCCAATGCAGGTGCGCACACACACACTTGACATCAGCAGTATACAGACGCTCACTCACTCTGCCGCGGAGACACGCATCGCCATTGGCGAGAGATTCGAGGCGCTTCTTTCCGACCCAGCGCCGTCGCTTCCGATCGAAGTGGAGGGCGCATCATTCAGCACACACAAGGTTACGCGGTCTCCATGGGTAACCAGGGGTTGTTCCTCCAAACCTCTGGATCTCCCGACGGCGCGCGCCCCTTACAAAATTTTTTTTGGATAGTCTATAGACTGTCCACAGACTTCTGTCTATAAAGTCTATAGACTCTTTATAGACAAACCCCAGAGAACAGTGTATAGGCAATACAAATCACATAGACAGTCTAAAGGCAATCTATAGATTTATGGCCATAAACTTTTAGTAGACTTTTTCAATAGACCGTCTATAGACTACGAATAGCCAAAAAGAAATATCTACAGGAAGGCAATAGAGTCTACAAGAAGTCAATAGACTGTCTATAGACCATTTTAGCAAGGGGCGGGCGCACCGCGCCGACTTTCCAGATGCGAGCATTTTTGTGACCCTCACTGTCTCGTAAATAGTGTGAAATCACCAAAATAGGCGAGATGACTGTTCTCAGTATCTTGTGAGCGGTGTGATGTCACTACAGGTGAGCTGACTGCGGGCTAAGGTTCTGCCTCTCCCAGCTCCGTGGGGTTAGTGCGAAGAAAATGGTTGCCAAATCCTTCGTTAATTTCTCGGTTTGAGTTCAAGGACATCACACTGCGGCGGGACGTCTCAATTGCACAAGTAGCAAACGAAACGTTAGGGCTGGTGTGCCTGCTTAGCGGGCAGCGCTTGTCGACACCTCTTCGCGCACGGGACCCATGTGCTGGCTGCCTGCTGCGAACACTAACTAAATAACAAACACAGAAGGAAGTATACATGTGTACCGCAATGAAGGTTAAAACGTGCAAAAAGAAGTCACTGGAATTTTCTGCTAGCCTGCAAGCAGTATAGTGACAGAAAAGATTTTTCCTTTTCTTTTCCGAAAACCGAGGTGCGTAACTTACACTATATATGCCCTGCATAGGTAAAAAAAAAAGAAAACTGACCAATCCCTTTTAGACGTTTAAAGGAACTGAGGAAAAAATTGTTTGATAAGGCAGCGCTGCCACATGAAAGTTTCGTGCGTGGAAGTGACATTGAGTGAAGTATACCAGGAGAGGAATGAGGGTGACGCCGAGGAAAGGCGGAATAAGCACAGCCAGCCGTAATCACGTCCACAGTGGCAGTCGCGCCCGTCCCTTTGTGCTTCCAAAACTAGCGCAGCTCGCGGCGTTTTAAAGCCCGTGCAGCTTACAAAAGCGGCCCTAACAAATCGGTCGCGCATCTATGCGCAGCCTGTGAGGATCGAGGCAGTGTGACAGGGCGCGCGAGGCGCCCACGCGGGCTGCGGTCTCTCATTATCACGGCGTCAGATAAACGACCGCGTCCACAAGACGGAGGGTATGGCTGCGGGCGACGCGGCCAAGTTGCCATCTGCACCGAGGGCCGGCAGGATCTAGCCCGAGAAAACCTCCTCAAAATCCCACGGTCCGGGCTGCTACATGCCCGGGGCCATAATTGAACAGCTCATAGTTTTCATTGGCCGCGCCACCTAACGAGCGGCGGCGGCGGTAGAAACGGGTCCCTAAAAGCCGCCATAAAAGCTGGCCGCATGCGGCGCGTCTTGGGCGCATTGTGTGGACGCGGCTGGGACACTTGGGAGACGCGTACTGGCGATGGGGACGGGGGTCGTCGTTAGGGGGCGCTCCTTTGTCGCGGCCATAACGACGCCGCCACCGCGTCAAAGGGCCGAAGAAGCCGACGCCGGAGACGGCCGGAAAGTGCTCGCGGCGAAGGACGCGCCTGCCTCTGGCCGCTGCTGCCGCCATTGTTTGACCCCTTGGGCCGTGAGCTGAGTGCTCGCCGAGAGGAGCTTCGGGGGCGCTCATGAGCAGCATTCGGGGGCGCCCTAATGGGGAGTAGCAGGCAATGACCGAGGCGATTGGGAGTCGCGAAGCGGCGCACTCAGTCAACGAGCCGCCCCATAGCGCGAGAGGCGCACGGCGCCGCCGAGCCTATTTCCGCGAGTAGCCGGCAACAGGTTTTGCCCCGGGACTCGAGGACGGCGCCTGGGAAGCAGAATGCACTGCGGTCACTTCGCTTAGCGCCCGCGCTAAGCGACCCGTGCACGAGCAGCGTCAAGGTGTTGGAAAGGAAAGGCGAATTGGACGCTTTCGTGCTCTAGACTCGCGGCGTACGGAATGGTTCCGTGTGGTGCCTTTCCCGGGCATCGACTGTGGGCTACCCCGCGAGACCTACGAGGCGAAACAAATGAATTATGCACAAGCGGGGCACAAATGGAGCGCAGTAGAAACATGTGGGGTACGGAATGTCTTAAAATCAGCAAAGTTTCATTATTTTGAAATAACGCTCCCCGAATTCATCAGAAGCAATCCCCAAAAGTTTTGGAAATTTTTAGGTCGAAAGAATGAGCAGTTGAGTAAGGTTCGAATTAATGACGACATTGTGACCGACTGCACAGTGATTGCAGAAGGTTTTAACTCTTTACTTTCAAAGCGTATTTCTGACGGAGAGGGCAACCACAGCTAGAATTCGAGGTGATGATCTTGGTAACGTACCGGCTATTTCTGTGAATGGTATTTTGTCGATGCTGCGTAAACTTGATGATAAGAAATGTTCTGGTCCTGATGGGCTTGCTAATGCTTTTCTTAAACGTTTTGCAACGCAATTATCAGAGTTTTTAACACAGATATTTCAAGTCTCTTTAACTTCTGGTGATGTGCCGGAGGACTGGAAAATGGCCCGCGTTGTACCAATCCATAAAAAAGGAGATAAGCTAAGTATTTCTAACTACAGACCAATTTCAATTACTTCTTCTTGTTGTAAGTTAATAGGACACATAGTCTCTGGGTACCTTAATTCGTTTCTAGCTGAAAATAACATTTTATCCCCTTTGCAACACGGCTTCAGAAAGGGTATGTCCACCGTGACGCAGTTGGTTTCTACTGTTAATGAATTCCAAGTTGTTCTTGATAAATCCGGGCAGGTTGATGCTCTTTTTTTAGACTTCCGCAAAGCTTTTGACACTGTTTCTCATGGCAAACTCATTTCTAAATTAGATAGTATTGGCGTCCCTACTTATCTTGTCAACTGGATTCATGCTTATCTTAAACATAGGAAACAATACGTAGACGTTAATGGCTGCAGATCTAACGATCTTCCAATTACTTCAGGCGTACCTCAAGGCAGCGTCTTAGGGCCACTGCTTTTCCTAATCTATATAAATGATCTGTCTACTTCCATCCCCTGAAATGTCTCTTTAAAGCTTTTTGCAGATGATTGCATACTTTTTAAGACCATAAATAACCAGAACGATCACTACTTCTTGCAAAATGCGCTTCTAGCTGTTCATCAGTGGTGTGTAAAATGGGATATGCAACTAAAGCTTGATAAAACTATTCTCTTACGCATTTCACGCAAGAAGCATCTTAGTCCTTTCTCTTACACCCTGCAAAATCATGTAATCCACGAGGTTACACAATATAAATATTTAGGGGTAACGTTAACTCATGACTTAACATAGACACATTGCAGACATTTGCTCCTCGTCCTTTTCTAAGCTTTGTTACTTAAGGCGGAAGCTTAAAGATGCCCCAAGTAAAGCTAAACTCCTTGCATACTCAACATTCATTAGGTCCAAATTAGAGTACGCTTCGGTATTATGGGATCCATTCATAAAGAAAGACATATACAAGATAGAGATGGCGCAAAGGAAAGCGGTTAGGTTTATTTATAACAAATACAGGAGGTTAGACTCACCTACAACACTAATGAAAACCAACCATATTCCATTACTTGAAGTGCGCAGAAAAATTTCCCGTCTATTGTTTATGCATAACCTTTTAACACATAAACTAAACATACCCCGCCCTGAAATTCTCAAACAATTGTCGCGCCGAACACACCATTCACGAATTCATTTGCTGGAACCCATTTTTGCAAAGACTGACTCATTCAGGCACAGTTTTTTTCCGCGGACTGTTTCCGACTGGAACTCTCTTCCCGAGGCCATTTTCCAGTCTTCAAATTTTAGTAAAGCTCTTGAGAAGCATTTTCTCGAGTAAATGAGCGTTGTATTTCGTTATTCTGCTCATTGTTTGTAACCCCATGTATTTTCTTAGTATTTGTCATTTTCAATGCCTTGTATAGCCCCTCCTGCATGGGCCAATCTATTAGCCTGCAGTATTATGAAATAAAATAAATAAATAAATATGTTGCACGGCTACATTATCCGGTCTACAGTAAATAGAATACCACGCAAAGAACTGGTACGGAAACGATTTCTTTTATTTTACGCATTTTTGCCGTCTTAAGAAGGTGCCCACGAATCCAAACGGCAAGTTTTCGCAGTGAGAAGATATTAGAGAGCTATAGCATATCGTTACCGTGTTTACGTTAGCGTTTACCGGGCCCTGCAAGCGACGTCTGCGCATGCGCCGCCACTTACCCGCCCGCAAACACTTTACGGAATCCCTTTTAGCATTGCGGAGAGTTAGCGTTCGCTTGCAAACGAACATGGCGGCGCCCTGCACGGCCGCTTCGGACCAAATACAGCACCGCCGCCGCGTTCTTCGGCGCCATTTCTCGCCATACATGAAGGCATTCGCTTTTAATGTGCAAACTCTCACTCGTACGTTGAGGTTTGAGTAACAACTAGGCCATGTTTTTGAGATTATTTGCCGATTTTTGAGCAGTTAAGCTTGACTATATGTCGTGTACGCAGCCAAATAGCAGCGTCTACACTGCAGCTATTCAGTTTCGTGCCCGATTTAACATTTTTCTATATTTTCGTGATTTTTTTCCTCAAAAAAGAGAAAAGACTGGTAATTTTCTTGGTATATTCATCAGTAATTGCAGAAAATAAAAAGTTTCTCCGGCCCAGAGTTGGCGCGCTTTAACTTACTGCCACTAGATGGCGCCACAGTGCTCACATGCAAACACATACAGAAGCGACGATGCTGCACGGCAAACAGGTGTCGTAGTTGTGCTTTTTTTTTACAGCGCTCGCAACGCAATGTGCGCTGTGTATGCCAGCTTACTGAGGTCTACGTAGTGAAATTTTCTACTCCCGTAGGCAAAGGTGTCTAGCTTCACGGGCACATTTGAAAAGCCGCTGAGTCAGCTGTTAGATGAAGTGTAGTCGGTACGTCTTTATATGCAGAGAAAAAGATTATTAAAGTGTAGCATCTCACTTCATAGAAAATGATTGTAATGCATCCGTATTTTTATGATTAAAAGCTGGGCATCTGCAATGATCATCACTCGTTTCAGCCTTACGGTAACTCGTTACGGGAGAGACGGTACGCTAAAACGTCTTCTGGCGCGCGCCGAGCTAACCGGAAAATCCGGCTTCCGATAACACGGTAAACGGTAACGCAAACACGGCAACGATATGCTATAACTCTCTATTCAGTGCTGCCCGGAATTCTGTGAACGCAGTTTTCCACGATATATCACGGATACGTATATGCGGTGTTAGATATAATAAATTGCCCTACTCAGCTGCGAATGGTCGAAATAACTGAAATATAATGGTTTGTACCTGTGTAGTCAGATTTAGCGGAAATGCGAGAACACAGCGATCCAAGCGCATGGGAAGCTATTGGGAAGCTCATCAGGACATGGTGAAAGCCTTCGAAGGCTGCTGTCAGTTTACGACACGTTCTTACACTTTAACTTACGAACGTGTTGGATCGCAAAGTACTGAGTACTCTGAGAATGTTACGTGGTGCCTGCGCGCACGCACGTAGGATGTTAATCCAGGATTGACGGTGTTCGACTGCGTCCAGCTGAAAGAATATGAGCGAGGAGTTGAAGACAACGTTGAACAATTGAAATATGGCTCTTCACCGGATGCCGATTGCAGCTAGCGGTTGGGTTTAAGACGCAGTTAACGGAAGCGGCGCCATATATTTTCCCTCCCCTGAGCATTGCCGGCGTATTTTCCCGAAAAAGGGCCACCGCACGAGGAATTCGGTTTCTGCCGACCCCCGGTGCGCTCTAACGCTTAATTACGTCAGCATAAACGGCGAAGGGAAATAGAGAGAGGGATGAAAAAAAGAGAAAACGCGAGCAGTAGCGGCGAAAACAAAGCAGAAACCAGTGCCTCTGTCGCGCCGCGACATGGTGCGCGGGGCACACACGTTTGCGCACCGCTCAATAAGAGGAGGCGGCCGCGCGCCAAATGAGACGAACGGCGCGCCGATCAGCTCGCACGCATGCCGGGAATCGATGCCACCGAGGCGCGGCGGTGGGGAGAGGCCGCTGCAGCGCGGGGCGCTCGGGCGGCCCCCCGGCGCTAATGAGCAGCCGCGGCGCAGGTCGGCTCACTTGACGCGATCGATGCCAATTAACCGGCGGCGCACTGACGGACGGCCGTCGGCCAATAGGTGTCGCCCGGCGAGGGGCAGCCGCTCGGAAGGAGCCGCTCTAAGGGCCGTTGTACGATCGTTTCGGAGCGCCTTCCGCCTCGTCCGTTTCGGGAGCGGTCCGCCAGTTTTCGGCCGCCAGGCGGACGTGAGGCAGAAAGGTGTTGTACGATCACTTTGGCGCTTGCGAGCGAGGCGGATGGTCCCAGCATGCCGATTGGCGCGCCGGGCATATCCGTCTGTCCAATAGCCTTCTCCGGCTGGTGGCAACCTAGCCGGCGCGAGCGCACCGCCAGCATCGCTCCACGCGCCGAAACGGGCTCCCGCATCCCAAGGGGCAGATCGGTATGCGCCCGACTACCTTCTCCCTTGCCTCCTTTCCGGCCCCCCTCTCCAAACCCCGATATCCCTGCACACTGCGCCCCCCCCCCCCCTGCAGGCAAATAATCGTGTTCATAGGCAGTCACAAACAAATGAAGGCAGCATATGAACATGCAAATGTGCATGGATTACATCTCTTGAAGGCTTCGATAATGCCTCATCAAATAAACTAATGCAGCTGATAGCATTAAGCGCTGCTGCTCAACAACTGCTCGGCACTGACAAAATGTTGGCAAACAGGCCTCCAACAAAAGCATAGAGACAGCTTAATTCACTTTGGTACCTTTGTTTGACGTGTGGCACACACACACACACATACAAAATGACGGTGCCCCCGAACTGACATTTGCACTGCGCACCGATTTTTTTCACACAGGCTACATAATGCCGCTGGCACACTGTCTCAACCTGCGCACCCATGATCATAAAACGTACCACTGTATCGTGCACCAAGACGCACAAGACTGGCGACGCTGCTGTTGTCGCAGCAGAAAACACTGCGACGGCCGTGCAGCCAAGATCGTGTCAAGTCGCACACGCAGCAGTTTGATATGTAGCAGAAACAACGTCGTGGGCTCGCCTCGGTCACGATCACTGCAGCCATCGCAACGGAAGCGACCAGCTGCACAGCTCCAAGTTCATTTCAACATTCGGAAAACGGCGGGCGTCGCGAGTTTTTCGCAGATGAACATATCGCTGACTTGACGGGAAAGCACTCGCACCGACCATAATCACTTTCACTACGCGGACACTTGTCGCTATGCTGTGAAACTTGCGCACGCACAGGAAAATAACTCGCAGCAGAAATTCAAAACGCTTGCCACAACCACAAACAGCTCGAAATATACACTTCGTGACACCGCCATTGCACAGGTCTTGCGTCGGTTTGCAGAGCCGCAGCAGGAATTACAAACGCATGCAAAAACCAAAAACAGCTCGAAATAAACACTTCGTGACACCGCCACTGCACAGGTTTGCATCGGTTTGAAGAGGCGCTCTGTCAACTCCGTCAACGTAGATGATTACAGAATTCAACTAGTGGAACTATCGCTCGCCACTGCTGAACGCGGCGAAGTTTGCAGTCGCTCTGAACACTGGTAATATCAAGATGTGTACAATATAATATGCTTCGCGACATCGCTGCCACTGCCCAGGCCGCGCTCCCCAGTTCAGTCGACGGATGGCCATCTTGCCCCGGCAGGCCGGGGCAGAGCAGAACTGAGGCGGAGGGAGGAGGGGCTCGGACGTCACTGACGTCACGGGAAAAGCAGCCAATAGCTGCAATCCGGTCCCCGGCCGGATGCGCTCGTCCGCCAGAAAGTTGAAGTTCACCAACTTTCCATCCGTTCGCCGAACGAGGCGGATCCGCCAGCTCCGCTCGCGAAACGGACGAGGCGGAAGGCGCTCCGAAACGATCGTACAACGGCCCTTACCACAGCCGACGCTATGCGCTACCTCGAAGACAACCTTCTTTCCCTCGGACTCAACACGTGAGGGGGGCGAGACCATAAAGTGCGGTGGTATGTTTGTGCGCCCAAGCGAAAGCCCTAGCCCCCCCTCCCCTCCGGCGTGGGCGTCCTCACCCTAGGGAGTGTGGAGAAGAGGATATAAAAATCGACAAGCAGTACGGAAGCAGGACGCTCAGGACGACATCGTTCGCCAAGAGGGCCTTCAGCGCCGAAGCCCGACGGCGTGCAGCTTCTGCCAGCAACCGCTCGAGCCCAACTCCGGAGCCACTCCATCGCCCCCATGAAGTCGTCGGCACGTAAGCTCGGACGCCCCAGCCTCTGAATCTTAATCATGTATAACTATTGAATATATCTGTTTGTTTAAACTGAGCCATACGGTGTCTCTTTGCCTCTCCGTCCCGTGTGGACCTGCGCATTATGGGGGTCATCACACTGGTGTCAGAAGTGGGGTCTCAAAAGCAAATGTCCTCTGAATGCTGCGACATTCATGACTTCAAAATTGTAATCAAAAGGGAATCACGGGACTGATTGTGGGACTTTTACCCCCATTTGAGAGGCTTGAGGCACCGGAGGGCTTGAAAAAAAAATGTCTTTATCTGAGGGAGCTCCCACTCCACAGCCGTCGCTCGGAGCAAGCATGCTGGCATTAGGAAGCGTCGTTCCGACGTTTACAGGAGATAAGACAGGGGTTCCAATCTGCGATTTCTTTTCCATGCTAGAAGAGATTGGGAAAATGGGGGGATGGTTCGATGCTCAAATGCTGGGAATGGCGAGGTGTAAGATGGCAGGAGCTGCTCATGATTTTGCATGGCGAGACGAAAAAGTAAAATCCACAAAATCATTTGCGGAATTTAAGAAGCTCGCGTTTGAGCATTTCGACACTTAACCACGTCACGTGCGGGTACAGAGGTTCCGTGACGCCGGACAGATGGTAGGGGAGGACGTGCGAACGTTTGCGTCGCGGCTTCAGCGCTTAGCGCGCGATACGTTAAGCAGGGAGGAGGAAGGAGACCAGCTAAAGAAGAAATACGCGGAGGATATACTTAAAGAGGAAATGACCGCTTTGTTCGTGGCTGGTCTGCAAGACCCCGTGCGCCGGTTCGTGCTCTCGCGCAAGCCGAGCAATTTCGACCAAGCCGTGGAGGCCTCATTGGATGAGGAACGAAATGAGGCGTTAACGACAGCCGCAGCGAGAGTACGCGTCATAGAGAGAGCGGTGCTCAACCCTGAGGTTGCTCTCTTGAAAGAGCGATTAGATCGCTTAGAACAGCTGCTATCTCAGCAGATAGAAAGCCAGGTTGAAGCGCGCGCTCAACAGCGCTCATTCGCTGGAAACCGGAGACCGCCACAAAGCTACAGGCGCGGTATGCGAGATTTTGAAGAAATCGTATGCTTCGCTTGCCAGGGTCGCGGACACATCGCCAGGTTCTGCCAAAACGTGCGCCGTGGGGAGCCACAAAGAGAAGCAGGCGAGACATGCCCTAAGCAAGCCTACAGCGGGGCTCCAGATACCGAGACAAAAAACTAGTTAGTCCTCCCCAGCCTGCGGAACGTGGGGAGGGAGCATTAGATGATGAGGTGGTGGTAGTTTGTGTGGCCGACGAGGCATGCCCTGTTGTGCGTTGCAAGTTAAATGGTTGTTGTATGGAATTGTTGATAGATACGGGGTCAAAGGTGACATTGCTTAAGGAGAGCAGTTTTAACACGCTTCGAAGGAAGGGGGACCGCGAGGTGTTGGAAGCGTCTGGTTGTATGGCAACCAAATTTGTAGGCATAACGGGGGATCCTCTTGGCATAAGTGGACTCTACCGGTTACACTTCTCTCTCGGCGGAATTGCATTGGAGCACCCCTGCTACGTATGCCCGGACACGGTGTCTCTGCCAAACGGAGTGTCAGGTATATTAGGGCAGGATTTTTTGAGAAAAGGGAAGGTAGTAGTCTCATTCTCTGAGGAAGAGGTTAATGCGGGCGGCTCAAAAGTTCTGTTTTTGAACAGGAGAGGGGCTGAGATTCGCATTACCGATATTGACACCCGTCAAACAGTGGGATCGTTGGAGAAGGTATATTCGCGGGTTGCCGTCAGGCTGGTCGAGGAGGCGGTCGTCCTTCCTTGGTCGGAGCACATTTTGTACGCGTTTGTGCCTTCAGATGTAGAGAGCGGCGCCGTGGGAGTGCTTGAGCCGGTCGACTCTCTCAGCAATGGCCTGAAGGCAGCCGCGTGCCTCGTGACAGTTAATGACGCCCACAGAGTGCCCCAACGGGTGGTTAACTGTAGCCAGCAGCCACTGAGCCTTCCCAAGAACAAAACATTGGCTTTCTTCACCTCTGCGATAGAGAAACGCGAGCCCACCGACACGGTACTCGCAACTGTAGAGCATGCTAGTCCTTCGGCTGCTCCAAAGGTGTCGTTCGATCTTTCTCACGTAAAATCCAGGGAGAGGGAGGCTCTGGCTGGTTTGCTGAACGACTACTCGGAGGTATTCGCCGCGTCCAACCTGGATTTGGGCTGCTGTGGCGTTATAAAGCACAGGATAGAAACCGGCACTTCATCGCCCGTTTACCAGCGTGCGTACAGGATTCCTTACTCCCAACGTGAGGAGATGGAGCGGCAGGTGCAGGACCTGATTGATCGCGGCATTGTCGAACACTCAAAGTCACCCTGGGGAGCACCAGCACTATTGGTGGAAAAGCCAGATGGCTCGTATCGATTGGTAGTGGACTACCGCAAACTAAATGCCGTAACTCGCATCGATCCATACCCCATCCCCAATATACAGGAGACGCTTTCTCAGCTGGGCTCTGCCAGGTACTTCACGGTAGTGGACATGGCGGCGGGATTCTGGCAGATAGCAATGGATCCGGCAGATGCCGAGAAAACGGCATTCAACACGCCCTCAGGGCACTATGAATGGAAAAGAATGCCGATGGGTCTGGCCAACAGCCCTGCTGTCTGGCAGAGAACCGCTGATGTTATCCTGGCAGGTCTTCTGGGGAGGCTGTGCTTCGTGTATATGGATGACATTATCATATACAGTGAC
Source organism: Amblyomma americanum (assembly GCF_052857255.1). NCBI lineage: Eukaryota > Metazoa > Arthropoda > Arachnida > Ixodida > Ixodidae > Amblyomma > Amblyomma americanum. The sequence continues at coordinate 70,249,207 of NC_135497.1, read as the reverse complement.
AGTTTTGAGAACCATTTGCGCGATATTGAGCAGGTTTTGGTGCGACTAAGAGGAGCGGGTCTCAAGCTGAAGCCCTCTAAGTGCCAATTCCTCAAAAACGAGGTGAAATACCTCGGGCACGTTGTTTCAGCTGACGGCGTGCGATCGGACCCTGAGAAACTAAGGTGTGTCTCGGATTTTCCATCCCCGACTAGCGTCCGCCAGGTCCGGCAGTTTCTCGGCCTGATCGGTTACTACCGAAGGCACATAGAGAAGTTCGCCAAGCTCGCTAAGCCGCTCACCGCCTTAACAGCCAAAAATGTCGCCTTTCGCTGGGACGAAAACGCGGAGGATGCTTTTGGGGCCCTGAAAAGGAAGCTAATGAGTGCACCGCTGTTGCGCCACCCGGATTTTAATTTGCCCTTCGTTATGGCCACAGATGCGTCAAAGTTCGCAGTTGGTGCTGTGCTATCTCAGGTTATCGAGGGCAAAGAACATCCCGTTGCTTTTGCTAGCCGACAGCTGAGCCCCACAGAGCAAAAGTACGGAGCTACGGAAAGGGAGTGCCTCGCCGTTGTCTGGGCAGTAAAGCACTTCAGATGCTACCTTTACGGCCGCAAATTCAAGCTAGTCACAGACTGCCATCCTCTGAAATGGGTGATGAGTGTCAGGGACCCTAGCTCGCGACTCGCTAGATGGAATCTACACCTGCAGGAATACTGCTTTGAAGTTGAGCACAAGTCAGGAAAGACACATCTGAATGCTGATGCACTCAGCCGCACAGCTGCCGTGGCAGCTATAGAAGAGTTTGTCCCCGTAGTCGACCCCGCCGAATTACGCACAGAGCAGTGCAAAGATTCTGACCTGAAGCGAATAATCGAAAGCTTAGAGGGCGCACCGTCTCACCCCGAACAGCTAGGTTATTTCATTGACAAAGACGGCACCCTGTGTCGGCGCACGAGGCCAACCAGGAAAGGGAGACCAGAGAAAACCGCTTGGGAGAGAGTCGTTATACCTCGGTCGTGGACAGAAAGGGTTCTTCGCGCGTTTCACGATGCGCCATGCGCCGGTCATTTTGGCGTAGCGAAGACACGCAGGCGTGTGGAGCGTTTGTACTTTTGGAGTGGCATGCGACAGGATGTTAGAGACTACTGTGCGAAGTGTCATTCCTGTCTCGAAAGAAAAACACCCAAGGGACGAAGACCAGCTCCAATTCAGCCGTACTCTGAGGTTTCGGCTCCCTTCGAGCGGACAGGTATGGACATAATGGGCCCATTGCCCACGACCACTTCCGGAAACAAGTACATTTTGGTATTTGTCGATCACCTTTCAAAATACGCGGAAGCGGTAGCACTCCCAGATCAGAAGGCAGACACGGTTGCAAGAGCATTTGTCGAACAGATCGTGCTCCGACATGGACCCCCGAGGCAACTCTTGACAGATCGGGGAACGAACTTCGTGTCGCAGCTAATGAGGAGGGTTTGCGAGCTGCTTAAGATCGCTAAGAAGCAGACAACATCGTACCATCCGGCTTGCAACGGCGCGGTGGAGCGACTGAACCAAACCGTGGCCGGGTTCCTGTCGCATTTTGTTTCGCGCGACCAGCGGGACTGGGACTTGTGGCTCCCGTATGCAATGTTTGCCTACAATTCCGCAGCACACGAGAGCACGGGCGAATCGCCATTCTTTCTTCTCTACGGCCGAGACCCGGACCAGCCTAGTGAAGTGCCAGAGGGCCCCCGTCGTGTCCCATACGCTTCACTGGACGACTATAAGGTTGAGCTAGAATCGCGCTTGCAAGTGGCGAGGGACATCGCAAAGGAGGCCTTAAAGAAAGCGGCGAAGCGCAGGAAGGAGGTGCACGATCGCAGTGCTAGAGACGCGCCGTTTGATGTGGGGGACAGCGTGTACATTGAAAACTGCCAAAGGCAGATTGGGCTAGCTCGTAAGTTCCAGACGAAGTGGAGAGGACCGTGCAAGGTTGTCGAGAAGCTTTCTCCGGTAAACTTCAGAGTCCGAGACGTGAACCGGCGCTTGATAAGGATACACGCAAATCGCCTCAAGTCGGCACCGGTTCAGTATTCACGAAATGAGGAAAGGGAAAGCGCGGATTTTGGTGGGGACAGAAGTGAAGCGGAGCGCGCAGATAGTTCGCAAGAAACGCCCTCTCCTGCATTTGTTCGGCAGGCGCCCGAGGTGACGGCCGGAATGCCACCGGATTTACTTCATGCATTGCTCGAAGAAGAAGCGCGCGAGGTTGCCGCGCAGATAACGCCAGGAGAGGCTCCTGCCACGAGCCCTCGCGAGTCCCAAAGCAGACAAAGGGTCACAGACTTACTTAGTATGACTCATGAAGGCCGATATCCGCTGCGAAATCGGAAAGCTAAGTCGGACTAATGGTGTAAACAGAGCGGAGTTGTGAACTGGTCAGAATTGTGTAATGCCGCAGCTCATAACATTGCTATATGCGTATGTGTTAAGTTATCGGAGTTAGTAGTTAAACCTTTCTGTCATTAAGTAACACCTTCACAGGAGAGCATGCGGAGCGCATGCAGAACCTGCCCTACTTCCTTTCTTTATCTATATTTTTGTCTGTGCCGTGATCGTGCTAGAAATGGGAGCTCCTTTGTAACTGTGGTAAATTTATTTCGTCCAGTTTGGACTAGAAAGGAGAGGCTTGGGTGCTGAGTTTCATGTTTATCTGTAAAAGAAGATCAGTGCTGCCCCTGGAGACGCCAGTTATGACAGCGGAGGCATATAGTGTCGTGCAGTGGTGTTGAGTGCAGCGAAAAGTGTTTTGTCGGACGCACTGTGCGAGGCGATTCAGAAAGACAAGGGGAGCTGCGTGGACTCAAATGTTCGGAGAACATTCTTCTGGAGGGTGAGCGAGTGTGACATTCCTTGTGTGTGCTACGAGGTTCCGCGTTCGACGGCGCGGCGTAGACGGAGACCCAGATGACAGCGGCATCATCAATTACCCAGCCATGCTCTTTGAGTGACGACCAGAACGAAGGGGTTTAAGCCCAACCGGACCCAACCGGACCCGCCGCCGCCGCCGCGGGGAAACAGGCTTTATCCTCCCCAATTGGCGCGGCGGTTCCAGGGGCGGCCCTCCCGAGCACATTCCAGGACAAGGGAACTGTCAGCGGGCCAGAGCGCGCCTTACCTTGAGGAGCGATTGTCAGTTGATGGATGGAGAATGGAGGCCGGTGACCCGCGGGAACTGTCAGCGGGCCAGAGCGCGCCTTACCACAGCCGACGCTATGCGCTACCTCGAAGACAACCTTCTTTCCCTCGGACTCAACACGTGAGGGGGGCGAGACCATAAAGTGCGGTGGTATGTTTGTGCGCCCAAGCGAAAGCCCTAGCCCCCCCTCCCCTCCGGCGTGGGCGTCCTCACCCTAGGGAGTGTGGAGAAGAGGATATAAAAATCGACAAGCAGTACGGAAGCAGGACGCTCAGGACGACATCGTTCGCCAAGAGGGCCTTCAGCGCCGAAGCCCGACGGCGTGCAGCTTCTGCCAGCAACCGCTCGAGCCCAACTCCGGAGCCACTCTATCGCCCCCATGAAGTCGTCGGCACGTAAGCTCGGACGCCCCAGCCTCTGAATCTTAATCATGTATAACTATTGAATATATCTTTTTGTTTAAACTGAGCCATACGGTGTCTCTTTGCCTCTCCGTCCCGTGTGGACCTGCGCATTATGGGGGTCATCACACTACAGTGAAGTTTAGTTCTAACAGAGGGCGCCATAACACATAGACTTGCGAGCTGAGAAAGCAGCTTTGAGGAGCACTCACACACGCTTTGCGACGTCACCTGCGCAGAGCTCGAGGCGTGGGAGTGAGCGGGTCATGCTGAACGCACCATAAAAAAAAAGATTGGCTGTAGTTTAGGTGTGGTTAAACCTGGAGTGACGCGAGAGCTACATCGGCCTGCCCACGCTTAGGTTCGGCTTGAAAGTGAACACTATCGCAGCCTAGGCGCGCCTTCCTAGCCGCGTCGTTCTTACGCCGCTTATCGAGGCGTATCGCACGCTCTTCCTCCGTCTCTTCGGCTCACCGCCTGCTCTTGGTTTCGCTCCAAAGGCGAACCCTGGCTTCTTTCAGAGCGCTCAGCTCGTCCTCTCCTCCGCTCTCCATCTTCGCCCCGGTGACTCCGCCGAGCCGCCTACTTACACAGCTGCGACACCTCTTCCCAACTTTACTCCCCCTCCCACTCGACACGGCGCATGCGCACAGCTGTTGCAGCTCGGCTTCGCCGGCGCTCCGCGTCAAACGGACGCAAAAAAAAAAGAAAAGGGGCCTGGGACGGATAGCGACATGCGGCAAAAGATCTTTCGTAGAGTGGACAGTCTTAATTTCTAGTGTAATTTCTAGATTGAGCGCCGCAAGCCTCTTTTACCGAGCTTAGTTTATCCTCGTTCCGTATAGGAATACGTGGCAATAATTACTTCTCATTGTTATTAAAACTACATTATTAATTAGGGGAGAGTGGGGCAAACAAATTTTTGACAGGCAGCACTGTGTCTACTTTTTTCGTCCGGTCTCAGTCGAGGTGGGCCTTTACGTGATGAATCAGTGAGCTTAAGCGATACTGCAAAATTCAAAATGTCGCATTTTGTCACAACCGGTGGAGGGAAATGATACAGTGCACGGAGAAAAATGAGAAATAAAGGCGGTACTCAGTCTTGCAACGAATTCCCATAACACGCATCGTAAACGCTGCATCCTAATAGCACACGGCACTGTTTTGCTGCATCACCCTCTACAAATTGGACGGAGATCTGTGTCGTACGTGTCTTTTTTTGCGCTATTTTTCAAAAAACACCGCCCAGGTTGCAAAGAAACTCTGTGTAGTTCTATAGTGTTGATGTTTTTTTTATCAAGGTTGAAGTCAGCGCGTTGTGGGCTTTTTCTGTACGTCCGTGCTCTTTTTCGTGTGCTGTGGTGAGGTGCTACTTTCAAGAGCCGTCGCCCGGTGTATGTGTGTGTGTGTGGGGGGGGGGGGCAGCCGACAGCTTTCGAATCCTTCGAGCACGTTCATACAGTTATAGTCGGGCCACATAGCGGGGCCACATAGCGGCGGTGCGCCGTGCCGCGCGTCCACGCAGCGGCCCACGCGGACGCAGGGAGTGGCCACTTGAACCGCGGCATCAACGACTGCGCCTAATATTTTTGAAGCGACAAGCTTCACTAGGCTCGACAACACCGGGCTTCGCGTGAGCCACACTACAGATTTGCCACAGCTGCGCATGCGCGAAACCGAGTGACGTCACGCGGAGCGCAGGTGGCCGCTGCTGCCGCACCCGCCTAGACGACGGCCGAAAGGTCTTGACTCTCGGTGGCGGTTTCGGCCAGCGGGAGGAGTTTTAGCTGAGTCGCTATGTCGGAGCTCAGTAGTAAGGTCTCTCATTGGTCTTTCGTCTTTATACCTCGTCCCTCCCGTGGGAGGAAGTCTAGCTGCGCTGGATGAAGTCTAGTTCGTTGCAAACGATAGTGCTGTGCAATTTCTCTGTATGCCACCATGCGATCCCTGTCTATATGAAGACCACCTCGCTCGGGTCCACCCGGAAGGAAAAGCCTCGGGTGAACTCGTGGGCCGTCTCATCACCAGGCAGGGATGCATGTGCTGATGCCCAGACTAGTGAAATTTTCCGGTCTATTACATGACGGGTTAGAATTGTATTCGTTAGAGGGGAGCTAGACCCGGCCCCTGATGAAATTTAGTACAGGAACTTTGGAGTCACTGATGATGTATACGTCGCTTTTGTGCCTACTACACAAGCCGGTGCTATGGCAGCTTCCTCTGCAATCTCTGGGTTACCCGTTAGTATGGAGGCACTTATTTTGAGGAGTTGTTTATTATTGTCGACCGCGAGGGTCATCGTGTTCTTACCATACTCAGCGGCATCCACGTAGACCGCGTCCTCGTCTTTGTAGGAGCGGAAGCGTTTCTCGAGCGATTCTGCCCGTTTGGCCCGGCGCCCTGAGTTATGAACAGGGTGCATATTCCTGGGTAGTGGGGGCACAATTATAGTGCCCTGAATTTCACCGAGCATGTCAACTTTGGTGGTCATTCTGTTATCTCGACTCAGATCGAGCTTGTCTAGAATGGCCCTGCCGGTTGTGGTCCCGGCTAAGCGTTCGATTTGGGACGTTCTTACGGCTTCCGTAATTTCTTCCAGGCTATATTGTGCATGCCTAGCTCTATAGGAGGCGGTTTTTGATGTACGAATGGGCAGTCCTAGAGTTTGCTTCGGGCACCGCCTGATAATTGCATCTATCTTTTTCTTTTCTGAAATTTTAAGATCGAGGCAGAGACAGCATAGGAGATACGGCTAACTACGAAGGCCTGTACCAGCCGCAGGAGATTCTGCTCTTTCATGCCGTGTCTCCTGTCGGCAATCCGATATATGAGGCGCATCGTTTGTGTTGCGCCTTTCTCCGTCTTAGTTATTGCATCACCGGTATAGCCGTTGCTTTGTACAATCATGCCAACATTCTGATTTTTTCAACATGAGAGATCTCCGCCCCTTGCGCTTGTAATTTGATGTTAGGGATGGTTATATTTTGTCTTTCATGCAGGGGTCGATAAAAAAGACGCCGAGACTTCTGCGGCGAGCATTGCAAGCCCCTCCGGCTTTCGACCTCATTTGTGGCCTTCTGTAGCGTACGTTCGATGTGCGCGTCGTTTCAACGGGTCGTCGACATGATGAGTCGTCCGTGTGCATGCAGAAGTTCAAGCCATCCATCCCCTCCAGCTTCATCGGTAGCCGTATCATGGCCACGTTGAAGAGAATAGGGGAAAGTACCGAACCCTGCGGTGTGCCTATGCTGCCCAAGTGTCTACCTTGAGACTGACTTTCACCAAAGTGGATGCGCGCTATCCTGCCCGAAAGGAAATTGGCGGTGTAGTTGTATGTGCGTTCTCCGACGTTTAAAAGAACCAGGATTTCGCGAGAGCTACATCTGGCCCCGTGGAACTCGCTCAGTCGAATTGCAAAGTCGGCCTTTCGCCGCTCCGTTTCGCTGGACGTTCCTTCTTCATCTTCGTCCCTGGACGTGTATTCACTCTCTTCCCCTCTCCACTCAACACGGCGCATGCGCACAGCTGTTGCAGCTCGGTTTCACCGGCGCGCGGTGCCGCCGGCAGCAGCAGCTGCTCCGCGCCACGTGACCAACCGGCTCAAGGCCACGACGCCGCCACGGAGCTCAAAGGGTGCCACGCTGAAGGTTCGAAGTGCTAGCGTAGTGTGGCTATCGCTACAATAGGGTTTTGAGGAAAAGCGCGCCACAGCGGCGGAACACCTGTGGCTCACTGCAACTAGTAGCGCATGCGCAGAACTGACTAGCGATGCTTACCCGGAAGGCGCCGCTGACTAGTTTACTGTAGCTTTCGCTGCAAAAATAAAATTGCTGGGGATCGCATTATCGGGCGCCTAATTCATATACTTATCTATATTTGAAACTACGACACGATACATGTGCATTCCCACTAGGCAATTGAAGGCAGTGAACAAAAACAGCACTACAGTACAGCGGGTTTAGGGACGGTTTCTGGCACTGATGACGAAACCTTCAGCGCCTGTTCAGCCCATTTGCTTTTCTTTGTACAGAATATGCAGTGTCATCGAATTCGAGCTTGATACGCTTAAGATGAAACCTTCAAACCAACGACTGCTAACTTCATGCCTGGTAGTGCTATCGAAATCGAGCTTGTTGCTGCAGCCGCTCCTTCATGCCGTGCTAGAGAACGTGGAAATGTGCGCTCGTTATAAGCGTAACATCTGTTTAACTACGTAATCTATTTAAGCTAGGTATGTTAGCGCAATGGCATAGCTGAATCACAACTCAACAACACATTAGTCTGCTAACTTAGCTGTTAGGCGGAGCAGCTTGAAAGGAATCTAATAAATACGGGCTATGGATTTTTGAAGGAGCACCTTTTCGAACTGCGCCGTTTTCTGTTTGTTTTGTCCTCGTCCGATTTCCAACCAAGCGTGACACCAAGGCGTCCGCACGTGCTATGTTCTTACGCGCATCACGAGCCAACAGTACACGTCTGGTAGCCTTCGCCACGCACCACCACTGTACAGCATGTTTTTGATGTGCTACGCTTTTTGAAACCCGGCCGAATTGGCTTTCCCGCCGTGCTGGCTCAGTGGTTAGGGCGCTCAGCTACTCAACCGGAGTTCCCGGGTTCGAACCTGACCGCGGCGGCTGCGTTTCGATGGAGGCGAAACGCAATAGGCGCCCGTGTGCTGTGCGATGTCAGTGCACGTTAAAGATCCCCAGGTGGCCGAAATTATTCCGGAGCCCTCCACTACGGCACATCTTCCTTCCTTTCTTCTTTCACTCCCTTCTTTATCCCTTCCCTTACGGCGCGGTTCAGATGTCCGCCGATATGTGAGACAGATACTGCGCCATTTCCGTTCCATAAAATTTTTTTTTTCCTGCGCTGACATCACACAGCACACGGGCCCTAACTGCGTGCGACATTCACCGTATGCTATTCGACAGTGAGATCTTTTTTTTACACGACAGACGCAGTTAGAAGACAGGTTTGTGGCGTGAAATTTGTACAAGAGTATGCGAATTCAGGACTCATGAATGCCCCAAAAGCTTCAATTCAGGACTGTCACAGGAGCGGGTTCAGCACGGCTAGGTTCGAACTCGCTTATGCTCGGCGCTGCGGCATAGCGGCTCACCACATGGCTGCACAAGCCATGTGGTGACCTGCCTCTGCTGACCCAGCCAAGTACAGACTGAGCCCGCAAGATGCTTTTTTTTGAAGAGCGTGAGCTCTTACCCATCACGTTTCGAGATTTTGTGGGGTCTGCTACCACCCTGAGATGACAGCGCCATGTGTGGCAGCAACTACTCATCACGTTTCGAGATTTCGTGGGGTCTGCTACCACCCTGAGATCACAGCTCGAGCTGTGGAAGCAACTGGAAAACAGCACATCTCGCTTTGAGACTTGTAGCGTCATCTACAATATCATTGTAAAAACAACCTGCTGCCGCGTGCCAATGATGACTTCACGGTCCAATATGGTGGATAGAGGGGTGAGTATGAAGTCAGGGGGCAAAATGTCGGCATAGTTTAGGTTTATTGAAATCAAGATGACGACGATTAAAATTGGTGATGCCCTCCTATCTCTTTCCCTCCTCACCCCCTCCCCAAAATATCCTATAAAATTAGAAATTTATATGTACACAATTGAAGTCATCTATAACAAAAGGCACTTAGAATATACTGCAAAGCCAATTAGAAGGGCCGCAAAGTGCATTTAGGATCACTAAACAAATTGATCACAACACAAAGCAAGAGATACATAAGGGTGGGGCGGGTGGAGGATCACCAATTTCCCCGGTCCCAATAACAGACCCTCAACCAGGGTCTACCAAACAACATCAAAAGGGGAACGCAAGTCGACAATTATACACACTAAAAGAGGGGAGCTGGCATCTCCAGCCTTGGGTCGCGCGCAACAAAGAAACAAGTATGCCAGCGCTCCGGGATCCGCGCTTCTCCATCTTGATCTAAACAGCCAGACAGAAAAGTCCACAGGTGAAGACGCAGGTTCTGCAGCGCTGGGTACATGGCTCGTGCTGGTTGCCTGCGAGCTTCTGCAAGGCAACGACGGCGCCACAATACAAAGAAAATGCACTGAATGACAAGGCCCGCAAAAAGGCCCCGCGGGCGCCGGACGCCTTGTCCGTAATGCACTGAAAACATGCGGCGCACTATCCGCCACGTCACGCGCGCAACTGGGCACTCAAACCAAAAGTGCTGTACAGTTTCCGCAGTACCGCAGTTTGGGCACTGCTCATTGGGCACTACGCTCCAGGATGCGAACCGCTGAAGTGTGGGTAAGACGCCCCAGCGGAGTCGCCATTCAAAGTCCCTGACCGCAGGTGGAAACCGACCCGTGGCCCAGCACTACTTTCTCACTGCTGTGCACAGCTGGTCGTCTAGGGATAGTCGCGCAAAGACAATCAGCTTGCTAACTTAAATGAGCGAGGCCTCGCTGATATCAACATGAGGCAGATCGGCCTCCAACGCGCGCTTCAAGCCCGCGGCTGCGCTATAAAACACGAGCGGTCTTTCCACCTGCGGTCCTACATGCCTACCCGGGGTGAAACCTCTACGTGCCGAGTTCGGCCAGTAGAGCAAAAGAGGTCGTCCCGGATAGGCGTCATCATCCAAAAGCTGGCATACCAGCTTAGTCATCAAAACGCGGGCCACCGTGGCAATGCACGGCAGTATAAGTCCTCCTTGGCTGGTCGGGAGTTGCAGGAGGTGGCGCGCGACTGGCGCGGGACTCCCCTCCCACAGAAAAACGCCACGATTGACGCCAGGCGTGTGGCGGTACGGCGCGGCATGACCGCGACTCAGGCTACATAATTCGTCATGGCGCACGCGCGGTTCTTTGGCGCGGCGATCTTAGCTTCCATGGACTGGTCGAACTGCGCCGCCTCTGCGAATGCGTTGGTCGTCCGATCGACTACATTGGTCCAAGCGCGCGGGGACACGGCACCCTCCTCGAACAGGACTCCCAACACGCGCACAGCATCCCCGAAAGGCACCGGCGCCGGAAGGGGGTCGCTAAAGTCACCAAAACGAAGCGCATGGCACTTCTCCGCGTTCAGTCTGGCTCCGGAGAGCGCTGCATACCTCTCGAAAGTGGCGAGAAAGGCCGCAAAACTGGCGCTGTCCCGCATGAACAGGGAGATATGTCATCGGCGTAGGCTGCAATCCTGATCGTCTCCTGCCCCGTCATTTTGAAACCGCGTATGCGTTGGTTGGAGGCAACGCTCCACAACAGCGGGTCCAAAGAAAGGGCGAAGGGTGCCGGAGATAGAGGACAACCCTGCCTCAAGCCTCTTGTGACAGGGAAGCTAGGAAGAATAGCGCCGTTAAGTACCAGCTCACTCTCGAGGCCTGTGTAAAGTGTCGCGATCCGGTCCACAAATTCCGAGGGCAAGCCGAAACACCGCAGTACCGCAAAGAGGTAGCGGTGTTCTACTCGGTCAAACGCTTTAGCTTGGTCCAACGAGAGAAACACCCCGCCAAGCCCCTCTGCACGCGCATGCTCAAAAACGCCCCGAGTCATGGTCCGTGACGCGACGACGGAACGGCCCGGCACGGCGCAGGACTGAAGGGGCTAACGAGGCTTGTCAACAGGGGACGCAAGCGCCGAACGAGGATCGATGCGACCAATATATAGTCGGAGTTTAACAGCGTGATGGGCCGGCCTCCATGACTCGGGGTCCGAGGCGGGCCTTCTTTCCTTTGGAATGAGGAGTATGCGTCCCGAGGTGAAAGACTGCGCTTTGTGTCCGCTCGCAAGGAAAACGTTGTCCAACTGGGTCAGCGCCCCGCCCACAACCTCAAAGAAAGGGCTGTAATACCCGACGACCAGGCCATCTGGTCCCGGCGCGGACGATTGGTTAATTGCGCACAGGACGCTAAAAACCTCCCCGCGCGGGGCCGGAGCGCGGAGAACCGCGTCGACTGCGCCTGGTGGGCTGGCCAAAGTCCCGCAAAGGTACGCTACGGTGACGTACAAGTCCTCAATCGCGCCCGACCGCTGCGACGCAAAGAACGCCCGGAAGTGGCCGCGAAACACTCGTGGGATGTCTGCAGGATCGGCTGATGTCGTGCCGTCCTTCAGCACCACTTGCTCTACACGACTAGGACGGTCACTTCAGGAGCGGAGGCTACACGCGTGCAGCAAGCCTGCCGTGTCAATTACAGGGAGGCGCACTACTACCGCGACGCGCGAGGTTCGCGCCGTCTTCTCTCGGATGCGGTTGTAGCTGACCCGTAGCGTGTCCAAGTGCTCGCGCATCGCGAAAGTAAGTTCCCCCGCTCCCTGGACAATGCACATGTGGCGCAGCACATCATTCAATGAGGCTATATGGCGCACATGCTTCTCTTTCCCGGCGCGTATCAGGATGGCGCGCCATTGCATTTTAAGTGCGTCCCATGCTCCAGGGCTGAAGGCCTCATCCAAAGCTCTAACGCCTACAACCAATTCAGCACATATCTGCATTACTGGGGGGATTGTACAGGAGTGACACGTGCATGCGCCACGCGCTGGACAAATTGGCGTGACCCGCTTCGACCCGTAGGGTGACTGAGAAAGGAACATGATCACTCAAAGCGCGCACGCCTGTCGGAAGAGGGAGCATCTCGCAGGATACTAAGCGTGGCACTAGACCGGGGGGAAGGTATACCCAACCTATCCTGCTGGCGCTATGCCCTCTCACACGGGTACCCTCGAAGTGATCGCCATGAAGCGCAACCCAAGCATCTGAGAGGGAGAGCTGGCGAATAAGTTTACCCAATTCCTTGACGTAATTGATGCACCCTGTCCTGATCCCCGAATATCACGTGTCGAGTCAAGTACGCCGTTAAAGTCTCCCAGGAAAACGTGGGGCATCGGCTCGAGAAAGTGGGAAACCAGCGTGTGGAAGAACCCGTTCGTCAACGAACGGGTGACCGGCGCGTAAACATTGACAAAACCGGTCCGTCACCCGCTGAGCAGATCAACCACCATCACTCGACCGTCATGCCCGAACGTGCAATGAGCTCCTGCGCGAAAAGCAGTTCAAGAAAGCACCGTCCACGCCGCAACATTGCGAGTCCGTCAATGAAAAGAATGCCGCACAAAGAAAACGCAAACGAAAAGAAATAACATCTGCAGGGGTGTGGAAATTGCACTCCTGCAGAAACAAAACATGAATGCGGAATGATCGTTCAAGGTGAAGCACCTCCCGCTGCTTATCTGGAGAGCGAAAACCCTGCGCGTTACAGGAAGCGAAACGAAACACCGCTATCATTTACCGAAAGAGTGAAGCAATGCGACACACTATAGACAACCAATCAAGAGAACAAAACAAAACTGTGACGTTGCGGGTACCGTCTGTGGGTGCAGTGAAACATCGGCGGAGGGGATGGGCGCTTGGGAGACATCCTGGGTCCCCGCTGGCGTCTTGGCTGGCGGCCCCGCGGCGGCGGGACGTCGATGCCACGCAGTTCAAACGGCTGCGCGGTGAAATGTTTCAGCCGATGCTCGCGGCTGCGGAAGAAACACACAGTCACACGCGCACCGACACATTTCCCCGCACAAATACCGTCCATCGTTCGTCAGCCGCGCAGACAGAGCCAGCGCATCGATGAGATAACGGCGCCAGCTGAGCGCCGGAATGGCGACGACCAGGCCACCGCCGAGCGGGGGAGGAGGAAAAGGACCGATACGGCCCGAGGTCCTAATCAGAGGTGCCATGATGACGACTAGAAGACCTCGGAGACGTCCATGAGAGCGTTCTCCTAGTCCGCCGTCCACCTCCTTCTTCGAGGCCGGATCGGCCGATGACGAAGCGCACCCATCAGACGACGAGTGCTGGCGCTTGGGCTCGTCAAGGTCCAGGACCTTGCGCATGCCAGCTCGGACCATCTTCACGGCGTGAGGGGGCGCGGGGGCAGAGCGACCGGGATGTGCGGGCGCGTCTCGCTCACGCTGTCGCTGCTCTCGCTGCCCGTGACAGGTGTGTGCAGGGGAGCGTCGGGGGAAGACGTTGCGGGCGACATAGTGCCCGCCTCGGCCTCCTGCTGCTGCGCCGCTGTCGGCGCGTCGACCTCCAGGCTCGGAGGCTCCGCCAGGGGCGACTCGAGCAGCGGCGCCTCCGAGTCCGGCGAGGCCAACTTCTCGAGGACCACCGAGGAGTCACTCAGCTCCTCTTCAGCGGAGCTCGCCGCAGCCTCTTCCCGCTGAGCAGCGGGCTCACCGTAGCTTGCAGGTGCCTCGCCTGCCGCCTTGTTGGAACCGGCGGCGGCTGCGGCGGCGTACGATTGGGGCTGCACGCAGTCCGAGGTCGCGTGCTGTCCCCCGCAGCGCTTGCACGCTGCCTGGCAGGTCTCCGTCTCGTGGCCGTACGCGCCGCAACGACCGCACCGCGTGGCAGTGCAGGCGGCGCCCATGTGACCCTCTCCTCCGCCCCGCGAGCACACCCGCTTCATGCCACGATAATCCAGCATGGCGCGGTGGCCCGCGACGGTGAGGAAGTTCGGCGGCGCTCACTGCATTTCGAGCTTCACAGTGCAGCACCCGTTCCGGATGGGGCCGCGGCTCTTAAAGACTGGCTCCGACACCGCTCGCACCCTACCCTACCGTAGGCGCCCAGGGCAGCAGCCAGGGCGTCGTCCGTTACTGTTGGCGGTAGATGGTCGTCACGTACACCACTCGCGCGGCCATATCTGCGTCAGCGGCACTTGCTTTCCAGCGACGAGGAAGCTCCCCGCCGCTACCATTATCGTCGCCTGAGCCATATAGACCACGGCACAAAGGAGGTTTGTTCCGCCTGGATAGCGTTGATGAGGTCGTCCGCCGGAACAGGCTCCGGCACGGTTAAGTATAAACATTGCGCCTGCGTGGGGCGCGTCACAGGAGGGCAATGGTCATCGAGCCCTGGACACCAAGGCATCAGGCCTGGCGCCGGGGCAGGGACGGCTGGTCCTCCGAGGTCGCTGGGGGACAGGATCCGGGGGAGGGGGATACGGGGGGGGGCGACCCGCCGGGACATTGAATGAACAAACTTCTGCGCACAGACGGGCAGAGTAACGCCCTCTTAACAAACTGTCCCTTTACGGGACCGCTGCATATACAGGGTGTCCAGGCTAACTTTAGCCAAGGGTTAAAAAATAAGACATTTGAGGTAGGCCAGGGAAACCACTTACATACACCTACCAGCCGTCTTGCGCATTATAGGCAATTTTTTGTTTTGCAGTTAATTAGCAATTAAGATAATTTTTCTAAATGCGTAAATATTGACTTTAGACAGCAGATGTGAATAGCAAAGTTGGAGAGCACCTTCAGAAACCCCCATTCCATTTTTTTCGACAAAGAAACCCTCACGTGTATCCTTTTTCCAAGCTCTTAAGAAAGCCCGCGAAATATAAAAAAATCACGTGGCTTGCGCAAACGCGTGCCTCGATTGTGCTGCTCTCAATCCTGGCTTGAGTGAACGAAATCACCTGCTGGCAAGGCGCGACGACCCCAATGCTCCGGCAGGCCAATATGTCGGCGGTGGTCTCGCGCGGGCGTTGGAAAGCTCGACTCAGACGATTGGGAAACATGTTCGGTATAGGAATGATTTCATGCTTCGGGAAAAGTTCAGGGGTGTGATAAGACCGCGGCACGTTTTCAAGAAGGCGCAGAAAACTTTTTGCAGTACGTGTATCTTTTTGAGGTTTTTCTGAGCTGTGGTACCTCAGACCAAGCCACAATATCTTATTTTTGTGGCTTATTTTTTAACCCTTGGCTAAAGTTAGCCTGGACACCCTGTCTATATATATATTGCTACGAGCATTTCCAAGGAGAACCTCCGGAGAAGAGACGTAAAACTGCAGGCGCTGCAAGGATATATATATATATATATATATATATATATATATATATATATATATATATATATATATATATATATATATATATATATATATATATATATATATTGCTACGAGCATTTTCAAGGAGAACATCCGGAGAAGAGACGTAAAACTGCAGGCGTGTCTACTTCGTCTACAGAGGCACGTATCACTGCCCCCTCTTCTGCAGCATCGCCACGATGCGGCTAGGAGAGAAATATCAGCAAAATACCGCTGCAGTGAACCGCTGTTCAGTCAGGGAGTCTGTCGTGGTAAGGCTTCATGCGCACAATGTGCTCGACTTCAGTGCGGTGCGACCGGCGCGATGAGCAAGCCGCTTGGGCGGGAGCAACTACATGCGTGAAATCACTGATGCGGCGCGCTACTTCGCAAGGGCCGAAGTATCTCCGCAGAAAATTTTCAGAAAGGCTGCGGCGACGAACAGGTGTCCAAACCCACAACAAGCTACCAGGCTCGTAACTGACGAAGCGGCGTCCGATGTTGTACCTAGCGGCGTCAGACTCCTGTTGACGGTTAGTTCCAGACGTGCCAATTGCCGCGCTTCCTCAGCACGCTGAACGAAGGTGTCTGCGTCGAGGTCAGCGTCAGAGTCACATTAGGGGTCAACCGGCAACATAGCATAGTCGCGTTGTCTCTTGCCGGGCGGTGTTGTACGCAAACGTTACGTACGGCAGAATAGTGTCACAAGTTCGATGCTCGACGTCAACATACATAGAAAGCATGTCGGCTAGTGTGCGGTTGGGTCGCTCTACCAACCCGTTTGTCCATGGGTGATAGGCCATTGCACGTCGATGGCTGGTGTGCGTCAGAGTCATCACGGACTGGGTTCAGTGGGCTGTGAAAGCAGTTCACCGGTCAGTAACAACAACGGCGGGTGCTCCATGACGCAGGAAAATGTTGTGGGCGATGAACTGCGCCATTTCAGCAGCAGTGCCTTTGACAAAGGACGTGGTCTAAGCGTATCGTGCCAGGTAGTCGGTGGCACCGACGATCCAACGCTTTTCAGAAGAAGACTTCGGAAATAGGCCAAGGAGGTCCATGCCCACTTGGTGAAAAGGGGTCTTTGGTGGACGGGGTGAAGAAATCCGGCTGGTTTACACGGAGGAGACCTCCGACGTTGGCAGTCACGGCATGTTTTTACGTATGCCTGCACCGATGGGAGTGACCTGGGCCATTAATACTTTTGTTTATCCGCGAGAGTGTACGACTTACTCCGAGATGGCCGGCGGAGGGTACATCATGATAGGCACTCAAAATCTCTGGCCACAGCTGTGATGGTACGACAAGCAGGAACGCTTTTTTGTTGCTGGCAAAGTTGCGCTTGTAGGGAACACCAGATTGTAAAGTGAAGGTGTGGAGCCCACGACGAAAAACACGCGGGATGCGAGCGTCGACGCCTTCGAGGTAACCGATGAGCGGCGCGAACTGCGCCATTTGGGTGGTACTAACAGCGCCCAGGAAAGGAAAATCATCGGCGGGTTCTTCAGGAACGCTTGTGATAGACGCGCACGACAAACAGTCCGCATCCTGATGCTTACTGCTCGAATTTTAGACGAATTTTAAGTCGTATTCTTGTAAGCGTAAGCTCCATCTAGCCAATCGTCTTGAGGGGTCTTTGAATCTCGCCAGCCAGCATAAGGAGTGGTGGTCGCTTACCACACGGAAGGGTCGTCGGCAGAGGTACGGTCCGAACTTGCTGATGGGCCATATCACTGCAAGGCACTCTTTCTCTGTCCTAGAATAATTGGTCTCGGAGCACGTAAGTGTTCGGCTGGCATAATTAATGACTAGTTCGGCACCGTCTTGCCAATGGATCAGTGCCGCACCAAGGCCAACATTGCTGTCATCAGCGTGGATGTCCGTGGAAGCGTGTTCATCAAAATGGGCGAGTATCGCAGTACGTTGTAGACGGCTGCGAAGCTCGTCAAATGCAGCCTCTTGGTCGCTTCCCAACACGAAGGGCGTGCCATTGCGAGTCAGTGAGTTTAACGGTTCGGCGATTCGCGAGAAGTTTTGAACAAAGCGCCTGTAATACGAGCACAGAACCAAAAACCGACGAATGGCCTTCTTGTCAGTTGGGCGTGGAAAACCTGAGACGGCAGCTGTCTTGCCAGGTTCCGGGCGAACACCATGTGCGCCGACAACGTGACCAAGAAAACGAAGCTCCTCAAAGCCAAAATGGCATCTCTCGGCTTTGATGGTGAGATGTGCGGATTTGAGTGCTTGTAGCACAATGCGCAACCGCCCCAAGTGTTGGTCGAACGTGGTCGAAAATATAACGACATCGTCCAGGTACAAGAGGCAGGACTGCCACTTCAAGCCTGAGAGAATTAACGGTATCCATCATGCGTTGGAAAGTGGCCGGTGCTGAGCACAGATCAAATGGGAGCACCTTAAACTCATAGAGGCCGTCGGGCGTTACGAAAGCCGTCTTCTCCCGGTCTCTATCGTCCACTTCGATCTGCCAGTACCCGCTTTCAAGATCTAATGATAAATATCGCAATCGATCAAGCGCGTCGTCTATCCTGGGCAGTGGGTAAACGTCCTTTTCGGTCACGTTATTAAATTTTCTATAGTCAACACAGCAACGCAGACTTGTCTTTTTTTGACAAGAACCACAGGTGATGCCCATGGGCTGGTGTACAGCTGAATGACATCGTCCGCAAGTATTTCGGCAACCTGATTCTGAATGACTTCTCGCTCCATCGGGGAAACACGGTAGGGGCGCTGGCAGAGCGGTCGCCTAGTCTCATCAGTGATGATACGATGCTTGACGAGTGGAGTGCGGCCGACCTTCGAACACGTAGAGAAACAGTCCGCAAAGTCTGCCAAGAGGTCCGACAGAAGATCCTTCTGAACCGATGGCAGGGCTGCATTTATTTTGACTGACTAAATAACGTGGTGTGGGCCAGCATTGTCTGGAGTAGGTCCTCCCACGGTGCACAAACCTGGGACCTCAGCAGCGTAGTGGAGGAAGGCAATAGCCGTGCCTTTGACAAGGTGATGATATTCGTTAGAAACGTTGGTCAGGAGGACGTGGGTACGGCCGTCACGTAGTCGGACGAGACCTCCGGCAACGACAAGGCCCCGCTCAAGCAGCAGTGGAATATGGCCGTCCGCCAGGCCCTCGTAGTCGTGAAATAGGTCTTTCCGCACGAGAACCAGGACACTGCACCGCGGCGCACCGTGACGTCATTTTCGACAATGCGCAGAGCGTTGCTGCAGGGATCTCGGGAGCCAGAGCGAGCCACGGCTGTTTGGTCGAGAAGGTGACACGTGCGTCCTTAAATGTCAATCACAGCGCCGCTCGCCTGCAGGAAGTCGATCTCCAGAATCAAGTCTCTGGAACACTCGGAGAGCATGACAAGTTCACCAACGCAGGTTAAACCACGAATTCCAACTCTAGCCGTGCACTTGCCAACAGGGAAAATTAGGTGGCCACCAGCGGTGCGCATGTGGGTCCCCGTCCACGGTGTCGGAACTTTTTTAAGGTCTCCAGCAAAGGCACGACTCAAAAAATTGTTCAGCACCGGTATCGAGCAGCGCGGTAATTTCGGTGCCATCAATTGCCACCCGCAAATCGGATGCAGTGTATCGGGTATTGTTGCTGCCGCTCTCTGTCCAAATATGTCGTCTCGTTGGTTTCGTGATGCAGCATCTTGACACGCCTCGACGTCAACGGCCTTGCCTGCAGAGGTCGCTGGTGTTATCCCGACGCGGACTGGGCGAGCGACGGCCAGCAGAGCTACTCTGGCAGCCGGGGCTGGAAGCGCGATAGCGGAGAGGCGAAGGCGAACTGGATTCGCGCCTTCCAGAGTAAACACGGTTCTGGAGAGCCCAGAGATGCTCCGCAATCTCATGCAGTCGTTCACCGTTCTGAGGAGAAGTGCGTCGGGACGGAAACCGCGAAAACCCACTTGGGGGTACGGACAGGCTCGGTAGAGATGACCGGGCTCCCCAGAGTCGTAGCACGGAGGCCTACGGTCCGGTGTACGCCACAAATCCGACTTCCGAGGGCGTGGCTCAGCTGTAGCAAGTGCAGTTGCATAATATGGGGCGGTGCTATTGACGGGAGACGTTGGGGTTATACCGTAGCCCGGTGCGGTTGCGTGACATGTGCCGATGCTGCTCATGGACGGCGTCGGAGTAGCGGGACCGCAGTTAGCCGTGCGACGTGCAACGAATGCGTACGTGGGTCTGGCAATGAACTGGGTCGGCGCTTTTGAAACAGGAGGTGCCTGCGCAACCTGACGACTTCTGTCAGCGCTGCCAGCGGCGCAGGCGCAACCTGCGGCGGATAGAACCGTTAGAGTTCTTCGCGGACAACTGACCGAATCAGTCCGCGCAAGGTGTCTGCACTGCCGCCGAGGCACGACGAAAAGGTTTCGGGCACAATGCTGTGGATGTCTCGATTGTATTGGCGGGCCGGTTGCTGGAGCGTCGTCTCCATGGTGGTCGCCTCGGTGAGAAATTGCGCAACAGTGCGGGGTGGGCTGCGACGAGGCCTACGAATAGCTCCTGCCTAACCCCTCGCATTAGATGGAGAAGCTTCTTCTCCTTCGTCATGTCGGGGTCGGCACGCTTGAATACACGGGCCATGTCCTCGATGTACACGCGCACTTTTTCGTTCGAGCGCTTATTTCGGGAGTGCAGCGCAGCTTCAGCGTTCTCACGGCGGACGGTTGGGTAATGTAGCCAGGAGATTCCGGCAAAGCGTCTCCCAGGTGGAAAGGGTAGTCTTGTGGTTTTCAAACCGCGTCCGGCACACCCTTCCAGAGCAAAATATACATTGCGGAGCTTGCGCTCGTCACTCCGGCCGTTGTAGCTGGCGACCCGCTCGATGGTGTCCAGGCAATCCTCAGTATCTTCGAACACGTCACCGTGAAAAGATGGCGGTGTTCGCGGTGGGTGGGAAAGGATCGGCGCCAGGGGCCGGGTGTCAGTGGCCATGGCAGTTGGACTCGGTGGCCGAGGCTGCGTCGTTCTTGTGGGCGGGGGAAGGGGCTGAAATTCGGGCTACTCTACTCAGATACGGTGGCTGGGTCGCTGGTGGGCAGCTGTGAGGTCCGTAGTGATGTTGTGCGGAGTTCGGTGGTTGGGAAGCGTACCCAGCACTGCTCCGCCAAATGATGATTAATTCGCAGGAGAATTTCCGGAATAGAGACGTAAAACTGCGGCGGTCCCTAAGTGGTCCGAGCGCGCGAGCGAGAGAGAACCATATATCTATCTCAGATGCTCTTGACATCAGTAAAACAACATGCCACACAATTTTGCGCGAGAATTTGGTGAAACGAAAGCTGGATGCCAGACTTGTGCCGCACTCCCTCACATAAGACCGGAAGGACACGCGGGCATTATTGAGCGCTGATTTGCTGTCCGAGGCAGAGAAGGATGCTGCATTCGTCGACAGCATCATTTTTGAAGACGAAGCATGGTGTTTTCAGTACGATTCTCAACCAAAGAAGCAAAGCGCTAAATGGCGGTCCTCAAGCTCTCCGGCGTCGCGAAAGGTGCGGTGACAGGAGACCAAAACAAAGATTATCCTGATTGTTTTTTTCGATGCCAGAGGTGTCAGACACCACGAGTTTGTCCCACAAGGGTAGGCGGTGAATCAGTTTTATATTCGCGTGCTCCAAAACGTGCGTGACGCACTGCGACGCCGCCGCCCTGACTTATGGGCATCTGGACAATGAAGCGTTCCCCACGATAACGCGAGGCCGCACACTGCTTTCAGCGTGACAGAAGTTCTCGCCAAGCGCAGCGTTACTGTACTTCCCCATCCTCCATCCCCGCCTGACCTCTCCCCGTGCGATCTTTTCCGTTTTCATCGTGTGAATATATATATATATATATATATATATATATATATATATATATATATATATATATATATATATATATATATATATATATATATATATATATATATATATATATATATATATATATATATATATATATATATATATATATATATATATATATATATATATATATATATATATATATATATAGTCACCGAAACCAAAGTGCATAGGAGAATAACATTTTTTTTAAATGTGTAGTGCTAATCAGTGGGTTAATAATACTTAGATTAATCTATCGCTTACAGAAAATTACTTATAAAGCAGCAGAAAAAACAACCATGCCACCGGTGGGATCCGAACCTACGACACGCCGCCACCACACGGCGACACTGGAAAGCAGTCGACAGCGCCACCACACGACAAGACCAGGGCCTGGGTCAACGCCGTGAAAAATGGAACGCAGGTGAGCGGTACGGACAGGGCTGCCTCCTCCTCCCCTCCCTCCTGCCCCCCTGCGGCACGCAGTGCCGAGCAAACCAAAATAGCAGCTCTTGAGGGCAAAACTGAGATGCTGCTCGAGAAAATTGCGCTCCTAGAATCGCAATCAAAACAGCCTATCACTCCCCCCTCTCGTCCCGCTACCGAGACAATGGAGAGTGAGCCCGCGGCACCGAACGCCGCACTGAACGCGGATGCTGCACTTGAGGCCCGTCTAGAGGCCCGCATGGACGCCTGTTTCAGTGCCCTAGAAAGTTAAATTTCCACGGCAGTCACCTCCGCTATCGCCAAAATGACCGAAATTGTACCCACTATAGTCGCACAGCACATCGCACAATCTTCGCGTGGCGTCCGACGAGTCGGCGGTCTAATCAAAGGCGTGTCTGGCCGCTATCCCAAAATGCGTCGCGCCATGGAAACTTTAGCAGAAGACGACGACAGCTGCTCGCTCTCCGGAATAGAGGATGGCCCCCTCACCGCGAGTGCTGGCTCCGGAGCAGCGTCCCCACAGTCGACATCTCACCTAACTGGCCATGGCGGACAGGCCTCAAATTAGGCGCTCTCCTCATACCAATTCGGCCACCCCCATCCTAATCACCCAGTGGAACTGCCGCGGCTTCCGTTCCCGTGCCAAGCGGGCGAACCTCCGGCTTTTCCTGTCAACATTCGATTCACTTCCTGCGGTGGTTGCCCTCCAGGAGCCAGGTAGCGGCGCAACCCTTACAAATTATGTTACCTTCCAGCAGGACTCCTTTTCCTGTATCTGCGTGCACAAAAATTATACAGCCAACTTGGTTGACTTGGACCTCAATGCTGCATATTCCTATGTGATGGTCACTGTTCTTCCGCTTAAGAAAAAAAATGCACCCTTGCATATACTTGACGTCTATTGTTCTCCCAAGATAAAAAATGTAACTTCCGCAGCCCTCTTCAGTCGCGCCCTGAAGGCTGCGGGCAGTGACCCCCTGGTGATCGTGGGCGACTTCAACGCTCAAAGCACACCCTGGGGGTACGTGCGTGAAGAGAAGCGCGGCCGCAAGCTGGCGGAACTCGCGTCCACGCTGGGCCTGACTCTTCACACTGACCCTGCACATCCAACGCGGGTGGGTAACTCCGTGACTCGGGACACGTGTCCAGACCTTACCTTCACCAAAAACATAAGACACGCAGAATGGGCCAACACCGAGGAAACCCTCGGCAGTGACCACTGCATACTCAACACCAGCGTCAGAACTAAACCACTGGCAAGATCCCACGCCCAAGCACGCCTACCCGACTGGACAAAGTTCCGGCAGACCTACACTAATTCGGCCTCTATCCACGAACAAGGCTACCACGCGTGGTCACAAGAATTGGTTACACACCTTCGTTCGGTAGAAACTCAAGTTCAACTATCGGAGGCCACACCGGAGGTGGACAACCACCTCCTGCACATCTGGGAGGCGCGGCGCAGCCTCGTCCGCAGATGGCGCCGCCAAAAACATAACCGGAAGCTCAAAATTCGCATCGCCGAGCTCACCCAGCGAGCGGTTGATTACGCGGCACAGCTCGCCGACTCGAATTGGGTGGACCGGTGCAACACGGCCGCTAGACATATGTCTAGCCGGAGCACTTGGCGTCTCTTTCGCGCCTTGATCGATCCGACTAAAACCAGAGCCGAGACACAAAAACATCTCCAACGGGCTATCCGTAGCTTCGACGGAGATACCTCTAAATTAGCATGGAAACTACGCGATCAATACCTCTGCATCCAAAAGGACCCCCGAGGGCCAGCGTACTCGTATGCAGGTTCTGAGAACGCGGAGCTGGATCAACCGTTCCGGCTCCACGACCTGAAGGCGGCCTTGAGTAAAATGAAACGAGGAACGGCGCCGGGAAGAGACAAAATAACTGTGAAATTACTTGCCAACCTTCCCGACCCGGCCTACGAGACACTCCTCGCATATATAAACTCAATCTGGCAAGGTGAGGCACCCCTCCCAATCGAATGGAAGACCACCTTGGTCACCTTCATTCCTAAAGCCGGCAAAACCATAAACACGGACAACCTCCGCCCCATCTCCCTCACGTCTTGCGCGGGAAAGCTGATGAAGACTATGGTGCGAGACAGGCTGTCCGAGTTTTTGGAAAACCAAAATGTATTCGCAGAAACCATGTTCGGGTTCCGCCCTCACCGGTCCGCGCAGGATGTCCTGCTTCAACTAGACCGCGAAATTCTGAATCACGTCGAATACCCCCTTAATGACAAGGTAGTACTCATCCTCGATTTGTAGGGGGCTTTCGACAATGTAACACTACATAATTCTGACGCACCTCTCCCAAACCCAACTGTGGACACAACACGTTTCAGTACATTAGGCAATTTCTCTCCGACCGGCAATCGTATATCCGGATACAAGATGAAGAACACGGCCCCTACCAATTAGGTACGAGAGGTACCCTGCAGGGCGCGGTCCTCTCACCTCTACTATTCAATTTGGCAATGATGAAACTTCCGGCGCAGTTGGAAAGTGTCGAGGGCATACAGCACGCGCTGTATGCCGCCGACATCACCATCTGGGCTAAGCACGGATCGGTAGGAGACATTGAAGCCAACCTGCAGAAGCGGCGGAGATTGTGGACGCTTACGCCCGCCGCTGCAGCCTTGAATGCTCCCCGGCCAAATCGGAATTTGTGCACGTTCGACCCTCGCCGAAGTGCACTACCAAAATCGAACTGTCCCTAGCGAACGGACCCATCCCAGAACATGCGGAGATCAGAGTACTGGGTCTCTTTATCAATAAACACCGCCGTGTCGACACAGCACTGGCCAAATTGCGCAAGGTGGGAGACCAGGTTGGCCGCATGATCCGCCGGGTTTCCAATAACCGCGGGGGGTTGCGATGCAAAGATGCCTTGCGGTTGGCGCACGCAATCGTAACCAGTCGAGTCTTGCACTCGACTACTTACCTCCACCTTCGCAAATGTGACAAGAAAGCCCTTGAGGTGGTTCTCCGTAAGACTTACAAGCGTGCTCTCGATCTCCCGGTCACCACGTCCAACCAGCGCCTCCTGGGCTTGGGGATGGTCAACACCTTCATGGAGCTCCGAGCAGCACACTTGACAAACCACTGCACAAGACTCTCAAAGAGGCCGTCGGGTCGCCGCCTGCTTGCCCGACTTCACATCCACCATCCAACACTAACGGAAGAGCGTGTGCGCATCCCCGAGATCTGGAGATACGCCCTGCACGTACGCCCTCTTCCGGCCAACATGACACGAGACGACCATAGTGGCCGGCGCCTCGCGTGGGCGGAAGCCTTGGCACGCTACTGTGGAAACAAACACGGAGTATTCTACGTGGACGCCACCGTCCCACATCATGGGGATTGGTACACAGCCGCAGTCGTCCACCAAAACACAGCAGTGAACAGCCTTACGTTCAAAGCTCAAGACATTACTCATGCGGAAGAGGTGGCAATCGCGCTCGTCGCCGCCGATCAGGACTCGCGGGTCATCGTTACCGACTCGCGGGGGTCCTGCAGGAACATAGAAAGGGGCTTTATTCCCTATTTGGCATACCGAATTCTTCAACATAGTAATTATCCCGGGGCTCCCGCGTCCCGCACAATAGTATGGACTCCCGCGCACACGGGTCTCGAGGGCAACGAAGCGGCCGACGCCGCTGCCCGCGCGCTCACTCTCCGGGCATCACCCTCGCCTCCCCCCGATGCGGACTCCGACCCTAATCCGGCTTTTGCCTTCAAGGAAATCATCCAGTATTACCAATTCGGCCGCGCATAATCTTTCCTAAGCCCTGCAAGGGCCTCACGAAGGCGGAGGAACACTTACTCCTTCGCCTTTATACTAAAACACTTCTGTGCCCGGCAGTAATCAAACATTTCGACCCTGCGTGCACAGGGGAGTGCCCGCACTGCAGGGAGAAGTCTTCGGACATTTACCACATGGTGTGGGCATGCCAATAAACTCCGCATCTTCCCCCTATCCCCAACCCTGCCCGGGAGGACTGGGAGGCGGCCCTGCTCGGCTGCTCTGACCTGGCGAGCCAAAAGGCCCTGGTCGGGCGCGCCCGAGCAGCAGCTACCGCCAATGGGCTTCTGTAATGAGCAGCCCACCTAGCATTTGTAAGGAACGGACCCTTAAGGACCGCTCCACTAGCTCCCTGTATATATTTTGAAAATAAAGTTTTCAGTCAGTCACCTCCGAATGGAGCGTCCGGTGCTCTTACCAACTGAGCTACGGCGACGGCCGTCCAATCTGCTGCTCTCGTGGTTATTTATGTTTATTGGGTGTGAGCGAACCATGAGAGTGTACACCAGCGCCACCCTCGTCCATAGCGGCGGACGTGGTACGTCCTGTGTTACAGCGAGTGTGACGTGGAACGTCATCTAACGGCGAGGGCGGAAACTGTGCGAGAGCCCTCTTATGCTACCTACGGCATCAAGACTGCCAGAAACGAGACCCTCGTTAAGCAATTAGCAGAAAAGGTAGGTCGTGGGTTCGGATCCCATTGGTGGCATGGTTGTTTTTTCTGCTGCTTTATAAGTAATTTTCTTTATCCGATAGATTAATTTAAGTATTAATAACCCACTGATTAGCACTACACAATGAAAAATTAAACATTCCTCTATGCACTCTGGTTTTGGTGACTGTTGGCTCCCTTCATAACTATATATATATATATATATATATATATATATATATATATATATATATATATATATGAGGCTAGTTAATCGTTACACATGTGAGAGAAGCTAAGAGCCACAAAACTGTAGCATAGCCGTGGCGTGCTGACAGTAACGCCAGACCAGGGCTGGGTATATATGGCTAAATATTAAAAAGATTCGTGAAAGCGAAACGAAATGAAGAGCGTTAGATAAGTTGTTTTCTCCGAATATTTCGTCAATTTTGGATACCAACGTGTAAATCACGACACGACGATTCGTTGGGTACAACCCGTATCCCTCTGCGACCACCGGTTAGCCCACCACGGCCCTCTGAGGGTCGACCCTAATTACGGTTCTGAGGACTAAAGGTCGTCGGTACGAATCCCTCGCACAAGCCAGTGTTGAACTCGACTAACAACTTTGTGCGCGGAATTGCGCCGTTTGTTTGACATCGCTCCAAACCCTCTGCGCCGAATGGATGGTCCACAATTTTACCACAAATGGTGACTTCAAGTGGCACCAGCCTCGGCACACGCTCGCATTCATACAGTACATAGGAGATTCGAAAAATAGGAGATTCGAAAGATAAGAGCAGCGTAGCAGCGTTTGTGGCCAACGTTGGGGGTGGCTCAGCCTGAGTCAATGGGCAGGCCCCTGCACTTACCCTTTCATTTTTCCTGCCAGCAATAGCAGAGAGAGAAAGAACTTTATTGAGCCCAGCTCGACGTCTTCTTAGACGCTGTCCATGGAATTGGTTCGCTCTTCACGGGACCCATATGCTTCCCTAGGCGCCTGGCCCCTGGAGATCACGACGAGCTGGTCTTGCAGGGCAGGGCTGGTTAGCAATGTCTCCCATCGCTAGATTAGGGAGGATGAGGGATGAGTTGGGGTAGTCGGGCAGGCAAGAGGTGGGTGGATTGCCTTTTCGAAATCGCATACTCTAATGACGTGTTGGAGCGCGCCCACTAACTGAGTCTTGCAGAAATAACATTCCTTCTCGTACCTTTCCGGGTACATCTTGCTTTGAAGGTAGGGTGCGGGAAAGATCCTGCCTGTATCTGCCTCTAGATCGCTTGCTCTTTTCTGCTAAGCGATTTGTGAGGATCGCGGTAACATGGCCTCTCCGTCTTGTAATGGTTCGTTATGTTCCTAT
Source organism: Amblyomma americanum (assembly GCF_052857255.1). Classification (NCBI taxonomy): domain Eukaryota; kingdom Metazoa; phylum Arthropoda; class Arachnida; order Ixodida; family Ixodidae; genus Amblyomma; species Amblyomma americanum. The sequence goes on along the minus strand of NC_135497.1, from coordinate 70,221,641 downwards.
AAATAAATAGAGACTGTGGCTCACCTTCCTCTACCCGCTGTTCCATGTCTCCGGCGAACTGGTGGGCAACTTCGTTGCCCTCCAGCCCAGAGTGAGCCGGTGTCCTATGGGGTTTGAGTTGGGGAGATAAGTACGTTCTCCCCCCTCAATCGCGGCTGACACGGTTCAAAGCCGCCCGGACCCCACCCCGTGATCGCGTACGCTACCGAGCGCTCGCCGACCACGGCGGGCCTTGCTCTGGGGGAACAAAGGAACGACACATTGGCTGACACAAACAGGCATTTATTGCTACAGCAACAATAACGCCAGCTAGCAACAAGGTACGCTAATGAATCGAGGACGTCCGACTCACCAGCAAGGTTCCGAGCGAATGTTCGCCCGCGCTAGGGCAAGGGATATAAACTCCGAAGGCCGGGCGGGACGAGTACGGGATCCTGTCTCCCCGTCGCTTCCTCGCCCCGCCGGCGAAGAGCGGAGCCCCGAGCGACGCGTCCGCTCAGGCTGATTATCCCAGCCGAAGAGACCCCATCTCCCGCGGGCGGGCTTCAGCAGTGTCCCGCGCAGCGACGCTGGCGCCCTCTCTTGCCAGTTAATGTAACTGACAAGGGAACGCGTTCATCCTCGGGGTGAGACTGCTGCTGCACGGTGCCTCGCGGGAAAGCAAACTCAGGGGGCTGCAGGGCAGGTCCCCACATCCCCCCAACCTTATACCCCTGTCACACGGGCATTTCGAGGGCCCTCGAACCGATAGTCTATCGACTCAAAGGCGATCGAGCGCTGCCACACGGGCAGTTTCAATGGCGATCGAGTCAATAGCCTATCGAGTCAACGGAGTAGCGCAGAACTCCATCGAGATTTCGAGGGCCTTCGAGCGCTGCCCAAGGTTGCTAGCGTTGCTTCGAGCGGCGCCAAGCGCACTTTCGTACACGACACATCCACGGTGCAAAAACATGAACAAACATTATTCGCATAAAATTTAATGCAAGCAGCCTGTAAAATCATTTTAAAATTATATTAGACTGGTTTTAAGTGCATTAAGCGCATTAATTTTGCGTTGCAGTCTTTGCGTTGCTTGCGTACTTAACGTTGACAACATGGCGGCACCCTGCCCGCCCGCTTCACAGCGATAACAGCTTCGTCGCTAATCCCTCAAAGCAATATCGTGTTCCAAGCTGTTGTATTCGCCTTCAATTTGCCCATTCTTACCCTCGCATAAAGTTTCAAGAGGCAAATAGCTCTTATTTTTCAGCTATCATGGCGATTTCCCACGTCTTAAGTCTGACGAAGCAGCGCTCCGACGCAGTTGGACTGGCTTGGTTTTGGCTCGTCTTGTATTAGTGTGGCTATAGCAGTGTATGCATATGTCCGTCGCGTACGTGTAATTAAAAGGGTTTTGAACGACTTTCGCGTATGTCTGTATTTCAGCATTTAGTATACATTTATTAAATATTTTTGTTATTTTTCCAAAATCCAAAGTAGCGATTATGGCGCCACACATCCGTGGCGTAAGACACGAGAACCATTTCAATGGCCATTGAGATTTGCCGTGTAGCAGCGGCGAGTTCGATGGCGATTGAGAATCTCGAAGACCCTCGACTCGAGGGTGATTGAAACTGGCCGTGTGACAGGGGTATTAAATAGACCCACGCGCCTGAAGGTACATGCTATGGAGGAGTCTCCTGGTCTTCATGTCCTTGAGGCACGTCTTGCAGCGGAGGTCACGCCGACAGCGTCCACGCAGACTTCCGCGGTATTCCGAAGGCGGCGTGAAGGTCTCCGCTGGGACGACTCTTATGTCCCGCGGACTACCGTGTCCGCAGGCCCACGAATCGAAGGCCGGTGGGAGAACTGCAGGCCAGGATCCTGCAGTAGTCGCCAGGGCAGCAGCAGTTGGAGGTGACTGCTGACTGGCCTCGCCACAGCTGCCCCGGATGGATGCGGCGAACAGGATACAGGCCGTTCCGTCGCAGCAGGTGGCAGCGAGACGATGTGCACCGGACAGCAAGCCTGGGTGCCTCCACCGGATCTGCAAAACTGACGAAACGCTCTCGGCATGCCTTTAACGTAGGTCACGGGAGGGGAAACGGCATCCGCAAGGGCCTCGTGGCACAATGCCTGACTCGCTAGCAAAACGTGTCGGCGGCTGTGCAAACGCAAAGTTCGAGTGAACAAAGCCCCTTCTTGAGTTGAACGAGACTGCTCAGTTCGTGCGAGGTTACAAAAAAAAAAACGGGCGGGCAGCTAAGTGCGCCCCCTTTCAATGACACGGTCCGGTGGTCGTGTGTCTTTTAACGTGGTGCAGGCAGCTCCGAAAAGCCTCAGGCCTAACTACCGCTCCGACAACGACCGTGACCACAACAAAGACCCGAAACGGGTTATATGCGCGCAGCCGCGAGGAGACGTCAGCTTTGTGGGGTGGTCCTACCCCGCTCACTGCACAAAGCAGCTTCTGAGCGGTCGGCGCCCACTGTATCGGACGGTGTCGGAGCGCCCGGTGCCGAGCTGCAATACCAGTGAGCTCGTAGCGGCACCCGTGGCCCCAGGCCACCCGGCTCCCGGAGCCGCGACTCCCAGAGTCGAAAAAGAGAGTAGAGAAAATGTATACAGAAACTCGGACCACCCACGCGGCTTCCGTACTCACTCGCTTCGGGCTCGGCAACTCCGGGGCGCTAGGCCTCGCGCTCCCTCGATGCGGACCAAGTGATTCTCGCGAAGAAACTCCAGGGAAAACATGTGCTGAGCATGTCGAAAAGTTCAAACATGCTGCAGCGCAATACACCTCGCACTCAAGAAAGCATGCCGCAGGTCCTAGCGATAAAAATTCACTCTAGGCCTAGCACTTGTCAAGTCCGGACAAAGAGCGTTCCTCGAACCGAACCGACAGTCGTCCAATGTTCCAAGAGCGGGCCCCATGTTGGGCTGCCAGATGTGGGGTTGAATGGGGAGATAAGTACGTTCTCCCCACTCAATCGCGGCTGACACGGTTCAAAGCCGCCCGGACCCCACCCCGTGATCGCGTACGCTACCGAGCGCTCGCCGACCACGGCGGGCCTTGCTCTGGGGGAACAAAGGAACGACACATTGGCTGACACAAACAGGCATTTATTGCTACAGCAACAATAACGCCAGCTAGCAATAAGGTACGCTAATGAATCGAGGACGTCCGACTCATCAGCAAGGTTCCGAGCGAATGTTCGCCCGCGCTAGGGCAAGGGATATAAACTCCGAAGGCCGGGCGGGACGAGTACGGGAGCCTGTCTCCCCGTCGCTTCCTCGCCCCGCCGGCGAAGAGCGGAGCCCCGAGCGACGCGTCCGCTCAGGCTGATTATCCCAGCCGAAGAGACCCCATCTCCCGCGGGCGGGCTTCAGCAGTGTCCCGCGCAGCGACGCTGGCGCCCTCTCTTGCCAGTTAATGTAACTGACAAGGGAACGCGTTCATACTCGGGGTGAGACTGCTGCTGCACGGTGCCTTGCGGGGAAGCAAACTCAGGGGGCTGCAGGGCAGGTCCCCACAGTCCATATCAACTCAACACTCCTTTCAGGTACGTCGCGTTTACTCTTGAGAATATCTAGTGCCGCAAGAGACACCCAACCCTTTCTGTAGCTGTTATACGCCTTTTGCGGGTCAGTGACAATGCTTCCCACTTTGGGCGGCGCGAGTGCTAGCGCTATCGTTGCCTCTTTTGCCACCTCAGGAAAACACAACTCGATAGAGGCGCAGGTTACGAGCACATCCCGCATCGTAACTGACAGAGTGACTTTCGATGAAAACTCGGGTAGCGAAGCGTCTGTGAAGAGAGTGAGGAGAGTGAGGATTCCCCCCCCCCGTCTTCCTCTTCTTATATTTGATCTAAAGTCTCCGTCAAGGCCGCACGCAATACGAGGTTAGTCCAACCGCCTTCTTGGCGGTGAAATAGATAAGCACTCGTGTACTGTGCAAGTCATTTTGCACGTTAGATAACCAGAGGTAGTCTAAGCTAACCTGGATCCATCCATTGCTGCATCGCAAAGGGCCGACATGCAGAACCACAGTTTATCCAATCTAATCCGAAGCTCTCCGCTGCATCATGACACAAAGCCCTCATGCAGCTTCCGGCCATTAAACTCCATTTGCCCCTCGTCTTAATTTTCTTTGTAACTCACATATGGCGACTTCAATGCCCACATTCCTCTGGAGGGTCGCATATCCATACTGCTGCTGTTTTGAACAGCGGAAAAGGTGCTCGGGAATCTCAGTGAAGCTAATAGGGCAGACATATGGAACAAAAACATGAATTAAACAAAGAAGTAATTGACGAAAAAAGAAGGCGCCGACCAAAAGAAAAGATGGGATGACGTTTCGGCTCCCCCATGGGAGCCTTGTTCACAATGAGGCATAACGTAGCTGCGTCCTTTATTTATACACGGCGCATGAGCGACCCCAGACACCTGGCGTAGATTGGGGGAAAGTTCCCGTAATTTCGATTGAGCGTGTGCGCTGTCGTCTGAATAATCAGTGATTCCAGATAGAGCCGTCACTTGCTGTCCCTTTCTTTTGCTATCACACGTGCCTCGGTCCAGTCTACGTTGTGTGCGGCGGAAACAGAGTGCTCGGCAAGCGCATTTTGACCTGCGCGCCGGTTTCTGACGTCACTCTGGTGATCCCGTATTCTTCGTTCAAAGTCACCCGACTCGCCGATATACACAGATGGGCAGTCCGCACAGGGTATCGAATACACGACGCCTGGGAACTTTTCTTTCTTTAGCTTGTCTTTGACGTGCACAAGCTGACTCCTCAGTTTTCGAGCTGGCACATGCGCGGTCTTAACTTCGTAGGACCGTAATATGCGCGCCAAAGGTTCGCTGATGCCTGGAACATCGGGAATCGCGGCTCGTTTCTGGGTAGCGGGACTAGCTTGCAGCCTAAAACGTTCCATTTGGCGCTGTACGGAGTCCATGACGTGTACAGGATAGCCACGTGTGGACAAGTCACGCCGAACACGCACATCTTCAGCAATCTGGTCTTCTCCTCTGGAACACATTTCTTTTCGTCGGAGGAGCGATGACACCACAGAACGTTTCTGGCAATCAGGGTGAACGGACTTAAAATGTAGGTACCGGCCGGTGTGCGTGGGTTTTCTGTAAATGGTGAAATTTAGACGTGAGGACTGTCTGGGGACGAGTATATCTAAAAATGGGAGGCGGCCGTTGATTTCCTCCTCAACGGTGAACTGTATGCTAGGCTCCAAACTGTTGAGGTGAGTAGTAAAGCCATGCAATGCTTCTTTCTTCAGGATGCAAAAGCAGTCGTCCACGTAGCTCAGGAATACTTTTGGGGCAGGCGTGAAGGACGCAAGAGCACGGCCTTCGATTTCTTCCATGGCCAAGTTCGCAACTGTCACAGAAATCGATGCACCCATGGCGGCTCCGTGAATCTGCCTGAACGGGACATCCTCAAAAGTGAAGTACGTGTTTGACAGGCAAAATCTCAGAAGGCGGGTCAGGTCATGCACATCTATCGGGGTTCTTTCTGGCAGTGATGGGTCTGATTCAAGGGCAGCGGTGCATGCTTCCACGGCAAGGTCAATCGGCACACTTGTGAAGAGTGACTTTACGTCGAATGAAACCATGAAACCTTCTTTCGTCGTGTATCATCCAGACCAGATGGGTTTTCGTCAGACTCTAGACTTCAAAGGAGTAATTCCGTACGTTAGCGCCACTTCGCTGTTTATGAAAAGAAAGGTGCTAAGGAGCCATATCTAGGTCACAATTTCCCGCTCCACAGGGCCTTGCCAAGGAATGTGTAGACCAGTGAGGGTAACCATCACGTAATCTTTCTGGAAAGCTGCACCATTACAGGTTTTTAAAATTTCTTTGAGATTTATGCTGTTTAGTTATCCTGTGGCATTTCAGGTGTTGGCAAAGAGCGGGCAGTAAAACTAGTTTAAAAGATCAGTGACATAGCAAAAGAAAATTATTAACGGTCATCTTGGCTTCCACTCAGAAGCTGCAGAGAGCTGTTGACTGGAACGTTTTCAGCATCGTTGAAGATTGAACATGTGGGCACTCCTATGTCTCCCTTCCGACTGTTTTCGATCGGCCGAAGAGCATCCCCACCTTGCTACAATAGTTTGCAATGTGTGAAGCATCTCTGCAGAGGAGTTTTGGTGGTTTCACTGGCTTTCTATACATAACATAATTTCTCCCACTATTCTGCTGCTGACAATATATAAACTAGGTCGGTGCGTTCGCTTGCGCCTGCTCCTTCACCTTGTTCTGTCGGGCTTTCTATGGTTATGTACAAAGAAAGTCGAATTCTTTTCGTGCGGTGTCAAAAATCGCACTTGAAGTTTGTACAGAGTGAACGAAGTGATGGAGTGCAAGATTGCTGCCATAATGAGTGCATTACCTGCATAAAAAAAGCAGTGCGCCACAGTGATGTATTCTTCGTGCAATGAAACTTTTTATAGTTACGTAGACGTTCGCCCTGCGTGGTTCTTGTTTTTTACAGCGCCTATACATTGAAGCAAGAGGCAAAGATTCGCGGTGAAAATTAAGCAGTTGCTACATCCGCCTGCAGTGGCTTCCAGCTGGCTCATGGCTTGCTGGATTTAATTGACATTCAATATCGAGCAGGCCATGAGCCAGCTGCAGGGGAGTGTGTAAAGTCTGGTTAATATTACCAGTGAAGCTCTCAAGTTTACAAGAGTAAGAAGGAGAGGCATCCAAGACAAAGCCGCATTAATACAGCTTGCCATCGGTTACCGGGGCAATGCCGGTGGATGGTTGGACAGAGGTCTGAAAGCGATTAGTTCTTACTTGGGCCGGCATTCGCACATGATATCGGGCCACGTACCAAACAATTCAAATTCCGTCTCGGCTGTGCATAGGCTATTTGCTCCGCCCTCCATCGGGGAGAAAAACACCTGTGGCTGCAGAGCACTTCCAAACACGACGTGACCGCGGCATCCGAAGATCCAGTTTCTACTGCCCACGTTTGAAGCTGGTGCCGAAAAGTTGCTATGCCCTCTTCGTCGCTTTCGTGATTAGCTTCACAATCAGAATAGTGTACAACAATTATATCTTACAGGTACTAAACTACGGGGCAGAAACATTGAGGCTCACGAAAAGGGTTACCCTCAAGTTAAGGACAACGCAGCGAGCCATGGAAAGAAAAAAATGATAGGTGTAACGTTAAGAGACCGGAAGCAGGCAGAGTGGGTCAGGGAACAAACGCGGGTTTATTACATATTAGTCGAAATCAAGAGGAACAAATGGGCTTGGGCAGGACATGTAATGCGAAAGCAAGATAACAGCTGTTCCTTACGGGTAACGGAGTGGATTACAAGAGAAAGTAAGCGTAGCAGGGGGCAGCAGAAGGTTAGGTGAGCGGATGAGATTAAGAAGTTTGCAGGAAAAGGGTGGATGCAGCTGGCAAGGGACCGGAAAAGATATGGGAGAGGCTTTTGCTCTGCAGTGGGTTTAGTCAATCTGATGATGATGACGATGATCAACCTGAGGGCAAAGGTCCTGATGATGTCAATAAGCGTTTAAATCTACAAAAACCGATTAGGTCCCAGGCTCAGCGTCTTAACTTCTGGGGCCAGGGCTCGGCACGTCCTCAGTGTCGGGCACAAAACGTTCTGTCTCACACACATCACGCTGTAACTAGTTGCACTGCTTTGACATTGGATGAGCACCAGCTTTGGCACACGAAGGGAGCTGCAGGCTAACGTCAACGCGTCTTTTCCTTCTGCGTCGAAATTTATGCCCATGACTTTCGGCTGATCTTGTGCAAATCTACAAAGGCATCACTCATATTTTTCAGAATCATCCACCGTGCCACAGTCATCCATCGTGCCCCCACTAAAAAACAATAAGTTCCGGATTCCCTGGAAGGCTCCACATATAACCTTCCCTTCATTGTCCAGACAAGCTGTCATCGGTTGTAATCACATTCTGGGGCTTTGTCTACGGCTTCGTCTTTTGCATTAATGTTTGACTTCCTTTTGCTTTTCACTTGAGGAAAGAAGACGTAAAGTGTATGTGAGAAAAAGGTTATTTACTCAGTACAGACCGCTACATCTCGCTACTTCGTTGACGCATCTTGGTCTACCTCTTTAAGTGGTCGACCTTGACCAGACTTCACTCCTTGCTGCGGTAGTACAACTCCCGTAAGCTTCTACGGTCTCGGCATTGACGCATCTTGCGCTAGAGCTTTACGTGGCCGACCTCGGCCCCGCTTCATTCCTCCTTGCTGCGGCGCACCCTCCGTTGTCTTCCGCGGTCGTACCGTTGGCGCTGTTCCGTCTGCCATTAAGCGTGGCCGTCCTCGACCCCGCTTGAAACCTTCTTTGCCCTCCGTCGTGCCCAGCTGCTTGCATGTGTGGCGCCTGAGCCTGGTGACGTCCTCGGCACCAGCCCCGCACCGTAGGCAGTGCAGCGGGTACCGGCGAGAGTGTATGACCTCCTCGTGCCTTCTTGCATGGTCGCGTTTCCTGAACCTCTTGCCACACTGGCCGCACTCGTAGGGCTTCTCACCAGTGTGGATCATCATGTGTACCTTGAGATTGCCCGGCTGCGAGAACCTCTTCTGGCACAAACTGCACACGGAGTTTCGCTTGTTAACGTGGGTACGCTCGTGCCTGATGATATCAGCCCTGCGTACATGAAGGGTAACGATAAGCAGAATTACCACACTACTACGAAAATCTGCTCTGGGTGCCTCTGTTAGTAAGCACCTTTAGCATATCATGTACTATGTTACCATAAGCGGTTCCGTACCTAGTACCGGGAGTCCGCACCGCCAATGCAAATTCGCACATCACCCTAACGGTGCCACATGGCACCAGCTACCCGGCAGCTGCGCGTGCGCATGCATCACTGAGACCAATTAGCGCGCGCTCATCAGCAGTGGGCGGTCTTCCGGAACTTCGGTAAAGGTAACCCGGTACAAGGTAGGTCCAAGGTGTCTAGTTATGTTTGAACATCTCTTTCTAGATTACGATTTCGCCAATGACGTTCGCACCTTCCACCTATATTACTGCCGCTGGTGTCAGGCGCATTTTTGCCTGTTTCTGACGCAGCTCTTCCACATGACTTAACGTCTCTCACTTACTCTCTTTCCGCTCCTGTTGGCGTTGTCTTCCTATGTCCTCGCTAAGTGAACCTTGGTTGACCCGTACTTCAGTTGTAATGTGAGCGACTCAGCAGTAATGCTAATCAGGCTTATAGAGCAGTGTCTGAGGCACCACAGCTCAGTTCAGCTCTGCAAGTACTGAAATACACACACGCGCAATGTCTAACTCAATTATATAGCGTCCAATAAAGGTCAGCGCTCATGATGAGCTGGGCACGAGGCAACCAGATTTGGCGGGCGGCTCATACACTTGCGTCAGTCCTCGAGAGAGGCCGATACCAAAAGCACCAGCCGGGTCATTTCGTACACGGGAGATTCGCTCAATTCTGACACCGCAGCAGCGGCTTAAGACTAACAATTTCTATGCACGGGAGACAGCAAATAACGGCCACGGTTATAATGAACACTCGCTTATTACAAATGGCGTTGGCGATACCGCAAAAATGTGTATAAGAGTAATGGCACCGCGTCTCAGATATAACGAACGACTGCGGCCGTGCAACTCGCTTAGGACGAACAAGGAGGCGCCGTGAACTCGACCCACTGTAAAAAAACTCGCGCTTCCCGTGACCGCGGATGGCCAACAGCGCCACTCAGCCCCGGTGGCATCGCTCTAAAGAGAACCTCGAGACCCCAAAAAAAGCAGCAAGAGGCAGCATTAAAACTACGAAAACTCGCCGGCGAAGCGCGCGCCGACGGATTAAGGCATTCAACGCCCATCACTGCGTAAGGGTGTGCCAGCTGGGCAAAGCCTCTAAAGTGCAAGTAAGATTAGAGCGGGGTCGGCAATCAACCAATGGTAGCGAATAGAGAAGTTCGAATAGCAGTCACGTGGTATGCCTGGCTTGCCCAGCCGATCACGTAGCAAGCGTCACCAGCCTATTCTGTTCTCCACACTCTGCGCCGCCACCGTGAGTAGACAACGCCCAGACAGGCTGTGAAGTTGATACGTTCTGCGCGTATTTGCGCTAGCTTCATGGCCGCATAGACCCAGCCATGGCAGAATACGGTGACGCACGTGACGTTGGTAACAACGTGTCGTAACTGCGCAGCTGTCCGGCACGGGTGACTCCGTTAACGCCGACATCACTGTGCCAAGAACTGAGGAAGCATTGTGGGTAAAGTACGAGCACTCCCAGACTGTCAGGAACATTATGAAGGCCACGACAAGGAGGCGTAACTGTTCCCACCTGCCTTGAAGGCTTCAACCTTAATTAGTTTTGTCGCATCCCTAAAGCAGATTGTTGGCGGCAAGGTTCTCGGCGGGGAGCACATGACCACCGTGTACAGCTGAGAATGCACTTTGATAGGACTTGTCTTCAAGTATCATACGCACATAACTCACAAACTAACTTTTTAAAAAGATATCTATTGTTATTCTGATTTTATAGGGTCTAATATTAGAAGTTCGCTCACTATGAACGTCGGATAGAGCGAACGCAATCAGGGCGACCGTCGGGCTCGTTTGTACAGTAATTGTTAGCTTATTGGAAAAAAGTGGGCAGTGTTTCTTGATGAAAAATGAACACAAAGCGCGCACAACAAGCGCGAAGAGGCACTTTCGAGTGCGCTACTGCTGCTAGTCATGCTGATGACTGCGTTGTGGTGTGTCCGAAAATCGTGGCATTCAAGCATTCATTGTGTATTTGTACGGCGACTTGACGATTTGTGCTTCTTTAAGATATTTACGGCTTGAAAAGGTGGCTCGTCATCAGAAAGGACATCTCTCCAGTTAACTAGCCACGATGGCGTAAAGCAAGGAACGGTGCTATAAAACGGGTTAAGGCCTACTTGCGACTGCTCGTGAAGGTGCAGTGAGTGCAGTGGCGGATTTCCTTCGTGCTACGCCAATGTTTCCACCGGGTATGCATTTCCATCTTGTACTGCGTAGTGAAGAGGTCGCCGCACATCCCACAGGCGAGAAACAGGCTGTGCAAAGGAACGATACTGACGTCCCCTGAAAAAGAACCGAGCAGTGGAAGGAGCGAATGAGCACATGTAGAGTGAAGAACTGAATTCAGTGTTTCTTAATGCATACCATGGCAGAGAGCAAAAGGCCAGCAGCAGTAATTTTTCACATCAGTCCCTTAGTATCAATTAGGTGCATGGCAGTTTCCTTAAGATAGTAATAGAATAGTAGATCGTATTTAAATATTTAGCTATTCGCTATGCAAAGGTAGCTCAACGGTACTAACCCGCACAAATCAGTGAATAGTTAATGTAAACATTAAATAGAAAAAGACTGCCTTTTCTGGAAGCTCTATCGACCAGCTTCGCACCGGTACACACGCATCAAATGAGGAGTTCTCTCACAATGCTGAGGTCCTTTTCATGCACAGTGGATATATACCTAAAAAGCAAGCACCCATTCTCTTTTATCCACAGTTTAATCTTCATGCTTATTAGGCAATGTGTCATTGCTCCTTCAACTGTCACCTAGATGTCCCCGAAAAGAAAGGTCCGCCGTCCCTGCTGACTTTCAAAGCGATCATAATCAGGCATAATTGAATTAGCTTAGACTTCAAGAGGGAACGGAAGAAGCTAGTGAAGAGCAAGTTCGTTAACGAGTTAGCAGTAAAAGGGAAAATAGAGTATTTCAGGATATCGCTGCGGATCAGATATTCACCTTTAACTGATGAAGACTATCTTAATGTACATATAGTGAACGATAATCTGACAGCTGTCATTACGGAGTGCGCAATAGAAGTAGGCGGTAGGACAGTTCGACAGGATACCAGAAAACTATATCGGGAGACAAAAGATCTGATTAAGAAACGCCAAAGCATGTGGGCGCCTTACCCTACCGGCAGAATAGAACTAGCAGATCTATCGAAGTTGAAAAATTAGCGCTAAAGGGGGGGGGGGTAGCCGACATAATGAAGTTTAATATGGAGAGAATCGAGAATGCTCTAAAAAACGGAGGCAGCCTAAACGCGGTGAAGAGAAAACTATGCATGTTAAAAACCAGATGTATGCGTTAAGAGGCAAGGAGGGCAATGACATTAGCGACATGCATAAGATAGTTAAGTAGCCGAAGAGTTCTGTACAAATGTATACAGTAGCCAATGTAATCACAACGTTAATGAGAGAGTCAGTAGCCCGCGCCAATCAGTCATCCCTCGAATAACGAAAGAGAAAGTAAAGAAAGCCTTGGGAATCAATGCAAAGGGGAAAAGAAACTGTTGATGATCACGTCACTGCAGATCTGTTGAAAGATGAAAGGGAGATTGTGCTAGAAAACCAACCACCCTGTATACGCAATGCCTTATGACCTCGACCGTACTAGAATCTTGGAAGAACGCAAATATTACCTTAATTAATAAGAAAGGAGACGCCAAGGACTTGAAAAATTACAGGCCGATCAGCTTACTCTCCGCCGCCTACAAGGTATTTACTAAGGTACTTACTTCAATTAACGAAATGATCAGGAAGGGTTCTGGAAATGATTCTCTACAATAGATCATATTCACACTACTAATCAGGTGATAGAAAAATGCGCAAAATATAACCAACCAACATATATAGCCCTGATTGATTACGAGAAAGCGTTTGACTCGGTGTAAATCTCAGCAGTCATACAGGCACTGTGGACTCAGGGTGTAGAAGAGCCTTATATATATATATATATATATATATATAAACTGGAAGCTATATGTAGCATCTGCACAGCTACCATAGTTCTCCACAAAGTCAGCGAGAAAATTCCAATAATCAGGCGCGTCAGGCAAGGAGACACAATCTCGCCAAAGCTATTTACCGCCTGTTTGCAGGAGGTCTTGGGAGGCATGAATTGGGAATAGTTGGGGATAAGAGTTCATGGAGAATACCAAAAAAATCTGCGATTCGCTGATGACACTGCCTTGCTAAGTCACCCAGGAGGTGAGCTGCAAATCATGATCAATGAGTTAGGCAGAGCGGAACGTTGGGTCTAAAAATTTACATGCAGAAAACCAAAGTCCTGTTCAGCAGTCAGGTACGGGACAGCAGTTCACAATTGGCAGCAAGGGGCTGGAAGTGGTAAATGAACTTAGGACTTTAGGACAGCCAGTGACAGCTAATCCGAATTATGAGAGGGAAATAAGTATAATGATAAGAATGGTGGTGGAGCGCATATGGCAGGTTCTTTCAGATCAGTAATGACAGTTTACCAATATCCCTCTAGAGAAAAGTATACAACAGCTGTATCTTCCCGGTACTGACCTACGGGACAGAAACGCGGAGGCTAACGAAAAGGGTTCAGCTTAATTTAGGGACAATGCAGCGAGCCATTGAAAGAAAAATGGAAGGTGTAACGTTAAGAGACCGCAAGCGGGCCGAGGGGGTGAGGGAACAAACGCGCGTTAATGATATCTCAGTCGAAATCAAGAGGAAGAAAAGGGCTTGGGCAGGGCATGTAATGCGAAGCCAATATAACCGCTGGTAATTAAGGGTAACGGAGTGGATTCCAAGAGAAGGCAAGCCTAGCAGGGGGCTGCTGAAGGTTAGGTTGGGGGATGAGATTAAGAAGTTTGCAAGCATAAAATGAGCGCAGCTGGTGAAGGATAAGGTTAATTGGAGAGAGATGGGAGAGGCCTTTGCCCTGGTGTGGGTGTAGTCAGGCTGATGATGGTGATGAATCAGGCAGGTTCGCAGCTTGCATACGCTGTCAACCGAATATTATCTAAAGCAAAGGAGTGCAGGACAAGCTTCTCCTCACCTTCTTTCAGCGCCCCTCGTCCTGTAGTGTTCCCGAGCAGCAAAGTTTTGGTGAACGACGTTGAATATCCAACGAGCAGTTCTTCTCCGGGGTCCACTTTCCTTAGTGTGCGGTAGTAGATGTCGCCGTTCACGAGTGAGGCCTCTATGTTTTGTGTGCGCTTGCTGGGCGAATAGTTCACGTCGTTCATCCAGTGGTTGCGCTGTTCCGGGCGGCCGTCTACCACGAAGAACTCTCCACATCGTCGCACCTGCGGAACGCAGCGGTTCAACAGTATAATTCTTCAGGGATCGTACTAACGTGAAACAACAGGCGCAAAAAAACGTGGCGGAAATTTTAAATGTCCGGTAACAGGCCAGTATTTCGTGTTCTAATCTTATACCTCTGTCACATGGGCATTTAGAAGGCCGTCGAATCGACCAGTCTATCCACTGTACGGCCACTGAGCGCTGCTACACGGATGGCTTATGTGACCATCGAGACACCGTTAGCGTACCGTGTACCCTGTTACCGTTACCGAAATACCAGAAGCATACCCACCACTTGCGAGCACGCATGATTGGCCCGGATGCTACAGACACGCGTGCAGTCTGCCGGGTACCTGGCGCCATCTGGTGCTGCCAGGAAGATTTTGGAATTATGGGACTAAAAAATATACAACTTATTTTGATGATGATGATTTTAACTTTTTATGGCGCAAGGGCTTCTGATGCCAAAGAGCACCATGGAAAAGGTATTTTGGTCTAATGACAACTTATTTGGCGGTAAAAAAAAACAGGACAGCCCGGGCTACCAAACACTGCGGTCCGTGTAGTGCCATTGTCAGCGATATAAAACAACTAACATCAGCTTCCTTAAAGGCGCATGAATGCTACTACATTCAGCTTGTCCAAGATAGTCGAGTTCATTTCAAGAGTAATTAATATTGTTCTTCAAAATGAATAATTTTTTTGCACCTTTTAGCTTAGCATTCAGCTTACACTAAAGCTTCCAGCTTGGCTTGTGAGTGCGACTCTTGTACCACGAGCGGGGCGGTTTAGCGTGCACCAGCACTGGTAGCCGTACCTGAGATTTCGCAAAATTTTTGCAGGAAAATAAAAAGGCCCCTAATGGTGGATCGGGTGACTCAGCGATGTCCCATGGTTATGTCTAACTTTTTGCGTGCCAAAGAAGTTTGGCAAAATGGCGAGGCACTGAAATCCATAAGTGAACATCGTTATACATTTTTTTTGTTTTTAATCTAACCTTATAATAACGCGGCCTGTCAGTGCAGCTGAACAGTAGTATACAATGATGGTGGAAAGTACGCATGCTCGTTGAATCCTAGATATGCGGTTTGCAACTGTAATCATCCGCTGCAATCTTTTCCTCTCACACAACAATGGCACGTATTTCAGCATAATCTGTCGCAAAGAAAAAAAACTCACCTCGTATGCACTTGCAAGTCCGGGACAGAGTAACAATGTGAGTAGCGTAGTGCAGTTATAGCCCAGTTGTTTCGAACGTTGTCTATTAGAGCCTTTGAAACCTGAGTCTGAGTGTTCTACACATTGGCCGGGCAAGCTTACCGGCCAGGTGCAGCCGCCAGTTTCGATGCCGTCCGCCTTGACTCCGTGATACGGGCCGAAATGCAGTCCCTTGGGCAGCGCCTTCAACGTGAACACTCCCACCGGGGCACCCTTGATTGTGGACTTGCCCAAGGTCAGGAACTCGAGCATGCTCTTACCGACGAGACTCTGATCTTCCGATTTCCCCTGCGTATATTATTCCGCCGTGTTCTCCAGCCGCTCTACTGCAAAGTGGAGGCTCGGGCATACAGGTTAGATTTTACAGCGCTGATTGTTAAAGCTAGGATTGAACTGTTTCGCGCCGTAATCGCGGTCGCCGTCGTCATCACACCGCGAATTTGCGATTAAGTGTCCGGTAGACCCCCCCTCCCCCTTCTCGACCAGAAAAAAAAAACAACGTACGCGTGAAAATGCGTTGACTCGTGCAGCTCGCCAGAAGAGTGAAGTTGGCGTTTCTGAAGTGTGGTACAGATAGCTGCACCGGTCGAAGCTTGAGGCCACCAAGAACGCATGAAAACGTGTACACGGAGTGGTGGTTAAGTATATATCACACATAAATGGGCGGGCACTATGACTTGGCGGGTGATTTCGCACGAACATTAGGAGATACATTTTTTGACTGAGTATTGAGTTCAAGCAGGTATGGTTACGTTTTTGAAATGTACTTCAGATTTTTTTCAAGATTGATCCAATTTACATCGTGCATATCCCGAGAAAGCAATCAAAATACAGCCGAACCTCGGTATAACGAAACTGTTTATAACAAAACAACGGATATAACGAAGCAATGACAATTACCTTTGGAACTTCGGTCAACACGGTCTATAAAGAAACTATTGTTACAACGAATTAACCGCCGAGCCCTTCAACTTAGTTACAACGAGGTTCAGCCGTATGCCTTAAGATAAACTGTTGCTACCGTGGGGAAAGAAGGCAGCGGCGGCCGTTACAGCCATCTCCCGATTCTCACCGTTTTAAAGGTACCGAAAGGAAAAATTGTGCTGCACTGGTTAGTGCGGAATTTCATGCAATCAAGCATAATGAGGACGCATCCGCAATAGAGCATCATCGAATCCTGCGAGGAGAGCGACATTTGGTATAGACAAGGAGTTTTCCGAGTTAGGATAGGGAAAGAATGAAACTGCAGGGACGCTTAGGCCACCTTCAAAGCTGTAATGCGAAAGCTTATACTGCAACTTCTTCGCGGGTTTGCGTCAGTTTCTTTGAAACTGTCAGTCCATCAACCGCTATTTTCGTACTGCTTGCTGCGGATAGCTGTGCTCACAACGTGATGGGCACGTTGCGATAACGTCACAAGGTTGCGTGACCATCTGTCAGCCAACCAACGAATTTTTTTACATCTACGGTGGATTGCACTGTTTTCGTAAACAATAATGCTCTCGCATTTAAATTTGGCCGCATATATGCTTCGCTTAACGAATACCGCCAACCACTGTTCGGTGCCAGTATTTTACTGCTTGGTTAGTTCGCTCAGGGTCGCGACTTCTCTTTTTAGATATAGACAGCACCTGTCAAAACACTCCAAGAAAAGTATTGTAAACGTCCGTGCATGCTTTACTTACCTCCCTCTCCACGTCGGCTAATGCGGTGTCCGCACGTGAAACCATTCTGCTTCCACCGGAAGCTGAAAAAGATGATTTGAGGCATGTTTTTGATGGTTAAAGATCGCAAGCGCAGCAGCTTTGTTGGTAAATAACTTATCGTGGAACTAAAAAGACCAGATTCTAAAAAAATGTTTTTAAAATCACACTACTGCATTACTGAAGCGGTGACAAATAAATATGCACCTCGAAAATCCCTAAATTCAATATACACAGCGAAATTTTAAAGAATGCGGGTCTGAGGACATCGATACCTTGGTGAAGGCGCGTGACCCAAACACATGACATAAGTTGCAGGGAAACGAATACACTGCCGGCCTCAAAAGTTTTCTGCTTGCATGCGTGTTCTCGGAAAAGAAAATTACTGTTGCGCCACCTCACGACCCAGCCTCCCAGTACCAGCAAACGACACGTGATCCTTTCCACACACTCTCGGACATTTCACGGGATTAGTGTACGGCGCTAGATTCAAATAAAATTTTCTCGCAGAGCCGCAACCCGTAACCTGTAACTTTATGTGGCCGATAGTAAATGCTCCATCCGCTGATAAAAGCCGAATGAGAGACAAGGCATGCTACAAAAATAGTGTTTTTTTTCGAACAGATGCATGCATCCTGTAAACGTCTGCCGCCGATAGCAAAATGTTCTAGCCACGTACCAGAAACTTTCTTCATACTGAAATCAGCCTTCCGTCGCTTTGCAGAGAAAAACGACCATCCGGCCCCTGACCCCGCCCACACTACCAAAATGTGTTGAGGAACGTCGGTCACGTGATAGGCGGTCGCCGCTACATAGGTCACAAGGAACATCCTTACCCCTTCATGAGCAACGGCGTGCGCGAAAAGAATGAATTTTGGTCCCTTCATGAGCAATGGCGTGCGCGAAAAGAATGAATACTGGTCCCTTCATGAGCAATGGCGTGCGCGAGAAGAATGAATACTGGTCCCTTCATGAGCAATGGCGTGCGCGAAAAGAATGAATACTGGTCCCTTCATGAGCAATGGCGTGCGCGAAAAGAATGAATACTGGTCCCTTCATGAGCAATGGCGTGCGCGAAAAGAATGAATACTGGTCCCTTCATGAGCAATGGCGTGCGCGAAAAGAATGAATACTGGTCCCTTCATGAGCAATGGCGTGCGCGAGAAGAATGAATACTGGTCCCTTCATGAGCAATGGCGTGCGCGAAAAGAATGAATACTGGTCCCTTCATGAGCAATGGCGTGCGCGAAAAGAATGAATATGGTCCCTTCATGAGCAATGGCGTGCGCGAAAAGAATGAATACTGGTCCCTTCATGAGCAATGGCGTGCGCGAAAAGAATGAATACTGGTCCCTTCATGAGCAACGGCGTCCGCGAAAAGAATGAATACTGGTTTCTCATTATGTATCATAGTTTGGCGAAGCAAGCAGCTAGAGGCATTTGCATATTCCTTATTCTAAATACTGCGGTAACTATATGCAGTCCTCTACGGAGGCCTGTGTTCCAGTCTCGTGTCAAACTGGAGTCGTAAACTTACATTTTTCGTCGTGCTGCTCTTCCCGTGAAGATGGTTCTTCGGGCAGGTCCCGACCGCTGCTCGCAGGAGCCTCCCAGTGTTCTGGAAGCTTATCGCCGGAACTCGAAGGCGGGATTTCTCTGTCAGTCTCCCAATAGGCCTCGAATGCCTACGTTAGGCGCGCGGGCACAGATTGGCATGAAGAAACGCTTGCTTTCAAGAGTCCAGGTATGGCGATCGCCATTAGCAGTACGTCTATGGAGAAGCGAGGTTTAAATGTTGCTGTTATACATGATGTTGGCTGCTCGGTTCATAGTGACTGCCAAAAAGAACTGCACGAAAACAATGCGACAAGGAGAGAGATGTGCCCCGTCGTCTTCGCGCAGTTTTTTTGGAAAAGTTGTAGCTTCTGCATCAAGCTGCATAAAGTTCCAAGAGGTTAAATGGCTTGCCCTGCTTCAGAAACCACTTCGTACATGTAGCATGTTACCCAGAGGTCCTACGGGAGACTTAGAAGAGTGATGATTCGGGCTAGTGGGTAATTCGTACGCGGTTCCTTAGCACAAAAACATGAAGGAACCAGACAATGATTTGTGTCCCTTTCCTTTTTTGTTTGGCGATGTCAGCCATCTCGCAGCCCCCCATCTCCCGATTCTGAGTGTTTTAAAGGTGCCGAAAGGAAACATTTCGCTGCGCGTGTTAGTGGTGAATTTCATGCACTCAAGCATTGTAAGGACGAATCCGGAATACAGAATCATCGAAATCTGCGAGGAGACCTATATATAGTAAATGGAAAGACAGTCTTGCCAGTTAGAATACGGAAAGAATGAAACTCTGGGGACGCTAAAGCCAACTTTAAAGTGGAATGGGATAGGATTAAATCACATCTGCTACAGTTTCTGGTGCAATTTTTTGTGCGTGTTAGCGTCATTTTCTTTGAAATTGTCGGTGCACCAACCGTCATATTCGGGCTACTAGCTGCAGATAGCTGTGCTCACAACGTGGTGGGCACGTTGCGATGACGTCACAAGATCACGTAACCACTCTCGGCTAATCACCGAATTTTTGACATGTATGGCGGATTCTACTTCTTACGTAAACACTAATGATATCGCATTGATATTTGGCAGCATATACTCTTTTAATTAACGAATGCCGTCATCCGCCGTGCGATGCCAGTGCTTTACTGCTTGGTTAGTTCATTCTGGGCCGCGATTGCACCTTTTGGAAATAATGAGCACCTGCCAAAGCATGCCAAGAAAGCTATTGTAAACGTCCGTGTATGCTTCGCTTACCTCCCTCTCCACGTCGGCTAATGCGGTGTCCACACGGGCAACCATTCTGCTTCCACCGGAAGCTACAAAAAAGGATTTGAGGCATATTTTTAGATGGGTAAAGATCGAAAGCGTAGCAACTCCTTTGCTAAACCACGTAACTAAAAAGGCCAGGTCTCTATAAAAAAATACAATTTCTTTCTTCAAAATACTGCGGTAAGAATAACTACATGCACTCCTCTATGCAGGCCTGTCTTCCGGTCACGTGTCAATCGCGAATCGTAAACTTACGTTCTTCGTCACGCCGCTCTTCCCATGAGGCCGGCCCTTCGGGCTGATCCGGCGTTGTGCTCCCAGGAGCCTCCCCGTAGTCCGGAAGCATATATTCTGGCGCAGGCGGGCATTCGCTCTGTGTCTCCTTCGGTCGGACGACCTGCGATTCATTGATTGTTATAGTGGTCTTACATTATGTAAAAAAAAAGCGATCATAAACGGTTTTTCGCTCAAGGAAGCTTTTGTCCAGAATTTCTGTGTATAAATGATTTTTTAAACAACAGTCTTCGGAAAAAAAAGGCAGCCACGGTGTCTCTGTTTGTACTTGCTGCCAAATATTCAAAAACTGCTCGAAAACCTAAGAGCGCAGTCGATTAGTTTGGAGGCATTTTGAAAATGTACTGCTTGATTCGCTCAGCGAAATGAATACAATGGCATCCGATCAGCTATCTAATGATTTTGGATATTTGCCCGCCTCTACTGATGAGAAATGTTCGATGCACTGAGGCGCAGTAAGCAATGCTAATTGCAGCTAACAACTACAGGGTAAACTTAAAAAAATGAGGAAATTATAGAAAATAACGGCAGTTGTTCATTTATCGCGCTATTTTCATGGCGTGCGCCAATGTAGCCGGCATGACTGCTTATAAGCGATCACTGTATCTCACAAAAACGTCTTTTTTAATCACTTACTTTACCCGCGAACTATGGGTAGTGAGCGCTGTCTCTTAATTCTCTCGTCCGGAAGGCCGACTGGCACATTTAATTCGTGCACTAGTTTTCCGTTCTGCACAAATACGCAGGCCGGAACTCCGAATAGCCTGAAGAAAGTCGTTGCCACACCAGTCACGCTGACTATCGAGAAAAGTCTAAAGGCATTCAATATTAGCGCGCAGAATGTGCAGGTGCCGCAGCAATCACTTGGCGATGGATATGCCGTTGCGACGCATTCGCTACGATGGCAGAAGGCTGACCAAAGATCCCGGGATTGTGTCATGCCGCGTGTACCGACTTAAGGAAGCTCATGAAGTTCAAAACACCAATTCGCCGAAATTTTGGTGCCACACATTGAAGCCTGATTGTTCAAAATTAATCCAGAAGTTCAAACTGGACACCTTCAGACCTGATGATATTTGTATGGCCCACACAATTTCCTAAGCGCGCCCCGCGGTGGCTCAGTGGTTATGACGCTCAGCTGCTGACTCGAAGACGCGGGTTCGATCCCGGCCGTGGCGGTTGAATTTCGGTGGAGACGAAATTGTAGAGGCCTGTGTACTGTGCGATATAAGTGCATGTTAAAGAACCCCAGGCGGTCCAAATTTCCGGAGCCTTTATCTACGGCGTCCCTCATATAGCTTTAGTCTATTTGGGACTTTAAACCCCCTTAGAAACAAAATAAAACCAACTTGATTAAACATTAAACACCAGCTCAGGCCATCACGTTTGACTATTCAATGCCGATCACGGCAAAATGGCAGTTTGAAGATGGAATGCTGTCCTCACCTCATTGGGCTCGACAACCATAGGTTCCTCTTCTACATTGGGAGCACCTTGGACGAAATGCATGAGGACATGAATAAGGTGTGGCAAAAACCGCAGGCGCAAATTCTAAATGTGGGATGCTTACACGAAGCCGCTTTGCACAAAACACACCCCGTGCATTTATCATCTATAATGACAGATTCGGCTCATCGTGTTACACATGCGTCAAGCGCACCACCAGCTCTTATGGGGTCAATGTCCTTGCAAGTTTACGGAGCCTGATCTGTCATTCCTATGTCACGGACGTTGCGGCGGGACTTGTTCGTTGCCTAAGCGTGCTTTACTGGTGCAATATTTAATGCAATAATATTAGAAGCCTAATCGGAAACAAAATTGCGCCGTCGGTCTTAAAATTCGCTGAATGTCTGGAGGAAAGTGATGTCACCGCGCCAGATATTGGCATTGGCTGGAGAGAAGTGACGTCACCACACTGGAAACTACGCCACTGCCGGTTAAGGCATAATTAGCCTCCTTTTAACGCTGTCGGAATAACAACACTATGTGATTAGAGGTCGCTGTGAATTATTTCTTTACATAATTCTGCAGACATCTTAACCGCATCCAGAAAAGCAGGGCACAGAACAGATGGAAATTGTTTACATCTACCTTGACAGCAAGCCTTTTATTAACGCTAAAAAGACCTGCTTACAAAACTTAAAAGAGAGTTGACGTTAAAACACGCACAAGAATTAAAACAAATATTTCCTTGATGATATTCTGATGGATCCTCTCATCACTCAACATTTAGAACGAAAATATTCCACTCCCTAAGCCTTCATGGAAAATAGCAAAAAGAATGATTTTATTGGGCAAAATATGTAGCTATGCTGTAATTGAGCTGATGGCGAGCGCTTGTGCTTAAGTAAAAACTGAATTAAGCGAGAGGGGCACCTTTGTAGCTTAGCATTATTAGCTGATAGCAGGCCAGCTTTACGTAAATCACTAATAGGTTTGAGTTTTTGCCATTCATAAATTTGGGGAGCGAGTTAGTTTGTGACTATAAACCTTACAGCGCACCCCTGTACATTTTTCAGTTGAGCTGTTCCCACCTTCCGTGGAGATCCAAACCATATAGCGCAAGAATTAGGCCAGTCGCTACTCTCGGAACTTTTTCTTAGAACGTCACGTGAGCCTTTTTGTTTGAAATAGACTGATTTTATCTGATACGATTCGGCTTAATAGCAGCGTATTCAATTTTTTGGCGTGTAAGAATGGCAAAGGACGTCCTTCTCCCGCACCAGCTCCGATTTTTAGAATGGAGGTCTGCACGGAACTACGTCTCAGAGATAACCAAAACAGACCGCGATAACCCTTCACGTCTTTGTGCTTCAATGCACTGTCGTCTCGTAACTATTGTCACGCGGTTGGCATGACGGCGAGCACGCAGAAGAGGATGTCATTACACAAAA
Organism: Amblyomma americanum; assembly: GCF_052857255.1. NCBI lineage: Eukaryota > Metazoa > Arthropoda > Arachnida > Ixodida > Ixodidae > Amblyomma > Amblyomma americanum. The sequence goes on along the minus strand of NC_135497.1, from coordinate 70,198,644 downwards.
TACTCTCGGTAAACTCTACATGTTTATGGGGCGACCTCGCACTGGTAAATACAGCTCGGTGATGGTGGAGAGCAACAGTGTGCTCGGAGGTCGACGAAGGTGAGAGCCATCTCCACTCTAGGCTGCGTTGAAATTAAAGCTGTTACTACGAACCTTCATGATAAGATCTCTGAAAAGTTTAGGACAATTTTCAACAAAATGAAAACACCTTCGTGCGACTACAGTTATTTCAGGCGAACCCGGTCAACTCTCGTGTAACAAAAAAAAATGACAAGACCGCGTGCACGGGGCTGTGAGCACGGACCATGAACAATCACCGGTTTTCTATCGTGCTCGCACTGCATTAACCTTCCAGTGCGCGTCCTATCGCAATGGAAAGAAATACAAACAACGTGGCGCCTACCCGCTGCACTGTTCGGATAAATTTTGATCGCGCTTTTACCTGGGTGGTAAAAAAGGCCGCCACCGTCTGGAAGACGTTGAAGTAACGAGCGTTAGCCGTTTGATTTACTAAATGAACAAAGCAGAGAAGAACGCGCCATTCGTTTCGAGAAACGGAATGTAATACCCTTTGAAACTCGGTGGATTGCCACCATGATTGGCTACGCGTGTATGCACGGAGCCTAGCTGAACTATCGCCACCTAGCGCCATATATCAGAGAAATTACGGTGCACCTCTACCCATTGTCGAGTTGCACACCCTCAGGATACTTTCATGACGGAGTTAGCATCGTTTGGGGGATCAAGGTGGGCCAAGAATTCGGCTTGCGGTGCGATATGGTAACGCTACAATTAGTAACTGCATGTATACAATGTTTACCTATTATTTAATTGTGGTTTTATTTCTATACCACAACCCATAGAGTTCTATTTGCCTACCAAATTCGGTATGTATACAACTGTCCCCGGATGGGTGCCCGCTGTCGCTGTACATATAGGAGACCGAATACATACATGTGAAGCGGTCCCGTAGCAAGAGTTTTCCTACCCGCTTTAGATATTTTTTGGGGGGGAAGGGGAAAAGGGATGAGAGGCCACAACAAAATTTAATGGCCGCCATCTTAGAATCGAAAAACCGTAACTATGCCGCCATATCGTCCCCTGACGTCATTCTCACATAGTTACAACTCTATCCACCATTTGCACCGTCATGACATCATTGGCACGCGGCAGGTGGTTGTATCTATAATGCTATTTTATATGACGCTACAGGTCTCAATGTGAGATGCGCTGTTTTCTAGTTGCAGCCACAGATGGTGCTTTGATCTCAGGGTGGTAGGAGACCCCACGAAATCTCGAAACGTGATGAGTAAAAGCTATCGCTCTTAAAAATATTGGCAACGGCTTAACTTGGCTAAGCCAGGAATTCAGCGAAAAGCAAGCAGCCCTGTTAAGCGTTCGAGGCTCGTCCATGGAAGCTTCGCTACACGCTCGTGACAGCCGTTCTATATATACCCACACGAACACGTGGCTATGACGTGTACCACGTGGTCTTACGCCCCCCCCCCCCTACCGCCATCGGATGCCACCACGTGGCTCCACATCCCGCCATCGGATGTTCTTAAGACCAAAGTTCAACCCAACGGTCGCCGAACAGAGGCACGCCTCAAGTTTCGATTATCTCAAACCTCCTATTTAACATCGCCATGGCAACGGTCGCCAGGGCATTACAGTTTATACAAAATATTGGATTCCCCATGCATGTCGACGACATCACTGTGTCGACAAGAACAATCCCTCCAACAAGGCGCCGCCTGCGTAGAGCATATAGCCAGGCAATGCGGCTCAGTGCTCTCCGCAGAAATCCGAAGGGAACCGCATGAAAGGATACAACTGCCGCACCCACCCAAGAACCAATAAAAATTCTACTTCAAGCGGCAGAAATCACAGGAATCCCAGTCATCAGAATCCCTAGAATCTGGCTTCAGTCCGATCGCAGAGCGTCACACGCCTTCAAACCTCTGAACACATCAACCACCCAAGTGTTGAGAATGATACGCCGCGTAGCAAGAACACGAAAGGGAGTGCGGAAAGAGGACACTATGCGACCCGCACAAGCGCTGATTATCAGCAGTGTTTCATACAACCTCCCCAACTTTCCGCTCCTCAAAGGTGAACGCAACGGACTTGACGCCGTCATCCGTTCAGCAATCAGGAATGTGCTCAGCCTGCCTCCATACACCGCCAACGATAAGCTTGACGCGTTGGGCTTCCCCACCACCTTTGAAGAAATTCAAGAGGCTGTTCTCCTACCCCAAAGAGAATGTCTGGTCACAACAGAAACGGGCAGAAAAATCATACAGTGTCGGATACAGTCCACTACAACCTTCATTCCCGTGACAAATAGAGCTCGCATACACGCAGCTCCAATACCCAAGGACATGTCCGCCCACTCCCATGAAGGCCGAAGAACAACCATAGTACATTACATAAGACGAATGACAGGGAGGAGCGGTAGGGAAGTCAGCGTAGACGGAGCCCTATATTCCTCTCCACGTGGGAACGCAGCTGTAGCTACCGTAGAAATACCCAGCTACCAAGAACTCGTGAGCCTTTCCATACAGAACTGCACCATACTGGAGGCTGTAGAGGCTGCGATATCGCTGGCTTTGCAGAACGGGAATGCTACCGGCCGGTTCTACCACACCGTGACCGACTCACAGGCGGCTTGTCGGCTGCTACTTACAAGCAGAATAAAGAAAAGATTGCTCTTGCTAGTTACCGGCATCTCCGAATCAAATACATCCATCAAAGATGACTTGGACGTCCGCAGGGAATCAGCTGTCGGATGACCCATCTCTGGGTTACACAAACCGAGCGGGCCTTAAGCCGATCTCCGCAACCATTCGCTAATCCAACGCATGCTCACAATCTACAACACTATACTCCGCCACCAACGCCTCATGCGTCTATTCCTACCACCAACTCACATACAACTGACTGCGCAGAAACCCAGGGACTGGACGCAAGTCGGGACCAAAACCTTCCCCAGTCTACACAAATACATTATATTCCAGGAACGATACCAAATAAGTCGCTCCGCATAGGTCTTGGTAAGAGATTAAACGTTGTCGCCTTTCAACAAGAAACATCGCAGACTTAGGCACCAGTTTTTTTTAGGTGGAGGAAAATAAAGACCCTTAACTCCTCCAATAATAATTGCACGCCCACTTTTTTGCCATTATCTCAAGCCAGGCCTTTTTCACAGGCTCCAATGAACAATCCACGCTTGCAGAATAATTGGGCGTTTAAACACTGTACATCAGCGCATGAAATAAGAGGAGGCCGAGAAGAGCTGTACTTTTACCCATGATCGCGGCATTATCGGCATCCTCCTGGATGCTCAAACACCGCGTCTTGGTTTCTTAAGAGAGCTCAGGCCACCCATCGTACGTGAAGAACGAAGGCTTACTATTGCGGTGTGCCTCGGCGATTGGGTCTTCACGAAAATAAAAACGAAAGGTTGGAAAAGGCAGGACACTGATGAAACTGCTTGACATCCCCGATGACGTGTTTGTGTCTGAAAATTCTGCAGAGATACTTAAGAGGGCTTACGCGAGGGAATTCGAAAGCATTACCGTCCCTGGGTGCAATGTTTACTCGCAATATGAATGCATGTAATAAGGTTCCTTTCTACGTGTTTGTGTTTTCCTGCATACAGGGACGCGCTCATAAGACAGCCCCAGGAAATCTGCACGGCGCGCGGTAGCACAATTGTGATACTAAAGTCTGGGAAGGCATACAATTGAAGGTTATTACGTCACCGATTGAAATCATTGTCGCAAGCTAGCAAGTTGACTAGCACATGCAAGCTAAATGTAATGAGAAATCATATGACACCATCCGAAACCCTGTATGACGAATGGTTGCGTCACAATTTGGGCACGAATCGCAGCAAAACTAGAGGTGAGTATATATAGGCCAGAGGTGAGTATAAATATGCGAACGACATGTATAGAATTGTCTGAAGTGGCGGTGCTCGGCTGGCTACATGCGTCTTACGGCCGCTTGATGACATCACCCCAATATTCTTGCCATCGCTGGGATTTTTCACACACACATGTCACATGCTTTTACCGTAATGATACTAGTAAAAATGTTTTCGCATTAAAATGGCGCACGCAGTATTTAGAAAGGGAACCCTTGCTTTTCAGTGCCGTTATTCGCTGGCCGCCCAATGTCTGCCCATCGTAGCATGTGGTAGAGGTGAAGCTGTGCATCATCCGCTTCGGATTACCGCGAAAGGGCAACTATACTCCATTTCACACATCCGATGCAACGCTGCCAAATGTAGCGCTCTTGATTGCACTTACCTCCTTCCTCTTTCAGTCCCACCAAATTGTCTTTCCTTTTGGTGAGGTTCAGGTGCCCACCCACAAGTTACAAAGTCACTGCGCCTTTGCTTTCCTGAAAACTAATTTGTCATGAGCATTAATAAATTATGCCTTATTGCCGACGACACCCTGTCGCTTTCTCGTCCCTTAGACCACTTGACCATAACACAAACTCGAACACACCTCCCTCTCTAATGTCATGGCGTCTTCTTCCGTACCTTTCACAGCGTTGCACCTCATGTATGAAACGAAGTGTAGACGAGAATTCGATACTCTCGCACCGTGACCGGTTCACGCGTACTCTCAGGCCTAAGCATCAGAAGCCATCTTCTATCTCAGAACTATTGTATTAGAGTGGAAGTTACGGGTGGTGAAGCAACCACTCCTCTCATACCGAGCAATTCTGGGCAAAAGCATTTTTTAGCAGGAAACTGTTCATGAACGCAGTTTTTTCGTATAATGTAAGATTTTACTATAACAATCAATATATCCGCAGATTACCCGACGGCAGTCTTGTATTATTTTTAGTATTGACATTTTTTGTATTGTCAAAAGCGTTCCCCACTGGTTTTCTATGGCAGCCTTATCGGTTCGACGCGATCACTGGAAACACTTTGAAAGAAATGTCTTGCTACATACCGGAATAATGGACCATTACCTGCAATATTTCCATAACAATGTCTTATAACTTTCCAAGTTTCAAAACTTTTGCCCGAAAAAGCTGGACTTGTGTGCGGCTGGTTCATGAAATAGGAAGTTGGCTGCATTTTAGATTTTCTTGATTTTCAAGACAAATTAGCCCCTGGTGCTGGGATCTTGAATGGTTCTCAAATCATTGCGAGATTACCACTATTCTTGTCAAAACCCTACTGTCAAAAGAATTCTCGCTTTGGGAGACTGCCATCCAAGTCCAGGGGCGCAGTTTCTATATAGAGAAAACGTGTCCGTCTTTGCAGTGCATTGCTGATGCCGTACAGGGGGAGGCAAACAGGAAGACCGTAACTCACGACACGTAGTGCGGCTGAATGTGATAGGCGCCGTGTCAATGTTAACCGCGCCGCTGCGGACGCAACTCGACAAGGAAAACTGTTGCGGCTCTTCGATATCTCCGCTCAGACAAAAAGATCGTCATTCTTCCTGCAAACAAGGTTCACGCCACCGTTCTCCTTGACAGCGAGGTCTACTGCCACAAAGTTTCGGATCTTCGGTTCGAGAGGATCAAAAAAGATACGACGTCTGAGTGATTGAGGCAAAATAAACAATCTGCCCTTAATGAACAATCTTCCCTCCCATAAACTCTGGAGTGCTCTACCTCAAGCTTCTATGCACGAATGGCTGGACGCCCAGGTCTCCTGCTCCCCCCCCCCCCCCCAAAGTGTACAAGACCGGAATGTCTATGCGACCGCGAACCTGTACCTGTGCTCGTTATCAACGACGCCCACACCCTAAGCACAAATAACCCTATAAAACAGTAGAAAGAAGTCCGCTTGCCTATTTATAGAGGCACAGTATGCTGCCCGAGTTCTGGAGTAGATTTCGATCTCCAAATACTGCGAACGACTGATTTTGACAACGGAGCTATATTCGCGCTGCAAACATAGTAAACTCATAGAGTTCGCAATGGGAAGCTGCTTTTAAACGCAGCGCCGGAGGTTCTGAGGTTAGAGATTGGATCCCGGTTAAGCTTTTCGTAACTGCTAGAAATTTGCATCTGTAGAAGTGGGAATTTCTTGCTTCAAGTAGTCGATATATTTAGCAATGAATAATGTACTCTATGGGCCGGATTAAATGACCTGCTCATTTTAAAATGGCCATTTAGCGTCCGTCTGAACCTCTGTCGTTGGTGACTCAGATATACCCGCGGTTTTCAAGCGTGTGTGGATGGCGACCCGGCCATTTTATAGTTGGATACCAGACCTCACCACTGGCCAGCATTGAATGTGATGTGCAGCTTCTGGTGATGTGCATCTCAGAGCTCTGTACCGGGACTGCCCACTGGCTACGATATGTACCCAACAGTAAGGTCCGGTCTCACACTACCCAATGGGCTGGTCGTTTTCCATCGGTGTTTTAAAGCCGTGTGTATATCTGTGTGACCAACCACAGATGACTTTACGGACGCCAAATGGCTACATTAAGTTGGACAGCTGATAGATACGGCCACAGGGCTTGGGCAGAATATTATGCTCCTTGAAGAGAGCGCACTTTAGTACGTTTCATGCTTAGAGTGCAGAGCTCTGTCGAGTTACCCACAGCATGTTTGGTCCCAACTCAGTGGAAGAACGCCTGCCTATATACGAATCAATCGACATTTGGCCATACTTCTCTTGCAAGAGACAGCTCCGATGAGGCATTGGTCTTGTTTGACGTTGTCGCCCTGTTTGGCACCGTTCCGGCACCTCCAGGAGTGAGCGCAGAAAGGATAGGGCTCGAAGCGGATGATCGACTCGCCGAAAGGAAGTGCCTCAGCGTAGGCGACCAACTTCTTCGTTAAAGAAGAATTTTAAGGCAAGCCGGTGCAACCGCGATGTGAGCGGCAATATCGGGGACCGCTGTGAAGCAGACGATGGAGGTATGACTGGAAATTCAGTACACGTTCTTAAGTTGCGGCGGCGCAAGCGAAAACTGGATTCCTGATGCCGCAGAAGGACCCATAACTGTGGAGAAAAACTCATGGATGCCGGACTTAGCTCGTATTAAGTAATGACCTCTTACTATCGCCCTGAAGCAGCAGCGTTGGGTCAGAATAAGATTTACAGGGGCGGCGCACCCTGTAGTTGATGGACTTCTATCGGCGGTGACAATCCGATGGAGAAGTTCAACTCCAAAACGCTTCCGCACAACTTCCAGGTAAACGACACTGACGCCCAGCTACGAACTGGCGAGGGAGCACGCGGCAGTTTTCAGGATGGCGACATCGTGATCCTCTGGTCGAGAGACTGATAGAGTACCCGCTGAACAAATTTTTTTGTTATCCTCTCAAGTGCATTGCATCACTGTTCGTGCAACATCTCTCTTTGTACTGTAGCATCTGTTTAGTCCTTTGCATGCGTTGCATTCATTTTTTCTATGAGTACTAAGTAATTCGCGCGTATCATCTCTTGGCTGCACACAGCTTTGTTTTGTTTGTGAACATTTGATTCCGGCCAGTTCTCCTGGTTCCGACAGCCGAAAGGTGGACACCAAAGGTGCCCCCCTTTGGCATTTGGTGGCTAGATTTCACTGAGCTTCTCACGTTGAGTTGAGGTCATCTCCTGAGCGGCCGCAACAGCTACTCTTTCACTGTCAAAGTGTGACTGGGGACGCAAACAACCACTGCCTATGTGACAAGGTGGTCTACTAACAAGCCCCAAGGTTTTCACGAATCGACCCACGTTATACGGTGTATGACTCTCTTGCCATCCTAAAGAAGTCCGCAGGAGAAGACATTCTTGTATACATATACAAACCGGACAGGAAGTTCACCCTACGATATGAGGCAAGGAACAGATTGTTTTATTGACAGTCCATTGCAGTGAACAGGACCATAATTGGCATTATCTGTTTAAAGCAAACCGACTTATTCTGGGTGCTTTCTAAAATTGCGATCAAAACATTCGACAACACACAAAGCAACCACGGCCTCATTCCACTGACGAAAGCAAAGAAAAATTGCTGTTCCGACATGGAGCCGCAACGACAACATGAACTTATGACTACGGGTGTCTGGCGCCTTAACTGCAAGCTGAAAAGAAAGCAAACTACCCAGGCCTCCAAACCAAGCAACATCACTGTTCCTTACGTCAAAAGCTGCAGTCAAATGATGGGGCGCCTGTTTTAAGAGCAGGAAATGCAGGATTGTCACACGTCATTTTAAAACCTCGGGAGCTTCAAGCCTCGTATGCTGACACTAATGCCAAATTACTTTCTCTGTGCTCTCGTGGGGCATTCCGAGAACTTGGATCATCCAGCCGATTTTGAGAATTAGAGGATCGCTAACTCAAAGGCCAACCCCACTGGTGCGATAGATTTAGGAGCCTTGGAATATGCAAACACGCCAGGCAATGTAAACAATTTTCCAGGCTGCCTTCCATCACCGTACACCACGAATCTGCGAATAGCGCCTCTCGCACCGTATCCCGACAACCCTGAAGATGCTAAGTCAGCCCCGAAAAGTGAGTTCTCTCTTGAAGTGACTTTTTCACGCTCCTTTCTTTCTAAACTGAATATGAACGCATTTCTGTATTTAAGGCGGAGAGACTGCCTGTTGTTAGCTCTCCTTCATAACCTTCTCTTCATAACCACATCATTTTATAATACTTGCCAAAGGGCTCGTTGTTTGTACACCATGAAGTTACTTTGAATGGCACTGAGACAAAAGTAGAAAGAAAGGAAATCAGAGCTAACGTGGCACTCAAGAGCAGACGTTCAGAAGAAAAGCCGTGCGCGTTGTCCCACTAATTAAGGTTTGGTCGACAGCGCTCTGAACGTAACACGTTCACCTCTGAAACGGAAACGACCAAAAACCCTATTTTTTTACTATGAGGTCTTAAAATGCCTGAAATGTCGTCATAACACGTAGGAATGTAAATTAATTATGCTTTAAATAAACTGCTGCGATATACTGGAAAGCGAAGCCAAGACTCATGGGTTGCAAGTCAGATACGCTATCCCTAGGCCAAAGAGGCCATTTCGACCTTCTTGGTTAAGGAAAGACTTCGAGTGTCTTCTTGTATTTCACGTGTTCTAGTGTACCTGCTGAAGTATGCTAATGAGTACGTGTAATTATAAAGGGGTGGTTATTAAGAAAGAACGGAGCTAATAACGATTAACGCTTTGGTGTCTTACCTTTAAGGCTAAGCTTAAGTGCCTCCCTAATTTTTTAGCACGTTGCCTACAAGGTTAATTCGGGGGTGCCAGTTTCCTAATTACTAATAATTCTGCTACGACTGAGTGTTACTGGGTCGGACGCGCCAAGGCTGCATGATAGCTTCGCCTTACTGCACTTGGATACGAAATGTCGCAGTCGCGGAAATACTGATGTCCCAAACCACAAAATCCGCACCAGTGCTGGAGGCGCCACATTTAGATGTGTTCGATATGCATGCTTCCGATTGGAAACTTCCAGCATAAAGTTCGATTAATAACGTGCACATATACTTGCTCAGATGTTTAGGGGAATCCACCCAGGTGGAGTAAATTTGTAATAAGGGTACATTACTCACTGGCATCCACCTATGCGCAGCCATACGACTGCAAAGAAAGCTATACAACTTTTTCAGAAACTTCGCGGTTAAACAAAAATTCAACCTGGTGCGGGGTACGAACCCGTGACCACAGCTTAAGTGCAGAAGTCACTCTATTACTCCCGTTTTGAGCATGTCGAGTGCCCCAGTCCGCCTCTTTCGCCGCATATTTCTGCTGCCTCCGCTTCGGGCCTTCCCCATTGATTTCCACTGCACCGCTACTCCTGGCTGGCAGAAGTGATGACGGAGAAAGGTTTCCTCATGCTTCCAACCTTAGCAGACTAGCTGCCGAGCCACCGAGCTACAGCCAGCGTCTGCAACTCAAATCGCCGGATCTCATCGCAATTTTTGTGGCATAAGAAGTTTTCCCAGCTTACAATGCCTGGTCACATAGCATCTCCAAGCCGAGTGCCACAACTAGGCTTCCTGTCGGCAAAAGCATACAAAACCAGAAAGCGCGCGTTTCAAGAAGTACAAACGCAGCCATCTGTTCTCCAGTTTCTGTTTTGGCGTGCTAAATATTCGATGGTATTCATCTACCCACAATAAAAATGATGTTTGCACTGCACGCCTGATTTTACAAATCTTACAATTTCGATACAGCGCTCGACAAATAAGTCGTACGCTAACGGAACTAAGGTTCTGGCAGCGATGAAAAATTATAGTTTACATGTTTTAACTTTTAAAACGAGTACAAGCTTACCTTTCATTTCCTTCATTGACGCATCTTTGTTGACGTTCCCGTAGCGCTTCTTGAGGTCATCCGGGAGTTTACGCCATGTCTCGTTCGAGAAGTAAGCAGGCTTCCACCGATGGTATTCTTCGGTGGCCATTCCTGTTGACAAAATGAATAGAATAGGAAGAGCATTGATAAATGTCGCACACGAGATTACGTATTTCCTTACATCACAAAAAATACGCGCGCAATGCGGCCCTGATTATAAATCGTGCCACTGCTTCCTGGCAGCTACAGCTTCTCAGTCAACAGTGAAGCGATTCTGCTGTAGTGAAGCAGGGTAGATTTCGAGCGGGAGTCTTTATTAAATATTCAAGCAAATGCAGCATTGCTCGCATGGAACAAGCATGTGCGCATATATTGCCATGCAACGACCCAATACTTTAAAGGACACGAGCTCAATGACAGTTCCCGCAATGAAGCCGACAGCATCAGGGTATAAGGGGTTCCCTGAGGAGAGGACGTTACGAACAGAGGCAAGCCGTTTTAATCGCGCGCAGCTGCGTCTACCCGGCCAAAGTTTTACCTAAAAAAAGTGTTGAAGATTGGAGCGCCACAGTACCTGGGAAACTCAATAATCATGCACACCTTAGGACGTATGTCCAGTTAGCGCTCGAACCAGCCATCTTTCAAGTGGCTCCTGTCGACACACAAAAGTGTGGAGCGTAAATGGCGTCAATTGGATCTAGCAGCAATGATGTAAATTTCTGAGATAAAGTATACTCTCTGTGCACTGTTGACAGCTAAGGAAGCTCTCTTTTGATGCATGAAGTGTGGATTGTTATAAATCAACAGGCCTCGTGGAGAGAATAGTAATTCTAGACCTCAGTCTTCAGAAAATTCTGAAATTACACGGAGGCTACAAAAGCCCCTGTACAGAGATTAAAAGCAGACCCCATGTGCAATAAACTTTTGACAAAGGCTGTACCGGTATCGGCGCCACATCGCCACCATTACCTCTCTGCCGCTTGCTCGCGCCCGCGCCGGTTTCTGATGCAATTCGCCGTTTAGATCAAATACAGTTAAAACCTGGCGTTCGACTTATTCGGCACGAGCGCCGATACCCTAGCCCCGCATATAGGAACCAAGTGTAGTCTCCTAAATACCTAATGCGTGGTGCATGTGCGTAACATTCCTTATAAGCTCGTGCAGAACACAACCAAGGGAGGTGACACGAAGACGACAAGAGAAACAAGTGTCCCGCCTTTGCCAAACGCCATGAGCTACCGAGAGCAGCTTTTCTGGGAAAAGACATAGTGATGATGTGGATGATTACAATTAATATTAATGTCAATAAATATCAAGAAGGTAAAAGTACTGGTGGATTATGATGGCGTGTATTGATAGATGAGTACCTGTGCATAGAGGCTCAGAATGCGATTTCGCAGCGATAGTTTTTACTGCCAATTCTCTCGTTTCGTGGCATGTAGAAGGGTCCTCATATCAAGAGATATGAAATCCTTTAAAAAGCGACAATGCTCTTAGAGGCACGACAGACGACTTCAGCTTCGTTATAAAGGCAAGCTTTAACCGCGCATCGTCTAATGTTATCGGCATGCTTCGATGCTCCTCTTGTCGGAAACAATATATCGGGTAAACAGGGCAATAAATGAGCGCCAGACTAAAGGGTCATCGAGCTGACTGCAAGGAGCCTACAGACAGCAAAGGCGGAACAATATTCATCATCATCATCAGCCTGACTACACCCAGTGCAGGGCAAATACATCTCCCATGTCTGTCCAATTAACCCTGCCCTTTGCCAGCTGCATCCACACTTTGCCTGCAAAATTCTTAAACCTGTCCGCCCACCTAACCTTCTGCCGCCCCCTGATACGCTTACTTTCTCTTCGAATCCACTCCGTTACCCTTAAGGACAGGCGGTTATCTTGCCTTCGCATCACAAGGCCTGCCGAAGCCCATTTCTACTTCTTGATTTTGACTAGGATGTCATTACCCCCCGCGTTTGTTCCCTCACCCACTCTGCCAGCTTACGGTCTCTTACCGTTACAACTACCAGTTTTCTTCCCATGGCTCGCGGCGTTGTCCTTAACTTAAGCGGAATACTTTTCGTCAGCCTCCATGTTTCTGCCCTGTAGGTGAGTACCGGTACGATACAGCTCTTGTAAACTTTACTCTTGAGGGATATTGGTAAATTATAATTCATGATCTGGGAGAACCTGTCATATATATGCGCTCCAGCCCATTCTTAACCTTCTAGTTATTTCCCTCTCATGATCTGGATCAGCTGTCACCACCTGTTCTATGTGGACGTATTCTTTTACCAATTCCAGCATCTTGCTGCCAATTGTGAACTTCTGTTTTCTTGTCAGGCTGTTAGGCTTTTGAACAGTACTTTGGTTTCCTGCATGTTAATTTTTAGACCTACCGTTCCACTCTGCCTGCCTAACTCATTGATCATGATTTGCAGTTCACCACCGGAGTGACTCAGCAAGGCAGTGTCATGAGCGAATCGCCGATTATTTAGATATTCTCCATTAACTCTTATTCCCAACTGTTCCCAATTCATGCCTTGGAATACCTCCTGTAAACAGGCAGCGAATAGCAATGGCGAGATGTGTGTCCTTGCCTGGTGCCTTTCCTTAATGGAATATTATTGCTCCTTTTATGCAGGACTATGGTACAGCTGTCCAGTTGCTATATATATCTTCCAGTATTTTGGCATGAGGCTCTTCTACACACTGATTACGCAATGCCTGAATGAATGCTGAGGTTTCCACTGAGTCGAATGCTTTCTCGTAATCAATGAAGGCTATATATAGAGGCTGGCTATATTGTGCTCATTTCTCTATCAGTTGATTGATAGCGTGAATATGATCTATTGTTGAATGTCCATATCATTCTCGAAAGCCTGCCTGACAATTTGGTTGATTAACGTCTAAGGTTGCCCTGACTCTATTAGCGAGGCAACCGATAGTAAGCGGATCGGTTCTTGGCGTCTCTTTTCTTGTGAATTAAGATAATGTTTGCATTCTTCCAAGCTTCTTGATACCATTGGTAGCATAAGAGGGCTCTCGCACAGTTTCCGCCCTTGCCGTTAGATGACGTCCCACGTCCCACTCGCGGTATCAGAGGACGTGCTACATCTGGCGCTATGGACGAGGGTGGCGCTGGTGAACACTCTCATGGTTCGCTTATACCCAAAAAGAAATAAATACCCACGAGAGGAGGAGATTGGACAGTCATCGCCGAAGCTCAGTTGGTAGAGCACCGGACGTGGTATTCGGAGGTCCTGGGTTCGGATCCCAACGGCGGCATGGTTGTTTTTTCTGCACCTTTCTAAGTAATTTTCTTTAAGAAATAGATTAATCGAAGTATTATTATACCACTGATAAGCACAACACATAAACATAAAAAAATATTCCCCTATGGACCTTGGTTTCGGTGACTGTTGGCTCCCTTCATAAGTTTGTCACGAGCCCCTCATTTCCTTTACCTTGTCTGCTAATATATATATATATATATATATATATATATATATATATATATATATATATATATATATATATATATATATATATATATATTCAGGGCAACCTAAGCCTTTAATCAACCAAATGATCACGCAGGCTGCCGTAAAGAATATTCCACAATATATCATATTCACACTATCAATCAATTGATAGAGAAATGAGCAGTGTATAACCAACCTCTATATATAGCCTTCGAAACCGTTCGACTCAGAGGAAACCTCAGCAGTCATACAGATATTGCGTAATCAGTTTGTAGAAGAGCATTATTTCAAAATACTAGAGATTAGATATAGCAACTGCATAGCTACCATAGTCCTGCCTAAAGTGAGCAATAAAATCCCTGTAATGAAAGGCGTCAGCCAGAGAGACACTGTCTCTGCAATGTTATTCACCGCCGGTTTACAGGAGGTATTACAAAGCGTTAATTTGGAACAGTTGGGAATAAGAGTTAATGGAGAATACCTAAATAATCTGCCATTCGGTGATGACATTGCCTTGCTGAGTCACTCAGGAGGTGAACTGAAAATCACGATCAATGAGTTACACAGGCAGAGCAGAATGCTGGATCTAATATTTAACATCCAGAAAACCAAAGTAATGTTCAACAGTCTAGCCAGGGAACAGCAGTTCACACTTTGCAGCAAGGGGCTGAAAGTGATAAATAAATACGTTTACTTAGGGCAGGTAGTGACACCTGATCCGGATCACAAGAGCGAAATAACTAGGATAGGAATGGGCTGGTGCGCATATATATGGTAGTTTCTCTCGGATCACGAATAGCCCTCAAGAGAAAAATGTACAACAGCTGAATCTTACCAGTACTCACCTACGGGGCAGAAACGTGGAGGCTAACGAAAATGATTCAACTTAAGTTAAAGACAACGCAGCGAGCCATGGAAAAAAAAATCATAGGTGTAACATTAAGACACCGGTAGCGGGCAGAGTGGGTGAAGGAACAAACGTGGCTTAAGGACATTCTAGTCGAAATCAAGGGGAAGATATGGTCTTGAGCAGGGCTTGTAATAGGAATGCATGATAACCGCTGGTGGTTAAGGGCAATGGAGTGGATGCGAATGCAAGGCAAGTGCTGCGGCGGTGGCTGAAAGTTTGGAGCGCGGATGAGATTAAAAAGTTTGCCAGGATACTGTGGTCGCAGCTGGCTCAAGAGAGGGTTGATTGGAGAGACGCGGGCGAGGCCTTTACCCTACAGTGGCCATGGTCAGGTTGATGATGATGATGAGGCGGAAAGACGGGTTCAGGCAATAGTGGCGGAAGTAAGATGGAAAAACAGCATTTCTTTTGCAACTGACTTGCAAAGGAACTGCATCGCAAATGGCTCGGCCTCTTTATACTTACCTTAATGCCACTTGCCTGGCCCTAACTTTTCCACCCTTGTACTGTGTATCTACCGACCACGTATCCTTACTTAAATTCAGTAATGCGCCACCAGGGTCCTCGTGTTATTTTATTGGCATATTTCAGACATTTATTACATCTCTAAGACAAATGGTCGTATTTTAAGCGATACCTGCAACAGATCTCAAGTAATGAACCACTAACAGCCCGTAATTAGTTTGTCCTTTTCACACAACGGTTCCAATGGCCGCTCAATATAAATCTGTATGAGCAGTAATAGTATTTGAGGATTAAAGCGTAACTGGTTACCTTTGCCTGCTTCAACAGATTAGTGATGAGTGACGTAAACCTCTACAGCACCAATAAGATTATACTCAGACGTAACCTTCGTTACCTTCGTTTGTCGTAACGTAGGCGCCGACAGGCCAATTTTTGGTGAGAAAAGTGGTCATGAATGTCACTGGCTGGCTCTGGCGAATTTTTGAAGCGAAAGCTTCACTGCGCTAGGTTTTAAAGAGGGCAGCATCAGTGCAGTCACGTGACAGATGTCACGTGGTGTCACGTGGCAGGTCATGTGACCAACTGACGCCATCACAATCTGCCCGCCGTGGCAGGTGGCAACTGCCCCATCAGACTGCCCCATCTGCAGTACTGTGTCATTGAATCCATGCCCGGCTTAACCAAAGTTTAAAGCACAGCTAATTTCTTGGAACGGGTCCATCCCCAAGCATTCCTGACTAAGCTCAAATGCAGCAGGCAACGCCTCGTACCTTTTTCTGATGCAGCTATCGAGCGTCTCATAGATAGACTGTATTGTTATCACTACATGCTTATCTGTATTGTATCGTCATCACTACTAGACTATATTGTCATCACCACACCAATCCGGAGTCACTATGGCGAGTGCCCTCACCTTCCTCCTCGCGCGATCGTCGTGGGCATGGCGCCTCTTGTTCCTCATTGGTGGTGCCTTCTCCGGGAGCCACACCCTGGACTGTAGAAAATCGAGTACGGGATGTTCCGGGTACGTCACTGCTAGAGCTGTTCGGGGTGCCCTGTGATGCCTGAAATATTTGCGCCTGCAAAGGAACGTCAGAAAATCATCGAATTCTGTTTTCTTCCAAGGTACGTAGATACCGATTGCGGAAAGCTCAACGCGAACAGGGTGGTGCAGTGTATTGCAGGCCCAGAACAACAAGGACATTTTGCACATTTGTTTTTCTAAACGTTACTTTCTGAGTGTTGCTCGGGGTTTTCCGAGGAAGCCAATATTTCCTCACATAATCCAGCAGGCAATTTTTCACAGGTGCCCATGGCCAAAATTTAAAATGAATGCAGAGAGGAGAAACTGGCCCTGCTTGCTATGCAGTGTTCGAATTCGGTATAAGCGTTATCCTCGTAAATCGTAAGTTACTCACGCGTTACTAAGCACGCTGTTTTATATAACAGCGCTGTGAAAGTGTATCGGTGACTACACGGAGACCGCTATCCTGAAGACCTCTTACTCTTTGGACAATCAGCTTAAAATTATCAGCGCTCCGAGTCGAAGTCACCTTAGATGGTGCGAACGAAAGGTTATCCACAAAACGAGAGTGGGATGAGAACGGCGTACAACGCTTTTCAATGGTCAAAATATACTCTCAGGCTTTTGCATGCCCAGCAATTTTGCTCAAATGTTTCGAATATTCAAATCATGTAACCTGCTGTTACGACAATATGTGAGGTGATGTTCTATTCTTACGAAGCACGACAAGATCTTTCTTCTAAAGTTTATTCATCGCTGGCAACGCAGCAGTTAAGAATGTCATAAAAAACCGATGGAAAACGTTTTGGACGATCGCAACAAACGGTCAAAGATGAGATCAGCAGGTATATTGACTGTAATAGTGAAATCTTACACTGTATGAAAAACTGATTTCAAATAACCTATTTCGTTCAAAAATGCTTTTGTGTAGGATTGTTGGGCAGGATTCTCTTTGAGCCAAGTAGCTGCAAAAGTATATAGTGACGTAGAAGCCCTGATTGCCATTTATGGACGTTTTATGGGCGAAGTGGAACGTGCTTGCCTTGATCACTTAAGAAGCGATCCCATAGGCCCGGAAACACCCGCTCTTCACATAACATGCGCATTTCGATCGACCAGACCAATAGAACAACAATATTTGCAGCGTTTGTGTCGTGTGTGTGGGTGTTGTCGTCTTGTGCCGCTTTTAGCGCTTAGGTTCGCGTAACAATCTACAGCCAGCAGGAAATTACCCCAAATTTAATTGATGATCTGATCCGTAGACATCACAACTTTTCGAGCACAGATGGTCACTCGCATGTCTTCCACCCTCCCTCTAATGAAACCTGGACAAGACGCGTTCGCATTTCCATTAAGGCAAAATGAAAAGTGCGCCTATACTCAAGTTTTCGTACTGCACGAAAGGCAAATTGGTCACTGTATATCCATCGTGACGCTTCAATGACGGCTGCGCAGTGTTTGCAGAAAAATAAACTACTAACCTCTGGACGCATTCATATTTGTAAAAGCAGTGCTTGGATTTCCATAACGGAGTGGAATGTGCTCCTTACCTGTATGGCCTTCGGTCCGACAATTGGCGGCAATTCTTCGCCTGTAACGTAGAGTCCTGGAACAAAGTAACAGTGCACATGAGTCCGGAGCATTCCAGACAGTGGACTCTCTTAACAAGATGTGGAATGTTTCCGCCTGCGCAATAAACTTATCGCCAGCCACGCAATAAGTGTCTCGCTCCAAATGCGCCCGGCCTCGGCCAGGCCAATTTTGTTTTACAATGGCCAAAGGGGCTTTAGAAGAAAAAAAGGTCAAATCCCGGTGGCTGGTACGTTTATGTTAGAAATTTCTTCAATGGGCATTTTGTTGTCTAAGCTACTACTATTTCGGACGCATCAAGGGAAGTGCTAGACGTGCTAGAAACGCAGGGTTTCTCGGTATTAGAGAAAAAGCTGACATCTACCATGGAAATGCGCAGAAATTCCGGAAGCATGAGTTTTCATATTTGGCTTGGCTATTGTTAGGCATGGAATCAGCTGCAACAATAAGACTTTTTTCACGGCAAAACCTCGAAGAAGTGCTGTCAAAGGTTCCACAAGAGCCTGACACCTAAATGGCACTTGCCTTAAATTAATCGAAGAAGGGAAAAATCGCACATTCGCAGTAAATTATTCTGCATACAGCGGGCAGCATTTCGGCAAAACCTCCACATGTATACCGCATCCGAGGCAGAATACATGTTTTCGGCCGAACACAACAAGGCAGATAGGAAGCCTCGTCTTCCCGCATTCCCTACGTGAATGAAGCACTGTTCAAGAAACTCACGCAGAGAGTGGAGTGAGTTCTCAATGAGGAACTCACAGTGAGGAACTCTAGAGCGCCATGTATGAAACATGGCGTCTCCCGTTTGAGCTCAAGTCCTTCGCTTTCGTGTACATTTTCATGAAGATGTACATTCAGTATCGCTTGGAAACGAAACACAACTTTGTTCTTTCAAAGCGGCTCATAAGGGCAGGAGTCTGCTTTCCCTGTTTAAAACGCCGCGTTTTAAATTAACCTGCCCGACTTGCCGAGAGCGTGCAATACAACCAATGCGCGCTCTTTGATCCTATGCTTGGCGCAGCTCTTTTGACAGGACTAGCTGTACCCGCCCCTATATTCAGTCAGGTCATTTTTCGGTCAGCAGCCCGCCTACGGTGTCGCAGTCAGCATCGACTTGCGCAACCTAGTCATCAAAAGCAGAACAAAAAAGTAAATATCGCGGACATAAAATCTACAACGCATTTGCATGTCCCGTTTTTCACTGCACGCATGGTGGCGTAAGGAACACTTTTTTTCTTGGCGCTGTTTCGAAGGGGAAACGTGAGAGGCCTTTTCGGGATACGCCTGGTCAAGGTACTTCGGTATCTCCACCTCAACGCAAACCGCAAGGTTACTCAGCGAGGACATCATTGTTTCGAAGTTGTCACGCTGTCGACAATCTGAACTACGGATTCACCTGTTATGGAGTGTGCGAGATACTTGAAGGTTGCGGTTCCCGCGGCCGAACCTGGCAGGTTTAATGAACACCACAGGTAACCTCCGTTGCTTTGTGTTCAGCGCGCCTTCGATCTCCCGCGCTATACCTTTGGGAACTTTCGTTAAAAGAAGTTCATCAGAAGTATCCTACCGCGGCTAATGCTGTGCTTGAAGCAGCCAAATTCCACGCACACGCACACACTGACATCCCTTCAGTGACATCCGTGGAAGCTATGTACTGGTATTGCAAACGCAGAAAGACACGCGAAAAAAAAACAGCAGGCACCGGTATGGGTCACATTCTATAGGTAATGGCGGATAGGAAGGACGTGGTATCGGTTCCAACGACTGTTACCGCATATTCCAGTTTTTATCATCTTTAACAAGAGCAAATCTTCACGTCATTCGTTCACCTTAAAAAATGCCGTTCGGTTCCAGCGATCATCCACACAACTAGCCGCTTGTCTTAGGTCGGGCTGTCGGCTCACTGTACGCTCGTCGCTTTATCTGCCACTTTTGCGCCGGGACACGCATTAGAGCGTCCCGGCCATCTTAGTGCGGGTTCCTCACGACAGCTTTGACAGAACGAATGAAGGTATTTCCCAACAAGAACAGAAAGAACGGCTCGAGAGGACAGCCGCAGCCCCGCACGCACTCCTTCTTGCAATGACTGCCGTCTGAATAACAGCTAGTATTTATTTCTTAACGCGCGCATCTCTTCTAGTCCAAAAAAAAATGTTGGTGGCTTAGTTCTGGTTAACCCTGGTCGAAAGCGAAAAGTTCCATCTCCATGGTTACCTTTGTGGTAGAGGAACTGGCGGTCTCTACGGCAGGCGCCCCATCGCTCACACCTAGCTTTAGGCTAAACGCATAAGAGCTCACAGGTGTTTTATGCAGAACACAATTTGATGCCCAGCGCATGAGATTCCAGCGGACGCTTTCCGGCTCCGCTCGGGCAAGGCGTCTGACGTCACGCAGAGAGTAAGCAGCACACCTTGGAAGCCTCCTTTCCTCCTCTCCGCAATGGTGTGACGGAGCCACTTCTGCTGCTCTCCATGGCAGGAGTCGCATCGATCACACCTAGCGTTCCGCCTAACGCGTCAAAGTGCACCAGCGTTTTATGCAGAACCCACTTTCATGACCTGCGCATGCGATGCCGGCAGACGCTTTCCCGCTTCCCCGCTTGACCGAAGGTCAAGGTCAAAGGTCAAAGTCGAGATAGATGGTGTAACAACCGCTGCTGTCGCTGCTGTAGCTGACGTCATGTGTCGAACCTGACAAGCGCCAGTTATGCTCATGGGTTGACCTCTAGCTACATTCAAGGTCAAACTTGGTGCCCCGCTGAACTCTAGCTACTTTCAAGGTCAAGCGTGCGAACCAGCTGATGGCTAGAAAAGCTGGCGCAGTGAAGCTTTTCGCTTCAAAAATAAAAAAAAATCACGCAGATACTCACCTTCCTCGAATCGCCATACTTCTTGCGAGGCTGGTTCCACTGCAGGATACGGTGTTCCGTTCCCAGGGTGCGCATGCGGGACCACAGATGCAACGGATGGAACGGCAGGCCCTCTACCACTCCGGTTCCCCGCTGCAGCTCCGGGCAGCTGAAATTCATGGGTGTGCATAGAATGGGGGCGAAGGTATTGCCCCAGCTGAAAGCTGGTCGCGTACAAGGCGGCATGGCGCCATAAGAGGAGTAAGTTTAGCATCGCAAACAAAGGTCCAGAAAGTTATCTGACCGCGTGCGAGTTCCCAAGCTTTCCGGAGCACACGGGTTAAGACCCCTAACTACCAATGATTTCCGAGTTGGGGTGTCGCACTAGGCCTTTAGGCCCTTCTGAATTCAGGCAGCGAGAAAGAATTGCGTGTAGGCTCTTGGTGCTTTGAAATGATGAACAAGAATGCTGTTTCCACCGTCTAAAACAAGCTGGCACTAGGAACGGAGTAAAAAGCTTGAAAGCATCATTTGCCTCCCGCAAATCACTGTTAAAATATTTTTACACGCATCCTTGGTAAATTGTATTTTTAAGGGGAGGTGGTAAGTACCGCGAATTGCCACTAGCTTTCTCCCCTGAACATCTGTCTTCATACCATACATAGCGGAAATGTTCCGGTAGCTGGGAAACAATCAGATAGATTATTCTCGCTTCATTCAGTTCAAGTTTTTTTCTCAATAACATTGTCGTTTTTTATGTCTTGAGGGAATCGCGATGTCAGATCAACGGGAAATTTAAAAAACCGAGTATTTGCTGATCGATAACGTTCGGTGCCAAAGAGAGCACCCCGGTTCTTCCATCGCTGTATAAGATGACCCAACGCCCCCCGCAACCATATTTTACCCTGATACATATCCTTTACTCTCATCCTGCAGCAATCCAATCCATTTAATCCGCACTCCACACCCCCATTCTAGCGCGCCTGGCTGACATCGGACCACCGCACGGACAAGCTGGCCTTGGTGACTCTGGCGCAGTATGTACTCGACGCTTAGTGCTTTCTTTGAAGCTCTGTCTTCCTCCCTGTCCACAAAAAGTGTATAGCGCTACATAGCATACTGTCGCAACACACTTGTGTTATGGCACTTCCTAACGTCTCTTCTTAATGTTTCCATTAAACGTGTATGCTTGATTTCGGTGGAACATGAACCGTGTAAATAACCACTAATAAACATCAAATGCAAGAATGTACGATCAATAAAAGTATGAAAAAAGATTGACGAACAGAGTGCCAACACAGTAGGATGCATCGAAGAAAAAAAATAGTGTCAGAGAATGACGGATGCTTGAGCAAATATACAGTGTTAATAACTCGCAGTAAGTCATAAACACGCCTTGATTGTGGTGTACTTTCCCTCGCATTCGCATATTGAAGTCGCCTATCCAGAGATCGGATATTCTCAAAAACACTCTCTCCCTCCTAATCTGCGCGTCCTACACAGCTCAGGCTCAGGGGCCCACACAACTTAATCTGAAGAACGCGCTGTCCATCGCTGTCACTCTGTCACCATAAAAGAAGCTGGCCTTTAACTTCAAACGCTCGGATTCCGCACATTTTCCAGGAATTTTTTTCTTCTGGAAGTCATTCATTCTATGCACTGTCATCGAATGGAACCATTTGCCATCAAATGTAGGTAAGGAATAAGACAACTAAATCTCAAGAGCTAACCCGTGGTTCGAATGACAAGTAACTTAACCCACAGTCGTAATGATGTCACCCTTTCTTTCTTACATTTGTTTTTATCAGAAGATGCGGCTGTTGCGATAATTCATTACGCGCCCCAAAATTTTGTTCCCATGCATTTGTTTATCTTTAGTGATTTACCTGTACTTATAATTTCATAGTGTAGTAATAATACTAGCGTTGTAAAATTTTTTCGCACAATTAGGTAGAATATTGGACGTATATTTTTGTACACTTATTCTTGTTCATTTTTGTGTGCTTTTTTCAGCATTATGTTGCGACTAATATTTAGTTTTTTTCCGCCCCCGCCTCTTATGTAGTACCCTCGAAAGACACTTGAACTGTATTTTGAATCAATAAATAAACACACGTTAATGTCACTGTGGGACAGTCGTGGCGGCGCCGACATGCTGAGTGGACGTTCTGGGCATCAAGTCCAGTGCCGGGCCACGGCTGTCGCATTTCAATGCATGCAATGTACGACCTGAAGGTTCTTGAAATTTCTGTGCCTGACAACTACCCCGACTGACTGCTGTAAATACGGATTCCCCTTTATAACGTGGCTAACAGGTCGCACCGCTCTTTTTCGATGCAAAAGTTATTCGGCACGAACAATTGTCATTGACTGTTAACTTTGCACGTGACAAGCAGAAGGCAATAGAGTGTCGTGGGCGATGCAAGGTCCGTACCTGAAAGGGCTTGAGTTCCTCGATGACCCAGCCGGAAGAATCAAGCACCTCTGAAAAAAATGTACACAGTTATGAAAGCAGGCGGCACATTTTTATAATACGCGGAATTGGCAGAAAAAACGAGTCAAGCAATTCCCAGCCAACCCAATCGAGAACTGTACAAAGTCAGCTCCTCCGCCTAGGTATTCATGGCAACACAGGTGGCGTAAATAAAGAAGACAAAAATTGAGCACTTCCCACGTATCAAGTAAAAGCCTTTCAATTGCCTAACTAAGGTCGAAGGGATGGCGCCTATTACAGTCTGGCCTGAAATTCTGGAGGTGAGAAGTAGTACCCAGCGTGTTCATAGGCTCTTTGAGATAGAAGTATTCTTTTAGGCTCTCAGCGACGGAATTGGCGGACGTCTGAATCCATTTGTAGGCTAATAAACTTACATCAGTGAATGAACTCTTATATATGGACTCTTAGGCTGCTGTTTGCATTTAGTGAATTGGAGTGATCCATCAAGGCATCTTATATCAATCATCAGGTGTGCAGAAATGTAAAACTGCCCTTAGTACAGTGGCTCGAGTAATTTCGCTGCTCAGACGTATCTAAGGGACGCGTAAGCAGAGCGCAGCCACGTCTACCTCTCTCCTACTGTGCCAGAGCAGTGCCTCGCATAGCGCCACTCGAACCAGAGGGAAAGCGCGAAAGGAGCGCGATGCGTCCGCTCTGACCTACGTCACTTCGTGGGAGTGACTGTGCGGGATCCGCAGCCGCCCAGCGTCCCTTGGATCCGCCTGCAGGGCCGAAATTCTAAGCGTCGTAGAGCCAAGAGCAATTACATCTTTACACATCTACTAACCAGCACCAGCTGCCCTGATGGTCCGCTACATTCTCTAATTGCTACCAAGTGCCGAACAGTTAAAATTTAAACGTCAATTAGCAAATTTTAGTCAGATACTGTAAGTCAACTTCTATCACAACCGCTTTGGCGTCCATAAATGCCGTCGCCACGATCGCGAAAGAATCATGACTTTTACCTAAAAATGGCTGTTGTTTAAAGTCACTTATCTTCTCGTAAACACCCTGTACTTGTTTGCTGTTCTGAGCGGTTCCAAGGAAGCTGAATGCCTCATTAGGCCTAGAAGCGCAGTGATCGAGTGCGTATGTAAACGTTTCACAGAGCACAGTGGTAGCTTGCACTTTGCTGCCAGTGCAACGTTAGCCAGAGCGAACGCCATCACCAGTTGTTACGGAAAGCGCAGATGCGTTTTGTGCGTGCGTCTTTGGGTTGTCCTCCCTACGTGTCTTCTTCGCGCAGTTATATAAATGCTAAAAGACACGAGTACGATGCACAAAAAGACGCTCTAATGCTGCTAGCACAAAAGTGCGCATTTATGTACAAGGCTAAAAATAACACCTTTCTTTTTCAGGAAAACACCTCGGCGACTGCGGGACGATGTATTTTTAAAAGCATTGCATGTTTATATGTCTTATGTCCTGTGCACATGTATGTGCGGTTCCGCTGCCGGTCTGGCACAGCCACTCAAGCCCCATGGAGCTTTGAGAGGTCGGATGACTGTGTATTGTGTTTATATTTGGCGCAGAGATGTATTATTATCAGTATATTATTATCCGCACATGATATAACGATTAGTGGCAGTCAGAGGCTGTCCAGATGCGATATAAATTTACAGGAGCAGCTGTTTAGCAGAAGACAGTGGGAAACACGCTGCATCACTTCGCGCCGAAAATGTCCCTGATCATGTGACCAACCTCGTCCTGATGGCCATAGCCGCGCGCCTCCCACTTAGTGGTTACCAGGCGAGGCGCACTGCCGCAGTAAGCTGGCGTCAAGTGCCTTGCAACGCCCTTCAACATTACGTCTTGAAACGACTGCATGGCGCGGCATGGGCAGCAGCAGCTGCAACTGTTATATCAGTTATGAGATCACTGCGGCACCCGCATTGAAGGAATGCGTAAGCATCGACGCCTCCTCGCCCATCTTTGCATATCTTTTCCCTTGTTTGCCTAAATTTATTAGCTTCCATCATTGCCCATTTTGGGTTTTGAAACTTGGCGCCACGCTTCGTTTTCAAATTTGGCGGCAGGCTTCGCTCAGTCCACACTTCCGGTTTTTCAAAATAGGCACCACGCTATAGCTCTGCTCACTTCCGATATTTTCCAATTTGGCGCCACTTTCGCTCCGACCCCGGCCTCTTTGTGGGCATTTTTGGCTGTAATTAACTATTACCCTACATGCACCTCATGATTTCCGCTATGAGATTTTCGGATCCTCTATTTAATGCAACCACTCTTTTTCTTACAACTCAAGTCGTTCGAACTTTATCGTGATGACAAGCTCGTGGTAACACGAAATCGCGAACACAGCCATACAAAGCATATCCATTAATAAAGCCAGCAGCAGCGAAGTGACACATGATTCGCGCTACGAGAGCGCCAAGAATGTGCCGAGGCGAAGCGTCCAAGTCTGAACGCTGCACGTACGCCGGAGCGCACGAGGCACCGTTTCGTCCGCGTCACGCCAGCGTCTGGTCTACCGGCGTTGTCGCTCGGCGGCCGCGGGAGATGACGACCAAACACGTGACGGCATTGGGATGCCAACCAGAGGAGGATTCCGGAGATCATGGATAAAGTCACTCAATTATCCTCAGTCCGTAGCTACTGCGTGGGCAAGGGGGACAATAATAGCACGGAGACCGCAGTGGCGGCGGTGCCGTCACAGCTATGTGGATTCATCGGCAAGTCGCTGCCAACACGCGGCTAGACATTAGCTTTCACCAATCTTCACCTGCAAGGTATTTCCGGTGCCGACGCTGACACGGGGCCTAGCCAGATATCTGCGACGCCCTGCGTCGGCTAGCTCTACGCGCCGGAATTGCATCGCCGAGGACGCCAATAGCCGAAACGCTGACGCGACGCCGAACAAACGCTGCCTTGTGTTTCGGACTTTAAACGTGTGGCGGGTCGAACTAAAGCCAAACGCAATTGGAAAGCTGCACTGTACGACACTAACCTGCCAGAGCAGGTTCCATCAACGCAAGCGGACACCTCACCAGCGTCGCAACACAGCTTTTGTATGTCTGTTCCTCTCTCGATGAGGGCGGTCGAGGTAAAAACGCCGCACGATAATATGCTTAAGTGCGTTCCAGTACACTTTTCACCCTACAAAGCTCTGGTAACTCCGCCAGAGCGACAAAGCAATATTCACCCAATCATGTTAGTCAGCACAACTAAAATCAAATACAGCAAGTTGAAAAGCAATGCTGACAAGCAAGAACTCATCTGCTCGACCATAGCTGTAATCATCATTGTGTTCACTTGCACCCGCCGTGAACACAAATGAGTTTTCTTTTCAAGTGTTTACTGCCTCGGCGTGGTTTTTCCTGTGCATAACATTTCACAGGACATTGGCCATAAAGAAATAAAGACCAACACACAGATTGCAAGGTTTTATCTTGGAGCATTATATATATCCCGCAAATGAAACAGGTTAGGCAACGCCTGAATGTATCGACAATAAAGTAGTAAGAGCCAAGCGAGCCTAGGTGGAGTGATAGTGATGGGGCCCCGGGACATGGAAACGAGATGAGATACCCCCGCGGCTAATTGACGGATTAACGCAACGAGTTTCGATGGACGCGAAATTTTAACGGCCCGTGCACTGTGCAAAGTCACTGCTCGTTAAAGAAGCCCAGGTGGTCAAAATTGAGCCCTTCACTACGGCGTTCCTGATAGCATGAGTCGCTTTAGGACGTTAAGCCCAATAAACAAAAACACACCACACCAAACGAAAGTACAAAATTGTTAGTAGCGCCGACGCGTTCGCTCTCGTCAGTGATCGCTAACGTCAAGCGAGCGTCATGTGCGTTCGGAGACAGACACTCTGCTCTTCACCCTCCCTCATGGTTTCCCTCCCCTGTGGATGCATTCGCTCGTGCTCGGTCCTCCTCCAATTTTACACGATGCGCAGAGGGATACAGGGAGTGGAGGGCTCCGGAATAATTTCGACCACAGGGGTCTTTAACATGCACTGACATCGCACGTGAGCCCTCCACTATGGCACCTCTTTCTTCCCTTCTTTCACTACCTCCTTCAGCCCTTGCCTAACGGCGCGTTTCGGGTGTCCATCGAGAGATGTGAGACAGTTACTGCTTCATTTCCTTTCCCCAAAAAATCAATTTTCATCTTTTAGACAGCGGAGATTCAGACGCTTGTAACTAACGTTAGCGAGCATTAATGCGCGTCACCGGTGTTGACAGCCAATTACATACGTGGGGCACCGGCGCAGTGAAGAGCGCAGCGACGCATAGAGACGCGCTACCTAATTCAGAGACGAAGTGCCTCGACTTGCCAGGACATTCGCGATGACAGCACTTAAGGCGCAACGGCATCGTGCAGGAACCTCAGCTAGGGATGCTGCGCATAAGCAACACGCACAGGTGTGCGTCTCTGCGACGGCGAAGAGGGTTCATTCATAGGCCGCCCTTCATCGCGATCTTGGCTTGAAGCGTTCAAAGCGAGCAAACAGCTCGGCGCCGATAGGCAATAGGCAGGCCAGGACAACGAAGTTGGCTTGGTTTGGTTTGGTTTATGGGGACTTAACATCCCAAAAAGAGTCAGGCTAAAGGAACGCCGTAGCGGAGAGCTCCGGAAATTTCAGCCACCTGTGGTTCCTTAACGTGCGCTGACATCAACAAACTACAAATTCATGACGCATTTCGATGGAGGCGAAATTCTATAGGCGCGTTCGCGCTAGACGCACAAAGAATAGATGGGATGTGCGGGAATATCCCAAGGTTCTATCACGCAAAGGTTATGCAATAAAATTGTATCAGCATTTCACAAACACAGGCAACAACAGCGTACAAAAGCAACTAGGTGGTGGTAGTGTTTTTTTCATAAATTAGTAGTAAAAAGGAAGGAAAACATTTTTGCTTGCCCCGACATCTGCCATCGATACTGAAGCACCTGAGCTGGGGCAGCGGAAATAAAGGAAAGCAGGCAGAATGGAGAAATGAAATGAAAGAGGAGAGGGGACAGGAAGAGAGCATAGGGAAGAGGTAATATACACAAACTATTTACACAATAAGAAATGTGTCCAGCTTGCGCTCATTAGTTCATGTTGGAGGAATTCAAACACACGCGCATAGCACTGTGTTGACTACAACTGGAGTGGGGCGTCCAGTTCAAGGTAGAACTTGCGGAGCATTCGGTCACTGCTTGTAACTACCTGACGGAGAACAGAAGGGACGCCAAGCCCGTGTGTTCGAAGAATGCACAGAGGCTCATCAACGTTCGCTCATGAGTGCGCGCACTGCCCGGCGGCCACAATAGCGTCTTGAGGGAGTCTGGTAGTATGCCCAGCGCCATATAGGCCGCAAGCATATCGAGATGATCAAAATTATTTTTTCGTTCCCCACAAAACTATTCTGTTCTTGGCCCTATCCTTCTACTTGTCCCTCCATTGCGCCTTGAATTAAAGTCGCTTGGCTATAATTTTTGTCGATGCGAATGGATTGCAGAACTGTTATCTCGTATGCCCATTCTGATGAAACGCCATTTTGAGCGCCGTCAAAGAAAACGTGTCCACGGACGCTGGCTATTTAAATGAACCACTCGACATTAATTTCGGGATTTCCATTGAAAATACTTGTATCTTGACAGTGGGCTTTGTAAATCCTCTTAGTCCTTGATGGAATTTATCGCCCACACCGGCTCTACTTATCGATGTTCATGGATTTAAAAGTGATGCGTCCGCACCCCGGTTACCGCAAAAACAACTACCGCTCACATTTTTCGCTTCACTGTTGAGCATTGGTCGCATGTTACTCAAAAAATAAAAGAATTTCGCTCCGCGTAATCTAGCGCGGAACTCTGCCGAGTCTGCCTTATAGAAACGCGCTTTTTTCGCTATCCGCAGAACGCTTAGGTATCACATTTTGGTGCGGCTAATCTGGAACAACACGCAATAAGCTTTTGTTTGGAGGACGACTCTGCCAGAGCTGTTCAATCACGTTCCAAGAAAAAGTTGGGTTCCCGGTGCTGCCACCGCGCAATTATATGCATGGCGTCCTGCAAAGTAGTTACACAATATTTCCTTCCAGTAGCCGTGAGCAGTACTATGGAACAACTTACGCATAAAAATAACTAGTAGATCAGGTGCTGACTTACCATTTGTTGGGGCGCAATGCTCCTCGATGCTGAAGAGGCTCATCTCAAAGTGCTCTTAAGTCAGGCAAGCGCTCGACGGAAGCGTAAACACCGAAACAGGTCGCCCGCGAGAAAGAGTAGAAGTGGACGCGGAGGCTTGGACGCTACCAAGACGACTCTCTGAGGGGGGTCGCTTGCAAGAGCCTTGGGCACTACCAAAACGATTCCCTGAGGGGGGTTGGGCAGGCACTGAAACTCGGGACAGCTTGGTGTGTCTGGCGATGCAAGTTTGGAACGCACGTGCTGCCAGGTACCAGGCCGGCGTCTGTGGCTCGCGAGTGCGTGCAAAGAGCGCATATGTAGTAAGCGGATTCGGTGCAGGAGTCCCGACCGAGTCCAGGAATTCAGTGGAACGCCGGGGAGAGACGCTCGGGCGGCTGTGTGAGCAGCCTCGTTCTAATTCTATTCCCTGGTGTCCGAGCACCCATACCAATTGTTTCGTTCTCTGCACTGAGCTATGTTGAGCATTTGCAGAAATTTTGCTGGCAAGCGGCGCTATTCTTCCCTTTATATAATTTCGGCAGGCTTTTTGAGAATCAGAAGTTATGTGCGTGGCGTCGGAGTGAGTGCTGCCAGCGCTATCGCCACAGTGGAACTAGTAAAGTTGCGTTTGCCGAAGAAGTGGGAGCATAATAAAATTCATTTAATTGTACTGTGCGATATCAGTATACGCTATGGAGCCCTAGGTGGTCGAAATTTCCGGAGGTCTTCTCGACGGCCTCGCTAATAGCCTCAGCGCTGTGGGACATCAAACCCTCATTGAAAATTAATAATTAGTTTTTGGGGAAAGGAAATGGCGCAGTATCTGTCTCGTATATATTTGGACACCTGAACCGCGCCGTAAGGGAAGGGATAAAGGAGGGAGTGAAAGAAGAAAGGAAGAAAGAGGTGCCGTAGTGGAGGGCTCCGGAATAATTTCGACCATCTGGGGAGGAGGAGGAGGAACAACTTTATTTACGTCATGGCCTAATGGCATCATGACCTAATTGCTCCGTGACAGGGGCCCAGGCGGCAACTCAGCGGAGGATCTGAGGCCTTTGTCGCTCAAGAGCCGCCGAGACCTGCCGGACGGCCCAGGTTTGCACGTCACGGTCAGAGCATTCCGCCGCAGCCGCGAGTCGCGGCGGAATCGTTATGCTTTTAGAAGCCTCGTCGGGGAATTTTGTGCAGTCCACCTGGGGATCTTTAACGTGCACTGACATCGCACAGCACACAGGTGCGTTAGCGTTTTTCCTCACTGAAAATTGAAAATTCGTTTTTCAGGAATAGAAATGGCGCAGTATCTGTCTCACATATCGGCGCACTCCTGAATCATGGCGTAGGGAATGAATAAAAGAGGGAGTGAAGAATAAAAAGAGAAAGATGTGCCGTAGTGGGGGGCTCTGGGATAATTTCGACCAGCTGGGGATGTTCAACGTGTAGTGACGTTAAAAAATTAGTGGATAAGCCCAGCTAATCCAAGATATACAAAGCGAAAGTGAGATTGAGGTCTTCACGGACCCACGGAGCCGGTTGTGCGTCTTTCCTTTCGTGAAAATGAACGGTCTTTGCAAAGTTGTCAACGCGAATGAAGTATAAGAACGCCATCGGCTCACTTGTTTTGTTTGGTTTTTGAGGGAAAGAAATGGTACAGTAACCATCTCACATATCTCGGTGGACACCCGAACCGCGTTGTAAAGGATGGGATAAATAAGGATGGGAAAGAGGAAAGAGTGAAAATTGAAATTTGGATTTTGAGGAAAGGCGCGCCGCTACGCAACTTCGGAACACCTGTGGCTCGGTGCTACTAGGGGCGCATACGCCGTCGTGACTAGGTAGCGAGAGAGAGAGAGGAAGATGACGCATAGCGCGCGGCAGGGGCCACCTGCGTCGCGCTTGACGTCACGCGCGGCAGCGGCGAAAGGTCAGGCGACGGAGTCGGCGGCCACCACCTGCACCGTGCGTGACGTCACTCGTGCTCCGACATACGCCGCTCTCGCGAAGCGTGGTGTTGAATGGCGTAGTGAAGCTTTTCGCTTCAATATCCCGCCGAACGCGTCGGCGGTCAAGCGCAGTTGGAGTTTAGAGGGTCTTGCTTTGGCCGACGTGACGTCGCCGTGCAGCGCTCGCGGGTTACGCCAGAGTATAAACGCGCTTTAACAGAGTCTGCGCTTAACCGCTAACCAACGTGTTTGGCAGCGGAATCTATGAGAGCCACTGAAATCCCCAACCCACTCACTGAATAAAAAACAAAAGCTATGTTGAGGCTCGAAATCGAACCAGTGCCTTTGGCGTTCGGGGGCGGAGATGCTACAACTCCACCACGACGACACTTTTTTTCTTTATTGCATGGAAATAGTGCGGGAAAGAAAAGTCGAAGCACGCTTACGCCGCAAAACACCAGGCCACCTTACCGCTGCATGACCCCTCCTTCCAAAACATCAAAACTGACAGGCACACACATGCATTCAGATAGGGGAGCCAGCTAGGCGGCTCTTGCAGAGCAGCATATACTCCCCGCACCAAAGCCCATTGTTCACGAAACAAAGATTTCGACGACCATGGTGATCTTGCGCGGCGGTCCATCATGCAGCTCTTCCAAAGAGTAAATAGTCCCAGCAACATAAATAGATCATATGGCACAGCACAGTTTTTGTCCACAGGCAAAAAACGGATACTGCGAGGTGTCATATCAAAGTCCTGAACTGTCGTTGAAATATGTCCCAGAAGAACACAGCATCAATGCATAGAATAAAACTATGGCATATTGTCTCTGGTGTACTGCACAGGTGGTATTCACCCTCCATGGCGCAAGCACCTTCTTAGCATGAAGCAGTGCCTTCACAGGCAGAGTAGATGTCCGCTGTTTACAGAAGAATGTTTTTGGCACCAGAAGAAATGCACATTCGGATAACACGTTTTAAAACACTGGTGTCAGGGAACGCCAGAAAAGGTTGCCGACACAACGGTACAGGAAAAATATTCTGTAAGTGCCTGAGTCATCTCCCTTCTGGAGAGGCTATGCAGGTAGTCTAAAGAAAAGCGCACAGTGAGGAAATTGAAGGGGTAGGCAACTTCCTTAAGGAATCCCCATGAAGATGCCTCACAAGTGTGACCACTCGGTGCGAATAGGAAAGCCAAATAAGCAATGAGACGCCTCATAAGCACAGCGATTAAAAAAGTATGGTTTGACGATTTGAAAAAGAAAAAAAACGCGAACAAGCTGATGCACGAATAAGTGAACAAGGCCAAATCTACCAGATCCTAGAGGTGGTGGTGGTAGTGGTTTTATTAAAAATAATAGTAAAAAGGAAGGAAAAGATTTTTGCTAGCCCCTGCATCTGCCATCGATACTGAAGCACCTGAGCTGGGGCAGCGGAAATAAAGGACAGCAGGCAGAATGGAGAAATGAAATGAAAGAGGTGAGGGGACAGGAATAGAGGATAGGGGAGAAGTAATATGTACAAGCTATTTACACAATAAGAAATGTGTCCAGGTTGTGCGCGTGATTAGTTCATTTTAGAGGAATTAAATCACACACGCGCACAGCACTGTGTTGGTTACAACTGGAGTGGGGCGTCCAGTTATTAATCGTTCAAGGTAGAACTCGCGGAGCGTTCGGTCACTGCGTGTAACTACCTGACGGAGAACAGACGGGACGTCAAGCCCGTGTGTTCGAGGAATGCACAGAGGCTCACCAAAGTTCGCTCACGAGTGCGCGCACTGCCCTGCGGCCACAATAGCGCCTTGATGGAGTCTGGTAGTATGCCCTGCGCCCTATAGGACGCGAGCATATCGCGACGAGCATCGCCGAACGCGGTACAGTGAAGGAGCAGGTGTTCTAGTGTTTCCACTGCACCGCATCCGTCACACACATCACTCGTCGCGATTCCGTGACGCACCCGTCGTTCCTCGGGCCACACGCAGCCAATGCGCGCGCGGAGGATCATTGCACGTTGTGACCGTGTAAGTGCGCGACAGCCGGTGACACTGTCGATGCGCTCACCTCCCGCGATGCGTGGGTCGGGGTGCTGCGTTCGGAGATGGGCGTGGATGGCCACACGGACGTCCTCCAGCGCAAGGGGCAGATCGCTGGCAGGTAGTTGGTGTGCAGCGGTGGCGAGGTCGTCAGCTTCTTCGTTTCCGGCGATGCCGCAGTGACCGGGCACCCACTGTGCACGCACGGCACAACCTCTGCGCGAGGCGCTCGATGCGCGAGCGAAATTCCCGCACTAGTGTGGTACCGCGGCCGTTAGATTGCAGGCGGCTGAGGGCGGCGCGGGAGTCGCACAGCAGAGCACTCCTGGGCGGCGGAGGGCCGAGGGTGAGCAGCAGGTCCAGCCCGAGCCGGATCCCCATCAACTCCGCCGTGGTGGAGGAGCCCAGGAAGGCTGCGTGTTGCTGGCTGTGCAGTCGCAGGGCGGGGATGGTGGCCGCCGCAGCTAGGGAGCAGCTGTCGCGGGCCACTGAGCCGTCGGTGTACACGAGGAGATGGTCCTGGAGCTCCTCGTGTATGACGGCTCTGGCCAGCTGCTGCACAGCACAGAGGGGTGTGCTCCGCTTTCCCGCAATGCCGACGATCTCTCACTGTACCTCCGAGGCAGCAGGCCAGGGCGCGCAGGAGCCGTAGGGGGGTGGGCCTTGGGTCAATTCCTCATACTCGAGCAGCGCCGCGCCCATTCGTGAGCGCGGGTGCGAGCGCATACGCTGCAGCAGCGAGCCGCCGTCCGGTGCGCGGTGAAGCCGGTCGATGTGATTCAGTGCCCTGCGCGCTGCTTGGAGCTCAAGGGGCCACGCTCCTGCCTCGGCCAACGTTGCGGCGCACTGCGAGTTTTTGGGCAGGCCTAGGCACACGCGCAGGGACTTGCGGTGCTGAAGCTCGAGCTTCTTCCAGCACGGCTTGCGCACCGTGACGAGCGGCCGCGCATAGAACGCCGCCCCCAAAGCTGCGGCATTGTATAGACGCAGCGCGGCTTGCTGGGAGATGCCCTGGCCTCGAGCGGTGAGCTTGTGCACGGCGGCAGTGATCCTCTTCATCTGCAGACAGGCCTTGGTCGCCGCGGGGCGGAAGGAAAGGCGCCAGTCGATGTCCAGGCCAAGGTACCGCACCGATTTACGCCAAGGAATTGGAGTCCCGTCCAGTGACAGTGGCGCATGGGGCGCGCGCGAGCGCGAAACGCAGGCCATGGCCACCGATTTGTCCGCGCTCAGCGACAGACCAAGGCCGCGCAAGCTGGCATCGATTGCGGTCAGGGCTCCCTGAAGGCACCCCCGCACGCGGAACGCCTCGCCCGGTGGTCCCCGGCACCACAGAGCTATGTCGTCTGCATATATGGACATGTACACATGGTGCCGCCCGCTCGTGGGGAGGGAGGCCGGCACCACCGACATGGCCTCATTAAACAGAAATGGTGATAGGACAGAGCCCTGCGGCACGTCCATGTCGACCGGGCGAGGCTTGGAGAGCTTACCCTCTACTCGTACGCGCATGGTGCGCCCGCTCAGGAAGCCATGAACGTATCGCAAAAGGCGCCCGCTCACACCAGCCCCCTCAAGCACCGCGAGAATTGGTGCGCGGTGAACGTTGTCAAAAGCGCCCGAGACGTCCAGTAGCAGCAGCAGCGCAACCTGGCCTGCTGCGCTGGCATGCTCCAGCGCTGTAACAACGTCCGATATAGAATCAGAAACAGGTTATCGCGACGCTTGGGTTCCCAGTGGAAACGCCATACGAATGTGTAGCAAGTATTCTATGCATCACCTGCAGTTTCTTGCTCGCACAGGGGAGAACCTGCAGCACATAGGCAAGTTTTGCAAATAAAAAAATGTTGCAGACTTGAGCCTGAACAAACACTGACAGTTCTGTACCCTTCCAAGCGGGGGTTTGTCGCCTCATGGAGATTATCTGGGAATCCTGGTATTCTCCACTGCTGTGAATTTGGTGAAGAGGAACCCCTAGGTAGTGAAAGGTCCCGCAATACCAGCTTATGCCACCATAATGAATTTGCGTTGAGCCCCAATGACCTAACCAAAACCCTTTGGATTTATCTAAATTAAGAGCCGCCCCTGATGACTCGCAAAACTGTTCAGTAAAATGTAATGCCTGAAGCACACTGTTTTTATCAGAACAAAAGAGGGAGACATTATCTGCAAAGGCTAAAATCTTAATTTCACATTGCACCAGGGAGAAGCCATGGACAGTTGCGCTCAACGATATCCTCAACAATATCCCTCAACTGTTTTCAACCGACTTGTATCTGTGCTTTTCAGAATTAATTTAGCATGCCAAGAATAGAAAGTGGGGAGAAAAAAACCAGCATCGTAAGAAGCCTGGAAGCCTCCATAAAGACAGGCGCTAATGCCAGTAATGCCATCTAGCTCTGGAGATTTCTAAGCCATCAGGTCAGAAATGACATTTAATTTCGTCCAAAGTGATAGACCCCTCTTCTACAGTACGCTGCTTATCGTCAAGTCGGGGTAACGCTTCGAATAAGTGACAGTAATCTGATGTCACATTTGTGCCCGCACAATGAACAGTTTGCGATAATATTCAAAGAAAGCCTTAATAATACCAGGACCGTCGCTGTACCTGCAGCCACCATACTGAATTTCCTATATTTCTTTAGCTAGAGCAGTCTGCCTTTCATTACTAAGGACCCTACGAGATAGTTGCTCTTTCAGAAACCTACGAGTCCTAGGTCTAATGAAGGCCCGTTTGTATCTTTCGGTTTCACACTGCTGGAGCTCTGCTTTTACAACAAGTGATATCTTCTACGTAGGCACTTGGGCTAATCCGCTCTAACTCATTTGGCTCAACCAAAACACGGCCGAGCTCTCGAAGGTGATGTCTCTTCAAAAACGCGATTCTTGCTGAGACTTCAATAGCAATGTTTTTTGTTTCTTGCCTCAATAAGTCCCATTTTTGCCAAACTGAGAGATCACCGCGTGAACACGTGTCCTTCAAGCAAGTAGCACTCCGCCATGACGGCACAAGATCTAGCCATGAATAAAGGCGCATCTAGTGAATGCACTCTTGCGATGCAGAAGTCTTCGCGCTTTAGTTACGTATATCCTGGCCTAACAGAGCTAGGCCATCAGCAATTTTTTTAATCCGCTAGAACTTATATTGGACATTCTCCGCGTTTTTCTATTGTGTGTATGATTGTCTGTTTGTCTGAATACGGTTTGATGGCAGGCTGCTTACCTGCCCACCGGGGGGTGGGCAACCTCCCCGTTATATTCGGTGGGCAAGTAAGGAGCCGCAGCCTGCCCACCGCTTCAGGAGGCGGCTCAATGAATCTCAAGAGGCTGCCCGGGAAGACCAACCTGGATCGCAACCCAAGTCCCAACGATGGCAGCACCTGCCACAGAAGGGGAGTGGCTCATTGCTTTGGTCGGTGCACCCCTGCGCCAGGAGCGGCAGGAAAACTGCGATTGATCTATGACTGAAGAACGACAAATTTCGCATATATGACCATTAATGCATTGTCGCTATCCGAACAACTGCCATCCGTCAACATTGCATCTCATCACCGGAACTGAAATGAAAGCAGAACTGCTAGCGCACTAAACTTGCCTGTCTGTTGTGCATATTAGTGCGCTATTGTTTATCGCATTTAGCCGCTGTCCATTAATCCATTATCGCTATCCGAAGAACTGCCATCCGTGAACATTGCATATCATCGCTGGAACTGAAATGAAAGCTGAACTGCTAGCGCACTAAACTTGCCTGTCTGTTGTGCATATTAGTGCGCTATTGTTTATCGCATTTAGCCGCTG
Source organism: Amblyomma americanum (assembly GCF_052857255.1). Lineage (NCBI taxonomy): Eukaryota > Metazoa > Arthropoda > Arachnida > Ixodida > Ixodidae > Amblyomma > Amblyomma americanum. The sequence goes on along the minus strand of NC_135497.1, from coordinate 70,161,629 downwards.
TCCATTAATCCATTATCGCTATCCGAAGAACTGCCATCCGTGAACATTGCATATCATCGCTGGAACTGAAATGAAAGCTGAACTGCTAGCGCACTAAACTTGCCGTTGGCAACGACCCAAATCAACAATCATTTTTTGGGAAATCTCGATTGTTATGCTTATTAGTGCGCTATTATTTATCGCATTTAGCCGCTGTCTGTTTGTCCGCTTGAAGCCAGTATTGTGGCAGCTGCTTACCTCCCTGCAAGTGGTTTGCAACCTGCAGGTGTATATATATATATATATATATATATATATATATATATATATATATATATATATATATATATATATATATATATATATATATATATATATGCAGCTGAGTTGGTATAACACCGGACGCGATATTCGGAGGTCGTCGGTTCGGATCCCACCGGCGGCATGATGGGTTTTCCTGCTGCTTTGTAAGTTATTTTCTTTAAGCGATAGATTAGTCTAAGTATCATTATCCCAGTGATAAGCACAACAATTAAAAGACATTACACATTCCCCTATCTACCTTGGTTTCGATTACCGTTTTCATAAGTTTGTATTTCAGGGGTGCACATATATACACGCACACTTTCGTTCCGCTATATATACTCCGATAACAAGGTGCACCCGTATGGGGACAGTTGTGTACCGAATTTTGTAAGCAAATAAAACCCTACGGGGTGTGATATAGAAAATAAACCACAATTAAATAATAGCTAAACGTTGTATACATGCAATTACTAATTGAAGCGTTAATATATCACATCGCAAGCAGAACTCTAGGCCCACCTTGACCCCTCCAAACAATAATAATAATAATTGGTTTTGGGGGAAAGGAAATGGCGCAGTATCTGTCTCATATATCGTTGGACACCTGAACCGCGCCGTAAGGGAAGGGATAAAGGATGGAGTGAAAGAAGAAAGGAATAAAGAGGTGCCGTAGTGGAGGGCTCCGGAATAATTTCGACCACCTAGGGATCTTTAACGTGCACTGACATCGCACAGCACACTGGCGCCTTAGCGTTTTTCCTCCACAAAAACGCAGCCGCCGCGGTCGGGTTCGAACCCGGGAACTCTGGATCAGTAGTCGGAGTTCCTGGGTTCGAACCCAACTGCGGCGGCTGCGTTTTTGTGGAGAACAAACGCTAAGGCGCCCGTGTGCTGTGCGATGTCAGTGCACAAAGCAAATTCCGTTTTGGATATATCTTGAGAAGGTGCAACTCACAATGGGTAGACGTGTGTCGTAATTTCTCTGATAGATGGCGCTAGGCGGCGATCGCTCCGCTAGGTGGAAAAATCATTTTACTTTTTTGAACAGCTCAGTGGTTTCTTCACAGGACGCGCTGGAGGCGGAATTTTTACGCATGGCCAATAAAGCTGACGCTCGTTATTTCAATGTGTTCCAAATGATGGCGACTTTTTTTCTTCTTACGTACTGACGGGGAGGCTGTGGCTCGGCGTTAAGAGGTGCAAAATGTGCGCCTAAGGCTCGTTTCACATGCTGCGACTAGAACAAAAATAGTGGGCCTAGCCTGTGAGGCCGCAGTGCGATTTTCGGCCAATGCTTTCACATACAAGGCGTAAGCAGTGAATTCGGTCGGAGGGACAGGCAAGGTAGCTTGATGTTCGCATCGGCAACCCATGACTAAACGCTGCACGAAATGTGTTGACGTTATGACCAGCGTATTTTCAGATGCAAGGCATTATTTCTTATGTTTTGATTAGAGCAAATAGTTTTGCTTTCGCCGCGGCCACAACTCCCACGTGACCGCACGTCGCACGCCGTCTCGGCGCTCCCCATTAGTTGCAGAGCGAACATGCAGACGCTGCGACTTTATGCCAACCGGATGGAACTCGATCGCAAGCCGTCTGCGACAAGACCGACGGCCCTCCCTAGTTGCAGACCGAGAGAATTCGCACTGCCGCCGGCGAAAATCGCATGTATGTGAAACGGGCCTTAGATTGGGCTAGAACGACGCGCCTATGTGTACTTAGACACAAGTGATATTTGTATCGCCATGGATATCGAACTCGTTTCTGTAATCGTTCGTTCTCCAAGAGTTATAGAACCCGTAAAGGTGCGCTACACTTTGAGCGTAACCACTCCTTAACTACACATTTATAAACATTCATATATTACTGTAGAGGCATTGCAGAATTGCGATACAACAACACCATTGTCTGTTAAATCAGCTGTTATGCACAGCCACTAAAAGGAAAAATTCTGAGGACACCTCCGCTCGGGGGACACCCAAGGATAACCTTATTTTATTTCACGATCCAACCCACCACTTTCGCCTTGAACGAAGGAAATTTCCGCTCCGCACAACAGGCTCGACAAAGAGCAAAAAATGACCTGAAGAAGACTCCAAACAAATTCCTTCCTTTACGCGGTAGTTCTGTCCCATATGTACATGTTCCCCTATGTACATATGTTCTGTCCCATATGTACATGCTCCCGCATGGCCATCGTGCGATGAGGGAGCTACCCTATACCATATACTCTGGGAATGCAAGGAGGACCCCTCCACTCCAGAATTCGGACAACTCGTGCTTCCAGTCGATCGGGAGATTATGCATGCTGCGCAGCTCGGACCCCTACATACAAGATCGGAACCTCAAGTGCGCCTTTGAGGTCCCTAGCAGGCTTAACCTGGTGACCATCTAGTAGGGCAATGTAACTCGACCCAGCATAACTATCCCGCCAAATAAAAGTTTCCTCTCTCTCTCTCTCAAGGCACTTAAGTCCGCTTGCATGGAGGAATGCGAAAGTAGTGTTTGATCTTGATTTTCTTTCTGGTTTGGTAATTGGTAATTGGTTTTTGGGGAAAGGAAATGGGGAAGTATCTGTTATATCGTTGGACACCTGAACCGCGCCGTAAGAGAAGGGATAACGGACGGAGTGAAAGAAGAAAGAAAGAGGTGCCGAGTGAAGGCTCCGGAATAATTTCGGCCACATGGGGATGTTTAACGTGCACTGACATCGCACAGCACACGGGCGCCTTAGCGTTTTGCCTCCATAAAAACGCAGCCGCGGCGGTCGGGTTCGAACCCGGAACTCCAGATCAGTAGCCGAGTGCCGTAACCACTGAGCCGCCGCAGTGGGTTTCTTTCTTGTTCATAACGTGAAGTGCGGCGTTTCGTAATTTCCGGTTACAACATACTACAGACTTCCTTATTTCCGGTTACGATATATTACAGCAAATCGACATTTCCGTTTGCAACAAGCTATAACGCTCGACATTTCCGGTTACCACATTCTACACTTCGTAGTTTCCAGTTACGACATATTACACCACTTCGTCATTTCCGATGATGTCACAATTTTAATACGAGATTTGCTTTTTGAGGAAAGGAAAGGGCGCTGTAGAGCTCACATACCGTCATCTCGGTGGACACCTCAAACGCGCCTTCAAGGAAAAGTCTCAAAGTAGCCCGCGTCGTAAACTAGCCTCGAATTTGACTAAAACATCTAAGCTGTATGAAGAGAAATGCTATGACACTACCCAGAACACTGTAGGATGAACGGTTGCTCAATATTAAAGTGCGTTCACAGGTGTCAACCTGCTAACAATGGAGAGCCTTACCCACACGCTGCTGCGTCAAACACCCTTCTGTGCTGTGCAGCAGCTGGCCAGAGCCGTCATACACGAGGAGCTCGAGGACCATCATCTTGTGTACACCGACGGCTCAGTGGCCTGCGACAGCTGCTCCCTTGCAGCGGCGGCTACCATCCCCGCCCTGTGACTGCAGAGCCAGCAACACGCAACCTTCTTGGGCTCACCCACCATGGTGGAGTTGATGGGGATCCGGCTCGGGCTGGACCTGCTGCTTACCCTCGGCCCTCCGCCGCACAAGGGTGCTCTGGTGTGCGCCTCCCGCCCCGCCCTCAGCCGCCTGCAATCTAACGGCCGTGGTACCCCACTAGTGCGGGAAATTCGCTCGCGCATCGAGCGCAACGCGCGGAGGGTATGTGCCGTGCGTGCACAGTGGATGCTTTGTCACTGCGGCATCGCCGGCAACGAGAAAGCTGACGACCTCGCTTCTGCTGCACACCAACTGCCTGCCAGCTATCTGACCCTTGCGCTAGAACATCTGCTCCTTCACTGTGCCGCGTTCGCCGATGCTCGTCGCGATATGCTCGCGGCCTATAGAGCGCAGGGCATACTACCAGACTCCATCAAGATGCTATTGTGGCCGCAGGGCAGAGCGCGCACTCGGGAGAGAACTTTGGTGAGCCTCTGTGCATTCCTCGAACACACGGGCATGACGTCCTGTCTGTTTGCCATCAGGTAGTTACACGCAGTGACCGAACGCTCGCGAGTTCTACCTTGAACGATTATTTAACTGGACGCCCCACTCCAGTTGTAGCCAACACTGCGCTGTGCGCGTGTGTTTTAATTCCTCTAAAATAAACTAATCACGGGCACAACCTGTACACATTTCTTATAGTGTAAATAGTTTTTGTATACATTGGTTCACCACCTATACTCTCTTCCTGTCCCTTCACCTCTTTGAGTTCATTTCTCCATTCTGCCTGCTATCGTTTACTTCCGCTGCCCCATCAGGTGCTTCAGTATCGAAGGCAGATGCCGGAGATAGCAAAAATCTCTTCCTTCCTTTTATGCGAAGCATAATAGGGACACTACTTAGCTAGACCATAGCCCAGCCTGGCGCGGCCGCGACCACTATTGACATTTAATGACGCGCTTGGTGCGACGTCATAGCCTAACTCCTGCTCCTCCCGCTAGGGGCGCTTCAGCCGAGCACGTAGTCTGACGTCACGACAGTTGAGGAGAGACGGGGCTCAACTCGCGCGGTCGTCGCGCGGCCGCGACCACCAAGGCTAACTTCCGCTCCTCCCGCTAGGGGGCGATTGTCGTCGCGGCATTGTATAAAAGAGCCCCGCTCAGGCACAGGCGCAGGCTATACCCTTTCACAAATCTTTTATGCTTCGCATCCTAGGCTTAACCTTAGCTAAGCCAGGCCATTTTTTTACCTTCATTTAAATAAAAAAACCACTACCACCAATGGGCTTCAAAAAGCGTAGCGCATCAAAAAATGCAGTACAGCGGTAGTGGGTGGCAAAGGCTTCCAGACGTGAGCTGTTGGCTCTTGATTCGTGTGAGAACATAGCACGCGTGGAAGCCATGACCTCACGCTTGGATGGAAATCGGGAGATGACAAAACAGACAGAAAACGGCGCAGTTGCACAAGGCGGTCATTCAAAAATCCATAGCCCGTATTTATATTGACTGTTTTCAAGCTGTTCCGCCAAACAGCTCAGTTAGCCGACTAAAGTGTTGCTTAGTTGTGATTCAGCGATGCCACTACACTGACATGCCCAACGTAATTAGATCACGTAGTTAAAGAGAAGTACGCTCATAACAAGCGCACATTTCCATGTTTTCTAGCAAGACATAAAGAAGCGGCTGCAGCATGAAGTTCGACTTCGATAACACTCAGTAAAAGGTAACACAGAAGTTTTAGGCTCGATTTCGATGGCACTGCACATTCTGTACAAAGAAAAGCTAAAGGGCTGAACAGCGCCCAATAATGCGAGTTGCAATTTAATTATTTTTGTAGCGAAATAATGCGCAAGCGTCACTAGTCAGTACTGCGCATGCGCCACGCACCGAGCCACAGGTGTTCCGCCACTGCGGCACGCAATTCCTCAAAATCCTATTGTAGCGAACTTCAGAGTGTCATCCCTTGAGCTATGTGGCGGCGTCGTGGCCTTGAGCCGGTTGGTCACGTGGTGCGGAGCAGCTGCTGCTGCCGGCGGCACCGCGAGCCAGCGTAACCGACCTGCAACAGCTGTGCGCATGCGCCGTGTTGAGTGGAGAGGGGAAGAGAGTGAATCCACGTCCAGGGACGAAGATGAAGAAACGCCCAGCGAAACGGAGCGGCGAAAGACTGACTTTGCAATTCGACTGAGCGAGTACCAATCGGCCAGATGTAGCTCTCGCGAAAACCTGGCTCTTCTAAACATCGGGGACCGCATATACAACTACATTGCCAATTTCATTTGGTTAACCCCGTACCAAAGCCTGGAAACGATCCTTCTATCACTTCCAGCCTCAGACCAAATGTTCTCACTTCAATCGTCTGCAAGTTGATTGAGCGACTAATCAACAATAGGATTCAATATTACCTGGAATACGCTACAACTTGGTACCACTCTGCTCAAACTGGCCTTCGTCCCAATTTGAATACACAACATTGCTTGTGGCTGCTTCAGCGAGTCATTAATCGAACTTCCCGACACCTCGTGCCTGATTAAATCCTCGCGGTCGACATGAGAAAAGCTTCTGACAACGTCGATCAAAATGTCATCTTTGCGGGGCTGAAGTCAAGACGGGCCGATCCGCAGACTGGCACACGTTGTCTCGCTGGTCAAGGCAGGGCGAGTGGTGTTCTCCCGGGAGTCGAACGGGCGGGCTTCTCGGAAGCTTGAACGACGGCTCGGGCTAACAGACAGCGGTTGCAGCCCCTCATTTATAGGCGCGGTCCGCGTCTGTTCGTTCTTAGCGCCAGGGCAGGCGCGCACATACACGCAGCTTCATCTGCACAAACTCCTTCTCCTTCTTGCGCCGGGCGCGCGACCCCATTGGTCGAGCGCGAAAACCACCTTCTAGAACAATCTAGGTCATTCGCGGCACGCTGAGTCATCGGTGCCGGAGCGAAGGGGGGAGGGAATCACTTTGGTGCGCACAAGATTACCGTGTCTCGTTCGGGGATAGACAACTCGTTAAGCTCGGAAATTGGCAGGGAGATCAAACGCTGGAAGCATCGGCGCAGAACGGAGTTTAAAAGCGAACCCAGTATGTCTCAGGACGCTGAATACAATTTAACCGGTAGCCCATCCCGAAGAGGAGTCGATACTAGTTTCACAGAATCTGAAACACGTTTGACCACATCTGTAGTGAGAACTGCACATAGCGCACCATCACCTCAGAGGCCAGTTGCTGCAACGCCGTCACTATTTAATGTGCTGCGAAAGCCCCGCATCTACGGGCGTCTGACTGCGCCATATATCCTCGAAACGGGCAAGTAATCCCGCAAAATTTAAAAACCTGTGAAGCTCACTGCGTTTCATGAGTGGCGAAGGCCCCTAGATTTCTGGAAATAGCCCCGAGAACCGAAGCGGACTTCCGCTAGGGGGCCGTGGCGAGCAGAAGTGTGTCACGTCGGTTCTGTCTTCCTGCAGTGATTTCTGCGGCAAATGTTATGAGATCAACCAGAGCTGGTTAAAAACGTAAATCGGAAGCTGAGAGGACTCTGCGGACACCAGCGTTTTGTCCGTAAGTGGATGTTTCACATTTTGGAGCCAAAATTCTGCCAGCCTTGGTGCCAATGTGCTAACTCAAACGCCGGCCACTGGGCCTAACGAGGGCTAAGGCTTACCGAGGCCCCCGGTGCCGCCACGTCAGTTGTGCGGCCGCCAACAGGCGGTTGAATATCGCCGTGCAGGGTCGCAGCGGCGAAAAGGGCGAGCTCGACGCCACGGATTGGATCACATTACTCAACAGATGCAACCTCGAGGAGAAATGGGCGCGGAAAGCCAAGCTCGCCTCCGAAGAGGTGAAAGCGATAGACACCCCACCACCATCACCGAAGCGCGACGGCAAACAGCAAGCGGAGAAATCGATCGCCTCGACCCATGTCAAGCTTCCCGAGAAGGTTGGAGAGTCATTTTCCGCCCCAAATGAGGCATGGTATTCACACAGTACGATGGACCGACCCTGACCGAAGACATACATGTAACTGCGAAGATTGAATGGAACACGGCATGCCAGCTCGTCAAGAACGAGAAGCAAGGAATTTTTGTCTTCATCATCCCCCGCACAGAGGCAAAAGACAAGCTCCTACGCCTCACACACCTGGACGTTGGAGGGAAAGTGCACGAGATTACTGTTCACCTGGCAGTACCCGACGACATCTCGAGAGGAGTCATCCACGGAATAGGAATTAACACCTCACTGCAAAAGATCAAGCAGGGGATATCAGAACATGAGGAGAACCCCAAGGGGCTGGATATCAGACGACTAGGACAGCGCAAGACCATCATGCTCACATTCACCACCAAGGAGGTACCGAGGGAAATCAAATCCCTTGGTGCCATCTTGAACTGTTACTTGTGCAAGAAAATGTACGACGTATGCTATAAGTGCGGAGACCTGGGACACCGATCCGACGTACGCGAGAGCAAGGAGGAGACGTGTAGGGCCTGCGGCATCCTCAACCCCACCGAGGGCGACGACTGCAACCCCACCTGCAAGCTGTGCGGCCAGCCGCGCTCCACCGGCAACAAAACCTGCCAGGAGATCTTCAGAACCCCATACATTGTTAAAAAACGACAATGGGAGAAGGTCCAGAAACAGGAGTTGGAGGAGAAGAAACAACCAGAACATCGCAGCAGGCGGGATGAGAGCAAGACGCGGGCCACGAGCAAGGATTGACACCGGCCCACGTCCTTCCCAAGGGTACCGCAGCAGGCCACCACCACCCCACACAGGAACCAAGAGGCACCACCCACCAAAAAGGTCGGCTGGGAAGCGGGGAATTCCCATGACTCAGCCATAGTGAGGGAGCTGAAAGAGCAAATGAAACAACAACACGAAATGATGAGACAGCAACAGGAGCAATGGAAGCTTTACCAGGAGCACACACAAGCTCAGGTGAAGGAGCTCCGTAATCACGTTATCGGCCTGCAAAGGGAGACCACTGAGCTCAAAGCTCAACTCAGACAACCGGAGCCGCATCAGGATGCCATGGACGATAAGTAGTCCAAAACCAAGACAGAGGCGTCTGCACCGCCAAAGAAAAAGCGAGTTTAAAAGACAGACTGGGACGGAAAGCAAACGAAAACTTAACTGGCAAGAGTTGAAGGACCGTAGAAGGTACATCAGATTGAAATTTTTCCATGAGATTTATTATTCAAAAACTGGCATAAACCGCGAACAATATATCCAGGCACCTCATTATATATCAAAGCGACTGGACCATTGCTTGAAGGTCAGAGAATTTTCTTGCAAGGGTGACGTCTTGCGTTATTCTTTTTTTGTTAGAACTGTTCGGGACTGGAACAGTTTGCCATCGAGCATTGTATGTATTACATCTAACGAAGCATTTTTCCATGCACTGCAATAATTGCTTTATACCTACAAATGAAGTCGGTACCCCCCTGCTGTAATGCCCTGCGGGGCGATGCAGGTAACTAATAAATAAATAAAAAATAAAAATTGAGAAGGCCGAGAGCACGGTAGACAATCTAGAGGTAGACATGCAGCGACTCAAAGAGGTAGTACAACAGGCGGTCATACCTACCCAGCGTGACGCGCAGAGGACCGACCAACTCTCAGTCCAGCTCAGCCAACTAGTTATCCCAATGGGAACTAGAACGAACCAACAGGCAGAACAACAAAATTAAATCCTTCTGCGGTTGAATAATGGACAGACTCAACACTAAGGCAAACACAATATGGCATTGGAACAGTAGGGGCTTCACAAAAAAAGAAACCTTCCCCAAGCCTACCTTACGAGACGCGGTGGTTCCGACATCATCGCGCTGCAAGACTGTGGGAAAAACGTTAAACTGAGCGGATACAAAACGTACCCAGGCCGGTCGCCGTACATTCAGACTGATACCCTGAAATATCTCCGTCATGCAGCATGAGGTAGGTTGCACACAGGTTGACTACGGGTTAACAGAGATTATGCCGCAGAGGCGGAAATAACGCAGCCTGCAAGTCGTGAGCGTCTACAGCTCTCCTAAACTAAGGAAAGGATGTGGCTTCAGGGACCTCTTTGTCAAAGCGCAAGCACTGGCAGAAGGGCAGCAGCGTCTCTTAATAGTAGGGGATTTTAATGTGCCACACCAAGCATGGGGATACAGCCACTCCCAGATAAAGGGGAAGGAAATATGGAACCAAATGATACAGTGCAATTTAACACTCCTTAACAATCTACTCGCACCAACCAGATCGGAAACCAGCGTGTCATACGACACCTTCCCCGACCTGGCCATGATCGGAGCGGACGCTGAGGCTACATGGCACAACACGAAAGGGAACCTAGGCAGTGATCACAGAATCATAGAGATCGTTTACTAAAACGGGGTCAAAATCAAACGCGAGAGGAAAACCCTCAAATCCATCAATTGGCAGTCCTTCCGCGACAACGGAGGGGGTTCCAGGGAGATCGCCGACAAACCTGAATGCACCAATGGCATCCGTGCAAAGAGGCTGAGGAGAAAATAGAATTACATTAGGAACAAGCTTGGGTTGATAGCCACATGAGACAGCTGTGGCAAAAGAAAAAAAGAGGCAGAAACCGAGCTCGCCCAAAAAGAGGAAACCGTAACCTGGGAAGGAAAATAGCAGCTCTCAGCAAGGAAATTGGGAGCCATGCCCGAACACTAAATAGACAACACTGCAACGACATCTGCGATAGACTAGACGAGCAATTAAGCTCCGTAACCACCTGAAAACTATTGAGACACCTCCTGGACCCAGACAACACCAAAGCTGACACCAGGAGAAAAATGGAAAGACTAACACAAACTCCAGGGGCCGCAGGAGGGAATGATCAACCAGACAAAAGAGAGGTATATAGGGGAAACAAACACCGAAACATTCCCCGACTATAGCGGCGAAAACAACGAGGAGCTAGAGCAACCAATAACCATAAGAAAGGTCCAAGCTGCCTTAAACAATCTCAGCGGAAAAACCGCGACTGGCCGAGATGGGGTCCACAATAAGATGCTTAGAAACCTCGATGACTCCCTTTAGAAACTAACAGCATTCATTCAATAGTGTTGGGAACGGGGGGACATACCTGGGGAGTGGAAGAATGCAAAGCTAGTCCTTATCCCCAAACCAGGAAAAGAACTCAAACTTGAGAACCTTAGGCCAATATCGTTAACCTCCTGTTTAGGCAAGCTAATTTAGCACGTGATACAGAATAGGCTCAACGGATACTTGGAAAGTAAGGAACTGTACCCAGACAACATGGTTGGATTGAGACAACAATCCAGAAACGACGTCATGCTACAACTCAAAGAAAAAGTATTGGAAAGGAAGACTAGCGACACTAGAGTCATAGTGGGAGGAGACGTCAGCAAAGCGTTTGACAACATCAAACACCAAACGATCCTGTCTCACCTCAATCAATTAAATGTAGGAATCAAGCTATACGACTATATTAAAAGCTTCCTCACGAATCGAACGGTGAAGATAGAAATCGGGGGCGCAGTAAGAGAAAACATTAGGCTAGGCAACACGAAAACACCACAGGGATCGGTGCTATACCCCGTACATTTTTTAACATTTCAATGATCGGGCTGCCTGAACGACTCAGAAAGCTAGAGAGCCTCTGCGACACTCTCTACGGTGACGGCCTCACCCTTTGGGTCGACAGAGGGGGAAGCGATGGCCAAATAGACGGCACCCTACAAAGGGCAATCTGGGCAACGGAAAGCTATCTGAGACCCATAGGGCTAAAATGCTTGCCGGAAAAATCGGAGATGCTAATCATAAGCAAGCAGCACGTCAATATCTCGCTCCTGGAAAACAACACCCCGGTCCCAATCGTGGACAAGATCAGGATACTGGGTGTTTGGATACGACAAAATGGGAGAAACACCGAAACAATACACAGACTAGAAGACAGGACCAACCAAACTTGCAGGCTTCTCAAGGTGATAGCAAACAAAAACGCGGTAATGAAGGAGGCGAACCTCCTTAGGCTTGTCCACTTTCATCATTAGCCGAATCACATACTCTATCCCGTACTTAAAGAAAACTAAAGCAGAGAGAGACAAGGTAGACATCCTCATCAGGAAAGGTGTCAAAACAGCCCTAGCCTTAGCAGCGTGCACATCAACCGAGACTATCCTCAACCTAGGGGTGTCAAACAACCTAGAGGAAACGTACGAAGAGAAACTCACGGCACAATATGTCAGACTAACTGGCATCAAAACGGTCAGATACATCCTTAGGAAATTGGACTACCAAAGGCAAGAATCGCAAGAAGGGATAAGCTCCATCCCCAAAGAAATTGCCAACAAGCTAAGAATAACCCCAGACCAAGAAACATTCACCCCATACACAACGAGGAACGCAGGAGAAGCAGAGTCCAAAAACTTCAAAGCTCCTCCTCCAAAAACAAGTGGTAGTGTACAACGATGCAGCAGAGTACCCATAAGGGCACTACGTTGCAGTAGCAGTGAGCGACAAAGGAGAGCTAATCTCGAGCTGTAGCGTAAGACACTCTTCACCAGAGGAGGCAGAAATGGCGGCGATTGCCCTGGTAATCAGAAACCCATTAACCAAAATAATCATCACAGATTATAAAACTGCAATCAAGGCGTATGACAACGGTAAGGTGTCCAAAGAGGCCGGCAAAATTCTGCAAGCAGCCAAGGAGAACGCACCCAACGACCTAATTAGCATAATACGGGCACCCGCCTATAGTGGACTCACAGGGAACGAGATCGCCAACGAGATTGCCTGAGGACTCACACACCGGTCCGCACATATACAGAACCACATATACAGAACTTCTAGAGCACTATAGAGTGGGCAGGAGAACACCCCATAGATTTATCACAAAGAAGGAAGAAGTAATCTGGCAGAAACTGCAGACGGGTACCTTCCCAAACCCGTATCACCTACACAAATGGCATCCTGAGGTGCACTTCTCCAAATGCATAAAACTGTGAAGGAATTGCGACCCTAAATGACATGCTCTGGGCTTGCACAGCGCTAAACGGTCTACATGGAAACAAATAGTCATGGGAATCCTCCCTCCATAGCCAGGAAGAAAAAGCCCAGAAACAATTCATCGGTCAAGCTCAGGCAGCCGCACGACGCCTAGTGACTTCAGTCGACGTCTAGGGGGGAGGTAGACGATGAACGAGGGTGCTGGGTCTCACCCGATCACCCATACTCTCTGACGGGTACAAAGTGCTTTCTCTCTCTCTGTCGAAACCTGTGACGCCACAGCATGCTATTAGTCGCGGGACCACGAACCTATAACGTAGCGGCATCTTGCAAAGCGTACCATCTCAGGGTGGGCATATCGGCGCTGCTGAGAGCGATGAAGGCACAATGAGGCGTTGGTACTCACTCTGCAGTTCGTCATACCACGCGGACATGAGCGGAGTTTGGAAGTCTGTCCGCTGGACAACTGGAAGTTTCGCAGCTGTGTCTTCCAGGTCATCTGACAGGCCACGGCGCAACGCGCAGCCCTCCACTGAGCAACACAAGCGGTATAGTTATTTTAGCGCGTACCACGTACCGTGCTGCTGTCAACCAGGGAAGCGCGTAGAGCACGTGATAGGCTCATGTGCGAAAGCGATTTGTGCAGCATGCGGAAATAGAGAAAAACTTTAATTCATAGCACGCCATGAGCTCCACACGACCCCATTGCACTCGAGTGTTTGTGCTCCCAGTGGAAATCGAGAAGTGTTAGTGTGGAAATCAAGATGCCACGGTCGACTTGTTTCAAAATTAAGGGAAGAAAGCGCGAGCATTTCTGGCCGGTGGTCATGTCTGTAGGTGTGATGTAAGTAGGTACGAAAGCAGAATGCGCCCGAGGCACAGTGTATGTGTGATCCAGCCTGCTGGCATCGACTCATGGTGCCATGTCCAACAAAACTGTGAGCCGTGCGTCAGAGTTCAAAAGATTTCCAGCTCGCTGACCCCTCCCAAGCCCTCGCGCAACACAATACGTATCAGGAATGCATCTAAAAATGAATGTGAATTAGCTCAGCGTATCTAGGATATGCAAAGCGAAAGCTGTCGTCGTTCATTGTGTTCACTGGCGTTGGCGTTGACAACGTTCTAGAATTTGAGGAAAAGAAGGGCGCATAGCTTGCTTCCTGGGTCATGTACGCCGTTAATCGTTCGTTGAAATGCGTTGCGGTGGTGAGAGAAAGATGTGGGCTGCATGCATTAGCGCTTACGGCGTTGTGGCAGACACGCGGTTGGTTGGTTGCTTTTTAAGGAAAGGAAATGGCACAACATTTGTCACACATCTCGGCTGACACTTTAACCACCTTTTCTCACTGTGCCTAAAAAAAGGCACCCAAGCTGCTTCAGCGCACAACCTAAAACAAAACTTTCGCCTAGCTGGTTCTGGAACTACAACTGAAACTTTGCATATTTTACCTGCTGCTGCAGGCGGCTGCGTTTTTATGGAGGCAAAACGCTAAGGCACCCGTGTGCTGTGCGATGTTAGTGCACGTTAAAAATCCCCAGGTGTTCGAAATTATTCCGAAGCCCTCCACTACGGCACCTTTCTTCCTTTCTTCTTTCACTTCCTCCTTTATCCCTTCCATTACGGCGCGGTTCAGGTGTCCAACGATATATGAGACATACTGCGCCATTTCCTTTCCCCCAAAATCAATTGTTATTGTCATTATTATTATTATTCTACCGGTCTCACTTGCCATGTGCTTGGACCCCTGCCCGCACATTTAAAACTATACTTGGCTCCAAAGGAAAAATAAATGATTTCGAAAGATCAGCATTAGGCAATGATAACATACATGCCAATATCCACCTGGTCTTTGAGAAACATTAGCAGGGGGAAATATGGAGACCGCGCCTGTTTCGCATCGCTTGCACCTGAACCACTTGGTGCACCATCTTTCCTGGCACGGTGTTTTTTGTAAAGGTGTCTCTCAGGCTTTTCCATCGTGTCTGGACATTACAGCCTGCAAGTAGAGTTTCAAAGTGTTGAACTCTGTTCACCACCACATATCCTATCAAGCGCAGCTGTCAGCGCGCCTGTCTAAAGCACTCGAGCGCTGTCCTGTCGCACAAAGGCAATGACATAGTCAGGCAGGTACACTGCTCTAGAATCTATGCTGGTACTGGAGAACAGGTACAGAGAATATATTTGCTGTGGCAGTTGCAGAGTACTTGTTATAAGAGACCAACTGGATTTACTTTCTTCGCTGGCTGGCTGGCTGGCAACCTTGGTCGCACGGAAGGGCACGTGTCTGCTTCTAGCTCTGTGTTTTTGCTTTTTGCTGTCTTCTCGCGTGTGGCGTGGGTCGGACAGTGCCCTCCGTGAGACCGAATGCTGAAGACGCCCCTGCGGAGAAATTCCCGGCAATGTGGGCGCATTCTCAAGTGAGAAAACCCAACCGGAACCCTCAGGGGCAAGCTAGGCTTAGCTCAGCGCTGCCGAGCGAGGCCGCGCTACGCGGCTGCATGGATTCTGCGTTGTTGACGACAGCTACGCAGATGCCCGCTGTGTTGTCACCTGACGCAGCCTCCACGTCCACACAATCGTCAGCGCCTCCTAGCCTCCAGCCTGCCCCATCTTCCGATGCTACGACTTTGGCCTGTGACATGGACTGCTCCACCGCCGCTGTGCCCGTGACACTCCGTCAAGAAACTGTGCCCGCAGCGCCGGTTCAGTATTCCCACCAAGGGCCGTCACCAGCGTCTGAGCCTCCTCCACAGATGCCTCCCGTGAGTCAAGGCTCTCTTCCGCCTGCTGCGAACTTGTTCCGCGTTACCATCAAGCCTACAGTGCGCTTTTTTATTTATTTATTTATTTATTCAAGTTACTCACAGGCTCCTTTACATTGGAGCATTGTGTGAGTGGGGCAGTACATAGAAGTTAGAGAACAGCGCAAAAAAACACAAAAGGACAGAAGAAAAACTTTATACAATAGTTAGCAAGAGGCACTCAGAAGAATACAAATAAAGTAATACAACACACAATAATTAATTGATATGACTGCCATCCCTGCCCGGAATGTTCAAGCTACAATTGACCACGCTCTTGGCTCTTCGAACTACTGCGGGTTTGTCGTCCATCGCCCATCCAACACCATCACGGTAAACTTGCCATCCTTGATGGACGCCCAGAAAATGTGCGCAGTTACGCGGATCCCCCTGGATGACAGCAAGCATGTGCCGGTGCAAATATATTTTGCAACTGGTCCTGTGACAGCCTCCGGCTGCTAAACGCACGCAGTACTGCAAGCACGGCCTATGGGGCGCCGGGGCTCATACCTGCTCATCCTGCAAGGCCCGTTGACTCTCCCGAAGTACCTTACCTACTACGGTGCGATCGTCAAACCACAGCCCTTCCAACCTCGTCGTATTTTTCATCACTGCCACAAAGGACATGCAAAATACCTGTCCTAATCCAGCAGCTGCGGCCGACATGAATGAACCAACAGTTCCTTGTGCCCTGTGTAAATCGCCGGACCATGACATTCACTCCCCCGCTTGTCCAGAGAAGCAAGCGAAGAAGTTTCAAAAGTTGCCTGCAAAAATGAATGTTCCTACAAATAATTGCTTTGCATTCCCATTCCAAAAACCTTTATTTCCATCAGAAGGGAGGCCCCATACTGCCTACCCCCAGCACGCAGGCCTAGGGGGTAAGGGCCGGGACCCCCGCGATTAAAGGCAGGCAAAGAGTTGCTGGCTCTTCGCGGCCTCCACCGCCAGATGAATGGCTTGCTTCTGCTTGATGGGGTCCGTGCTCCGCAGAAGGGTCTCCCAGGCTTCTCTACTATCAATTCCTTCGTTAGCCCCTGGGGAGTCTACACATTCCCAAATTACAAAATGTGGAGAGAGGGGGACCCTCGATCACGTAATTGCTATGCAGCTCTCGCATGTGACGACAACGACTTCCCTGAACTTCCTTTATCTGAGCCCGCTGCTCACCATACGTCTCCTCACCAGCGTACATATGCACAAGCGGCTCACCTTCCCGGATCAAATGGTACGCCAAAACGTCCAGTGTATCAACCACATGTGGATACCACAGATGAAGACACAGTTTTAGACAATGCAATCGCGGAGGCTCGCCGCCGACTAGACGAACTCACCCAGCGCCGGGAACAGGGTCGTTCTCAATCCTCTCGAAGAATTCAAATCACTCGGGAGCAATCATCAGAGGAATCACCTCGAGTAAGCACTGGGCCACAATCAGGTGCCGACCTCCTGTTAGCCGTGACTACCCCGACAGTGGATAAAATATTAGCGCTGATGAAGCAGGTGACATCCCTTATCGTGGAAGCTCTTCGACCTCATCATGGATAGCGCATCATCATCTATGGTGGTGCGTAGGAACTGTCGAGGATTCGCTAATAATGCCTCTGAAGTGAACATCCGCCTTCGCGACGGAATGCTGAAGGCATGGGCGTTCCTACTGCATGAGCATAATTCACATCCACGCCTTTCAGGTTTCTGCGCATACCATTCTCCCTCTAACCCTGATCGCCGTGCACCGCCTCCTCCCTCAGCGCAGGTAAGTCTGCAATTTATATTCACAGTTCAGTTCCGCACACACCGCTCGACCTTTCACGGTGGTGCAACACACGTCAAGAGGTTGTCACCCTTCTCGTAAAACCTGCACGCACACCCCTTGTCCTTGTTTCTTTTATAGTCGTTCTGGCTCTGCACCTCCCAATCTGGGATGGGTTCGTTTTCTATGTTCTACCAACTCGGGTATCCCTATTCTAGTTGGTGGTGACTTAAACGGCGCGCACACTGCGTGGGGTTACCCATCGGATTCCTCAAGGGGTGCACACATTCAAGGGAGCTTTTAGGATCATTCTTTTCAACATTTAAACCACTCAAATACATCTACCCGCCCACGAGGTGGCCCGTATTCACCTGATTTGACATGGTGGTTAGGCCCCGGTAACCCTCGTTTGGCTGTTGATTCTGATACTTGGGGTAGCGATCACAGCCCTATTTTTATCTCCCTCACGCCTACGCGTCTACGGAAAATACGCCGCACTGTACGAATAACATCACGGGACTCTGTACGCGCAGACAATCATTTATCTACATTCAAGCCCTCTTCAGCACTGTCTACTTTCTCTGCTGTTCTCGCTACTCACATAATTACCACTACTGTAAATGAAGACGACCGAACCCCGGACATACATATCTTGAATCTGTGGGCTCTTCGTCGCCAGGCGGATCTTTACGCTACTCGTCACCCCGATGACCCATCGGCTCTTCCTACTCTTCACCACGCTACCGCATGGGCGCGGCGCTATGCAAAGCGGCTAGGCAGGCAACGCTGGGATGCATGGTGTGCCCGCCTGTCCTCTACGCAGGGCAATCGACATGTTTGTAGAGTGTTTCACGCCATGGAGCGCCCTTCTCAGAATGCAGATTACACAGAGAGCATTCTCCTCGCGCTAAATGTGGATTAGGACACATTTGCACAACAAGCGGCCCGTCAATTTTTTCCAAACCATGACTGGACCGCTACTTCTCCGCCTTGCATTGGTTACAGAGCCCTTCGATGGGATTAATTTTGACCTCACCATGGCAGAGCTGCTGGCCTCCATTGAACGTTTAAAAAGTACTAATCCCGGGCACGACGGCATACCTAACTCCTTATTCCGTAACTTGGAAGGGAGGGCTTTGCAAACCCTACTTGATACTTTTAACGAAGTGTGGCTTTCTGGCTTCACGCCGGGAGACTGGAAGAATTCTATTGCGGTTCCAATACCCAAGTCAGGTCAGCCTCCAGTATCTCTGTCCGTATCTCTCTCTCTGTCCGGACCCCGTAGAGTATCTGTTACGGGTCCAATGGACTTATTTTTGGAAATGTGGCGGAAGTTTTGAAGGTTGCTTCACTTCCGCCTTAGGTTGGCCCGGTATTGCACTGCCTCCGCGATCGGCCTTGTCTTTAGCGCGTCTTAACTATCCTGTCTTTCTATCCCATCCATCTTTAAACTCTCCTACTATCTGCACGTGGTACCGATTGTGGCTCGGCTTGAGCCAGTGGGCACGGCTGTGCACTTTCCTTTTCTTTCTTCCTGGCAATAGACAGACAGACAGTATCTCTCTCGTCCCTTCGTTCAAGTTCCCTTACGCCTACCATCTGCAAGCTTTATGAAAACATTCTAGCCGCACGCTTGTCGTGGTGGCTGGAATACCATGATTGTTACCCAGATTCACAAATTGGTTTCCGCCCACAAATTGGAACGGAGGACGGCCTTGCTACTTTGGCTGCCGACGTGCTTAACTATTCTCCGCAGAGTCACCTTGTACGAACCGCAGTGGCTACAGACATAACAAAAGAATATGATAACATCCTTCACTCTACCATTCTTGCCTCCCTTCAAACTCTTGGTCTGCCTCACCGGTTCCTCCTCTCCATTCACGATCCAACTTTCAACGTGCGTGTCCACAGAAAGCGCTTTGGTAACTTCACTTCCAATAGAGGAGTGCCGCAGGGCTCCGTTCTCGCCCCCACATTATTTAATGTGGCTTTTTCCTCTTTTTCGAGCCCTAGAGACCATCTCTTCTATCCGCATGCTTGCGTATATCGATGATATAACCTTGTGGGGCTGTCATCGAGATGCGTCTATTCATCAGTCGGTCATTCAGCACGCGCTGGATTTATTGACATCTCCCCTCTCACCTCTGGGTCTAACACTCTCTCCTACTAAATCATGTTTCATTCACATTGGAAATATATCCGGCTAACAGAAAGCTCCCCCTTTAAATTTTACGGTACATAATTCTCTGATTCCTCAGGTAGAAACTTTTCGTATTGTTGGTCTTCTCCTCCATACATCTAGGACGTAGCACCCCGTGGCTGACAGCCACCCGTAAATCGGCTCACGCTACTCTAGGTCTGATTTGTAGCATAGCTATGCGCTCTGATGGCGCACGTGTTCATACGGCCCGCCAACTTGTGCGCTCTATCCATCGGCCACGCATAGTATATCAGGCACAATTTCAACGTCTCACCCTCAGAGAGTGGGACTCCTTTGAAGCTATCAATCATGGGGCTATGCGCGCCATAACATATCTGCCTCGTTTAACACCCATACCTGTGCTACAGGAGTTCGCCCAACTTAATACACTCAGTGAACGCATCGACCAACGGGTGGCAAATAGAGCTCGGAACAGTCTCTCCAACTTCATCGTTTAAAGACACTTCCTCCATGGTCATATTGCCAGCTCACTGACAATCGCCACACTTTTTCCCCGTCGGTATCAGCCGCGTACCTGCCTGAAGGGTCTATGTTGCACACGAATGCATCACATACTGCAGAGACGGGAGTTACTGCTGTGTATAGTTCATCTCATCTGCATCCCAACTCTCGCGCGACGTATACCGCGGATACGTGCACTCCCCTGGAATTGGAACTTCAAGCCATTTATAATGCCATTGCTTCCCTTCCGCTCGTTCCAACATTCAATACAGTTCATATTTACACCGACTCCCGCGCCTCCCTTAAACAGCATAAGGCCGTTCGACGGACATTCCAGATTTCACAATCAATTCATGTGCTCTGCGCAAAGTATCCATGTCCTGTGCGCATACACTGGATTCGCGGCCATGCCCAGGATCCACATAACATTCAAGCGGATGCTATGACTAATCTTCATACATCAGACGATCCGCCACCTTCCCATCTTCCTCCAGATCCGTTCCTGTCCCATGTTTTCGATTCCGAAGTCCTGCGCCAGCGAACACGCGCTCTAATTCCTCCGTGTTCGCAATCTCTCCGCCGTAGTCTTACTCGGCAGGAGGAGGTGTCCGTGAGCCGCATTCGGGCAGGGGCGGCTCTGACACCATCTGTCCGTCATCGGTGGCATGCCAAAGATCTGCCAGCACCTGACAGGTGCCCTCACTGTAGCGCTGCACCGGACATTTGTGATGTGTGGCACTTGTTGTGGAAGTGCCCAGCTACGGCTGTTATAAGAAAACGTGTCCTCAGGCAGGAGGGCCTGCGGTGGAACCGCGAAAGTGACTACGTGAAGTGGACTATGTACAATCGTTTCATTAGCAACCCCTGCGACTACCTCAGCGCAACGGGTCTTCACTCCTTTTAACTTTCAATCCCATGAATTCCTTCCCCCTTCCCTTTTTTTCAACTTATGCCTCATGGCACACTTCTCGAATAAAAAAAATCTTTCTTCGCTACAATGCACGCAGCTACAGTGCACAGGACAGTTGTGCCAGCAATTATGCAAAAGTTCAATTTGAGCATTTTTGGTCGCACTTTCAGGAGTAGTTGCCTCGCTAGCATGCCACTAATTTGACTAATGATGCACTGTGGTATGGCTGTTAGATCTGAAATTGCAATTCATCTAAAATGCAACAGATTTTTGTGATCAGTTTAGCAGCCCAAAAGTAACTGAACAATTACAAAAAGTAATTGGTTACTATTGTGTTATTCTCCTTTCCACTTTTACCAGCGCAAGACATGGACTCCATGGAATGAGCCTGTGTGGCTTCCAGGATCTGTTGCCTGCTGCAATTCGTACGCTGTTAATTTTCATCAAAAAGCAACTTCTGATAAAAGCTGTTCTCGTCAATATTTTTTTCCGCCTCACCTTGAAAACATTAGGAGCGCCACTCAGTGTGTGTAGGTGTACGCCCTGGAGGAAAGGACCGAGTTGAAGTATGCGAAGACTTTATGCACCAGCTAGGAGTTTAAAACCGCACGAGAAGTAGCGAACGCTGCAAAATGCTCCGCGCATCGTTGTCCGCAGTCATAAAAGAAATGCGAAGCGGGGAATATGGCGCTAGTAAAATGCAGGCCGCTCAGGATAGCATTTCCGGACATCCTCGCTCGCGCGGCTTTTCGGCTATGCGACCAGATTCCTCGCTAGCACAAATGTTCGCCACAAGGTTCAGGTTCTCAAAGTTATACCGGTCGTTATAACCCGTTCTTCGAGTAAGAAATAACTGATTACTACTAACCGACTACCGAGTTATAAAACTTTGTTTTCGTGAACGTTACCCTGAACTCCGAGCGGCCATTTCAGCTCTACAAAAATGTGCAGCCTGTCTAGGGCGCTCAACTGCTGCGCTACGGCACAAATGAAATACTTGCGTGGCTGCATGCTCACTTTGAACCACGATGCTCGGACTTCAGTCACTTGAATGACTACGCGCACTGGTGTCGAAAGCCTACTTAGATATTTCGATTCGTTTCCTCGCAGAGGGTCCTAGAGCGCCTTAGAAAACATCGTGGTCACGTCGGTATTCGTAAAAAGCTGCATTTCTATTAAAGAAGTTTTCCAAACTAGTAATCTTTGCACTGTCACAAAGGACATGTCACTGTTCGTCGTTCTTGCACTGCGGAAGAGTTCTAGAGGCCAATACAATGTGATTTCGGGCGAGGGAATACGCGACGAGCAGCTAGGCAGACGGGACCGCCGTGCATGCTGCGAGCTCAGCGGCGCGGTTGAAGCTCTTTGACCACGGCTAGCAACCCCAACTCCAGGTTTCAAGCAGGCGCAGGATGGGTGCCCTTACTTTGAAAGGTACACGTGCAGCAATGTAAACATACCTGGGTCGCATCCAAGTTCCGTGACGACATTGGTCCACGCTTCCGTCTTTTTTTTGTGGCCCATATAATCCGACCTTGAACTGTCCCGTAAAATGGGACGCTTCTGAGCAGCACAGATCAGCCGGTCACTGAACTCGACACGAGCTGCCTTTGTGGTCATCGCCATGTCGCGAGTGCCAAGCAGACCAAGCTGACCAAGAACATAGAGCGTTCGCGAAAAGCATGCGCCGGCAAGGAAAATGTAAGTGTTGACAAGCAAGTGAGCTATGATTGGCTGTCCCTGCTGGCCGCTTCCGGCAGCGTCTGAAGACGCGCGTCCAATATCTGGCGGGGCCAGGCAGGCGGCGGCGGGCGTTTTTTTGAGGTCGGGCGTCAAACACGCGCTGTGAGGCGAAGAACGCCGACAAAAACGCTCCATGTATCCCGGGCTAAAGGGAAGGAATAAAGGAGAGAGTGAAAGAAGAAAGGAAGAAAGAGGTGCCGTAGTGGAGGGCTCCGGAATATGCTGCAATATATCCGCCGTACCGTTCATTGGGTGACCAACCTATCGCGATCAATCATTACCTGCCACATGCCACGGTGGCAGGGTGGGCGCGCTGCCTATCCAGTGTGCGGAATGCTATCACAGCAGGTTCTTGGAGTTTGTCACCAACGCCACTGCATGAAAGCGAGATTTAGGTGTCCACTGACCCAGGGAGCCAGTAGTGCGCCTTTCATGAAATATAATGGTCTCTGCAACGTTGTCAACGCCAATGAACGCCGGCGACTCACTTGTCTTCTTTCGTTTTTTAGTAAAGGAGATGGCGGAGCAACTGTCTCACATATCTCGGTGGACACCCGAACCGCGCCGTAAGGGAAGGGATAAAGGAGGGAGGGAAATAAGAAAGGAAGAGGAAACAGGCGATTGGATCTTGAGGAAAAACGCGCCGCTGCGCAGCGGCGGAACACCAGTGGCTCGGTGCAATTAGTGGCGCATGCTCAGAACAGACTAGCGACGCTTACCGAAATGCGCCGCTGACTAACATACCGTTGCTTTCGCTACAAAAACATTGAAATTACTGCGGCTTGCATTATTGGGTGCCTTAATTTATATACTTATCTATATTTGAAACTGCGTCACCTAACATGAGCATTCACACAAGGCAACTGTAGGCAGTGAGCAAAAACAGCACTCGAGTACAGCGGATTAGGGGACGGTTTCTGGCAATCAAGATGAAACCTTCAACGCGTATTCGGCCTTATTGCTTTTCTTTGTACAGGACACGCAGTGTCATCGAAATAGAGTGCTACACTGAAGGTGAAACCTGCAACGCCTGTTCGGCTTTATTCTTTTCCTTGAACGGTTTACGGGGTGATAACACGTGATACTCTACTGTGTTTCCGATATCTAGCTTGTTGCTGCTGCCGCTCCTTCCTTCCATGCTAGAGAATATGAAAATGTGCGCTCGTTGAGCGTAAATTCTGTTTAACTAGGTAATGTATTTTAAATTGGGCATGTTAGCGCACTTGTACAGGTGAATCGCATTGCAACACTTTAAGACTGCTAACTTACCTGTTATGCGGAGAAGCTTCAGAAGCAATCAATATAAATACGGGATATGACTTTTTGAATAACCATCGGCTGTAACTGCGCCTTTTTGTGTTTTATCCTTGCCTGATTTTCATGTAAAATGGAAATGAAATTTGGCTTTTGAGGAAAGGAAACGACGCAGTAAATGTCTCACATATCCAGGTGGACACCCGAATTTTCGCCATCCATAGCGTGAGACCACGGCTTTAACACGTGCTACATTCACACGCGCATCACGAGACAACAGCACGCGGCTCGTAGCTTCCGCCACTCACCACCACTGTAATGCATGTTTGTGAGTCTCGGGGGGGGGGGGGGGGGGGGGACCCGCCTACGTCCCAAATAGTAATGGTAGGCAATTTCCCCGTACTTTTGCAGGCGCTCCTCTCTCCCCCGTTGTCTGGGGGCTCTACGGAAATAGAGAACTCGGGCTGGCTCGTGAGCTGCCTCATTACCGGGGACGCAGGTGTGAATTAAACAATAGAGAAGCTGTCGCGTGGAGGCGGCCACAAACCAATACATATATGAACCCGGTATGGGCTTACCACGTGTACACAGAGCTGAGGTCGTATGATCGATGCACACACTGTGGGGCGAGAGGGACCCTCGACCACATAATTTGGGAGTGCCGAAATTCTCCCGGGGCGGGCAAAAATATAGATAGTAGAGAAGCCCGGGAGACCCTGCTAAGAATCCCGGACCTTGAGCTCCAGTGCAACACCATCCACCTGGCGGAAGAGGGCGCTGCCAGTCAAGGAATGCCAGCCAGCCTCTCACTCCCAGACCTGCGTGCCGGGGGAGCGGAGAAACGTCTTTCCTGTTGGAAATTAAAGTTGTTCAATCAATCACTGCCGCTGCGAGGGGGAAACGGCGGCGCGGGGTAGTAGAAAGGGTGTTCCCACCGTGAAAGCTGAGGAACCGTACTTAGAAGTCGTTTCCGGAAAGGCAACATCCACGGATGTTTCCATTTCATCTCCACGTTTGCCGAGCGCACCAATGTAAACAATTGAAGCTCCCGTATTTAACGCACTAAGTCCAACACTGAGGCTGTGTTGACGAATGAAAAATTTGTTTTCGAGGAAAGGTAATCATACAGTAACTGACATCGGAACCGCGCCGCAAAGGAAGGGAGGAAGGTGGGAATGAAAGAAGAAAGAGGTACCATAGTGGAGGAGTCCAAAATAATTTCGTGTACCACATATCTCGGTGGGCACCTTAACCGCGCCTTAAGGGAAGGCATAAAGGAGGGAGTGAAAGAAGAAAGGAGGAAAGAACTGCCGTAATGGAGGCCTCCGGCAATAATTTCGACCACCTTGAGATCTTTCATGTGAAATGAAAATAAAAACCCTTTTTGAGGAAAGGAAATGGAGCAGTAATTGTCTCATACATCGGTGGACACCGGAACCGCGCCGGAAGGGAAAGGAGGAAGGATTTTTAATGTGCACTGACATCACACACAGCTCACGGGCGCTTTTGCATCCGTTTCTCTTCGAACCCGACCGCGGCAGCTGCGTTTTTATGGAGGCAAAACGCTAAGGCGCGCATGTGCTGTGCAATGTCAGTGCACGTTAAAGATTCCCAGGTGGTCGAAATTCTTCTGGAGTTCTCCAGTACTGCTCCTCTTCCTTGCTTTCTTCTTTCACTCCCTCCTTTATCCCTTCCCTTACAGCACGGTTCATGTGTCCGCCGATATGTGAAACATGCTGCGTCATTTCTTTTTCCCAAAAGCAATTTTCAATGCCGAAAGAAATTCGTCTCCCACGGGACCAAGAAGAAAAGACGGAGCCGAGCGCGCAGGGGCGCGTGGTAGCTTGTGCTTCGCGTGGCCCATCGTCACGTGACCTTTCCGGCGGGTATATAAGGATGCGACATACGGTCCTGCATGTGAAGAAGCGTGGAGGCTGGGCACTACTCCTGCCACCCACGATGCTGCACAGCATCGTGCAACCCTTGGCCCTACCCAAGCCTCCACAATGAGACTGGGGCATGTCCTCGTCTCTATATATCAGAAAACAAAAGAAAGGTCTAAGCGGATTTGTGGCTACACTGACCCCAGTCTCAAGACTTCGTCGATGTTTGTCCGAAAGCTAGGTCTTACAAGTGGTGTTCCAGGAGTGATGTAGAAAGACCAGTTGTGCGTATAGTGATATGCTGATAAAGCTGCTACGAACAATATATTTTCATCAGAACGCGTAATATAAGCAGTTCCTTATAACGAATCGCGCTCTTGACATTGCCACGCTTCGATTAATTGTTCATCATACACTGATGCCACCGGGAAAGCGCGAGCGCAATTGTTTTTTAGGACGAGAGCGAAGGTGAAGCCAGCGATGGCGCTCGTGTCTCGCGGTTTCTCTCCTAGTGCCCTCGTCCTGAGTGCACTGTTAAATCCTGCAAAGTAGCTAAGTTAATCTTCAGTACACACAGTACAGACTGGCATAGCCACTGTTTTGCAATCCACAGGCATACATAGAGTGCGAAACTAAAATCAAACTTAAAAGCAGTGTAAAAAATACAGTACATTAAGGCATATATCGTAGCATGGTAACGAGTACAATTTTCCTTCAAATCGTTGATGCGGTGACTTCCTGGAACCATGCATGTCCAACATAGCACGTAAACTTCTACCTTTGTAAGACACCAATATGATGAACTTTGAGGTTATGTTTACTTTCATTTGGCTCCGTTCTTTTCCCCTTTGGCTCTGGCTCGCTTCTTTTGCTGTCTTAATTTGTGATTAGCAAAATTTCATGTGATTAAATGGACGAGGTGCGTTTTCAAAGAATGCGCGAAGGATAAAGGAAATAGGCTGCTTGATACTTTGTGGCAGCTTTCTTTCACTGGTTGCCTCTGTCATCGAAGTCGCTGTACATGCTGGCAGAATTTATTTACAGATGCATTTACAAATTTTTTCGTGCTGCAACATTACCGATAGCGCTGCATAATCGCAAGACCAGAGCATGTGCATGATTTTACCGCAGAAATCGACAGTCACGAAAAGCACGAGCCGAAGAACATTGAGGGGCTCTATACTCGGTGGGCGTACAGTTTTTCTCAAAAGTTTAGAGCCCGTGGAAGGAGGGGGGTATACGTGTATCTAAGGCATCCGGTAATAGGTGACCTGCATCCGTGCAAGGCGTTGCCTTTACTCTCGTTACCAAACTGCCATTGTGAGTGTCGGATGCACCTTGCTCATTATGGCAACTAAGTCTCGTTTGATTTATTTATTCCTAAAATGCTAGAAAAAAAATCAAGAGTTACTACTGTAAGCGCACGATTCCCAGGCAGTGGAAGTAAAGAGTCGAACCGCTAAGAGCAGCTATATTAGCAGTTTATGTTGTAATCTGTTTTTTTGTTTTGTTTTTAGACAAATACAAGGGGGAGTAAGATGAAAGTGAGCCAACCCACCTCGCGCAATAACGGTTCGGTCCATTACCTGCGGGGCATGCGGGTAGCACACAGGCATCTCTCATTTACGAAATTTATATGCAGGCTTGAGGATCAGTGTTCTTTAATGCTCACATATACACATGGTTGAGCACGGTTGTGCGACATAATGAATGCTCCAAAAGTTGAGAAGCAGGGTGTCGAGATGTTTTTGACAGCTGAAGATGTTTCCCAACAAGTGATTTGTCGCCGTGAGGCTGCCGTGCACGGCGAACATTTCATTTCATTGGCCACGGTGAAGCGTTGGGGTAAACGGTTCAGAATAGAACGTGAAAGTTGCAAAGACAATCCAAGACTATGCCAATACCACCGGCAAATAAACCCCAACACAATTGCAGAGGTTGATGAGCTGATGAGCCGTCGTTTCCGCGGGAGAGGTTCTGCTCACTTTTTTATTTCGATCGTGAGGGACCATTACTGTTCGAATTTTGTAAACCTGGAGAGGCTACCAATCTTTTCCAATATTGTGAAGAGCTGGATCAGCTGCGAGTCGCAATCAAGAACAAACGATGTGGAAAATTGACGAATGGGTTCATCTTGCTCCACGGCAATGCCCGTCGCCACGTCGCTGATGTGTTGATCACAAAACTGGAAAAGTTAAATGGGAAACGCTGCAACATCTGTCATACGGCCCAGACCAGTCGTCTTGGGACTTCCACATTTTCGGGCGCTTGAAAAAACAGCTCAACGGAACGAGATTCGTGCCGGACGATGACGTGAGCGTAAGTTACAGACTTTTTGAAACAGCAACCAAAGGAATTTTATGAGACGGGAATCACGTGACTCCTTAGTATGTGGGACAAACGTCCAAATACTCATCGAGACTACTTTTAAATAAATCTTTAATCTACCAGATATTAACTGATATTTACAGATATTAACTTTAAATATTCTTTAATCTGTATGATATTAACTGGAAACCTCTTAGCCCCGGAAATGCTACAAATAACCTCATGATAGATTTCTTGTTCACGTTCAACCTTACGCAGATTGTCGACACGCCGACTCGTGGTCATAACCAATCCAGTTATATTCTAGACCTTTTCTTCGTTTTTAGAAATGGTCTATCCACTATAACCCAACTTGTTGAATTTGTGCATATTCTTGCGCAAGGTATTAACAATCAGTCGCAATTCGATATAATTTTCCTTAACTTTTCCAAAGTGTTCGACCGGGTGTCGCACCAAAAGTTGATGTAGAAACTCAAGCATTTAATTGGTGATGGTCCCGTCACACAATGGATAAGCAGTTTTTTGTCTGAACGTTACCAATTTTTCCAGTTTGACGGACATACTACCTCCGACATTATTCCCGTGGTATCTGGTGTTCCCAAGGATCTGTACTGGCGCCTTTTATTTTTCCTATTTATTGATGATATATCTATCCAAAATGAAGTACAAATGAGACTTTTTGCAGACGATTGCGTTCTTTATCATGAAATTAAACATCAGTCTGACCAGAGCAAACTAAATGGCGCTTTGAAGAAAGTTTTTTCAGTGGTGTCATGATTGGAGTATGGCCATTAAAAAGACAAGACTGTTTCTATGTCCGTTACAAGGAAAAGAAATCTGCTTAAGTTCACTTATGGTTCTGATAACACTGCGCTACGAACTGTTACGGAATATCGATATCTGTGCATCCTTATCTCATCCGACCTGAACTGGACAACGCACGTTCAGTGTGTAGCAATTAAGGCAATGAACAAGCTGTTTTTCCTCAAACGTGCCTTGAAAAACTCGCCTCCCGAAATAAAGCTTCTGGCATACACTACACTTATACGCCCGGTATTAGAATATGCCAACATTACATGGTTCCCTTATACAGGCACTAGCGTTGCCGCACTGGAAAGTGTGCAGTGAAAAGCTGCGCGATTTATCTATAACCAGTACAGGAGCACTGATTCTTCTACTGAACTTTCGCATCGCGCAGGACTTCAGCCTTTATCTATCCGTTCGAAACTGCACCGCTTGAAATTCCTATACTTATTTCTGCACAATTCATTTAAGCTTAACTCTGAAGACTTCGTCAATATAAGCCACTCCTGGATCACCCGCCGCAAACATCCTCTTACACTTGAAGAATTTTTTTGTTCCAATAACACATTCTATTTTTCCTTTTCCGCAAGCAGTGCGCGAATGGAATGCCCTTGACGCTTTGATTGTAATGCAGCCGACAATCCTCAAATTTTTCGAGCTTACTGAGCTGAGTACGCTGCCACAAAACTGACTAGATATTGTTAAAATGTTGGTGGTATATACTGTGTTCTGTATAACTGATTACCCCGAGTTTGTTTGTTCTTGTCTTGATTTAAGTAGACCCATCCTTTTCATTGTACAACTGCTTACTGTTCTATAATTGTTTTATCTGGATGTTGGGTATTTTTCCCATCCGCCCACCCCTGTAAAAAACCCCGGTTGGGGTTGACAGTATACTGAAATAAAAATAAAATAAAATACCCCGTTTGACATATATTCGCATTGCCTCACTTTTATGTCCCCCTTGCTCTCGTATTTGTAGCTCGTAAATGAAATGATCATTCTATATAAACATTTGCTTTCTTTAAGCGAAAGCTTCACTACGCTACCTCGTAACGATTTCGTATTCCTTATGTTTTTGGCCTTCAAGTGAGCCAGAGGTGAAACCTCTTATGGCGCGGTTCGGGTGTCCACCGAATCAATCTTCAATTTTGTCCGAAAGCAAAGGAAAGGCGAATAACTGCCCCCCTGTGACGGTAGACACCTCAGTCGCGCTTTAAGCTACGTGGCGGTAGTGACAGATGTGCGCTGCATGCGTTGCCACTCCCAACGTTGTAGCTGAAACGTGGCCCTGAAGTGTTATACCATCGGCGTTCTTTGTTCATTGCCGTGAGCGTTGACAACACTCTAGACTTTGATGATATTGAGGAAAGGAAGGCGCATGCACAACTGTCTCCCTGCGGCAGTAAACGCGTCAATCGCGCTTTGAACTATGTGGCGGTGGGGAGAGAGAAATGTCGGCTGCATGCATTAGCGCTGAGAACGTTTCAACGGTGGCTCAGTGATTAGGGCGCGTGGCTACTGATCCGGTGTACCTGGGTTCGAACCCGACCGCGGCGGCAGCGTTTCTATGGAGGCGAAACGCAAAAGGTGCCCGTGTGCTGTGCGATGTCAGTGCACGTTTAAGATAACCAGGTGGTCAAAATTATTGTTGGAAACCCCCACTACGGCACCTCTTCGTTTCTTTCACTTTCTTCTTTATCCCTTCTCTTAAGGCGCGGTTCAGGTGTCAGCCGAGATATGAGACACACACTGTGCTACTGCACATAACCCCAACAAGGAAAGAGATAAACGATGGCCGCCCGGTCGGCGGGCAGTGGGTTCCTCATTCGCACTTTGAGGTACGAGGCGGTGGGGCGAGAGAGATATGAGGGCTGCATGCATTAGCGCTGAGAATGTTGTGGCAGACACGCGGCACTGCAGCAATAGGCCGCCGCGTTCACTGGCTGACCAACCTCCCACGATAAACCATAACTTAATCGCAACCTGGCAGGTTGGGCGCCTTGCCTATCTAGAGTGAGGAACGCACTCAACGTTACAGAACTCAAGTCGCGTCCACTTGCCCGATACACCACAGCTTTCGCTCTCTAAACAGGTTCACCAGTAGTTGAACTGCAGCTAATTTTGTAGCGGAAGCTACACTAGCCTACCACTCGAGCATTTCGCGGTACATGCGTGAGGAAAATTGTGCGCATGCGCCGTTACAATGGAAACCAGAGAAGCGCACTGGGTGTGCCGCGCGCTTTCCGGTACATGAGAGAGGACAGTTGTGCGCATGCGCTGTAACCATGACAACCGGAGAGGAGCAGTGGGTGCGCCGCGCGCTTCGTCAAGGCGGCCGCGCGCCCACTCCACCGTCAAAGGTGAATGTGACGTGACGCGGATGGGCAGTTGTGCGCATGCGCCGATACTATCGTAACCACAGAGACCCCGCCGCTGCGCCGCGCTGGTCACCACCGTCTCGCCGGACGCCGCTCTATCACCCGAACCGCGCGTCGTCGCATGCGCAGCATTGCGTACAGAAAGGCGGAGATGTAATGGGCGGCTGTATCGGAACGCTTGATATGGATGCACAGAAGGAGAGCCCAGCCGCTGCTAAACGGTGGTATGGACAAGAGAACAATTGCTGTTCCGATCCTGACGTTGTCGCCTGGAAGCTGGCTACTCAACAAACAGAGAATGAGCGTCAGAAGGCGAAGAGAGCAGCAGAGACGCCCGGACAGAGAGAGGAACGCCTTGCCAAATGGAGACGCCAGACGGCCGAGCGTAACATACGCCGCATAGCCGCCGAGATGGAGCCTATGGAAGGCGTCAGTCAACGGGAAACAACCGAAGAGGATGTCACACCATTCGAGTTTCCGAAAGTGCATCTGCAACCCGGACATTTCAAGCAGACTTTGTGAACAATCCGTATGGACACATTTGTAGTGTGTGCGGCAGACTGTGGCACCAAAAGGACTTGACACCAGTGAGTAATCCAATGTACGACACTTTGCGTTTCGCATTACCAGAACAACAAGCTGAACGTAAAAGCGCAAAAAACAAGGACGAGAATAAGACACACAACACGAGCGCTGTGTGTTGTGTGTCGTGTTGTGTGTCTTATTCTCGTCCTTATTTTTTGCGCTTTTACGTTCAGCATGGTAAACAACTCGCCCAAACTCAGCCTTTAAAGAACAACAATCTCAGCCAAGAAAACGTGCCTCGCGCTAGGTATATCCTGGCATAGCGGAGCTAAGCCACTGCCACTTTTTTTCGCTGTGATAACTCATATCAAGTTGTAGAGATAATGTAAAGTAGAAATTTTCAATGCGCTTGCAATCAAGAGCGCTGATAGCTGCGGCTACAAATTGCACGTTGCAAACTTGTCATTTGAAGGTTTCAGTGGTGAAAAGATCGATTTTTATTCTCAATCATGCGCTGTGAATACCGATTAACACGTAATTGACAAACACGTGGATTAGGCCCACACACCGTTGGTATTCGCTAGATAGCAGAGCGCTGTGCCGGAACTAACCATTGGCCCTACCGGAGCCACCGATCGATTCCTCCTCGCTCAAATTTGTGCACTCTCGTTCAGGTTTCCGGACACTTACTCGCCGCGGTGCCTGAGTTGTTACGGCCTTGGGTTGTTGAGCACAAGCACGCAGGTTAGAATGGCCGCAGCGGCGACCCCGTTTCCATGGCAGACAAAACGCTTAAAAGCCCCCGTGTGCTACCGGTGTCAATGCAGGAGGTGAAGAACCCCAGGTGGTAGAAATTAAAGGGGCTGTCACAGGGGTCTCAACAAAGTTGCGATGTGCCCAGGGTGCTAAAGGACGCTACTTCAGGAATATCCTGCAGCAAAATTATTTAGCTGCGTTTTGTGGAAGCTGAGATATCTGTAGTGAAAATTGGATGGATGGATGGATGGATGGATGAACGGATGGATTGGATTACATTAGGTTGGATGGATTGGATTTATTGGATTACATTAGATTGGATGGATGGACGGATGGGTGGATGGACGGATTCGACGGACGGATGGACGGACGGACGGAAACTATTTTCGTCAGAATACATGTGCGGACGATTCCGAGCTAGATGGCCACGTACTCATGGCTGAAGGCGACCTTGGTGGCCCTCTCCACGGCGTTGGTCTCGACGACCGAGTCTGAGGATGGCTAACACGACCTCCCACTGCTCGAGAGAAGGATCACGCATAATATCCGCCGGTGACGGCGCTATGCTACAACTCCATAAGATGTCATAGGTTGCCAGTTCTTGACACCATTTGCATGCCGGCTGAGCGTCCGAGTAGATTTTTTAACACGCATGGGATATAGAAAGATCTCGTCTGCAATTTTCGCCAGACGCATTCTTGCGCCTTCCCCAATTGCTTGTCTGTAGGCGGGTAAATTTTCTGCTCATGTTTGTAATGGTTAGTAATGTCGTGAAAGGACACCAGTCCATCTCTTGTTGATCACCCCGGAGCGTCCGGCCCACCTGCCCGGGTGACGAAACCTCGAGCATTCATGTGAGCTGCCTCATTCCCAGGGTTCTCAGAGTGTGCCGGTACCCAGACAATTTCCACCTCCATAGTCACTCGCCCTGTGGCCCGATTCAGCAATAGTTACGCTGTGACTGATATTCTGCCCCTCGCCGAATTTCGGGTGGCTGTTTTGACTGAATAAAGAACGTGGTGTGGGCCAGCATTGTCTGGAGTGGGTCCTCCCACGGTGCACAAACCTGGGACCTCAGCAACGTAGTGGAGGAAGGCTATAGCTGTGCCTTTGACAAGGTGCTGATATTCGTTGGAAACGTTGGTTAGGAGGACGTGGGTACGGCCGTCACGTAGTCGGACGAAACCTCTGGCAACGACAAGGCCCCGCTCCAGCACAGTAGAATATGGCCGTCCGCCAGGCCCTCGTAGTCGTGAAATAGGTCGTTCCGCACGGGCACCAAGACACCGCGGCGGCACCGTGACGACATTCTCGACTATGCGCAGAGCGTTGCTGCAGGGATCTCGGGAGCCAGCGCGAGCCACGGCTGCTTGGTCGAGAAGGTGACTCGTGCGTCCTTAATGTCAATCACAGCACCGTTCGCCCGCAGGAAGTCGATCCCCAGAATCAAGTCTCTGGAACACTCGGAGAGCATGACAAATTCACCAACGCATGTTAAACCACGAATTACAATTCTAGCTGTGCACTTGCCAACAGGGACAATTAGGTGCCCACCAGCGGTGCGCATGTGGGTCCCCGTCCACGGTGTCAGAACTTTTTAAGGTCTCCAGCAAAGCCACGGCTCATAAAAAAAAACAATCAGCACCGGTATCGAGCAGCGCGGTAATTTCAGTGCCAGCAATTGTCACCCGCAAATCGGATGCAGTGTATCGGGTATTGTTGCTGCCGCTCTGTCCAAATATGTCGTCTCGTTGGTTTCGTGACGCAGCATCTTGACACGTCTCGACGTCAACGGCCTTGCCTGCAGAGGTCGCTGGTGTTAGTTATCCCGACGCGGACTGGGCGAGCGACGGCCAGCAGAGCTACTCTGGCAGCCGGGGCTGGAAGCGCGATAGCGGAGAGGCGAAGGCGAACTGGACTCACGCCTTCCAGAGTAAACGCGGTTCTGGCGAGCCCAGAGATGCTCCGCAATCTCATGCAGTCGTTCACCGTTCTGAGAAGTGCGTCGGGACGGAAACCGCGAAAACCCACTTGGCGCTACGGACAGGCTCGTTAGAGATGACCGGGCTCCCCATATTCGTAGCACAGAGGCCCACGGTCAGGTGTACGCCACAAATCCGACTTCCGAGGACGTGGCTCAG
This sequence comes from Amblyomma americanum, assembly GCF_052857255.1. Lineage (NCBI taxonomy): Eukaryota > Metazoa > Arthropoda > Arachnida > Ixodida > Ixodidae > Amblyomma > Amblyomma americanum. The sequence goes on along the minus strand of NC_135497.1, from coordinate 70,126,947 downwards.
CTGTAGCAAGTGCAGCTGCATAATATGGGGCGGTGGTACTGACGGGAGACGTTGGGGTTATACCGTAGCCCGGTGCGGTTGTGTGTCATGTGCCGATGCTGCTCATAGACGTCGTCGGAATTGCGGGATCGTAGTTCGCCATGCGACGTACAACGAATGCGTACGTGGTTCTGGCAATGAACGGAGGCGGCGCTTCTGAAACAGGAGGTGCCTGCGCAACCTGATGATTTCGTCCCTGACGTCTTCTGTCAGCGCTGCAAGCGACGCAGGGCAACCTGGGGCGGATGGAACCGTTAGAGGTCTTTGCGGACAACTGACCGAATCAGTCCGCGCAAGGTGTCTGCACTGCCGCTGAGGGACGAGGAAAAGGTTTCGGGCACAATGCTGTGGATGTCTCGATTGTATTGGCGGGCCGGTTGCTGGAGCGTCGTCTCCATGGTGGTCGCCTCGGTGAGAAATTGCGCAACAGTGCGGGGTGGGCTGCGTACGAGGCCTACGAAGAGCTCCTGCCTAACCCCTCGCACGAGATGGAGAAGCTTCTTCTCTATCGTCATGTTGGGGTCGGCACGCTTGAATAGACGGGTCATGTCCTCGATGTACATGCGCACACTTTTGTTCGAGCGCTGGTTTCGGCAGTGCAGCGCAGCTTCAGCCTTCTCCCGGCGGATGGGGTTGGGAAATGTAGCCAGGTGATTCCGGCAAAACGTCTCCCAGGTGAAAAGTGTAGTCTCGAAATTTTCAGACCACGTCCGGGCAGACTCTTCCAGAGCAAAATATACATTATGGATCTTGCGCTCGTCGCTCCAGCCATTGTAGTAGGCTACCCGCTCGAAGGTCTCCAGCCAATCCTCAGTGTCTTCGAACACGGCACCGTGAAGAGATGGTGGTATTCGCGGTGGGTTGCAAAGAATCGGGGCCAGGAGCCGGGTGTCAGTGGCCATGGCAGTTGGATTCAACGGGCTATGCTGGGTCGGCACCAGGAACCTAGTGTCAGTGGCCATATCAGTTAGACTCGGTGGCCGAGGCTGCGTCGTTCTTGTGGGCGCGGGAAGGGGCCCTAATTCGGGCTACTCTTCAATGATATGGCGGCTGGGTCGCTAGTGGACAGGTGTGAGGTCCGTAGTGATGCTGTGTGGAGTGCGGTGGTTGGGAAGCGTACCCAGCACAGCTCCGCCAAATGTTACGAGTAATTCGTAGGAGAATTTCCGGAATAGAGATGTAAAACTGCGGCGGTCCCTAAGTGGTCCGAGCGTTTGAGCGAGAGAGAACCATATATCTATCTCAGATGCTCTCGATATTAGTAAGACAACATGCCACAAAACTTTGCGTGAGACCTTGGGGAAACGAAAGCTGAATGCCAGACTTGTGCCGCACTTTCTCACACAGGACCGGAAGGACACGCGGGCATCACTGAGCGCTGATTTGCGGTCCGAGGCAGAGAAGGATGCTGCATTCGTCGACAGCATCATTGTTGAAGAGGAAGCATGGTATTTTCGATAAGATTCTCAACCAAAGAAGCAAAGCGCCAAATGGCGGTCCACAAGGTCTCCGTCATTGAGAAAGGGTCGGTGACAGAAGACCAAAACAGACTACCCTGATAGTTTTCTTTATGCCAGAGGAGTCATACACCACGAGTTTTTCGCACAATGGAAGGCGGTGAATCAGGAGTTTTATATTTGCGTGCTCCAAAACGTGCGTGACGCACTGCGACGCCGCCGCCCTCACTTATGGGCATCTGGACATTGGAGCGTTCTCCACGATAACGCAAGGCCGCAAACTGCACTCAGCGTGCCAGAAGTTCTCGCTAAGCGCAGCGATACTGTACTTTTCCATCCGCCATCCTCGCCTGACATCTCCCCGTGCGATCTTTTCCGATTTCATAGTCTGAAGAGGGCCCTAAATGGTCGCTGGGCAGGGAGCGTGGAGGCCATTCAAGACGCCACGACAAAGGAGCTGATAGTCCTGCCAAAAGAAGCGTTTTTCAACTGTTTCCAAGACCTCAAGAAGCGTTGAAAGCTTTGTATAGACTGCAAGGGAGACTATTTCGAAATGTGCTGCACAAATGATTTCAGTGTTACACGCATTTTGTTTAGTGAACTCAGTCTGGGAACTTGACGGACATTATATATATATATATATATATATATATATATATATATATATATATATATATATATATATATATATATATATATATATATATATATATATATATATATATATATATTACTGAGCAGCGTAGTCAGTAGAACCAAAAATGAACGTTTATTCACAGGTTTAGGGCATATTTATAAGTACCCTAGTGGCAGGAAGATAGGAAGGGGCACATGTTAGTCGAGATAGTCCGAAGCTCTGAAGGATCGTTAAATAAGGCGATAAAAGGTGCGCGCTTCGAAAACACATGAAATTGCAACATTCATTCCTCCTCAGAAATGAAAACGTTGCACTGGCTTGTGTTCTCTCGTTGAGCGTCTCAGAATTTCGAAAAAAAAACAGCGCACCTTTAGACACGGACAATGGCAGATATAACGACACAGTGTCTAAAGGTGCGCTGTTTTCTTTCCAAATATGAGCTACCAACTAGCCCGTTTGACCATCCTTGCAAGTCTAAGTTTGTTGGGCGACACCTGTATTCAACGGGGCCACCGGAATATCTGGTGCCGGAAGATCTGGGGAACCGGTGCCATTTGGGGTGCGCCGAGCTGAAATGCCTTCATCCGGGCTCACTGTTTCTGGATGCTGTAGTTGTGTTGCTTGGTCTGGCGCACTGCAATGTGTGGTGGCTGTAGTTACTGCCGGGTTATCCCTTGGTGCTTCTGGTCGCGGGCGGACCTGGCACACGTGCCGCTGGACGATTCCGTCCGATGTTTCCACGGTCACCATTCGCGCTCCAGACGTCGTCTCCACATGGCAAGGCGTCCAGATACTCCCCGCACCGTAATTGCGGGCATACACCTCACTTAGAAGTAGTGGCAGCAAGTCATAATTGTTCTCTTTTGGTCCCGGAAGTGCTGAAGGCTTGCATGTGTCCACGCGTGAGCGCTTTTGATAGCCCAAAAGCAGCTCTGCTGGGGATTTACACGATTTTCGTGGAGTCTTCCGGTAGTTAGGCAATGATACTAGGTTCTCTTACAATTTCCCTTCTCTCATGTTTCGAAGGCCATCTTTTGCAGTCGCACTGCCCTTTCTGCCGCACAATTAGACTGAATATGGTATGGAGCACATCGCAGGCGCACAATGTTGTTTGCCAAGAACGACGCGAAGTTTTGACTGGTAAACTGGGTTCCGTTGTCAAAAACGATCGTGCGGGGTAATCCAAACCTGCTGAAAATGACACGCAGACAGGTAATGGTAGTCTGCGCTGACGCATGGGACAAAGGTATTGCTTCGAGCAATTTGGTATACGCGTCGACTACTACGAGTATCATTTTTTCCGCAGATCGGACCCGCGTAGTCAACGTGAATACGGAACCACCTTTCGGCTGTTTCAGGCCAGTTAACGGAAGGGGCCGGGGCTGCCATCGGCAGATTTTGCACCCAGTTCTTGCACTGAGCAGAAAACTCTTCCATATTTCTGGCAAGACCTGGCCCCCAGAAAAAAGAACGCGCGACAGATTTCATTGCCGGTGAACTGTTCTGTGTTTCATGTAGAAGAGGCAGCACTCCTTCCCTAGCTTCGGTTGGTATTATTACCCTATTACCCCAGTACACTAGTTCATGTGCTATGAATAGTTCGAGCTTCCGGTCAAAAAACGGCAGTACGGCCCGGGTGATTCCGTTTGCGTTTCTGGGCCACCCATGTAGTATGTATTGTTTGACCTCAACCAGCAGGGTCGAAAGGCATTAATGCCTTCAGCTCACGCGTTGTCACGGCGCCATAATTCAGCTGGTTCAGCGACAGCACATATTCGGGCGGCTCACAGTTGACGTCAGCTTGAGGAGATTGCTGCGGAAGTCGGCTCAGGGCGTCAGCGTTCAGCATCTGTCGTCCTGGTGCGTACTGTAGCCGGTACCGGTAGGCTCCCAGGTGGTGCGCCCAACGTTGTATCCGAGCGGCGGCCATTGGAGGCGTTTGCTTGTCTGATCTCAGCAGGCTCAGCAATGGCTGATAATCAGTCAGCAGGTAAATTCCCGACCTAGATGGTAGTCACGGAATTTCGTGACGCCGAATACCAGTGCCAGTGCCTCTCGATCGAGCTGTGAATATTTGCGCTCCGCCTGAGTTAATGTTCGCAAGCGGAACCCGATGGGCCTGTGATCGTTACCAGTCGTGTGAAACAAGACAGCTCCCACACCGTACGGAGGCGCGTAACATTCAAGTTTAAGTTCCTTCGAAGGGTGGAAATGAACGAGAACCGTGGCTGTTTTAAGGTTTTGCTTGGCGCGTTCAAATGCGAGCTCTTGAGGCTGTTTCCATAGCTAGCGTGCATTCTTTTCAAGCAGTTGATGCAATGGAGCAAGAGTGGTTGACATGTTCGGCAGAAACCTCGCGTAAAAAAGTAACCATACCCAAAAACGAACGTAGCTCGAATGCATTACATAGGTTGGGTGCCTGCATGATAGCGTCAGGGTTTTTCTCATTCGGATGAAGCCCATCGCGATCGATGTGATGCCCTAGATAAGTTACTGCTGGGCTGCGCAGTTTGCACTTATCGAAGCTTAGCTTTACCCCACGCTCTCGGAAGCGCTCTAAGAAGTTTTTCAGCGTCTCACCGCTGTCACTCGCTCTTTCGGAACGGAGCACATCGTCCAGATAAGCCTGTGCTCCTGGAAGACCAGCCAAAACCTCATCCATTTTTCTTTGGAATATAGCAGGCGCAGCGGCTATCCCGAAAAGAAACCTGTTGTAGAAAAATAGCCCTTTTGGCGTATTAATGACGCAAACTTTCTTAGCGTCATCATCTAGCGCCACTTGACTGTATGCACTCCGTAAATCGAGAGTGCTTAAATAGTCCCCATCGTGTAGTCGGGAAAAATTATCCTCAATGATTGTCAAAAGGTATTGCTCAGTTGCACACGCTGGATTTACTGTGGCCTTGAAATCGCCGCAGACCCTTACTGCGCCGTCTTAAGCACTGTGACTATGGGCGTTGCCCATTCAGAGTGTGCCACCGGCGACAGTACGCCCAGAGCAACTACACGGTCTCGTTCAAGGGACTGGTACGGGTCCCATTTGAACCTAACATATTGGACTTATTTTTGGAAATGTGGCGGAGTGCTTGAAGGTTGCTTCAATTCCGCCATCGGTTGGCCCGGTATTGCACTGCCTGCGGGATCGGCCTTGTCTTTAGCGCGTCTGTACTATCCTGTCTTTCTATCCTATCTTTCAACTCTCCTACTATCTGCACGTGGTAGCGATTGTGGCTCGGCTTGAGCCAGTGAGCAGGCCTGTGCACTTTCCTTTTCTTTCGTACTGGAAACAACAGACAACAGACAGACTCAATCGCGCAGCGCGTATGGAATAGGTATGGCCTTACAGAACTTGTGTACGGCGCCTTCCTTCATCTGCAGGCCGGCTAAAGGACGCTTGATTAGTTACAGTTCCTCGGAGAATACGTCGTGGTAGTAATGGAAGATGATGTTCACGCTGGATTCGCTTGCTTCTTTTCTTGACGCTGAGTCCTCGTCATAACGAACCACCGGAACACCTGCGCTCTTCAGATGTTTGAATAAATCGCGACCGCAGAGGATAGGTCCCGCACAGTCCAACGCGGTCAGCGTACACTTTACTGTCGTCCCTTTATGACAAACCTGGAGCTCAAGCTCACCAAATACTGGAAGGCGTCCTGTGTTGGAGCCTAATTTCAGACTGGACAGTTTCAGTTTCGGCCATTGCCCGTGATGCTTACCGAACAGTTGACGCGGAATGAAATAAACGGGAGACCCGGTATGGGCTTCCATGCTCAGCTGCACACCGCCCCAAGCAAATGTTCGGCGGATCGGCGGTTCCAGACAGCTTTTTCGTTGTGATACCAAAGTCCAAATGTGGGCGGCTTCATGTTCCTGGTCTGCTGAGGTTTCCGTCCCCAAGAGGGCGTTATTTTGCGCCGTCCTCGTAAAGGGCGTCACCCTACAGAGGAAAGCAGCGGGGCTGATTTATCTAAGGCATAGGGGTTTAAGAGAGTGAAGGGAAAGTAGGTTTTAAGCGAATAGAAGTGAGCAAGCGAAGGTTATCTGATTGGTGGCTAAAATCAAGAGAAGAGAAAAATTTCATAAGTAGGTGGCTTGAGCCATCGCCCGAATTAAAGGGTTGAGCCGTATCCATCCGTCCGTCCGTCCGTCCGTCCGTCCGTCCGTCCGTCCGTCCGTCCGTCCGTCCGTCCGTCCGTCCGTCCGTCCGTCCGTCCGTCCGTCCGTCCGTCCGTCCGTCCGTCCGTCCGTCCGTCCGTCCGTCCGTCCGTCCGTCCGTCCGTCCGTCCGTCCGTCCGTCCGTCCATCCATCCATCCATCCATCCATCCATCCATCCATCCTCGCCGTGCTTTGTTCTCGAGCCCCGCGGCTTCTACATTTCCTTGCGAGGTGACCCCGTCGTCCACAGCGGTAACAACGAGCGTTAGACCGGGAGCAACATGGGTCATTACGTTTCGTACTACCGCACCTTGAGCATTGTTGATGTGCGGCAGCCCTCGTCTCGCCCAGCAGTTTCCTTCTGATGCCTGTACTTTTAACACGGGTGTCGTTGCCGGTCCGATCATGCGTTTTACGCCACTATCCACAGCCTCGGCTGCAAGGGCCATTGTCTCAGCGTCTTGTAGCGTTAATTTCTGCTTTGCCAGTAGCTTCTTCTGCAGGGCACCTGACCGTATACCACACGCAATGCGGTGTGGTAGCATGCGATCCAAAGCACTGCCAAAATTGCAATTGTCAGCTATGCGGCGAGTTCCTACCAGGAATTCATTAATCGGCTCGCCCTCCTCCTGACAGCTACTTAAGAACTAGAAGCTTTCAGTGATTTCGTGTCTCTAAGGGCTATAATGATCACTCAAAATTTCGATGACTTCTTCATACGTCAACGCATTTGGTTTGCGCGGAACCACCTTTCCTGCCAGCACCTGCATCGTATGCGTATTTAACGCGGCAATCAGCAATGCTTTTTTTAGTCGAATCTTCAATTGCATTAGCTTTGAGGTATGCTTCTACCTTAATAAGGTACGGCTGCAACTTATCTTTGTCTTCTTTGAAGTCCTGAATGTGCCGAGCCATGACGGCCTTGGTCTCTCGGTTCTGCGTGGGTTCCTGTTCTGTGCCGACTTTCACTGCACAGGCGATGTCCATCCTCGTCACCACTGTAGCATAGCCGTGGCATACTCACAGTAATGCGCGACCAGGGAAGCAGCAGCGTAGTCAGGAGAACCAAAAATGAACTGTTATACACAGGTGTAGGGCGTATTTATAAGTAGCCTAGTGGCAGGAAGATAGGAAGGAGCACGTTAGTCGTGATGGTCCGAAGCTCTGAAGGATCGCAAGATAATGTGATAAAAGGTGCGCGCACTTCGAAAACAAACATGAAGTTACAACAGAAACCAAGGAGCATAGTTTATTTTTATTTTAGTTTTGTGGTGTTGACCAATGTAGTTTATTAGTAAATATTTTACTAATAATTCGGAGGTCGTCGGCACGGTTCCTACCGGCGGCATGTGGTTGTTTTTTCTTTTGCTTATCTAATCAGTACGTACCTTTCCGCGAACAAATATTCACCAATAATCTCCATTGATCAACGCCACAAACTAACAAAACATGGTTGAGGTTTATCTCCTCTATACTAGTGACAAGTGCAAAGCAAAAGCTTCGTTTGACTGGTTTTACTTGGTCAGGTGGTCCCTATCCCTTTCCATATACTTTGCATGGCCAGCAATTTCTTTGGGATCGTCAGACCCTGCCTGGCGCCGCCGGTACACAGTCGCAACCGATGGCTGGGTATATATGGGTAAATATTAAAATGATTCATGAATGCGAAATCAAATGAAGAGCGTTAGATAAGTTGTGTTCTCCAAAGCTTTCGACAAATTTGGATACCACCATTGGTACCATCCGTATCCTTCTGCGACCACCGGTTAGCCCGCCACGACCCTCCGAAGGTAGTCCCTAATTACGGTTCTGAGGACTAAAGGTCGTCGGCACGAATCCCTCGCACAAGCCAGTGTTGAATTCGACTAACAACTTTGTGTGCGGAATTGCGCAGTTCGTTTGACATCGCTCCAAACCCTCTGCGCCGAATGGATGGCCCACAATTTTACCACAAATGGTGACTTCAAGTGAAACCAGTCTCGGCACACGCTCGAATTCATGCAGTACATATACAGCGGAACGCCAGCCACCTGCTGAAAATAGGAGATTCGAAAGATAAGAGAGCAGCGTAGCAGCGTTTGTGGCCAACGTTGGTTGTGGCTCAGCCTGAGCCAATGGGCAGGCCCCTGCACTTTCCTTTTCATTTTTCCCGCCAGCAATAGCAGAGAGAGAAACAACGTTATTGAGCCCAGCTCGACGTCTTCTTAGACGCTGTCGTTGGAAGTGGTTCGCTCTTCACGGGACTCATATGCTTCTCTAGCAGCCTGGCCCCTGGAGATCACGACGAGCTGGTCTTCCTGGGCAGGGCTGGTTAGCAATGTCTCCCATCGCTTGATTAGGGAGGATGAGGGATGAGTTGAGGTAGTCGGGCAGGCAAGAGGTGGCTGGATTGCCTTCACGAAATCGCATGCTCCAACGACGTGTTGGAGCGCGCCACTAACTGAGTCTTGCAGAAATAACATTCCTTCTCGTACCGTTCCGGGTACATCTTGCTTTGACGGTAGGGTGCGGGAAAGATCCTGCCTGTATCTGCCTCTAGATCGCTTGCTCTTTTCTGCTCAGCGATTTGTGAGGATCGCGGTAACGTGGCCTCTCCGTCTTGTAATGATTCGTTATGTTCCCATAACTAAATAGGGACTGCGGCTCACCTTCCTCTACCCGCTGTTCCATCTCTCCGGCGAACTGGTGGGCAAATTCGTTGCCCTCCAGCCCAGAGTGAGCCGGTGTCCATATCAACTCAACTTACCTTTCAGGTACGTCGCGTTTACTCTTGAGAATATCTAGTGCCGCAAGAGACACCCAACCCATTCTGTAGCTGTTATACGCCTTTTGCGGGTCAGTGACAATGCTTCCCACTTTGGGCGGCGCGAGTGCTAGCGCTATCGTTGCCTCTTCTGCCACCTCCGGAAAACACAACTCGATCGAGGCGCAGGGTACGAGCACATCCAGCATCGTAACTGACAGCGTGACTTTCGATGAAAACTTGGGTAACGAAGCGTCTGTGAAGAGAGTGACCCACTTTCCCCTTATATTTGATCTAAAGTATCCGTCAATGCCGCAATACGAGGCGAGTCGAACCGCCTTCTTGGCGGTGAAATACATAAGCACTCGTGCACTGTGTAAGTCATTTTGCACGTTAAATAACCAGAAGTAGTCTAAGCTAACCTAGATCCGTCCATCGCTGCATCGCAAACAACCGACATGCAGAACCACAGTTTATTCAAACTAATCTGAAGCTCTCCGCTGCATCATGACACAAAGCCCTCATGCAGCTTCGGGGCATTAAACTCCATTTTCCCCTCGTCTTAATTTTCTTTTTAACTCACAGGAGGCGACTTCAATGGCAAGATTCCTCCAGAGGCTGCGCATATCTGTACTGCTACTGTTTTGCAGATCGGAAAAGGGGCTCGGGAATCTCAGTGAAGCAAATAGGGCAGACCTTCAGGAATAAAAACATGAAGGAAACAAAGGAGTAATTCCGTACGTTAGCGCTACTTCGCTGCTTTTGAAAACAAAGGGGCTAAGGAGCTATATTTAGGTCACAATTTCTCGCTCGACAGGGCCTTGCCAATGAATGTGTAGACCAGTGAGGGTTACCATCACGCAATCTTTCTGGAAAGCTGCACCATTACAGGTTTTTATAACTTGAGATTTATGCTGTTTAGTTATCCTGTGGCATGTCAGGTGTTGGCAAAGAGCGGGCAGTAAAACTAGTTTAAAAGATCAGTGACATAGCAAAAGAAAAAGATTAATGGTCATCTTGGCTTCCACTCAGAAGCTGCAGAGAGCTGTTGACTGGAAAGTTTTCAGCATCGTAGGAGACTGAACATATGGTTACTCCTATGTCTCCTTTCCCACTGTTTTCTATTGGCCGAAGAGCATTCCCACCTTGCTACAATGGTGTGCAATGTGTGAAGCATCTCTGCAGAGGAGATTTGGTGGTTTCACGGGCTTTCTTTCTATACATAACATAATTACTCCCACTATTCTGCAGCTGACAAGGTATAAACTAGGTCGGTGCGTTCGGTTGCGCCTGCTCCTTCACCTTGTTCTGTCGGGCTATCTATGTTCATGTACAAATAAAGTCGACTTCTATTTCTGCGGTGTCAAAAATCGCACTTGATGTTTGTACGGTGTGAACGAAGTGATTGAGTGAAAGATTGCTGCCATAATGAGTGCGTTACCTGCATAAATAAAAGCAGTGCACAACAGTGATGTATTCTTCGTGCATAAAACTTTTTATAGTTACGTAGACGTTCGCCCTGAGTGGTTCTTGTTTTTTACAGCGCCTATACATTGAAGTAAGAGGCAAAGATTCGCGATGAAAATTAAGCATTTGCTACATCCGCCTCCAGTGGCTTCAAGCTGGCTCATGGCTTGCTGGATTTGATTGACATTCAATATCGAGCAGGCCATGAGCCAGCGGCAGGCGAGTGTGTAAAGGCTGCTTAATATTCTCCGCGAAGCTCTCATGTTTACAAGAGTAAGAAGGAGAGGCATCCAAGACAACGCCCGATTAATACAGCTTGCCATCGGTTACGGAGGCAATGTCGGTGGATGGTTGGACAGAGGTCTGAAAGCGATTGGTTCTTACTTGGGCCGGCATTCGCACATGATATCGGGCCACGTACCAAACAATTCAAATTCTGTCTCGGCTGTGCATAGGCTATTTGCTCCGCCCTCCGTCGGGGAGTAAAACACCTGTGGCTGCAGAGCACTTCCAAACGCGACGTGACCGCGGCATCCGAAGATCCAGTCTCTACTGCCCACGTTTGAAGCTGGTACCGAAAAGTTGCTGTGCTCTCTTCGTCGCTTTCGTGATTAGCTTCACAATCAGAAAAGTGTACAACAATTATATCTTACAGGTGCTAAACTACGGGGCAGAAACATTGAGGCTCACGAAAAGGGTTACCCTCAAGTTAAGGACAACGCAGGGAGCCATGAAAGAAAAAAAATGATAGGTGTAACTTTAAGAGACTGGAAGCAGGCAGAGTGGGTGAAGGAACAAACGCGGGTTAATGACATCCTAGTCGAAATCAAGAGGAACAAATGGGCTTGGCCGGGACATGTAATGCGAGGCAAGATAACAGCTGTTCCTTACGGGTAACGGAGTGGATTCCAAGAGAAAGTAAGCGTAGCAGGGGGCGGCAGAAGGTTAGGTGAGCGGATGAGATTAAGAAGTTTGCAGGAAAAGGGTGGATGCAGCTGGAAAACGACCGGGAAAGATATGGGAGGGGCCTTTGTTCTGCAGTGGGTTTAGTCAATCTGATGATGATGACGATGATCAACCTGAGGACAAAGGTCCTGATGATGTAAATAACCGTTTAAATCTACAAAAACCGATTAGGTCCCCGGTTCAGCGTCTTCACTTCTGGGGCCAGGGCTCGGCACGTCCTCAGTGGCGGGCACAAAACGTTCGGTCACACACACATCACGCTGTAACTTGTTGCACTGATTTGACATTGGATCAGCACCAGCTTTGGCACACGAAGGGAGCTGCAGGCTAACGTCAACGCGTCTTTTCCTTCTGCGGCAAAATTTCTGCCCATGACTTTCGGCTGACCTTCTGCAAATCTACAAAGGCATCACTCACATTTCTGGAATCATCCATCGTGCCCCCCACTCAAAAACAATAAGTTCCGGATCCCCTGGAAGGCTCCACATGTAACCTTCCCTTCATTGTCCAGACAAACTGTCATCGGTTGTAATCACATTCTGGGGTCTTGTCTACGGCTTCGTCTTTTGCATTAATGTTTGACTTCCTTTTGCTTTTCATTTGAGGAAAGAAGACGTAAAGTGTATGTGAGAAAAAGGTTATTTACTCAGTACAGACCACTACATCTCGCTACTTCGTTGACGCATCTTGCTCTACCTCTTTAAGCGGTCGACCTTGACCTGACTGCACTCTTTGCTGCGGTAGTACAACTCCCGTAAGCTTCTACGGGCTCGGCATTGACGCATCTTGCGCTAGAGCTTTACGTGGCCGACCTCGGCCCCGCTTCATTCCTCCTTGCTGCGGCGCACCCTCCGTTGTCTTCCGCGGTCGTACCGTTGGCGCCGTTCCGTCTGCCATTAAGCGTGGCCGTCCTCGACCCCGCTTGAAACCTTCTTTGCCCTCCGTCGTGCCCAGCTGCTTGCATGTGTGGCGCCTGAGCCTGGTGACGTCCGCGGCATCAGCCCCGCACCGTGGGCAGTGCAGCGGGTACCGGCGGGAGTGTATGACCTCCTCGTGCCTTCTTGCATGGGCGCGTTCCCTGAATCTCTTGCCACACTGGCCGCACTCGTAGGGCTTCTCACCAGTGTGGATCATCATGTGTACCTTGAGATTGCCCGGCTGCGAGAACCTCTTCTGGCACAAACTGCACACGGAGTTTCGCTTGTTAACGTGGGTACGCTCGTGCCTGATGATATCAGCCCTGCGTACATGAAGGGTAACGATAAGCAGAATTACCACACGACTACGAAAATCTGCTCCGGATGCCTGCGTTAGTAGACACATTTAGCATATCACGTACCATGTTACCGTAAGCGGTTCCGTACCGTAGTACCGGGAGCCCGCGCCGCCAATGCACATCGCACATCCCAATAACGGTGCCACATGGCACCAGCTACCCGGCAGCTGTGCGTGCGCATGCATCACCGGGACCAATCAGCGCGCGCTCATCAGCTCATCCGGTACTTCGGCAAAGGTAACCCGGTACAAGGTAGGTTAAAGGTGTCTAGTTATGTCTGGACATCTCTTTCAAGGTTACAATTTCGCCAATGACGTTCGCACCTTCCACCTATATCACTGCCGCTGGTGTCAGGCGCATTTTGCCTGTTTCTGATGCAGCTCTTCCACATGACTTAACGTCTCTCACTTACTCTCTTTCCGCTCCTGTTGGCGTTGTCTTCCTATGTCCTCGCTAAGCGAACCTTGGTATACACGTATTTATGTTGTAATGTGAGCGACTCAGCAGTAATGCTAATCAGGCTTATTGAGCAGTGTCTGAGGCACCACAGCTCAGTTCAGCTCTGCAAGCAATGAAATACACACACGCGCAATGTCTAACTCAATTCTATATCGTCCAATAAAGGTCAGCGCTTGTGATGGGCTGGGCACGAGCAACCAGATTTGGCGGGCGGTTCGTACACTTGCGTCAGTCCTCGAGAGAGGCCGATACCAAAAGCACCAGCCGGGCCATTTCGTAGACGGGAGATTCGCTCAATTCTGACACCGCAGCAGCGGCTTCAGACTAACAATTTCGATGCACGGGAGACAGCAAATAACGGCCACGGTTATAATGAACACTCGCTTATTACAAATGGCGTTGGCGATACCGCAAAAATGTGTATAAGAGTAATGGCACCGCGTCTCAGATATAACGAACTACTGCGGCCGTGGAACTCGCTTAGGACGATCAAAGAGGCGCCGTGAACTCGACCCCACTGTAAAAGAACTCGCGCTTCCCGTGACCGCGGATGGCCAACAGCGCCGCTCAGCCCCGGAGGCATCGCTCTGAAGGAAACTTCGAGACCCCAAAAAAGCAACAAAAGGCAGCATTAAAGCTACGAAAACTCGCCGGCGAAGCGCGAGCCAACAGGTTAAGGCATACAACGCCCATCACTGCGTAAGGGTGTGCCGGCTGGGCAAAGCCTCTAAAGTGCAAGAGAGATTAGAGCGGGGTCGGCGATCAACCAATGGTAGCGATTAGAGAAGTTTGAATACCAGTCACGTGGCATGCCTCGCTTGCCCAGCCGATCACGTGGCAAGCGTCACCAGCCCAATCTGCTCTCCACACTCTGCGCCGCCACCGTGAGTAGACAACGCCCAGACAGGCTGTGCAGTTGTTACGTTCTGCGCGTATTTTGCGCTAGCTTCACGGCCGCATGAACCCAGCCATGGCAGACTACGGTGACGCACGTGACGTTGGTAACAACGTGTCGTTACTGTGCAGCTGTCCGGCACGGGTGACTCCGTTAACGCCGACATCACTGAGCCACGAACTGAGGAAGCAATGTGGGCAAAGTACGAGCACTCCCAGACTTCCAGGAACATTATGAAGGCCACGAGAAGGAGGCGTAACTGCTCCCACCTGCCTTAAAGGCTTCAACCTTAATTAGGTATGTCGCATCACTAAAACAGATTGTTGGCGGCAAGGTTCTCGGCAGGGAGCACATGACCACCGTGTACAGCTGAGAATGCACTGTCCTCAAGTATCAGACGCACATAACTCACAAACTAACTTTTAAAAATATATCTATTGTTATTTTGATTTTATAGGATCTAATATTAGAAGTTCGCTCACTATGAACTTCGGATAGAGCGAACGCAATCAGGGCGACCGTCGGGCTCGTTTGTACAGTAATTGTTAGCTTATTGGAAAAAAGCAGGCAGTGTTTCTTGATGAAAAATGAACACAAAGCGTGCACAACATGCGCGAAGGGGCACTTTCGAGTGCGCTACTGCTGCTAGTCATGCTGATGACTGCGTTGTGCTGTGTCCGAAAGTAGTGGCATTCAAGCATTCTTTGTGTATTTGTACGGCGACTTGAGGATTTGTGCTTCTTTAAGATATTTACAGCTTGAAAAGGTGGCTCGGCATCAGAAAGGACATCTCTCCAGTTAACTAGCCACGATGGCGTAAAGCAAGGAACGGTGATATAAAACGGTTTAAGGCCTACTTGCGAGTGCTCGTGAAGGTGCAGTGCGTGCATTGGTGGATTCCCTTCGTGTTACGCCAATGTTTCTGCCGGGTATGCATTTCCATCTTGTACTGCGTAGTGAAGAGGTCGCCGCACATCCCACATGCGAGAAACAGGCTGTCCAAGGAAACGATACTGACGTCCCCTGAAAAAGAACCGAGCAGTGGGAGGAGCGAATGAGCACATGTAGAGTGAAGAACTGAATTCAGTGTTTCTTAATGTGTACCGTGGCAGAGAGGAAAAGGCCAGCAGCAGTAATATTTCACACCAGTCCCTTAGTATCAATTAGGTGCATGGCAGCTTCCTTAAGATAGTAATGGAATAGTAGATTGTATTTAAATATTTGGCTATTCGCGATGCAAAGGTAGCACAACGGTACTAACCCGCACAAATCAGTGAATAGGTAATGTAAACATTAAATAGAGAAAGACAGTGCCTTTTCTGGAAGCGCTATCGACCAGCTTCGCACCGGTACACACGCATCAAATGAGGAGTTCTCTCACAATGCTGAGGTCCCTTTCATGCACTAAGGATATATACCTAAAAAGCAAGCACCCATTCTCTTTTATCCACAGTTTAGTCTTCATGGTTATTAGGCAATGTGTCATTGCTCCTTCAACTGTCGCCTAGATGTCGTCGAAAAGAAAGGTCCGCCATCCCTGCGGACTTTCAAAGTGTTCATAATCAGGCATAATCGAATTAGCTTAGACTTCATGAGAGAACGGACGAAGCTAGTGAAGAGGAAGTTCATTAACGAGTTAGGAGTAAGAGGGAAAATAGAGGAATTCAGGATATCGCTGCGGAACAGATATTCACCTTTAATTGATGAAGACAATCTTAATGTACATACAGTGAACGATAATCTGACAGCTGTCATTACGGAGTGCGCACTGGAAGTAGGTGGTAGGACAGTTCGACAGAATAAGAAATCTGATTAAGAAACGCCAAAGCATGCTGGCGCCTTAGCCTGCCGGCAGAATAGAACTAGCAGAGCTATCGAAGTTAAAAAATTAGTGCTAGGCGGGGGAGGGGGGGGGTAGCCGACATAAGGAAGTTTAATATGGAGAGAATCGAGCATGCTCTAAAGAACGGAGGCAGCCTAAACGCGGTGAAGACGAAACTACGCATGGTTAAAAACGAGATGTATACGTTAAGAGACAAGCAGGGCAATGACATTAGCAACATAGATAAGATAGTTAAAGTAGCCGAAGAGTTCTTTACAAATATATACAGTAGTCAATGTAATCACAACGTTAATGAGAGAGTCAGTAGCCCGCAACAATGAGTCATCCCGTCAATAACGAAAGAGAAAGTAAAGAAAGCCTTAGGAATATATGCAAAGGGGAAAAGAAACTGATGAGAATCACGTCACTGCAGATCTGTTGAAATATGAAAGAGAGATTGTGCTAGAAAACCAACCACCTGTATACGCAATGCCTCATGACCTCGAGCATACCAGAATCTTGGAACAACGCAAATATCATCTTAATTCATAAAAAAGCAAACGCCAAGGAGTTGAAAAATTACAGGCCGATCAGTTTACTCTCCGCTGCCTACAAGGTATTGACTAAGGTACTTATTTCAATTAACCAAATGATCCTCAAAATATAATATTCCCACTACTAATGAGGTGATAGAAAAATGCGAAAGAAATAACCAACGAATATATATAGCCTTCATTGATTACGAGAAAGCGTGTTTCTCGGTGTAAATCTCAGCATTCATACAGGCATTGCGGAATCAGGGTGTAGAAGGGCCTTATATATAAAAAAACTGGAAGCTATATATAGCATCTGCACAGATACCATAGTCCTCCACAAAGTCAGAGAGAAAACTCCAATAATCAGGGGCGTCAGGCAAGGAGACATAATCTTCCAATGCTATTTACCGCCTGTTTGCAAGAGGTCTTGCGATGCATGAAGTGGGAGCAGTTGGGGATAAGAGTTCATAGAGAATACCTAAAAAATGTGCGATTCGCTGATGATATTGCCTTGCTGAGTCACCCAGGAGGTGAGCTGCGAATCATGATCAATGAGTTAGACAGGCAGAGCGGAACGCTGGGTCTAAAAATTAACATCCAGAAAAACAAAGTCCTGTTCAACAGTCAAATACGGGACAGCAGTTCACAAGTGGCAGCAAGGGGCTGGAAGTGGTAAAGGAACTTAGGACAGCCAGTGACAGCTGATCCGCATCATGAGAGGGAAATAACTAGAAGGATAAGGATGGGGTGGAGCGCATATGGCAGGTTCTTTCAGATCATGAATGACAGTTTACCAATATCCCTCAAGAGAAAAGAATACTACAGATGCATCTTCCCGGTACTCCCCTACGGGGCAGAAACGGGGAGGCTAAAAAAAATGTTTAACTTAATTTAGTGACAATGCAGCGAGCCATGGAAGGATAATTGGTAGGTGTAACGTTAAGAGAGTGCAAACGGGAAGAGTGGGTGAGGGAACAAACGCGCGTTAATGATATCGTAGTCGAAATCAAGAGGAAGAAAAGGGCTTGGGCAGGGCATGTTATGCAAAGCCAATATAACCGCTGGTAATTAATGGTAACGGAGTGGATTCCAAGAAAAGGCAAGCCTAGCAGGGGGCTGCCGAAGGTTAGGTGGGCGGATGAGATTAAGAAGTTTGCAGGCATAAGGTTAGCGCACCTGGCAAATGATAGTGTTAATTGGAGAGACATGGGAGAGGCCTTTGACCTGGAGTGGGTGTAGTCAGGCTGATGATGATTATGAATCAGGCATGTTCGCAGCTTGCATACGCTATCAACCGATTATTATCTAAAAGCTAAGGAGTGCATGGCAAGCTTCTTCTCACCTTCTTTCAACGCCCCTCGTCCTGTAGTGTTCCCGAGCAAACTCTTGGTGAAAGACGTTGAATATCCAACGAGCAGTTCTTCTCCGGGGTCGACCTTCCTTAGTGTGCGGTAGTAGATGTCGCCGTTCACGAGCGAGGCCTCGAGGTTTTGTGTGCGCTTGCTGGGGGAGTAGTTCACGTCGTTCATCCAGTGGTTGCGCTGTTCCGGGCGGCCGTCTACCACGAAGAACTCTCCACATCGGCGCACCTGCGGAACGCAGCGGTTCAACAGTATAATTTTTCAGGGATCGTAATAACGTGAAACATAAGACGCAAAAAAAAACCGTGGCAGAAATTTTAAATGTCCGGTAACAGGCCAGTATTTCGTGTTCTAATCTTATACCTCTGTCACATGGACATTTCGAACGCCGTCGAATCGACCAGTCTATCCACTGTAAGGCCACTGAGCGCTGTTACACGGATGGTTTCTGTAGCCATCGACACACCGTTAGCGTACCGTGTACCCTGTTACCGTTACCGAAGTACCAGAAGCATACCCACCCCTTGCGAGCACGCATGATTGGCCCGGATGCTACAGACACGCCCGCAGCCTGCCGGGTACCTGGAGCCATCTGGCGCCGCCAGGGAGATGTTGGAAATATGGAACTAATAATATACAACTTATTTTGATGATGATGATTTCAAATTTTAATGGCGCAAGGGCTTCAGATGCCAAAGAGCACCATGGGACAAGGTATTTTGGTCTACTGACAACTTATTTGGCAAAAAAAAACATTTCAGCCTGGGCTACCAAACACTGCGGTCCGTGTAGTGTCATTGTCAGCGATATAAAACAACCAACATCAGCTTCCTTAAAGGTGCAAGAATGCTACTGCATTCAGCTTGTCCAGGATAGTGGAGTTCATTTCAAGAGTAATTATTCTTCTTCTTGAAATGAATAATTTCTTTGCACCTTTTAGCTTAGCCTTCAGCTTACGCTAAAGCTTCCAGCTTGGCCTGCGAGTGCGACTCTTGTACTGCAAGCGGGACGGTTTAGCGTGCACAAGCACTGGTAGCCATACCTGAGATTTCGCGAAATTTTTGCAGAAAAATAAAAAGGCCCCTAATGGTGGATCGGGTGGCTTAGCGATGTCTCATGGTTATGTCTAACTTTTCGCGTGCCAATGAAGTTTGGGAAAATGGTGAGGCACTGAAAACCATAGGCGAACATTGTTATACATTTTTTTTCTGTTTTTCCTCTAACCTTATAATAACGCGGCCTGTCAGTGCTGCTAAACAGTACAATACAATGATGGTGGAAAGTACGCATGTTCGTTGAATCCTAGATATGAGGTTTGCAATTGTCATCCGTTGCAATCTTTCCCTCTCACACAACAATGGCACATATTCCAGCGTAATCTGTCCCAAAGAAAAAACTCACCTCGAATGCACTTGCAAGTCCGGGACAGAGTAACAATGCGAGTAGCGTAGTCCAATTATAGCCCAGTTGTTTCGAACGTTGTCAATAAGAGCCTTTGCAACCTGAGTCTGAGTGTTCTACACATTGGCCGGGCAAACTTACCGGCCAGGTGCAGCCACCATTTTCGATGCCGTCCCCCTTGACTCCGTGATACGGGCCGAAATGCAGTCCTTTGGGCAGCGCCTTCAACGTGAACACTCCCACCGGGGCACCCTTGACTGTGGACTTGCCCGAGGTCAGGAACTCTAGCATGCTCTTACCGACGAGACTGGTGTCTTCCGATTTCCCCTGCGTATATTATTCCGCCGTGTTCTCCAGCCGCTCCACTGCAAACTGGGGCTCGGGCATACATGGTAAATTTTACAGCGCTGACTGTTAAAGCTAGGATTGAACTGTTTCGCACCGTATTCGCGGTCGCCGTAGTCATCCCGGCGTGAATTTGCGATTAAGTGCCCGGTATACCACCCCCCCCCCCACCTTCTCGACCAGAAAAAAAAACACCGTACGTGTGAAAATGGGTTGACTCGTGCAGCCCGCCAGAAGAGTGAAGTTGGCGTTTCTGAAGTGTGGTACAGATAGCTGCACCGGTCGAAGCTTGAGCCCACCAAAAACGCATGAAAACGTGTACACGGAGTGGTGGTTAAGTATATATTACACATAAATGGGCGGGCACTATGACTTGGCGGGTGATTTCGCACGCACATGAGGTGATTAATTTTTTGACTGAGTATTGAGTTCAAGCAGGAATGGTTACGTTTTTGAAATGTACTTGAGAATTTTTTCAAGATTGATCCAATTTACATCGTGCATATCGCGAGAAAGCAATCAAAATACAGCCGAACCTCGTTAAAACGAAACTGTTTATAAGGAAACAACGGATATAACGAAGCAATGACGATTCCCGTTGGAACTTCGGTCAACACGGGCTATAAAGAAACTATGGCTACAACGAAGTAACCGCCGAGCCCTTCAACTTAGTTACAGCGAGGTTCAGCCGTATGCCTTAAAACTTGCTACCGTGGGGAAAGGAGGCAGCAGCGGCCGCGACAGCCCGATCTCCCGATTCTCACTGTTTTAAAGGGGCCGAAAGGAAAAATTGTGCTGCTCTGGCTAGTCGGGAATTTCATGCAATCAAGCATAATAAGGACGCACCCGAAATAGAGCATCATCGAATCCTGCGAGGAGAGCGACATTTGGTATAGGCAAAGAGTTTTCCGAGTTAGGATAGGGAAAGAATGAAACTGCAGGGACGCTTAGGCCACCTTCAAAACTGTAATGCGAAAGCTTATACTGCAACTTCTTCGCGGGTTTGCGTAAGTTTTTTTGAAACTGTCAGTCCATCAACCGCTATTTTCGTACTGCTTGCTGCGTATAGCTGTGCTCACAACGTGGTGGGCACGTTGCGATAACGTCACAAGGTTGCGTGACCATCTCTCAGCCAACCAACGAATTTTTTTACATCTACGGTGGATTGCACTGTTTTCGTAAACAATAATGCTCTCGCATTTCAATTTGGCCGCATATACGCTTCGCTTAACGAATACCGCCAACCACTGTACGGTCCCAGTACTTTACTGCTTGGTTAGTTCGCTCAGGGTCGCGACTTCTCTTTTTATATATAGACAGCAATTGTCAAAACCCTCCAAGAAAAGTATTGTAAACTTCCTTGCATGCTTTACTTACCTCCCTCTTCACGTCGGCTAATTCGGTGTCCGCACGTGCAACCATTCTGCTTCCACCGGAAGCTGAAAGACATGATTTGAGGCATGTTTTTGATGGTTAAAGATCGCAAGCGCAGCAGCTTTGTTGGTAAATAACTTATCGTGGAACTAAAAAGACCAGATTCTAAAAAATGTTTTTAAAATCACACTACTGCATTACTGAAGCGGAGGCAAATAAATATGCACCTCGAAAATCTTGAAATTCATTATCTACAGCGAAAATTTCAAGAATGCGGGTCTGAGGACATCGATACCTTGGTGAAGGCGCGTGACCCAAACACATGACATAAGTTGCAGGGAAACGTATACACTGCCGGCCTCAAAAGTTTTCTGCTTGCATGCGTGTTCTCGGAAAAGAAAATTACTGTTGCGCCACCTCACGACCCAGCCTCCCAGTACCAGCAAATGGCACGTGATCCTTTCCACACACTCTCGGACATTTCACGGGATTAGTGTACGGCGCTAGATTCAAATAAAATTTTCTCGCAGAGCCGCAACCCGTAACCTGTAACCTTATGTGGCCGATATTACATGCTCCATCAGCTGATAAAAGCCGAGAGACAAGGCATGATACAAAAATAGTTTTTTTTTCGAACAGATGCATGCATCCTGTAAACGTCTGCCACCGATAGCAAAATGTTCTAGCCACGTACCAGAAACTTTCTTCATACTGAAATCAGCCTTCCGTCGCTTTGCAGAGAAAAACGACTATCCGGCCCCTGACCCCGCCCACACCACCAAATTGTGTTGAGGAACGTCAGTCACGTGATAGGCGGTCGCCGCTACATAGGCAACAAGGAACATCCTTACCCCTTCATGAGCAAAGGCGTGCGCGAAAAGAATGAATTCTGGTCCCTTCATGAGCAACGGCGTGCGCGAAAAGGATGAATATTGGTCCCTTCATGAGCAATGGCATGCACGAAAAGAATGAATACTGGTCCCTTCATGAGCAACGGCGTGCGCGAAAAGAATGAATACCGGTCTCTTCATGAGCAACGGCGTGCACGAAAAGAATGATTATTGGTCCCTTCATGAGCAATGGCGTGGATGAAAAGAATGAATACTGGTCCCTTCATGAGCAACGGCGTGCGCGAAAAGAATGAATACCGGTCTCTGCATGAGCAACGGCGTGCGCGAAAAGAATGAATATTGGTCCCTTCATGAGCAATGGCGTGCACGAAAAGAATGAATACTGGTCCCTTCATGAGCAACGGCGTGCGCGAAAAGAATGAATACCGGTCTCTTCATGAGCAATGGCGTGCATGAAAAGAATGAATATTGGTCCCTTCATGAGCAACGGCGTGCGCGAAAAGAATGAATGTTGGTCCCTTCATGAGCAACGGTGTGCGCGAAAAGAACGAATAATGTTCCCTTCATGAGCAACAGCGTGCACGAAAAGAATGAATACTGGTCCCTTCATGAGCAACGGCGTGCGCGAAAAGAATGAATACCGCTCTCTTCATGAGCAACGGCGTGCGCGAAAAGAATGAGTACTGGTCCCTTCATGAGCAATGGCGTGCACGAAAAGAATGAGTACTGGTCCCTTCATGAGCAATGGCGAGCGCGAAAAGAATGAATACTGGTCCCTTCATGAGCAACGGCGTGCGCGAAAAGAATGAATACCGGTCTCTTCATGAGCAACGGCGTGCACGAAAAGAATGAGTACTGGCCCCTTCATGAGCAATGGCGTGCACGAAAAGAATGAGTACTGGTCCCTTCATGAGCAACGGCGTGCGCGAAAAGAATGAATATTGGTCCCTTCATGAGCAATGGCGTGCATGAAAAGAATGAATACTGGTCCCTTCATGAGCAACGGCGTGCGCGAAAAGAATGAATACCGGTCTCTTCATGAGCAACGGCGTGCGCGAAAAGAATGAATATTGGTCCCTTCATGAGCAATGGCGTGCACGAAAAGAATGAATACTGGTCCCTTCATGAGCAACGGCGTGCGCGAAAAGAATGAATACCGGTCTCTTCATGAGCAACGGCGTGCACGAAAAGAATGAATATTGGTCCCTTCATGAGCAACGGCGTGCGCGAAAAAAATGAATATTGGTCCCTTCATGAGCAACGGCGTGCGCGAAAAGAATGAATACTGGTCCCTTCATGAGCAACGGCGTGCGCGGAAAGAATGAATACTGGTCCCCTCATGAGCAACGGCGTGCGCGAAAAGAATGAATATTGGTCCCTTCATGAGCAACGGCGTGCGCGAAAAGAATGAATACCGGTCTCTTCATGAGCAACGGCGTGCACGAAAAGAATGAATATTGGTCCCTTCATGAGCAACGGCGTGCGCGGAAAGATTGAATACTGGTCCCTTCATGAGCAATGGCGTGCGCGAAAAGAATGAATACCGGTCCCTTCATGAGCAACGGCGTGCACGAAAAGAATGAGTACTGGCCCCTTCATGAGCAATGGCGTGCACGAAAAGAATGAGTACTGGTCCCTTCATGAGCAACGGCGTGCGCGAAAAGAATGAATATTGGTCCCTTCATGAGCAATGGCGTGCATGAAAAGAATGAATACTGGTCCCTTCATGAGCAACGGCGTGCGCGAAAAGAATGAATGTTGGTCCCTTCATGAGCAACGGTGTGCGCGAAAAGAACGAATAATGTTCCCTTCATGAGCAATGGCGTGCACGAAAAGAATGAATACTGGTCCCTTCATGAGCAACGGCGTGCGCGAAAAGAATGAATACCGCTCTCTTCATGAGCAACGGCGTGCACGAAAAGAATGAGTACTGGTCCCTTCATGAGCAATGGCGTGCACGAAAAGAATGAGTACTGGTCCCTTCATGAGCAACGGCGTGCGCGAAAAGAATGAATACTGGTCCCCTCATGA
The DNA here is from genome assembly GCF_052857255.1 of Amblyomma americanum. NCBI lineage: Eukaryota > Metazoa > Arthropoda > Arachnida > Ixodida > Ixodidae > Amblyomma > Amblyomma americanum. Next base: position 70,103,131 of record NC_135497.1, on the reverse strand, counting down.
GCAACGGCGTGCGCAAAAAGAATGAATATTGGTCTCTTCATGAGCAACGGCGTGCGCGAAAAGAATGAATACCGGTCTCTTCATGAGCAACAGCGAGCACGAAAAGAATGAATATTGGTCCCTTCATGAGCAACGGCGTGCGCGAAAAGAATGAATATTGGTCCCTTCATGAGCAACGGCGTGCGCGAAAAGAATGAATACCGGTCTCTTCATGAGCAACAGCGAGCACGAAAAGAATGAATATTGGTCCCTTCATGAGCAATGGCGAGCACGAAAAGAATGAATACTGGTCCCTTCATGAGCAACGGCGTGCGCGAAAAGAATGAATATTGGTCCCTTCATGAGCAACGGCGTGCGCGAAAAGAATGAATACCGGTCTCTTCATGAGCAACGGCGTGCACGAAAAGAATGAATATTGGTCCCTTCATGAGCAATGGCGAGCACGAAAAGAATGAATACTGGTCCCTTCATGAGCAACGGCGTGCGCGAAAAGAATGAATACCGGTCTCTTCATGAGCAACGGCGTGCACGAAAAGAATGAGTACTGGCCCCTTCATGAGCAATGGCGTGCACGAAAAGAATGAGTACTGGTCCCTTCATGAGCAACGGCGTGCGCGAAAAGAATGAATACCGGTCTCTTCATGAGCAACAGCGAGCACGAAAAGAATGAATATTGGTCCCTTCATGAGCAATGGCGAGCACGAAAAGAATGAATACTGGTCCCTTCATGAGCAACGGCGTGCGCGAAAAGAATGAATATTGGTCCCTTCATGAGCAACGGCGTGCGCGAAAAGAATGAATACCGGTCTCTTCATGAGCAACAGCGAGCACGAAAAGAATGAATATTGGTCCCTTCATGAGCAATGGCGAGCACGAAAAGAATGAATACTGGTCCCTTCATGAGCAACGGCGTGCGCGAAAAGAATGAATATTGGTCCCTTCATGAGCAACGGCGTGCGCGAAAAGAATGAATACCGGTCTCTTCATGAGCAACGGCGTGCACGAAAAGAATGAATATTGGTCCCTTCATGAGCAATGGCGAGCACGAAAAGAATGAATACTGGTCCCTTCATGAGCAATGGCGTGCACGAAAAGAATGAATACCGGTCTCTTCATGAGCAACAGCGAGCACGAAAAGAATGAATATTGGTCCCTTCATGAGCAACGGCGTGCGCGAAAAGAATGAATACCGGTCTCTTCATGAGCAACAGCGAGCACGAAAAGAATGAATATTGGTCCCTTCATGAGCAACGGCGTGCGCGAAAAGAATGAATATTGGTCCCTTCATGAGCAACGGCGTGCGCGAAAAGAATGAATACCGGTCTCTTCATGAGCAACAGCGAGCACGAAAAGAATGAATATTGGTCCCTTCATGAGCAATGGCGAGCACGAAAAGAATGAATACTGGTCCCTTCATGAGCAACGGCGTGCGCGAAAAGAATGAATATTGGTCCCTTCATGAGCAACGGCGTGCGCGAAAAGAATGAATACCGGTCTCTTCATGAGCAACGGCGTGCGCGAAAAGAATGAATACCGGTCTCTTCATGAGCAACAGCGAGCACGAAAAGAATGAATATTGGTCCCTTCATGAGCAATGGCGAGCACGAAAAGAATGAATACTGGTCCCTTCATGAGCAACGGCGTGCGCGAAAAGAATGAATACTGGTCCCTTCATGAGCAACGGCGTGCGCGAAAAGAATGAATACCGCTCTCTTCATGAGCAACGGCGTGCACGAAAAGAATGAGTACTGGTCCCTTCATGAGCAATGGCGTGCACGAAAAGAATGAGTACTGGTCCCTTCATGAGCAACGGCGTGCGCGAAAAGAATGAATACTGGTCCCTTCATGAGCAACGGCGTGCGCGGAAAGAATGAATACTGGTCCCCTCATGAGCAACGGCGTGCGCAAAAAGAATGAATATTGGTCCCTTCATGAGCAATGGCTTGCACGAAAAGAATGAATACTGGTCCCCTCATGAGCAACAGCGAGCACGAAAAGAATGAATATTGGTCCCTTCATGAGCAATGGCGAGCACGAAAAGAATGAATACTGGTCCCTTCATGAGCAATGGCGAGCACGAAAAGAATGAATACCGGTCTCTTCATGAGCAACAGCGAGCACGAAAAGAATGAATATTGGTCCCTTCATGAGCAACGGCGTGCGCGAAAAGAATGAATATTGGTCCCTTCATGAGCAACGGCGTGCGCGAAAAGAATGAATACCGGTCTCTTCATGAGCAACAGCGAGCACGAAAAGAATGAATATTGGTCCCTTCATGAGCAATGGCGAGCACGAAAAGAATGAATACTGGTCCCTTCATGAGCAACGGCGTGCGCGAAAAGAATGAATATTGGTCCCTTCATGAGCAACGGCGTGCGCGAAAAGAATGAATACCGGTCTCTTCATGAGCAACGGCGTGCACGAAAAGAATGAATATTGGTCCCTTCATGAGCAATGGCGAGCACGAAAAGAATGAATACTGGTCCCTTCATGAGCAACGGCGTGCGCGAAAAGAATGAATACCGGTCTCTTCATGAGCAACGGCGTGCACGAAAAGAATGAGTACTGGCCCCTTCATGAGCAATGGCGTGCACGAAAAGAATGAGTACTGGTCCCTTCATGAGCAACGGCGTGCGCGAAAAGAATGAATATTGGTCCCTTCATGAGCAATGGCGTGCATGAAAAGAATGAATACTGGTCCCTTCATGAGCAACGGCGTGCGCGAAAAGAATGAATGTTGGTCCCTTCATGAGCAACGGTGTGCGCGAAAAGAACGAATAATGTTCCCTTCATGAGCAATGGCGTGCACGAAAAGAATGAATACTGGTCCCTTCATGAGCAACGGCGTGCGCGAAAAGAATGAATACCGCTCTCTTCATGAGCAACGGCGTGCACGAAAAGAATGAGTACTGGTCCCTTCATGAGCAATGGCGTGCACGAAAAGAATGAGTACTGGTCCCTTCATGAGCAACGGCGTGCGCGAAAAGAATGAATACTGGTCCCTTCATGAGCAACGGCGTGCGCGGAAAGAATGAATACTGGTCCCCTCATGAGCAACGGCGTGCGCAAAAAGAATGAATATTGGTCCCTTCATGAGCAATGGCTTGCACGAAAAGAATGAATACTGGTCCCCTCATGAGCAACGGCGTGCGCGGAAAGAATGAATACTGGTCCCCTCATGAGCAATGGCGTGCACGAAAAGAATGAATACTGGTCCCCTCATGAGCAACGGCGTGCGCGGAAAGAATGAATATTTATTTTTATTTATTTATTGATACTGCGATCTTTTACAAGACCTTCGCAGGGGTGGGCACACAATACATAAATTCTGGAAACAACAAAAACGACCTCAGGAACAAGCAAACAATCAAGAACAATTGATCAACAATTTAAGATCAAGAAACAATGAAACAAAGAAATGTAGCGGTACGTCATTATAAAAAAAGTTAAAGGTGGCTTTCAAACCTTTTTAGTGAAGTTTGGGTTACTGCATCATTAGTTAGATTATTCCAGTCTGTAATCGTTCTGGGGAAAAAAGAGTACTTAAAGGTGTTATTTCGTGCGTTTAATGGTGTTACTGTAAAATCATGGCGTTGTCTTGTGTTGTACCCTGAGGAGAACGATATAATATTGGATGTGTCAATATTGTACTGACCTTTGATTAACTGAAATAAAAATTTTAGACGACAGATGCGATTTCTATGAGAGACTGGAAGCAAACCACTTTGATTAAGAAGTGCAGTGATAGATGTGCGGTTATATGAATTGTAAATAAACCGTGCTGCTTTCTTTCGGACTCTGTCTAATTTAGCAATGTTAGATTTAGTGAAAGGATCCCAGATTATGACGGCATATTCTAACATAGGGCGAATAATAGTGTTATACGAAAGTGAACGTACACTGGGGGGGCCGAGCTTCAGAGCACGTCGGAGGAAAAATAGTTTGCGTAGGGCATTAGCTGTAACGTTGTCAATGTGCTCTGTCCAGGAGAGGTTATTGCAGATCCGCAGACCTAGGTATTTGTAAGTATTCACTTGAGAGAGAACTTTGTTTTTAGCAGTATAGTTAAACAAAAGAGGCTTCTTTTTCTGGGTTATACGCATGAACACTGTTTTATCATAATTAACGCACATTTGCCATTGGTCACACCATGTTATTATCTTAGTGAAATCGTTATTTAACCGTACTTGGTCCTCAGTAGTAGTAATCTTTTCATATAACACACAATCGTCAGCATATAATCTAACAGAAACTGAGATGTTATCGACAATGTCATTAATAAAAATCAAGAAGAGGAGTGGCCCAAGAACAGATCCTTGGGGAACGCCGGAATCAACAGGAACTGGAGGGGAAGGGGAATTATTTACTACTACAAACTGACGACGGTTTCTTAAGTAGGCTGTAATCCATGCAAGTAATTTGTCATTTTTTAGTACATTACCTAATTTGTGAAGAAGTTTGTTATGCGAAACTTTATCAAATGCTTTTTTAAAGTCCATAAATATAGCGTCAGTCTGCTTTCCTTCATTTATTGCCTGCGCAAAATCATGTATAGTTTGTACTAGCTGAGTGGCAGTGGAAAATCCTCGTCTGAAGCCATGCTGTGCATTAGTTAGAAAATTGTTTTGTTCAAGAAAATCTGCTATATGTTTATGAATGATGTGTTCCAAGACCTTGCATGCTGTAGATGTTAACGATATCGGACGGTAATTCTGAATAGATGCTTTGTCTCCAGTTTTGTGAATTGGTTTGATTCTTGCCGTTCTCCAGTCATCCGGTAATGATCCTTCATTTAGTGATTTGTTAAATAAGATGCATAAGTACTTGGCACACCATTCTGCATAACGCTTCAGGAATGCGTTGGGAATGTCATCTGGTCCGGGAGATTTTTTTACATCAAGCTTCAATAATAAATTGAGAACACCTGCCTCGGAAATCACAACATCAGGAATTGAAGGCAAATTCACGGAATAGCAGGGAAGAGAGCTGTCATCCTGCGTAAACACCGATTTGAAGTAGTCATTGAAAGCCGTGGACACCAAAGCATCATCACGCTCACATATTCCATTTACTTTGAAAGTATCATGAGATCGTGAAGCTGGAGTTATCTGCCTCCAGAATTTCTCAGGGCATGTTTTAATGAAGGTAGGTAGCTGAGTAGAAAAGTACTTTTCCTTGTCATGGGCAATCAGCTGTTTGAGTTTTTCTGTTTGTTCATCAATGATCGTTTGGGAATAGTTTCCTGCTTTTAACCTTTTTTTCATTCTTTTTAGCTTTCGTTGTGAGCGTAATGTCTCTCGTGTTATCCAAGGGTTACATTTTGGGGACTTTTTTGCAATTTTTGGAACGAAGCGTTCAATACACTGAAAGACAACACTTTTGAAAAATAGCCATAAGTCATTCACATTTCCATTAAAATTCATAAAGCGGTCATAATGAAAGTCGAGCATATCAAGAATAGATTCATCATGTGCACGAGAAAAATTAGGAAAGAAACCGACAGTATTTCGGCGATCAAAGTTTGCATTTATCAATGTCAGTACAACAGCTTTGTGATCAGAAATACCGGTCGTTACATAGCATTCGACATTTTCTTTGACAGTACCATTTACAAAAAATAGATCAAGAATTGAATATGAACCATTGTGGACTCTAGTAGGATCTTTAACTACCTGAAGCAGGTCAAAGGCAATAGAAATATCAAGCATAGTTTGCTCAATGATGTTATTAGAATGCGAAAAGGCAGTCCAGTCTATGTTTGGTAAATTAAAATCGCCAGTCAACATTAGCCTATCATTCTGTTTTATATGGCGCTCAATATATTTTTTTAGATTCACTAGGAGTGCTACAGAGGAATTGGGTGGCCTGTACACGGCTCCTAAAACGTAACGAACATTGTTTTTGTAAAATTTACAAAAGATGCCTTCTACATCGTCAATATCTGGCATTCTAAAGACTTGCAGTGAAGATTTGAACAGTATGGCCACTGCCATTGCTCCCTTCATGAGCAATGGCGTGCACGAAAAGAATGAATACTGGTCCCCTCATGAGCAACGGCGTGCGCGGAAAGAATGAATACTGGTCCCCTCATGAGCAATGGCGTGCACGAAAAGAATGAATACTGGTCCCCTCATGAGCAACGGCGTGCACGAAAAGAATGAATATTGGTCCCTTCATGAGCAATGGCGTGCACGAAAAGAATGAATACTGGTCCCCTCATGAGCAACGGCGTGCGCGGAAAGAATGAATACTGGTCCCCTCATGAGCAATGGCGTGCACGAAAAGAATGAATACTGGTCCCCTCATGAGCAACGGCGTGCGCGAAAAGAATGAATATTGGTCCCTTCATGAGCAATGGCGTGCACGAAAAGAATGAATACTGGTCCCTTCATGAGCAACGGCGTGCGCAAAAAGAATGAATATTGGTCCCTTCATGAGCAATGGCGTGCACGAAAAGAATGAATACTGGTCCCTTCATGAGCAACGGCGTGCGCGAAAAGAATGAATATTGGTCCCTTCATGAGCAATGGCGTGCACGAAAAGAATGAATACTGGTCCCTTCATGAGCAACGGCGTGCACGAAAAGAATGAATATTGGTCCCTTCATGAGCAATGGCGTGCACGAAAAGAATGAATACTGGTCCCCTCATGAGCAACGGCGTGCGCGGAAAGAATGAATACTGGTCCCCTCATGAGCAATGGCGTGCACGAAAAGAATGAATACTGGTCCCCTCATGAGCAACGGCGTGCGCGAAAAGAATGAATATTGGTCCCTTCATGAGCAATGGCGTGCACGAAAAGAATGAATACTGGTCCCCTCATGAGCAACGGCGTGCGCGGAAAGAATGAATACTGGTCCCCTCATGAGCAATGGCGTGCACGAAAAGAATGAATACTGGTCCCCTCATGAGCAACGGCGTGCGCGGAAAGAATGAATATTGGTCCCTTCATGAGCAATGGCGTGCACGAAAAGAATGAATACTGGTCCCCTCATGAGCAACGGCGTGCGCGGAAAGAATGAATACTGGTCCCCTCATGAGCAATGGCGTGCACGAAAAGAATGAATACTGGTCCCCTCATGAGCAACGGCGTGCACGAAAAGAATGAATATTGGTCCCTTCATGAGCAATGGCGTGCACGAAAAGAATGAATACTGGTCCCCTCATGAGCAACGGCGTGCGCGGAAAGAATGAATACTGGTCCCCTCATGAGCAATGGCGTGCACGAAAAGAATGAATACTGGTCCCCTCATGAGCAACGGCGTGCGCGAAAAGAATGAATATTGGTCCCTTCATGAGCAATGGCGTGCACGAAAAGAATGAATACTGGTCCCTTCATGAGCAACGGCGTGCGCAAAAAGAATGAATATTGGTCTCTTCATGAGCAACGGCGTGCACGAAAAGAATGAATATTGGTCCCTTCATGAGCAATGGCGTGCACGAAAAGAATGAATACTGGTCCCCTCATGAGCAACGGCGTGCGCGGAAAGATTGAATATGGTCCCTTCATGAGTAATGGCGTGCACGAAAAGAATGAATACTGGTCCCCTCATGAGCAACGGCGTGCGCGGAAAGAATGAATACTGGTCCCCTCATGAGCAATGGCGTGCGCGGAAAGAATGAATACTGGTCCCCTCATGAGCAATGGCGTGCACGAAAAGAATGAATACTGGTCCCCTCATGAGCAACGGCGTGCACGAAAAGAATGAATATTGGTCCCTTCATGAGCAATGGCGTGCACGAAAAGAATGAATACTGGTCCACTCATGAGCAACGGCGTGCGCGGAAAGAATGAATATTGGTCCCTTCATGAGCAACGGCGTGCGCGGAAAGAATGAATACTGGTCCCCTCATGAGCAATGGCGTGCACGAAAAGAATGAATACTGGTCCCCTCATGAGCAACGGCGTGCACGAAAAGAATGAATATTGGTCCCTTCATGAGCAATGGCGTGCACGAAAAGAATGAATACTGGTCCCTTCATGAGCAACGGCGTGCGCAAAAAGAATGAATATTTGTCTCTTCATGAGCAACGGCGTGCGCGGAAAGAATGAATAGTGGTCCCCTCATGAGCAATGGCGTGCACGAAAAGAATGAATACTGGTCCCCTCATGAGCAACGGCGTGCGCGGAAAGAATGAATATTGGTCCCTTCATGAGCAATGGCGTGCACGAAAAGAATGAATACTGGTCCCCTCATGAGCAACGGCGTGCGCGGAAAGAATGAATACTGGTCCCCTCATGAGCAATGGCGTGCACGAAAAGAATGAATACTGGTCCCCTCATGAGCAACGGCGTGCACGAAAAGAATGAATATTGGTCCCTTCATGAGCAATGGCGTGCACGAAAAGAATGAATACTGGTCCCCTCATGAGCAACGGCGTGCGCGGAAAGAATGAATACTGGTCCCCTCATGAGCAATGGCGTGCACGAAAAGAATGAATACTGGTCCCCTCATGAGCAACGGCGTGCGCGAAAAGAATGAATATTGGTCCCTTCATGAGCAATGGCGTGCACGAAAAGAATGAATACTGGTCCCTTCATGAGCAACGGCGTGCGCAAAAAGAATGAATATTGGTCTCTTCATGAGCAACGGCGTGCACGAAAAGAATGAATATTGGTCCCTTCATGAGCAACGGCGTGCACGAAAAGAATGAATACTGGTCCCCTCATGAGCAATGGCGTGCACGAAAAGAATGAATACTGGTCCCCTCATGAGCAACGGCGTGCGCGGAAAGAATGAATATTGGTCCCTTCATGAGCAATGGCGTGCACGAAAAGAATGAATACTGGTCCCCTCATGAGCAACGGCGTGCGCGGAAAGAATGAATACTGGTCCCCTCATGAGCAATGGCGTGCACGAAAAGAATGAATACTGGTCCCCTCATGAGCAACGGCGTGCACGAAAAGAATGAATATTGGTCCCTTCATGAGCAATGGCGTGCACGAAAAGAATGAATACTGGTCCCCTCATGAGCAACGGCGTGCGCGGAAAGAATGAATACTGGTCCCCTCATGAGCAATGGCGTGCACGAAAAGAATGAATACTGGTCCCCTCATGAGCAACGGCGTGCGCGAAAAGAATGAATATTGGTCCCTTCATGAGCAATGGCGTGCACGAAAAGAATGAATACTGGTCCCTTCATGAGCAACGGCGTGCGCAAAAAGAATGAATATTGGTCTCTTCATGAGCAACGGCGTGCACGAAAAGAATGAATATTGGTCCCTTCATGAGCAATGGCGTGCACGAAAAGAATGAATACTGGTCCCCTCATGAGCAACGGCGTGCGCGGAAAGATTGAATATGGTCCCTTCATGAGCAATGGCGTGCGCGAAAAGAATGAATACTGGTCCCTTCATGAGCAACGGCGTGCGCGAAAAGAATGAATATGGCCCCTTCATGAGTAATGGCGTGCGCGAAAAGAATGAATACTGGTCCCTTCATGAGCAACGGCGTCCGCGAAAAGAATGAATACTGGTTTCTCACTATGTATCATAGTTTAGCGAAGCAAGCAGCTAGAGGCATTTGCATATTCCTTATTCTAAATACTGCGGTATCAATAACTATATCCACTCTTCTACGGAGGCCTCTGTTCCAGTCTCGTCTCAAACTGGAGTCGTAAACTTACATTTTTCGTCGTGCTGCTCTTCCCGTGAAGATGGTTCTTCGGGCAGGTCCCGACCGCTGCTCACAGGAGCCTCCCAGTGGTCTGGAAGCGCATTGCCGGAACTCGAAGGCAGGATTGCTCTGTCAGTCTCCCAATAGGCCTCGAATGCCTACGTTAGGGGCGCGCGTGCACAGAGTGGCAAGAAGAAACGCTTGCTTTCAAGAGTCCAGGTATGGCGATCGCCATTAGCAGTAAGTCTATGGAGAAGCGAGGTTTAAATGTTGCTGTTATACATGATGTTGGCTGCTCGGCTCATAGTGACTGCCAAAAAGAACTGCACGAAAACAATGCGACAAGGAGAGAGATGTGCCCCGTCGTCTTCGCGCAGTTTTTTTGAAAAAGTTGTAGCTTCTGCATCAAGCTGAATAAAGTTCCAAGAGGTTAAATGGTTTGCCCTGCTTCAGAAACCACTTCGTACATGTAGCATGTTACCCAGAGGTTCTACGGGAGACTTAGAACGGTGATGATTCGGGCTAGTGGGTAATTCGCACGCGGTTCCTTAGCTCAAAAACATGAAGGAACCAGACACAAGGATTTGTGTCCCCTCCCTTTGTTGTTTGGCGGTGTCAGCCATCTCCAAGCCCCCCCATCTCTCGATTCTCACTGTTTTAAAGGTGCCGAAAGGAAACATTTCGCTGCGCGTGTTAGTGGTGAATTTGATGCACTCAAACATAGTAAGGACGAATCCGGAATACAGAATCATCGAATTCTGCGAGGAGACCTATATATAGTAAATGAAAAGACAGTCTTGCCAGTTAGAATACGGAAAGAATGAAACTCTGGGGACGCTAAAGCCAACTTTAAAACGGAATAGAATAGGATTAAATCACATCCGCTACAGTTTCTGGTGCAATTTTTGTGCGTGTTTGCGTCATTTTCTTTGAAATTGTCGGTGCACCAACCGTCATATTCGGGCTACTAGCTGCAGATAGCTGTGCTCACAACGTGGTGGGCACATTGCGATGACGTCACAAGATCACGTAACCACTCTCGGCTAATCACCGAATTTTTGACATCTATGGCGGATTCTACTTCTTACGTAAACACTAATGATATCGCGTTGATATTTGGCAGCATATACTCTTTTACTTAACGAATGCCGTCATCCGCCGTGCGATGCCAGTGCTTTACTGCTTGGTTAGTTCATTCTGGGCCGCGATTGCACCTTTTAGAAATAATGAGCACCTGCCAAAGCATGCCAAGAACGCTATTGTAAACGTCCGTGTATGCTTCGCTTACCTCCCTCTCCACGTCGGCTAATGCGGTGTCCACACGGGCAACCATTCCGCTTCCACCGGAAGCTACATAGAAGGATTTGAGGCATACTTTTAGATGGTTAAAGATCGAAAGCGTAGCAACTCCTTTGCTAAACCACGCAACTAAAAAGGCCAGGTCTCTATAAAAAAATACAATTTCTTTCTTCAAAATACTGCCGTAAGAATAACTACATGCACTCCTCTATGCAGGCCTGTCTTCCAGTCACGTGTCAATCGCGAATCGCAAACTTACGTTCTTCGTCACGTCGCTCTTCCCTTGAGGCCGGCCCTTCGGGCTGATCCGGCCTTGCGCTCCCAGGAGCCTCACAGTAGTCCGGAAGCATATATTGTGGCGCAGGCGGGCATTCGCTCTGTGTCTCCTTCGGTCGGACGACCTGCGATTCATTGATTGTTAGAGTGGTCTTACATAATGTAAAAAAAGCGATCATAAACGGTTTTTCGCTCAAAAAAGCTTTTGTCCAGAATTTCTGTGTATAAATGATTTTTTAAACATCTGTCTTCGAAAAAGAGGTAGCCACGGTGTCTCTGTACTTGCTGCCAAATATTCAAAAACTGCTCGAAAACCAAAGAGCGCAGTCGATTAGTTTGGAAGCATTTTGAAAATGTACTGGTTGATTCGCTCAGCGAAATGAATACAATGGCATCCGATCAGCTATCTAAAGATTTCGGATATTTGCCCACCTCTACTGATGAGAAATGTTCGATGCACTGAGGCGCAGTAAGCAATGCTAATTGCAGCTAACAACTACAGGGTAAACTTAAAAACAATGAGGAAATTATAGAAAATAACGGAAGTTGTTAATTTATCGCGCTATTTTCATGGCGTGCGCCAATGTAGCCGGCATGACTGCTTATAAGCGATCACTGTATATCATAAAACCGTCTTTTTAAATCACTTACTTTACCAGCGAACTATGGGTAGTGAGCGCTGTCTCTTAATTCCCTCGTCCGGAAGGCCGACTGGCACATTTAATTCGTGCACTAGTTTTCCGTTCTGCACAAATACGCAGGCCGGAACTCCGAATAGCCTGAAGAAAGTCGTTGCCACACCAGTCACGCTGACTATCGAGAAAAGTCTAAAGGCATTCAATATTAGCGCGCAGAATGTGCAGGTGCCGCAGCAATCACTTGGCGATGGATATGCCGTTGCGACGCATTCGCTACGATGGCAGAAGGCTGACCAAAGATCCCGGGATTGTGTCATGCCGCGTGAACCGACTTAAGGGAGCTCATGAAGATCAAAACTCCCATCCGCCGAAATTTTGGTGCCACACATTGAAGCCTGATTGTTCAACATTAATCCAGAAGTTCAAACTGGACACCTTCACACCTGATGATATTTGTATGGCCCACACAATTTCCTAAGCGCGCCCCGCGGTGGCTCAGTGGTTATGACGCTCAGCTGCTGACTCGAAGATGCGGGTTCGATCCCGGCCGTGGCGGTTGAATTTCGATGGAGACGAAATTGTAGAGGCCTGTGTACTGTGCGATATAAGTGCATGTTAAAGAACCCCAGGCGGTCCAAATTTCCGGAGCCTTTATCTACGGCGTCCCTCATATAGCTTTAGTCTATTTGGGACTTTAAACCCCATTAGAAACAAAATAAAACCAACTTGATTAAACATTAAACACCAGCTCAGGCCATCACGTTTGACTATTCAATGCCGATCACGGCAAAATGGCAGTTTGAAGATGGAATGCTGTCCTCACCTCATTGGGCTCGACAACCATAGGTTCCTCTTCTCCAGTGGGAGCACCTTGGACGAAATGCATGAAAACATGAATAAGGTGTGGCAAAAACCGCAGGCGCAAATTCTAAATGTGGGATGCTTACACGAAGCCGCTTTGCACAAAACACACCCCGTGCATTTATCATCTATAATGACAGAATTCGGCCCATCGTGTTACACATGCGTCAACGCACCACCAGCTTTTATGGGGTCAATGTCCTTGCAAGTTTACGGAGCCTGATCTGTCATTCCTATGTCGCGGACGTTGCGGCGGGACTTGTTCGTTGCCTAAGCGTGCTTTACTGGTGCAATCTTTAATGCAATAATATTAGAAGCCTAATCGGAAACAAAATTGCGCCGTCGGTCTTAAAATTCGCTGAATGTCTGGAGGAAAGTGATGTCACCGCGCCAGATATTGGCATTGGCTGGAGAGAAGTGACGTCACCACACTGGAAACTACGCCACTGCCGGTTAAGGCATCATTAGCCTCCTTTTAACGCTGTCGGAATAACAACACTATGTGATTAGAGGTCGCTGTGAATTATTTCTTTACATAATTCTGCAGACATCTTAACCGCATCCAGAAAAGCAGGGCACAGAACAGATGGAAATTGTTTACATCTACCTTGACAGCAAGCCTTTTATTAACGCTAAAAAGACCTGCTTACAAAACTTAAAAGAGAGTTGACGTTAAAACACGCACAAGAATTAAAACAAATATTTCCTTGATGATATTCTGATGGATCCTCTCATCACTCAACATTTAGAACGAAAATATTCCACTCCCTAAGCCTTCATGGAAAATAGCAAAAAGAATGATTTTATTGGGCAAAATATGTAGCTATGCTGTAATTGAGCTGATGGCGAGCGCTTGTGCTTAAGTAAAAACTGAATTAAGCGAGAGGGGCACCTTTGTAGCTCAGCATTATTACCTGATAGCAGGCCAGCTTTACGTAAAATCACTAATAGGTTTGAGTTTTTGCCATTCATAAATTTGGGGAGCGAGTTAGTTTGTGACTATAAACCTTACAGCGCACCCCTGTACATTTTTCAGTTGAGCTGTTCCCACCTTCCGTGGAGATCCAAACCATATAGCGCAAGAATTAGGCCAGTCGCTACTCTCGGAACTTTTTCTTAGAACGTCACGTGAGCCTTTTTGTTTGAAATAGACTGATTTTATCTGATACGATTCGGCTTAATAGCAGCGTATTCAATTTTTTGGCGTGTAAGAATGGCAAAGGACGTCCTTCTCCCACACCAGCTCCGATTTTTAGAATGGAGGTCTGCACGGAACTACGTCTCAGAGATAACCAAAACAGACCGCGATAACCCTTCACGTCTTTGTGCTTCAATGCACTGTCGTCTCGTAACTATTGTCACGCGGTTGGCATGACGGCGAGCACGCAGAAGAGGATGTCATTACACAAAAGACTCTCGGTAAACTCTACATGTTTGTGGGGCGAACTCGCACTGGTAAATACAGCTCGGTGATGGTGGAGAGCAACAGTGTGCTCGGAGGTCGACGAAGGTGAGAGACATCTCCACTCTAGGCTGCGTTGAAATTAAAACTGTTACTACGAACCTTCATGATAAGGTCTCTGAAAAGTTTAGGACAATTTTCAACAAAATGAAAACACCTTCGTGCGACTACAGTTATTTCAGGCGAACCCGGTCAACTCTCGTGTAACAAAAAAAAATGACAAGACCGCGTGCTCGGGGCTGTGAGCACGGACCATGAACAATCACCGGTTTTCTATCGTGCTCGCACTGCATTAACCTTCCAGTGCGCGTCCTATCGCAATGGAAAGAAATACAAACAACGTGGCGCCTACCCGCTGCACTGTTCGAATATCTTTTGATCGCGCTTTTACCTGGGTGGTAAAAAAGGCCGCCACCGTCTGGAAGACGTTGAAGTAACGAGCGTTAGCCGTTTGGTTTACTAAATGAACAAAGCAGAGAAGAACGCGCCATTCGTTTCGAGAAACGGAATGTAATACCCTTTGAAACTCGGTAGATTGCCACCATGATTGGCTACGCGTGTACGCACGGAGCCTAGCTGAACTATCGCCGCCTAGCGCCATCTATCAGAGAAATTACGGTGCACCTCTACCCATTGTCGAGTTGCACACACTCAGGATACTTTCATAACGGAGTTAGCATCGTTTGGGGGATCAAGGTAGGCCAAGAATTTGGGTTGCGGTGCGATATGGTAATGCTACAATTAGTAATTGCATGTATACAATGTTTACCTATTATTTAATTGCGGTTTTATTTCTATATCACAACCCATAGAGTTCTATTTGCCTACCAAATTCGGTATACAACTGTTCCCGGATGGGTGCCCGCTGTCGCTGTACATATAGGAGACCGAATACATGCATGTGAAGCTGTCCCGTAGCAAGAGTTTTCCTACCCGCTTTAGATATTTTTTGGGGGGAAGGGGAAAAGGGTTGAGAGGCCACAACAATATTTAATGGCTGCCATCTTAAAATCGAGAAACCGTAACTATGCCACCATATCGTCCCCTGACGTCATTCTCACATAGTTACAACTCTATCCACCATTTGCAGCGTCACGACATCATTGGCGCGCGGCAGGTGGTTGTATCTATAGTGGTATTTTAGATGACGCTACAGGTCTCAATGTGAGACGCGCTGTTTTCTAGTTGCAGCCACAGATGGTGCTTTGATCTCAGGGTGGTAAGAGACCCCACGAAATCTCGAAACATGATGAGTAAAAGCTATCGCTCTTAAAAATATTGGCAACGGTTTAAATTGGCTAAGCCAGGAATTCAGCGAAAAGCAAGCAGGCTTGTTAAGCGTTCGAGGCTCGTCCATGGCAGCTTCGCTACACGCTCGTGACAGCCGTTCTATATATACCCACGCGACCACGTGGCTATGACGTTCACCACGTGGTCTTACGCCCCCCCCCCCCCCCCACCATCGGATGCCACCACGTGGCTCCACATCCCGCCATCGGATGTTCTTAAGGTCAAAGTTCAACCCAACGGTCGCCGAACAAGTTTCGATTATCTCAAACCTCCTATTTAACATCGCCATGGCAACGGTCGCCAAGGCATTACAGTTTATACAAAATATTGAATTCCCCCTGCATGCCGACGACATCACTGTGTCGACAAGAACAATCCCTCCAACAAGGCGCCGCCTGCGTAGAGCATATAGCCAGACAATGCGGCTCAGTGCTCTCCGCAGAAATTCGAAGGGAACCGCATGAAAGGATACAACTGCCGCACCCACCCAAGAACAAATAAAAATTCTACTTCAAGGGGCAGAAATCACAGGAATCCCAGTCATCAGAATCCTTAAAATCTGGCTTCAGTCCGATCGCAGAGCGTCACACGCCTTCAAACTTCTGAACACATCAACCGGCCACGTGTTGGAAATGATACGCCGCGTAGCAATAACACGAAAGGGACTGCGGAAAGAGGACACTATGCGACCCGCACAAGCGCTGATCATCAGCAGAGTTTCATACAACCTCCACAACTTTCCGCTCCTCAAAGGTGAACGGAACGGAATTGACGCCGTCATCCGTTCAGCAATCAGGAATGTGCTCAGCCTGCCTCCATACACCGCCAACGATAAGCTTGACGCGTTGGGCTTCCCCACCACCTTTGAAGAAATTCAAGAGGCCGTTCTCCTACCCTAAAGAGAATGTCTGGTCACAACAGAAACGGGAAGACAAATCATACAGAGTCGGATACAGTCCACTACAACCTTCATTCCCGTGACAAATAGAGCTCGCATACGCGCAGCTCCAATACCCAAAGACATGTCCGCCCACTCCCATGTAGGCCGAAGAACAACCATAGTACATTACATAAGACGAATGACAGGGAGGAGCGGTAGGGCAGTCAGCGTAGACGGAGCCCTATATTCCTCTCCACGTGGGAACGCAGCTGTAGCTACCGTAGAAATACCCAGCTACCAAGAACTCGTGAGCCTTTCCATACAGAACTGCACCATACTGGAGGCTGTAGTGGCTGCGATATCGCTGGCTTTGCAGAACTGGAATTCTACCAGCCGGTTCTACCACACCGTGAGGGACTCACAGGCGGCTTGTCGGCTGCTACTTGCAAGCAGAATAAAGAAAAGATTGCTCTTGCTAGTTACGGGCATCTCCGAATCAAATACATCCATCAAAGATGACTTGGACGTCCGCAGGGAATCAGCTGGCGGATGACCCATCTCTAGGTTACACAAACCGAGCGGGCCTTAAGCCGATCTTCCCAACCATTCGCTAATCCAACGCATGTTCACAATCTACAACACTACACTCCGCCACCAATGCCTCATGCGTCTATTCCTACCACCAACTCACATACAACTGACTGCGCAGAAACCCAGGGACTGGACGCAAGTCGGGACCAAAACCTTCCCCAGTCTACACAAATACATTATATTCCAGGAACGATACCAAATAAGTCGCTCCGCAAAGGTCTTGGTAAGAGATTAAACGTTGTCGCCTTTCAACAAGAAACATCGCAGACTTAGGCACCAGTTTTTTTATGTGGAGGAAAATAAAGACCCTTAACTCCTCCAATAATAATTGCACGCCCACTTTTTTGCCATTATCTCAAGCCAGGCCTTTTTCACAGGCTCCAATGAACAATCCACGCTTGCAGAATAATTGGGCGTTTAAACACTGTACATCAGCGCATGAAATAAGAGGAGGCCGAGAAGAGCTGTACTTTTACCCATGATCGCGGCATTATCGGCATCCTCCTGGATGCTCAAACACCGCGTCTTGGTTTCTTAAGAGAGCTCAGGCCACCCATCGTACGTGAAGAACGAAGGCTTACATATTGCGGTGTGCCTCGGCGATTGGGTCTTCACGAAAATAAAAACGAAAGGTTGGAAAAGGCAGGACACTGATGAAACTGCTTGACATCCCCGATGACCTGTTTGTGTCGGAAAATTCTGCAGAGATACTTAAGAATGCTTACGTGAGGGAATTCGAAAGCATTACCGTCCCTGGGTGCAATGTTCACTCGCAATATAAATGCATGTAATGAGGTTCCTTTCTACGTGTTTGTGTTTTCCCGCACACAGGAACAGCAGCGATGATGGTGCTAAAGCCCTTCTACTTGCTTACGCAGTTGCTCGTGATCGACTGCAACTTCCCTGCTTTTTGCCTGGATTTGCCTGGAGGAGGACCATCGCTGCCAAATGCTGCCCGTTTCTTCTCGGCCGGTCATTGTCCTGCCACTTTGAACTTCGCGCCGTTGGACCATGAAAGCGGGCTGCCACCGCGCTGCGACAAGCAAGACGCACCGCCACCGTCATCAACCAGCGTGCCGTGTATAAATAGTCAACCGATGCATCCGCTCGTCAGTGGGCGTGGGACAGCAGCGATGATGGTGCTAAAGCCCTTCTACTTGCTTACGCAGGTTAGTTGCCCCCTTTCACTATATTCTAAGCGTACCAGTAATCGCTGTTTACTGCTTGTCCCATGCCCACACACTTTGGGATGCTCCGTTGCCGATTGTATTCATGTTGTGAAGTTGCTTTTGTTGTCAGGTGATGTAGAATCGAACCCTGGTCCTAACAAGCAAGGCCTGGGTAATGAGGATATATTAGTCGCAATTAATGACCTCAAAAAATCTATGGAATCGCGCCTTGGGGAAGTAATGGCATCTTTGAGCGAGGTAAAGGCCAGTCAAAAACAGCTAGAGGCCGGTCAAAAACAGCTAGAGGCTAGTCAAAAGCAGCTTGAAGACACGGTGTCAGACGCATTACATCGACTGGCAGCTCTCGAAGCAAAGGCAAACGATTCTACAGCTCTTCTGGATGGGGCTGACGTGAAACACTTCGTAACTAAAGCTGTTCTTGATGAAAGCTATCTTCTGCGGACACGCCTTGATGAATTTGAAGATCAGTCTCGAAGAGATAATCTTATATTTTATGGTGTCGATGATGCAGCAGATGAAACATGGGCGGAATCTGAGCGGAAGATACGGAGACGCCTTCTGAGCTCATTTTCCCTGGAACTAACCGATGAAGGCATTGCAAGAGCACATCGCCTTGGAGCTTTCGTTCAAAAGAAATGCCGACCGAACGTCGTGAAGTTCGCGTCGTTCAAAGTTAAAGATAGCATTTGGGCTCAGAGAACAAAACTGAAGAATTCAGGCGTGTCTATGCAGGAGGACTTTTGCAGAGCAACTAGGCTTTCGCGGAAAAAGCTCATGGACTATGGTAAAGCAAGTGGCCATAAATACAACCTGCGTTACAACAGGCTGTACGTAAACAAAAAGTGCTACGTATATTTTTCTGGAAAAGCAGCGCTGAACAGACGAGGACAGAGACGAGGCGACAAGAACGGGCGCTGAACTGACAACAAATTTTATTGAAGGGATTCACATTTATAAACGTAGTGCAGCTACCGTTCGCGCATGCTCAGGAAAGTCAGCTCTTTTGGTGATCGTCAGCTCTTTTCGATCGTCAACTGCTCGCTTCTCCCATGGACAGCAATTTTATCAAGGTTTTTCGTTACGTGGACGAGTTTTTAGTTGTCTTAGACTGTGACGCGCAGGCGCTTCAACGTATCAGTAAGAATGTACTGGGTTCATTCGGTATTGTGATGAATCCTCTTGACCTCACCCACGAACTTCCAGTAAATGGCCAAATTAGATTTCTAGACATCCGGTTCCACTTTAAAGATGATGGTGTCTGCTGGTGCTATGAACCGCGCGCCAACAAGCCACTTCTGGCGTTCAACTCCGCCCACTCCAAGGTCGTTAAACGAGCTATTGCCATGTCTTGCCTCAAGAACGCTCTCGGCAAATCCTGCCCGCATCTGATGTCGCAAGCATTCAATCGTCAAGCAGATAGACTGCTTAGCGCTGGGTACCCGCACCACCTCCTGGTTTCAGTCGCTGAAAGCTGCCTAAAACACATGCGCAGCAAGGTGCATACGTGCGATAGCCGCGCACAGCGCAGGCAGAAGGTAGCTGTTATGCCTTACATACACTCACTTTCGCACAATCTGAAAAAGGTAGCCCAGCGTTACGACGTGAAAGTGGTCTTCTCTGCCCCTCACAAGCTGTCCAAGCTTTGCAGGATCACTAATCCGGAGGCGACCCAGAAGCGTGGCTGTGGCAAAAAACATAGGCGGCCTTATGTTGATTGCACAGAAGGTGTAGTTTACAAAATTCCGTTAAGTTGTGGAAAGACGTATGTTGGCCAAACTGGGAGATGCGTGAACGAGAGGTTAAGAGAGCATGCCTTGAACGTGAAAAATGCACGCGAGGGAAAAGATTTTGAAGGCTTCCTCGCAAGTCACTGTATCACTTGCCTAGATTGTACTCCTGCACTCGGTGACACCTCCATAATCAGAAAGAGCAGTGTACGTATGACTAGAGAAATAGCTGAATCAAATCAGATATATAGCCTGGGAGAGGGCTGCGTCAGCACAGCCTCTATCGCCCTTTCACCAAAAGAGCTGACTTTCCTGAGCATGCGCGAACGGTAGCTGCACTACGTTTATAAATGTGAATCCCTTCAATAAAATTTGTTGTCAGTTCAGCGCCCGTTCTTGTCGCCTCGTCTCTGTCCTCGTCTGTTCAGCGCTGCTTTTCCAGAAAACTATGTACCAACACGCCCAACTCGCCGCATTAACCAAGTGCTACGTATATTCTGCCGACACGGATGCCGTATGCGAAGTTGAAGCGCCTAGCGGGAGTGCCTCTGAAAATGACGCAACAGCCCCGCCTGCATCTCCTCCGCTTGCATCAGGTACGCCTGCATCAACTTCTACCTCAGGTTCGCCATAGGAAAATGGAGCCGTTCAGGCAATGCCGAATCCAGATTACACGATTCTTTTCACTAACATTCGCAGCATTTTAAATAAACGAGACTCATTGTCAGCTCTAGCCGACACGTGTTTTGCCGATGTGATTGTCCTGACCGAAACGTGGCTGTCTGAAAAAGTTGATTCTCGGGAACTGTTCACTTGTGAAAAAAATTATAACATTTATAGATTTGATCGCTGCGAGCGTGTTTTTTTTTTGATTGCCGTATCAGATGAAATTGCTTCCTATAGCGTTCCCGTGAATTCTTCACTGGAATTTCTCTGCACTTGCTTACGTTTGAACCACAAAGACGTTTTATTCTGTGTATGCTATCGACCACCTAGCTCACAGCCTTGCTTCTGCGATTACCTACATGACGCCATTAACTCGGTCCTTTCTAAGTTTCCGAGGTCTCCTCTTTATATTTTTGGTGATTTCAACCTTCCCGCAATTTCATGGAAAATCCCCTCTTTTGATCTCTTACGTCCTTTCTGAGAATGTTCTGCAGTCATTGAATTGTGTGCCACGTTCAACCTTGATCAAATCGTTAAAGAACCAACCCGTGTTACTCAGACATCTGCCAACATACTTGATCTTGTGCTAACCACTTCTCCTGAAACTATATCTTCAATCAGCTTTCTTCCGGGCTTAAGTGACCATAGTGCAATCCACCTAACTATGCCTTCACGCTCGGCTCGTTCTGCAAAAAGATACAAGCTACTTAGGAACTACAACAAGGCGGACTTCCAAGCTATTAATGCAGAGCTCGAGCGCTTTTCCGACACCTTCTTCCCGCAGTTCTGGAGTCGTTCCACTCAAGAAAACTGGCACATATTTAAAACGAAGGTGAACGATTTCATAAATGAATATATTCCCATTCGTCGCGTTTCCTGCTCCAAACAAGCACCTTGGTTCAGCGTATCGCTAAAGCGCCTCCTAAATAAAAAAAGCGCATTTTCCGGCAGCTGAAAAAATCAATAACTACTTATAAGTGGCACCTATATCGTGCTGTCGCGTCACAGTACAAGCAGGCGCTGCAGAGCGCTAAGCATGTCTTTTATCATGACACACTGCCTCATTTGCTCGTTTCCAACACTCAAAAATTTTGGAACGTCGTTAATATGCGCAAAACAAAAGAGGTCCGACTTCGCTCCATAAACAATATCCGGGTTCCCCCTCACAAGTGCTGCATTGCTTTGAACAACACATTTTTTTTCATCCTTTAGTAATTCCGTTGTGTCCACCTTACCCGATATTGCGGTTTCAGCATCTGTTCAGATGGAGCCTATAACTATCAATGATGAAGGTGTTGCCAGGCTTATTCAGAAAGGAAAGCTTGATTCAGCTGCAGGGGTCGACGGTATTAGTTATAAGTTCTTGAAAAGTACATGTTTATATTCATCCATGATGTTGTCCGAAATTTTTACGCAGTCCATCCGCAGCGCATCACTGCCTGACGACTGGAGGATCGCCAAGGTGGTTCCAGTCCACAAGTCTGGTGACGTTCATAATCCTAATAACTAGAGGCCTATTTCCTTAACATCTATTCCATGCAAACTCCTTGAACATATTATCTATTCACACCTTGTTGACTATCTGGAAGCTAATTCGGTTTTTACAAATTCACAGCATGGTTTTCGTAAGCATCATTCATGTGAAACTCAATTAATTGCATTCACTAATGACTTGATTTTCGCTCTGGACCACTCTTTCCTCATTGATTGTATATATATCCACTTTGCAAACGCTTTTGACACCGTGTCACATCAACTGTTACTTTATAAGTTAAGTAAATTAAATATTGATAATGGTATTTTAAAGTGGATTGAGTGTTTTTTAAGTAATCGAAGTCAGTATGCAAATGCTAACGATCATGACTCCCTCATTTCCCCCGTAACCTCTGGCGTTCCGCAAGGATCAGTTCTAGGACCTCTTCTTTTCCTTATCTATATTAATGATCTTCCTTCCTCAGTTACTTCCAAAATAAGACTTTTCGCTGATGACTGTGTTTTATACAGAGAAGTTACTAACCAAGATGATGCATGTGCTCTTCAAAATGATCTGAATATAATTGGAACTTGGTGTAATACCTGGCTTATGAAACTAAACGTTAACAAATGTAAATTAATGAGAATTACACGCACGACTAATCATAACATTCCGTGCTCATACTCTCTCGACGACACCCCACTGACCCAAGTTACCAAGTATAAGTACCTTGGAGTTCAAATAACAGATGATCTGTCCTGGAAGGCTCACATTGAATATATTACTAACGAGGCCAACCGCATGCTTGGCTTCATCCGCCGTAACTTTTCCCTTGCCCCTATCCCTGTGAAACTACTGCTCTACAAAACACTCCTCCATTCAAAAATTGAATACGCTGCTCCAGTGTGGGACCCATACACTAACTCTCTCATTGGGCTGCTTGAATCCATCCAAAATCGCTCTGCAAGGTTCATAATGTCAAATTACTCCCTCCATGAAAGTGTTTCAGAAATGAAAAGAACGCTTAATCTTCCGGATCTTGCCATACGGCGCCGCATTTCGAGCCTCTGCACATTTCATAAAATATATTACGGCAACGAAACCTTAAAGCATTCCTTGTTTAATCCTCCGGTGCACATATCGTCCCGCAGAGATCATCAACTAAAGGTGCACATTCCACAGTGCAGGACTGTCCAATATCTAATTTCCTTCGTCCCCAGAACAGCCTCGGACTGGAATCACCTGCCCTCCACCGTCGTCGTCATCAATGATTCTCAGAAATTCAAGGATACTGTTAATGCTTATGAATTGTAAACTGTTTATTTGTTTGTTTCTTTGTATTTATTTTTTTTTGCCTACTCCTCTCTGTAACGCCTGACCGGCCTTGAGAGTAATAAAATGAAATGAAATGAAATAAGACAGCCCCAGGAAATTTGCACGGCGCGCGGTAGCACAATTGTGATACTAAAGTCTGGGAAGGCATACAATTGAAGGTTATTACGTCACCGGTTGAAATCACTGTCGCAGGCTAGCCTCCAAGTTGACTAGCACATGCAAGCTAAATGTAATGAGAAATAATATGACACCATCCGAAACCCTGTATGACGAATGGTTGCGTTACAATTTGGGCACGAATCGCAGCAAAACTAGAGGTGAGTATATAAAGGCCAGAGGTGAGTATATATACGCGAACGACATGTATAGAATTGTCTGAAGTGGCGGTGCTCGGCTGGCTGCATGCGTCATACGGCCGCTTGATGACATCACCCCAATATTCTTGCCATCGCTGGGATTTTTCACACACATATGTCACATGCCTTTATCCTAATGATACTAGTAACAATGTTTTCGCATTAAAATGGCGCACGCAGTATTTAGAAAAGGAACCCTTTTCAGTGCCGTTGTTCGCTGGCCGCCCAATGTCTGCCCATCGTAGCACGTGGTACAGATGAAGCTGCGCATCATCCACTTCGGATTACCGCGAAAGGGCAGCTATACTCCATTTCACACATCCGATGCAACGCTGCCAAATGTAGCGCTCTTGATTGCACTTACCTCCTTCCTCTTTCAGTCCCACCTGAATGTCTTTCCTTTTGGTGAGGTTCAGGTGCCCACCGACAAGTTACAAAGTCACTGCGCCTTTGCTTTCACGAAAACTAATTTGTCATGAGCATTAATAAATTATACCTTATTGCCGACGACACCCTGTCGCTTTCTCGTCCCTTAGACCACTCGACCATAACACAAACGCGAACACGCCTCCCTCTATAATGTCATGGCGTCTTCTTCCGTACCTTTCACAGCGTTGCACCTTATGTATGAAACGAAGTGTAGACGAGAATTCGATACTCTCGCACCGTGACCGGTTCACGCGTACTCTCAGGCCTAGGCATCAGATGCCATCTTCTATCTCAGAACTATTGTATTAGAGTGCATGTTACGGGTGGTGAAGCAACCACTCCTCTCATACCGAGCTATTCTGGGCAAAAGCATTTTTGAGCAGGAAACTGTTCATGAACGCAGTTTTTTCGTATAATGTAAGATTTTACTATAACAATCAATATATCCGCACATTACCCGACGGCAGTCTTGTATTATTTTTAGTATTGACATTTTTTCTATTGTCAAAAGCGTTCCCCACTGGTTTTCTATGGCAGACGAATCGGTTCGATGCGATCACTGAGAAACACTTTGAAAGAAATGTTTTGCTACATACCGGAATAATGGACCATTACCTGCAATATTTCCATAACAATGTCTTATAACTTTCCAAGTTTCAAAACTTTTGCCCGAGAAAGCTGGACTTGTGTGCGGCTGGTTCATGAAATAGGAAGTTGGCTGCATTTTAGATTTTCTTGATTTTCAAGACAAATTAGCCCCTGGTGCTGGGATCCTCAATGCTTCTCAAATCATTGCGAGATTACCACTATTCTTGTTAAAACCCTACTGTTAAAAGAATTCTCGCTTTGGGAGACTGCCATCCAAGTCCAGGGGCGCAGTTTCTATATAGAGAAAACGTGTCCGTCTTTGCAGTGCATTGCTGATGCCGTACAGGGGGAGGAAGACCGTAACTCACGACACGTAGTGCGGCTCAATGTGATAGGCGCCGTGTCAATGTTAACCGCGCCTCTGCGGACGCAACTCACCAAGGAAAACTGTTGCCGCTCTTCGATATCTCCGCTCAGACAACAAGATCGTCATTCTTCCTGCAAACAAGGTTCACGCCACCGTTCTCCTTGACAGCGAGGTCTACTGCCACAAAGTTTCGGATCTTCGGTTCGAGAGGATCAAAAAAGATACGACGTCTGAGCGATTGAGGCAAAATAAAGTATCTGCCCTTAATGAACAATCTTCCCTCCCATAAACTCTGGAGTGCTCTACCTGAAGCTTGTATGCACGAATGGCTGGACGCCCAGGTCTCCTGCGCCCCCCCCCCCAAGGTGTACAAGACCGGAATGCCTATGCGACCGCGAACCTGTACCTGTGCTCGTTATCAACGACGTCCACACCCTAAGCATGAAAAACCCTATATGTGTGTAAAACAGTAGAAAGAAGTCCGCTTGCCCATTTATAGAGGCACAGTATGCTGGCCGAGTTCTGGAGTAGATATCGATCTCTAAATATAGCGAACGACTGATTTTGAGAACGGAGCTATATTCGCGCTGCAAAGCATAGTAAATTATTGGAGTTCGCAATGGGAAGCTGCTTTTAAACGCAGCGCCGGAGGTTCTGAGGTTTGAGATTGGAATCCCAGTTAAACTTTTCGTAACTGCTAGAACTTTGCATCTGTAGAAGTGCGAATTTCTTGCCGTTGCACATAGTAAGTAGTCGATATATTCAGAAATGAATAATGTACTCTATGGGCCGGATTCAATGACCTGCTCATTATAAATTGGCCATTTAGCGTCTGTCTGAACCTCTGTCATTGGTGACTCAGATATACCCGCGGTTTTCAAGCGTCTGTGGATGGCGACCCGGCCATTTAATAGTTGGAAACCGGACCTCACCACTGGCCAGCATTGAATGTGATGTGCAGCCTCTGGTGATGTTCATCTCAGCGCTCTGTACCGGGACTGCCCACTGGCTGCGATATGTACCCAATAGTAAGGTCCGGTCTCACACTACCCAATGGGCGGGTCGTTTTCTATCGGTGTTTTAAAGCCATGTGTATATCTGTGTGACCAACCACAGATGACTTTACGGACGCGAAATGGCTACATTAAATTGGACAGCTGATAGATACGGCCACAGGGCTTGGGTAGAATATTATGCTCCTTGAAGAGAGCGCACTTTAGTACGTTTCATGCTTAGAGTGCAGAGCTCTGTCGAGTTACCCACAGCATGTTTGGTCCCAACTCAGTGGAAGAACGCCTGCCTATATACGAATCAAACGACATTTGGCCATACGTCTCTTGCAAGAGACAGCTCCGATGAGGCATTGGTCTTGTTTGACGTTGTCGCCCTGCTTGGCACCGTTCCGGCACCTCCAGAAGTGAGCGCAGCAAGGATAGGGCTCGAAGCGGATGATCAACTCGCCGAAAGGAAGTGCCTCAGCGTATGCGACCAACTTCTTCGTTAAAGAAGAATTTTAAGGCAAGCCGGTGCAACCGTGATGGGAGCGGTAATATCGGGGACCGCTGCGAAGCAGACGATGGAGGTATGACTGGAAATTCAGTACACGTTCATAAGTTGGAGCGGCGCAAGCGAAAACTGGTTTCCTGATGCCGCAGAAAGACCCATAACTGTGGAGAAAAACTCATGGATGCCGGACTTAGCTCATATTAAGTAATGACCTCTTCCTATCGCCCTGAAGCAGCAGCGTTGGGTCAGAAGAAGATTTACAGGTGCGGCGCACCCTGTAGTTGATGGAGGTCTATCGGCGGTGTCAAACCGATGGAGAAGTTCAACTCCAAAGCGCTCACGCACAACTTCCAGGTAAACGACACTGAAGCCCAGCTACGAACTGGCGAGGTAGCACGCGGCAGTTTTCAGGACGGCCGCATCGTGATCCTCTGGTCGACAGACTGATACAGTACCCGCTGAACAAATTTTTTTTGCTATCCTCTCGAGTGCATTAGATCACTGTCCATGCAACATCTCTCTTTGTACTGTAGCATCTGTTTAGTCCTTTGTATGCGTTGCATTCATTTTTCTATGAGCACTAAGTAATTCGCGTGTATCATCCCTTGGCTGCACACAGCTTTGTTTTGTTTGTGAACATTTGATTCCGACCAGTTCTCCTGGTTCCGACAGCCGAAAGGCGGACACCAAAGGTGCACCCCTTTGCCATTTGGTGGCTAGATTCCGCTGAGCTTCTCACGTTGAGTTGAGGGCATCTCCTGAGCGGCCGCGACAGCTACTATTTCACTGTCTAAGTGTGACTGGGGACGCAAACAACCACTGCCTATGTGACAAGGTGATCTACTAACAAGCCTCAAGGTTTTCACGAATCGACCCACGTTATACGGTGTATGACTCTCTTGCCATCCTAAAGAAGTCCGCAGGAGAAGACATTCTTGTATACATATACAAACCGGACAGGAAGTTCACCCTGCGATATGAGGCAAGGAACAGATTGTTTTATTGACAGTCCATTGCAGTGAACAGGACCATAATTGGCATTCTCTGTTTAAAGCAAACCGACTTATTCTGGGTGCTTTCTAAAATTGCGATCAAAACATTCGACAACACGCAAAGCAACCACGGCCTCATTCCGCTGACGAAAGCAAAGAAAAATTGCTGTTCCGACTTGGAACCATAGGCTAGAGAAAGACAGAATCTTGGGTGAACTCTGTCGCAACGACAACATGATCTTATGACTACGGGTGTCTGGCGCCTTAACTGCAAGCTGAAAAGAAAGCAAACTACCCAGGCCTCCAAACCAAGCAATATCACTGTTCCTTACGTCCAAAGCTGCAGTCAAATGGCGGGGCGCCTGTTTCAAGAGCAGGAAATGCAGGATTGTCACGCGTCATTTGAAAAGCTCGGGAGCTTCAAGCATCGTATGCTGGCACTAATGCCAGATTACTTTCTCTATGCTCTCGTGGGGCATTCCGACAACTTGGATCACCCAGCCGATTTTGAGAATTAGAGGATTGCTAACTCAAAGGCCAACCCCGCTGGTGCGATAGATTTAGGAGCCTTGGAATATGCAAACACGCCAGGCAATGTAAACAATTTTGCAGGCTGCCTTCCATCACCGTACACCACGAAACTGCGAATAGCGCCTCTCGCACCGTATCCCGAAAAACCTGAAGATGCTAAGTCAGCCCCGAAAAGTGAGCTCTCTTCAAGTGACTTTTTCACGCTCCTTTCTTTCTAAACTGAATATGAACGCATTTCTGTATTTAAGGCGGAGAGACTACCTTTGTTAGCTCTCCATCATAACCTTCTCGTCATAACCACATCATTTTATAATACTTGCCAAAGGGCTCGTTGTTTGTACACCATGAAGTTTCTTTGAATGGCACTGAGACAAGAGCAGAAAGAAAGGAAATCAGGGCTAACGTGGCACTCAAGAGCAGACGTTCAGAAGAAAATCCGTGCGCGTTGTCCCATTAATTAAGGTTTGGTCGACAGCGCTCTGAACGTAACACGTTCACCTCTGAAACGGAAACGACCAAAAACCCTATTTTTTTACTATAAGGTCTTAAAATGCCTGAAATGTCGTCATAACACGTATGAATGTAAATAATTATGCTTTAATTAAACTGCTGCAATATACTGGAAAGCGAACCCAAGACTCATGGGTTGCAAGTCAGATACGCTATCCCTAGGCCAAAGAGGTCCTTTTGACCTACTTGGTTAAGGAAAGACTTAGAGTGTCTTGTATTTCACGTGTTCTAGTGTGCCTGCCGAAGTATGCTAATGACTAGGTGTAATTATAAAGGGGTGTTAAGAAGGAATGAAGCTAATAGCGATTAACGCTTTGGTGTCATACCGTTAAGGCATAGCTTAAGTGCCTCCCTAATTTTTTAGCACGTTGCCTACAAGGCTAATTCGGCAGTGCCAGTTTCCTAATTACTAATAATTCTGCGACGACTGAGTGTTACTGGGTCGGACGCGCCAAGGCAGCATGATAGCTTCGCCGTACGGTACTTGGATACGAAATGTCGCAGTCGCGGAAATACTGATGTCCCAAAACACAAAATCCGCACCAGTGCTAGAGGCGCCACATTTAGATGTGTTCGCTATGTATGCTTCCGATTGGAAACTTCCAGCATAGAGTTCGATTAATAACGTGCACATATACCCTCTCAGATGTTTAGGGGAATCCACCAAGGTGGAGTAAATTTGTAGTAAGGGTACATTACTCACTGGCATCTACCTATGCGCAGCCATAAGAGTGCAAAGAAAGCTATACAGCTTTCTCAGAAACTTCGCGGTTAAAGAAAAATTCATCCTGGTGCGGGGTACGAACCCGTGACCACAGATTAAGCGCAGAAGTCACTCTATTACTCCCGTTTTGAGCATGTCGAGTCCCCCAGTCCACCTCTTTCGCCACATCTTGCTGCCACCTCCGATTCGGGCCTTCCCCAGTGATTTCCACTGCACCGCTACTCCTGGGTGGCAGAAGTGACGACGGAGAAAGGTTTCCTCATGCTTCCAACCTTAGCAGACTAGATGCGGAGCCACCGAGCTACAGCCAGCGTCTGCAACTCAAGTCGCCGTTTCTCATCGAACTTTTGTGGCATAAGAAGTTTTCCTAGCTTACAATGCCTGGTCAGATAGCATCTCCAAGCCGAGTGCCACAACTAGGCTTCCTGTCGGCAAAAGCATACAAAACCAAAAAGCGCGCGTTTCAACAAGTACAAACGCAGCCATCTGTTCTCCAGTTTCTGTTTTGGCATGCTAAAAATTCGATGCTATTCATCTACCCCACAATAAAAATGATGCTTGCAGTGCACGCCTGATTTTACAAATCTTACAATTTCGATACAGCTCTCGACAAATCAGTCGTAGGCTAACGGAACTAAGGTTCTGGCAGCGATGAGAGATTATAATTTAGATGTTTTAACTTTTAATACGAGTACAAACTTACCTTTCCTTTCCTTCATTGACCCATCTTTGTTGACGTTCCCGTAGCGCTTCTTGAGGTCATCTGGGAGTTTACGCCATGTCTCGTTGGAGAAGTAAGCAGGCTTCCACCGATGGTATTTTTCGGTGGCCATTCCTGTTAACAAAATGAATAGAAAAAGAACAGCATTGATAAATGTCGCACACGAGATTACGTATTTCCTTACATCACAAAAAATACGCGCAATGCGGCCCTCATGATAAATCGTGCAACTGCTTCCTGGCAGGTACAGCTTCTTAGTCAACAGTGAAGCGATTCTGCTGTAGTTAAGCAGGGTAGAGTTCGAGCGGGAGTCTCTATTGAATATTCAAGCAAATGCAGCATTGCTCGCATGGAACACGCATGTGCACATATGTCGCCATGCAACGACCCAATGCTTTAAAGGACATGAGCTCAATGACAGTTCCCGCAATGAAGCCGACAGCATCAGGGTTTAAGGGGTTCCCTGAGGAGAGGACGTTACGAACGGAGGCAAGCCGTTTTAATCGCGCGCAGCTGCGTCTACCCGGCCAATGTTTTACCTGAAAAAAGTGTTGAACATTGGAGTGCCAGAGTACCTGGAAAACTCAAAAATCATGCACACCTTAGGACGTAGGTCCAGTTAGCGCTCGAACCAGCCATCTTTCAAGTGGCTCCTGTCTACACACAAAAGTGTGGAGCGTAAATGACGTCAATTGGATCTAGCAGCAATGATCTAAATTACTGAGATAAAGTATACTCTCTGTGCACTGTTGACAGCTAAGGAAGCTCTCTTTTGATGCATGAAGTGTGGATTGTTATAAGTCAACAGGCCTCGTGGAGAGAATAGTAATTCTAGACCTCAGTCTTCAGAAAAGTCTGAAATTACACGGACGCTACAAAAGCCCCTGTACAGAGATTAAAAGCAGACCCCATGTGCTCTAACCTTTTGACAAAGGCTGTACCGGTATCGGCGCCACATCGCCACCATTACCTCTCTGCCGCTTGCTCGTGCCCGCGCCGGATTCTAATGCAATTCGCAGTTTAGATTAACTACAGTTAAAACCTGGCGTTCGTCTTATTCGGCTCGAGCGCCGATGCCCTAGCCCCGCATATTGGAACCAAGTGTAGTCTCCTATATACCTAATGCGTGGTGCATGAGCGTAACATTCCTTATAAGCTCGTGCAGAACACAACCAAGGGAGGAGACACGAAGACGACAAGAGAAACAAGTGTCCCGCCTTTGCCACACGCCATGAACTACCGAGAGCAGCTTTTCTGGGAAAAGACAAAGTGATGATGTCGATGATTACAATCATTATTAATGTCAATAAATATCAAGAAGATAAAAGTACTGGTGGATCATGATGGCGTGTATTGATAGATGAGTACTTGTGCAAAGAGGCTCAGAATGCGATTTCGCAGCGATAGCTTTTACTGCCAATTCTCTCGTTTTGTGGCATGTAGAAGGGTCCTCATATCAAGAGATATGAAATCATTTAAAAAGCGGCAATGCTCTTAGAGGCACGACAGACGACTTCATCTTCGTTATAAAGGCAAGCTTTAACTGCGCATCGTCTAATGTTATCGGCATGCTTCGATGCTCCTCTTGTCGGAAACAATATATCAGGTAAACAGGGCAATAAATGAGCGCCAGACTAAATGGTCATCGAGCTGACAGCAAGGAGCCTACAGACGGCAAAGGCGGAACAGTATTCATCATCATCATCATCAGCCTGACTACACCCAGTGCAGGGCAAATACATCTCCCATGTCTGTCCAATTAACTCCGCCCTTTGCCAGCTGAATCCACCCTTTGCCTGCAAAATTCTTAAACCTGTCCGCCCACCTAACCTTCTGCCGCCCCCCTGATACGCTTACTTACCGGCGGTTATCTTGCGTTCGCATTACATGGTCTGCCGAAGCCCATTTATACTTCTTGATTTTGACTAGGATGTCATTACCCCCCGCGTTTGTTCCCTCACCCACTCTGCCCAGCTTCCGGTCTCTTACCGTTACAACTATCAGTTTTTCTTCCCATGGCTCGCCGCGTTGTCCTTAACTTAAGCGGAATACTTTTCGTCAGCCCTCCATGTTTCTGCCCTGTAGGTGAGTACCGGTACGATACAGCTCTTGTAAACTTTACTCTTGAGGGATATTGGTAAATTATAATTCATGATCTGGGAGAACCTGTCATATATATGCGCTCCAGCCCATTCTTATCCTTCTAGTTATTTCCCTCTCATTATCCGGATCAGCTGTCACCACCTGTTCTATGTGGGACCGTATTCTTTTACCAATTCCAGCATCTTGCTGCCAATTGTGAACTCCTGTTTTCTTGCCAGGCTGTTAGGCTGTTGAACAGTACTTTGGTTTCCTGCATGTTAATTTTTTAGACCTACCGTTCCGCTCTGCCTGCCTAACTCATTGATCATGATTTGCAGTTCACCCTCCGTAGTGACTCAGCAAGGCAGTGTCATCAGCGAATCGCCGATTATTTAGATATTCTCCATTAACTCTTATTCCCAACTGTTCCCTATTCAGGCCTTGGAATACCTCCTGTAAACATGCGGCGAATAGCAATGGCGAGATGTGTGTCCTTGCCTGGTGCCTTTCTTTATTGGAATATTATTTCTCCCTTTATGCAGGACTATGGTATAGCTGTTCAGTTGCTATATATATCTTCCAGTAATTTTGACATGAAGCTCTTCTACACACTGATTACGCAATGCCTGCATGACTGCTGAGGTTTCCACTGAGTCGAATGCTTTCTCGTAATCAATGAAGGCTATATATAGAGGCTGGCTATATTGTGCTCATTTCTCTATCAGTTGATTGATAGCGTGAATATGAAACTATTGTTGAATGTCCATATCATTCACGAAAGCCTGCCTGACAATTTGGTTGATTAAAGTCTAAGGGTTGCCCTGACTCTATTAGCGATTACCTTAGTAAATACCTTGTAGGCAACCGATAGTAAGCGGATCGGTTCTTGGCGTCTCTTTTCTTGTGAATTAAGATAATGTTTGCATTCTTCCAAGCTTCTTGATACCATTGGTAGCATAAGAGGGCTCTCGCACAGTTTCCGCCCTTGCCGTTAGATGACGTCCCACGTCCCCACTCGCGGTATCAGAGGACGTGCTACATCTGGCGCTATGGACGAGGGTGGCGCTGGTGAACACTCTCATGGTTCGCTTATACCCAATAAGACATAAATACCCACGAGAGGAGGAGATTGGACAGCCATCGCCCGTAGCTT